>NC_085139.1:23933590-24538572 GCF_024139115.2 Armigeres subalbatus | reverse complement strand
ATATATAGAATGACCTAAGCTGATTAAGAAAAATGAACACGGATATGTGGGAACTAATTCTTTCTCGCTCATGGTGTCTGAAGAGCTGATTTCAAAAATAATTCCGTCACATTGAAATCTTTCAAAAAGTACGTAGGCGAGGCAAGATCATAATCCGGCATACGTGAGATCCTAGTATAGCAAAAAATGTAGCTGATTGTGCGTCAATTGTACTGAATATTTGAATTTTCTTAGTGGTAGAAGGTGGCTTCGTGATTGTCCATATCATTAAATAATAATATCGCAGGTCGTTGAATCGATACAACATCTGGTCTTAATGAACGAGACTGAATCTGATTCGCTATTATGATTACATCAAAAATGTTAGTTTCCTGGATGGCATTCAGACTGTTGTAGGTATTTAGATATTGGATTTATTTTGTTTCAATTCACTTTTCGAAAGGAATATTGCTCGGTATCCACCGATTATATATCAAACTGTAAATTTATTCGAATTTGTATAGATGTAAATAACTAATCCCAGACTATAAGTGTTGTTCAAATTCAGGAAAATTCTAGTGAACTATAGGGTGTCCCAGAAAGTATAAGCACGATTTTGATGCACTCCTATTGTTTTCAGATAAATTTTAAATGACAGGTAATTACTGAGCATCATTGTTTACGTTATAATCTGTCGCTCTGTGATTCATAAGTGCCATTTGTTTACGTTTTTATGGGATTGCGAAGCTTTTTCCTTGAAAAGCGCAAACAGACTTTGCACGAATGATGCACTATTCCCAACATTCACTGAGTCAGATGGCGAAAATAGAAAATTAGAGCATCGGAGCAGTTTGCAATGCGATTCGGAAGTATGGTGTGGATTTTTCATTTCAGGGCATAAAAAAATCTGAACGTACATCGGTCCCCATGAGCTATATGATCGATCGGAAAACACTTCTGTTCAAGATTTGGAAACATCTGAGAACTTGGAAGAATAAAGTCTACCGAACAAGACACAAAATGAACTACGGACTTTCAGGGAGCAGAAAAAGAAGTTAATAACATGCTGCATATGTCCGAATATGGGCCCATAAGTTATATGATAAACTTTTGTGTGGAAGATCGTTCTGCAAGGCGATGATGATGATAAACCATGAGTGAAGTTCGGTTATAAAATACTTCCATGGGACCATTTCAACATGATCCATGGTGGTAAAGTATTGACGATGTTGATAAGCAAGTTTATAAAGGAAAATTCTAAAAAAAGGCAATGATTTTGTAAGAAATTTGTAAGTGTGTAACTCTTTCAAATCCATTTGCAGCGATCGATGCAATAACAGTTTATGTGTACGTTCAGTATTTTGCATGGTTTTGATTTCAGTGTATTACGCGATGACCACGGTAATCTGCTACAAAGCAAACAGAATCGAATACATACTCAAGGAGATGGATTCTTTAAATCATTCCCAGCAAATTCGTATTATAACTTTTTGTGCTTTGACGAAGGCACATTTGTGAAAGCATGTTAAGGAAGCGGACTCCATCATAACTTAGCAAAAAAAAATGAAAATGTAGTCTAAATCATTGACAAACGATCCGTGCAGAAGCTAATGGGTACAATATGATCAAAATCCCACTCCTTAGCGTACGATCAAAAAGATCTGGGAAAAGTGATACTAAACAACAGTAAAGCATAGTAAAGGACCTAAAAGCGAAACAATAATCAATTATTCCTAAAAAACAAAGAAATAATGTTATTTTTAAATCGTGCTTATACTTCTGCGAGTTATACTTTTGCGAGTTTGCTGACCAAAGCTCGAACATTCAACTCTGACGTAAAATCTATGTACCATAGTGAGACGTGGTGTGTATCAGCAAAGATCACGCAGGAACTGCAAACATTCATCAACCAATGTCTAAGATTTATAATTCAAGTTAAGTGTCCTCTCAACTAAAACTTGAATGCTGAGCTCTATCAGCGATGCCATCAAAAACCGACATTGACTAAATTTCCAGAACGTAAATATTCGGCCGAACATCAGGAATGAGTGGAAACAAAATCTGTAAGCAATCGCTGAAATAGAATTCGGCAAAACATCGCAGCAAAATCGGAGCTAAAGGCTTGTGGCGACGAAGTCCCAACGAAGAAATAAAATGCATTTAATTTTGGATTTCAGGGGCTTGTCCTCAAGCGGTGTTATAAAGTTCCATGGACCTATTCCAACGCAAAAGAATGATTCGGGAATCGTGAATCCACTTGTGGATTATTCAGAATTTCAATATCTGAACGCAAGGACAATTTGGAGTATCGTGGATATTCTGGGAGTACTGTAGAAAATAATCTATATTGGTGCAATGATGTCCTATGGAGATATTCAATGTAATAAGTGTAGTTCAAACTCTGTAAGTAGCTCCGTTGCTCCTTTGCCGAAGAAAGCTCCGTTCTATCTATTTAAACCATATGTAGGCAACTTATGTTATTTTTGGGTCATAAATGATCCAAACATTTCGGTTAATTCGCATGGTCGAGTGAGAAAATTGGTACGCGATCTTTGTGGTTCTGTTCTTAGCGTTCGGTGAATAAATGTGCGATTGAACGTGTTTTGTACATGATGCGAAACATTAGTAAGATCCGGGTTACTTTGTTCTGCTTTGGACGGTTTATAAATAAATTAATGAATATATTTTAATAATTTTTCAGCATATGCTATTATTGACAAACGCTTTATATTGTCGAATAGAGCTTCCTATTATTCACCTACCCACTAACACAAATTTTCATATCCGATACATCTATGGAGGTAGTATCGGTTCCCTGCATATTCACTAGTAGATGTTGTACTAACATTCCTTCCCTTCTTTCCGTGATTGTAAGGGCGTGGTCAGGTAACATCTGCTACTGTAGGAGAAGGTACCAACCCCAAGTACCAATTTGCGATTTTATACACCCAAAAAACAAATCTGACAATTATTGTATAAAATCTTGGCATATACAATTCTGTAAGCTTTTTATACAGATAATGCATTAGAATAATATTAATCTGTAAGATTTCAATACAACAATTATTAAAATATAATTTAATTAAAATCTCACAAAATTGTATATGTCAAAACATTATACAGTTTCTGTAAGGTTCTTATGCAGAACTGTATTAAAATCTGCTATCTGCTGGTTGGGAGTACAATAGATTGCTCAATTGAGCATTGTATAGCCGCCCTCAAATTAAAATAGAATTATTTATCTCTTCAAAAAATAGAAAAAATAAAATCAAAAAATTCATCAAGTGATCGTTCTTAAAAACAACTAATATATTTAGAGTCGATTGTACTAAAACCTTCAGACAAGTAAGAAAAAAATCAAAAAATGACTGGTTTACGTATATGTTAGAAACATTCAGCAAAAAAATACAAAGAACAATAAATGCATCTGAAATTTATCATCATGACCTTACCTTATATTCTAGTAGTGACAGAATAATATCTCGTTCGAAAGCAGCAACAGCACAACGTCGTCTTCTCTGCTCGATCGTTGACGATATCCAAATTACAATTTTCGCCACGCTGCGCCTCCAACAAAAGTACGTATGCCTCTGACCGTACAGGATCAACCAAACGATTATCCTTACACACACAGCACTAAATCGGCACTTCCCAAATCCACTTTATCGCGAACCGCTTCGAGGGGTTCCGAAACAAAATACACTTGGCTTGTTTCTGGCTTCTTCGATTATGTTTCCTCTGCACACTGGAATTAGTTTCCCAAATGATAGTAATTTTCAATTTGCGGCGAATTCAGCTTCGATTAGGATCGGCAACTCTTTTATTATTTTCGGTTGATAATTTTCGTTTGAATCTCTTCGATTTGTTTAAATTTCTTGTTTTATCTTCTTTTTGCACAATTTTCCGTTGTTCTGGTTCTTTTTTCTGAAATTATTTTTAAATCCGTTGCGGCACACTTTTGATTCACATATTTCTTATGAGGTTTTAAAAAAGCACTTAAATATGGTTATCCTTTGATTGGCACTTTATGATAATTAATCCGATGATCAATGGCACCAAAACAAATCTTCCACAAAATCCTCAAAATTCTCCAACAAAATAGCAGAAAATCCTTTTCCCCACTGCTAACTTTCTCCTTCAGGAAAGAAGTAGGAAATGGTTCCAAACAGATCCGACCGCACTACTCCGATTAGTAACGGCTTAGATTTTCTATTCCCCGAACTGAGTTGCTATCCTTTCGGCAGACAGCGAAAGACTGGCTGACCATTAACTAAATGGTCCAACTAAATAATGAATGTGTATATTTATGATATTAATACATATCAGAGGGCGAAAAAAGCGCGGCGCGCGAAGATGAGATGTGTGTAATTATGTGTGTGCATATGCGACGACTGCGAAGACGTCGACGATGCTGCTGACGAGGAGGTCTCCGCTGTTGTGTGTGCATCACCCGCAGTAGAAGAAGCTCTTATCCGCAGCAAGCCAATAAGTCCTCTGCTCCCATCCATCCCTGTCCCTGTCCAGAAGCCCGCCAGCCAGCCGTCCCAGAGTCGTATATCGTATATCGGCAGGCAAAGCACTCTCTATCGCTTACACACTGCTTTCGTCGGGCCGAGGTATGCGCCGCCGCAAGCTGCCTCCAGATATGTTTGAGCATGCGGCGCAGCGCACACAGTTCTGGGCCAAATTCGCCTAAACTCGCTGCGCTGCTGCATGCCGGTGCTGGTTAGAACCAAACCACGCCGGGCCGGGAACATGCGGATCGAGAGAAAGAGTTTGGGACGTGATTTGGTGAGTTCGGTTTGAACTGAAGATGCCACACACTATCGGCTCCTATCATCATGAGCCGGACCGGCAATTCTCGATCAGAGTGCGAGTGGGAGAGAAAGCTTATCGGTCGTTTGAGTCGATTGAGGATGGCCAAAGAGAGGGTTTTCTTGTGAGATTGGCGACTTGCTTTGCGAGGAAAATTCGGTTCAGAAGACAATTTTATCTTCATTCACAGTTGAGCTGCGTAGTGATTAACAGCGCACCGGGTACAGGCAGATGGTTGGGATTAAGATAGTTTTACACTGGATGGATGTACAACTGATAAACAATGAGCTGGCATTATGACCCAAAAATACTATTCATGCATTTTTGTAATGCAGTAAAACCCCTGCAACCCACCTATCGGTTTCTTGGTTATTAAAAGTGTCACAGAATACCAAACAGAATATATGTAGATATTACTTCTGATGCTCGAACCTTCCACACTCCAAAATTTGTGGCGAGGTGTCCAGAAAATATCTCAAGCTTCGTTTAAGAAAACATTGTTTTTATTTATAGTCCATTCCAATCATCGTATCGTACCTAATGCAAAAAAACCCTGATTAATCCACCTAGCGGTGATGGTGCCTTTCTCGTGCATTATAAAAATAGTATTTTGGCCATTACTCTTGAGCCCATAGTCCGATCTGGCCAGTTTTCAATAGGAAACAATGGGAGAGTATTCTGCGTAGAATGCAACTTGTTGCGAGTAAATCGGTTACCGATAAGTGCCTGAAAAATGAGTTTTTTACTAAATTTTTCTATAAAAAAAGTGGTATTTTGGCCATAACGATCCCATAGTCCGATCTGACCAATTTTCAATAGGAAACAATAAGAAACTTTTCTGCGTCGAATGCAACTTGTTGCGAGTAAATCTGTTAAGGATAAGTGCCCGAAAAATGAGTGACATTTTTTTCTGTAAAAAAAATGGTATTTTGGCCATAACTTCCGAGCCCATAGTCCGATCTGACCAATTTTCAATAGGAAACAATGGCAGAATGTCCTGCGTCGAATGCAACTTATTGCGAGTAAATCGGATAAGGATAAGTACCTGAAAAATGAGTGACATTTTTTTTGGGTGGGTGCGCACAGACGCACACACATACACACACACACACACACACACACACATACACACAGACATCACCTCAATTCGTTGAACTGAGTCGATTGGTATATAACACTATGGGTCTCCGGGCCTTCTATAAAAAGTTTGTTTTTGGAGCGATCATATAGCCTTTACGTATACTTAGTATACGAGAGAGGCAAAAACGTGATGTTGAATTGTGATGTAATGTCACTTAGTTTAGTATTTTTAAATAACAATCTATTTTGATACTGGGAATAGCATTTTTTCATTACATGACCTAATTTGATAGAAACATTGAAATTAATGTGATAAGCCATTATTTTCGATTTTTCAACTTAATTCCATCTGACTTAGCACAAGCTATTAGTCGCATAAATCTAAGCTTGGATCTCAGTCACTGATCGTTATTGCTCTCTGGAAAAAATACTATATTTGACTCAATCCCGATACGGCGAGCGAATGGAAATGGTTGGAATGGAACCTCCGCGAGGCTTTCCGGATTCATTTTTCCCCCGACCGAGAGAGACATTGAGCGTTAATCTCACTCCCAAACAGACTCTAATGGATTGGCTAATCAGTGTGGTGCACTGGAACGGCAGATGCACCGCACATGACTCTACTTCATAGTCATGCCAGCGCGATTCACGGAATGGCCAAACCGGCTTCCACCGCCATCGACGACAAACAACTTCTGACCAGTAGAAGACAACCAAGAAAACCCCCGGACCCGGCATGAGTAAGCTGCAATCGTCTGTCTGGCTGATTTACTTGAAGATTGGACGCATCCAGCAGAATAACGAATCAGCCCTTGTTGGTTGGAACTGGACGCACATGAGCCAAGTGCTAAACGACTTACAAGTGGCTGAGCAAAGCGCGAACAACCGGGCAGGAAAGGATCGTCTTCCTTGCGAAACGATGGGAATGCTAATTGCTGATGGCTGTTCCTCTGTCAAAATGTTGAACGTTTGGATACATTATTCTTTCGAACGGAGACCAAACGCGAGAATGTTCTCCGCTACCAGCTAGCAACTGACTACCAACTACGCCCCACAACGGAGGAAGCGATCTTTGGCTTACTCAATTTACACAATTTAGGGAAGCTTCATGGCCATCCAAACCGTAAATCGACGTAACACCCATTCCCAAACGACTACCGAGAAGATTTATCCGTGATGAAGTTTTACTGCCAAAACTCTCTTAAAATTCTTTTCTCCAAATAAACTGAAACAGAAAGGGTAAACTGGACGAGTACAGATGCACAGTGGGGTACTTTCTAATTGTTACTCAAATCGCTAGAAGGATAATGGCCACAATAAACAAAGAATGGGGTATTTGTTTTTTTTTTGTTAATTTTATAAAGTAAGCCCTATCAAGTACACTCAACCCTCTTTTTACGTCACTTCGTTATACGGTCTCCTTTTTATGGCCGAAATAATAAAAAATCAGATAAATCCACCTAGCAGTGATGGAGCCTTTCTCGTGTGTTATAAAAATAGTATTATAATATTTTGGCCTTAACTTTTAAGCCCATAGTCCGATTTGGCCAATTTTCAATAGGAAACAATGAGAAAGGATTCCGCGTCGAATGCGAGCAAATCGGTTAAGGATAAATGCTAAAAAAATAGTGAGAAAATTTTACGCGCCCGTTTTTGGTATAAAAAAAGTATTCCGACCATAACTTCTGAGCCCATAGTCCGATCTGGCTGAGCAATTGAGGGTGAATGCCTGAAAAATGAGTGACATTTTTTACGCGATTTTTCCATAAAAATGGTATTTTGGCCATAATTTTCGATCTTATAGTCCGATCTGACCAATTTTCAATAGGAAACAGTGGGACAGTTCAATCGAAGTTAATTGCCTATTTCCGGGGATTAAACCATCCGACTTGGACGTTAATTTACCATGTTATGAAAACTCATTTGTGAATATGTACGTTATGTGGAAGATATTGAGTTGGAAAATGTATTGGAGGTAACCACTTTCCCTTCGATGGGACTCGAACCCATGACCCTACAGTACGCTAGACTGGTGCTTTAACCAACTAAGCTACGAAGGACCTCCGTCGGCCTTCGCAACCTAGCGGCTACTGAACGAGCGCGAGATTCCCAAATTGGACGCATAGTCAAATCACTCGCAATCCAATACAATTGAGGGCTGCAGGGACATGTCCAAGGGCTTAACGACCCCTCCCCACGGCCTCTGCGAGTTAGGGGGCCTGCCGTGGTGAAACTTGGCAGCGGGCTCTGTTAAACCTCTACAAAAAGCTGCATATGCCCGCAGGCAGGCCCTGTCAAAGCGATGTGCCGCTCAAAGTGCCAATTGGCACATCAGGATCCATGCCAGCGAGATCCTGATTATGGCATTCTGGCCGCATGTTAACGAACCTTGTCCTGGATACGTAATATTGTGAAAGCGAAGGCTGGCTGTCTGACATTCTATTCTCTTAGAGCTAGGGTGCCTTCCGTCTCCCAAAACCGTAGCGAGCCTTGTAGCACGCTGTCCAATCCAGCCACCAAGCTTTGCCTGCTGGGTGGGAGTAGGCTCAGATGCCCTTTCCTGACTTGCGCTGATCTGGCTCTGAACACGTAAATGTCAACCCTTGCGTGGCCTCCCTGCATGCAAAGAAAACCATGGAATCATTAAAAGCGACTATTCCAGTAGGAATCGACGGTAGCCACAAGGGGGATCCATTTACAATGAGTGAAGCAAAACCAAATAACTCTTTTGACGATGCATTAAGCATGGAGGTGTTAAACCCCTTTGCCAAGCGGGGTTTGGTGAGATTTCCTCCCAGGTAGGCGAAGAGCGTAGTGACGGAGGCTGCAACTAGAAGCACCGGAGTCTCCCCAGCAGTGACAGGGGTGACTATCAGCACACTCGGCGGGCCACTATCCGGGATGCGGGTGGTCGCCGAGCAACACGATGATATCATCTAGTTCGCGAACGCAAAGCAGCAAATCAATAAGGAACTGAAACAGAACCTTCGGATGCTCCGCCAGGCTGCTCGAGTCGCAAGACAAGAACAGGATGAGTTTATCAAGCGATGCCTTCTCCTTCCTTGAAGGATCGACCATGGCCCAAGAGGCGATTGATTTCGCCTTGACGGCCAAGGAAGAAAAGACTGCGCCTAACCCGAAACTGCTCGGGCAGCAATCCGGCGAAAGCGCTCAGAGCAAAGCCAAACGACGTGCGACCATTTAGGCCAAACGTCGTATGGACGGAGCAGATCGGGTTGCTATATCACTGCCTTTGCTTCTCTACGCTCCTCTATTTTCCACCAAGTTGCATCCGTAATCCACTCTTTCCTGAGTGCGCAGCTCACCCAGGTTGTTCTCGCTTGTTTCGCTGAAGGCATTCTTGATGGCCGTCCACTTCTACACTGGTCTTCTACACTGTCACCTTCCGGAACATCCGCTGCCCGAGATCCAAGTTCTTCAATGAACGATCTCTTCACATCTGAATCTTCTGGCCATATGATGGCCATACGCGATGTCAGCGCTGCGTTTATTCCGGACATCAAGATGGATCCGTTTCCATTTTCGACTGATGCAGATGTGGTCGATTTGATTTTCAGTTCGTCCATCATGAGAGACCCACGTGACTTTGTGCACTGGTCGATGGGGAAAGAGTGATCCTCCAATAACCATGTCGTTATTGGCTATTGCTATAGAATTCTGCCAACAGCTCACCGTTTTCACTCATTTCTCCAAGAACATGACGTCCCATGACACGCTCATAGTCCTTGTTGTCGGAGCCGATCTTCGCATTGAAGTCGCCCATGTAGATCTTGATGTCACCTTTCGAAACTTTATCCACGATGGCATTCAGTTCACTGTAGAAATTCTCCTTGTCCTGTATCTCGGCAACATCGGTCGGCGCATAACATTGGATTATCGTGATATTGCTTACCCGTGTTCTGAATCTTGTGTTGAATCGTGTTCAACAATTATTCTCTCATTAATTGGTTCCCACTTGATAAGCACCGCCTCCGCCGTCGACAGTTTTTGGCACACCGCCGATATTTTTGTATCGGCGTGCCGCCGTTTAAAATGTGTCACGCCGATTCAAATTTGATGTAGTCCGCATAATTTCCAATGGAATTTCCGTAGAATTTCCTGATTGATTCCTACAACATTACGTTAAAACTCCAGAGAATATTTCGTAAAGATACCAATCCCAGGTAGAAGGCATAAACAGAATAGCAAAACATGATATGGACTTGATTGATATAAAAGTTAAAAGAACAGTCAACAATGTCATAAATTTGCACCGAAATATCATTTGGTAGCTATGGATAAGAACAAACTAATGGCACATGATATTGATCACTTATTACAAATAACATAACTTGATATCCTAATGATATTTTAGTGCAAAATATTGATATTGTCGTCTGATCTTTTATCTCTTATATCAATCATGTTCATATCTCATTTTGCTATCTTATCAACATTTGATATTATTGAGCTATTTTCGTCTACTCGGGATGATTTCTTTGAAAATTCTATACAATTTCCCGTTGAAAGCTTTCCGTAAAAACTAAGAAAAATTTGGAGTGGAAATTGCGAAGGTTTTCTCGTGGAAATCCAATGAAATTTTCGTTGGAATAGAATATTTGAAAGGAAAAGGGTCAGTCGGAAGAAAACTGAAACTTGTTTGACCGAATATGTCGTTTGACCGAATAGACCATTTGGCAGTAGCCCATCTGGCCTAAAGTTTTTGGCCGAAGCTGTCATTTGGTCCAACAGTTACTTTGGCTGAAAAAAATAGGTTTGCCGAATAGCTAAACTGGCCAAAAATTCCCTTTGGCCGAAATGATCGTTTGGCAGAAAGGGCCCATTGGTCGAAATAGACATTCGACCGGAGGTGTCTTTCGACTGAATTGGTCATTTTGGATGTTTTCATTTCCACCGTGTTTCGGATAGTCCAAGTTTCCCTTGGTCGCCAACACGTTTTGAGAGCAGTAAATAGCTTCAAAGCTGTAATCAAATTATAGTCAATAATCTAAATTACTGGGTATTACATTTTACAACTTACATATTCGTGTTCTTCCTTTTTCTTCCGAAACTCTTCAACCAATATCGAAATAATGTATTCACCTAGCACGAAAACTTCAATAGACAATTAATTTCTGTCAATCTGTTGCATGACTTGCATGACTTACTTTTAGGTTCTAGGTTAAACAATTCTAATTATTTCGCTCATAATTCAACCGTACTAGTAGGATAGGTTTATATGTAAGAAATAGGGTAGTATCGTAGCAAGTAAGAATATTAATTCATTTACTTAGTCACTAATGTGTTTGTCAATAATTCGGTGTAATAATGATAACTAATATTTTATAGAAAAGCCTGAATTCACGCACTGGTAGAGTTTTATCTGTTTCGCACTACAGGTCTATCCAAAAACAAATTGTCTCCCTCCTCTCTCGTCTCGCATACCATCCATACCCCTTATTTGGTCCTTCATATTAGACGTTATCGCTGCGAGTGATCCGGAACTCACCAAGGTGATACTGAATGCGGCAGCCCTGTGATTCTTTTACAAACCGAAAAAAAAACCGATGAACTTCCCCAGAAAATTCTTTAAATTATTTTTTCTAGAATTTTCATTTTAAAATTTTACTCGGATTTTTCACGGGAACTACTTTGAAATTTCGAGAATTCTTTGTAATTATCAGGAGAAGTTCTTTGGAGTTACCAAGAAAAAATGTTTCAAAATTCTGCGGCAAATTCGTCGGCATTTACATTGGCTTTCTCAGTCTAGATTAAATGGGGCAGCTATTTTGACAAAGCTAACTCAACATTGAAACAGAAAATTCTTCAGAATACCCGCGGGTGACTGTACGAAATTTCGATTCTAACAAAAAAATCATTGGATTTCAACGGAAATTTCCCGATGGAAAATTTTATGGAAATTCTTTGTATTGCAGATAAGAAATTCTTGAAAAATTGCATTGACCGAAAGCGACATACGACCAAACTGGTAAGCTGATTTGGAACCGTTTCGACTGGAAACAAGACGGTATCTTCGCTGTTTTTTTTTTTCTAGTATTTCTAGGCCAAACTAAAATTTCGTACAAACGATTTACGATTTCCGACCTGATAACAGTTAAACGTTCAATTCGGCTTAAAGGAGCTCGGCTAGATGATTTTTGGCTTTAAGGTTAGTATCGACCTAAAAAGTAGTGAGGTTCTGAAATTTTGTTCAATTATCGTTTGACAAAAAGGTCATTTCGCCGAAAATGTCATTTGGTCAAATGGGTGGACATTTTGACTATCCACATTACCCGCTCAGTAATTGACATCTAACCGTAAGCTTGAACCAAATGATATTTTTGGCCAAATGGCCCATTCTGTCAAAGGAACAATTTGGGCAATTTGTACGAGGCGAGCCAGCCTCGGGCTGAAAGTCTCGATAATAAAAACAAACAAAAAATTTGGGCAAACGGTATTTTCTTTTTGATGATATATTTGCCCAAAAAACCTGTTAGGGCAAACAGTTTTTTCGGCCAAATTACCAGTTCGTCCGTATGTCGCTTTCGGCCAATGAAACTTCCCAATTTCCAGCAGCTTTTGGTATGCTCTACAAGTCTTGTGAATATTGCGATTCATTCCATTTACGTTTTGACCATGTTTCAAGCTTTTATGTGCATACAAACACTGTTTCCCCTAAAAGTCGTTGTTCTACAAAAATCTTGAATTTATAACAAATCGTTGCTAATTTATAATATTATTATTCCTTTTTTCCCCTGAACATTAAAATCTTAAAAATCAGATGCTGAACATTTGTCATAAATTTGTACGTTAGGATTTCTTCAAACAAGTTGTTCGGACAAAAAAGCTTTGATTTCAGTTGTTACTACAACGCACTCGATGATAAAAGCATGAAGACATACGGTGCAATGAACCAAATTTGGAAGTTTTTTGTTATACGCAACAAATATCATCTTCCTTCTTAACTCTCAAGCGTTGCTTACCCATACGCTTAAACCTGGTTTGAAGCCTCAAGCCTAAAGAAATTGGCCTTTAATAAGAAAGACGCGCTCTAAAAGATTTCACAAGGCCAAGGGCCCTAGGCCCTCTTTGACAAAGTTATACTAATCTCATTCATATCTGATAGCATTTATACCCTGAGCCTGACGTCTTAAATATAGAATCATATCACTTTTGAAAAAAAGGATATCATTATTTAAGATACTTTTCGTTTTTCTGTAAGACATTTATAACAAAACAGAGAGATCGTAGTGTGCTGCGCTTCAATGCAGACGTTTTTTTACGTGTCATAAATTTTCTCGTGCAGAAATCAGATTTTCGGCTGGTGACTGTGGAATATACTATACAAATATATATATAATATATATATATATATATATATATATATATATATATATATATATATAAGTGATTTAGTATTGTCAATTATTATGTGGGAACGTTTTAGTATAAGTTTATGTAGTGTTTAGTGACTTGTGAGCAGTGAGCAGTAACCTGAAACGAGTTCAACCACAAATCGATATCAGCGTTTCAACGAGGACTCCGGAATTGATCATTTAGAAGGTGTATGAAGTACTCGGACTTCGGAGCTTGGAACGAGATATCGGTGCCTACATATGCAGGCTGAACCGTCGAAGAAACACCGAAGTTTGATATGGTCAGAGATTTAACTAGTAGTATGAATTACTACTTGGGTTAGTTCGTCCTATTTATACACAACCGAGATTTTACCAGTACAAAGCTTTAACACTCGGAACACGTTTTACTTTAGGGGAAGGTGGGTAGACTTGATCCCCGGGGTGACTTGATCACCCCCTGTTTTATCGAGGACTAAAGTAGTTTTGTTCTAGCGTATTTTTTAGTATAGATCCTCTAGACAAACGACCTTTATGTGGTGAGTTATTTTTTGGATTGACAACCTCTGCAGGGCGGTTTGTATGTTTTGACCTAAAGATTTTTGGATATTTGGATTTGAAGTTATTGCCTCAATATGGGGACACTTGATCCCCCATTAGTCACCCATACAAAAATTTGGCGAAAAAATTCAAAAAAATATCTCAGGCTTCTATTTTTTTTGTAGATTTGACAGATTTGATGAAGGGTTGTCCCGAAAAAATATTTATTGCGTTGATATCATAAAAAGGGGATCAAGTCTCCCCAAATGTTAAAATTGCATGTGCTGTCGAATTCAATAACATAAATCGTTCACGTATACGCACAGCAGTTCGAAAATTCCGCATATTTTGAAGGAAAAATATTTAAAAAAATCTGAGGGCACTTTTCTAATTTTATCAATGCATGTTCTTGGAGAGGGATCAATTTCCCTTGATCAGAGCCTATAGGAAAGGAATAAACACGATTTTTCTTTATTTCATGAAAAATTAATTATTTTCAGATTACATATTTGATTCTCGCTTATTATCAGGGGCATATGTTACCCTGACTTAATAATTTCAATTGGAAACAAATACGGGAAGGGGCATTTAATTTTTTGTATCGCTTCAGAGAGCGAGCAATGGCGCTTAAACCTAGGCTGATTAGCCAGGGCAAGTTTAATAGCTTCGCCCCATCCCAGGAAAATCAACGATGGAGTGACATAAATTTCATAGTAATGTCACTCCCAACGTCTTTTAAAACCTATCATATCATTCGCTTATGATGATTTTCCTAAACTACATTCCCTACCAATACTCCAACTCCTCGACATCTACATATGACGGCGTCGGTGAGTCGCTGGCCTCTCGTTAAGTAGATGTCATATCATCATTTCCTTCCTTTCCTTAGTAACGGAGAAGATGGGCGTGGCCCGCAATGGTAGTGTTCATGCTTTATTATTCTGGACCCCCAACTGGGTTGCTATTAAATCCCAAATAGTAATCCATAAGCATGGGGTAAGAAAGTTCAAGAATACACTTGACAGCTATCAGTATGTAATCTACGAAATACTCCGTTACAACGAAACGTAACGAATGGATTTTCGTTCGAATTACGAATGGAATTCTGTTTCATATCTTTGATTGTAATTCTGTTGAAACTGCAAATCAAATGCTTTTCGATTGTTAAATGAAATTCTGTTTGAATTCTTCTGTAATTCAGTTGGTTTTCCAAATGGAGTTCTGTCGATTTCCGAATGGAGTTCTCTTTCATATTTGGTCGGGATTCAGCCAAAACGCACCAAGCGGCTTTTGATATTTTGTTCGTACAAGGACAACGGAAATCGTTTCATATCAATTCAAGCGTACATTTGCAATAGGATATCCTCATTTATTGGATTGAGGGATATCCGATACGATTTGCGATCAATTAAATCTGCTAAACGAAAGTTTGGGCAGCAAAATGAGTAATTTTTCGTTGGCGCTTGGTGCGTTTGGCTGAACACCGACCATTTGTGAATGGTATTCTGTTTGAGTTTTAAAAAATTTTCTTTTCGATTGTTTTCTGTTTTTGATTGAATTTTGTTCAAATTCCGAATGAAGTTCTGTTTGAATTCCGAATGAGATTCTATTCGATTTTCGTATGGAATTCTGTCCGAATGTCGAAATTCGAATAGAATTTTCTTGAAATCGGAATGGAATCCTGCTCAGATTCCGAATGGAATTCCTTACGCATTGCCAATGAAATGTCTGAATTTCGAACGGAGCTCTTATGAAATTTTGAATGGATTTTTCTATTCGAATTTCGAATTAAATTCTGTCCGGATTTTGAACGGATTTTTTTTTCCGAATTCCGAATGGAGTTCTGTTTGAATACCAACGGAAGTAACGGAAGAGACTTTCAGCTCTAGATCACAATATATATTTATTCTGGCCTTTGCTTGCCTTCTATTTTGACTATCTTGAAATCTTCCTTCTCATAGCCTATTTCAAATATATCTCTTTTGTCAAATATCTTCCTCGCTTTCCGTTTTGTTAGTAGAAAATGCATTTTAAAAGACATAGCTAATTAAAGAGTGGTAGGAATGCTAGTACCTATTAGGTTGGTAAGAAAATAGATCAGGGTGCGTTTTTATATGATATGCAGATTGTTCGCAAGAATCAGAAGCTTTTGATCTGCTTGTGCGGTCGATATGTGAATAGATTTTATTAATCGCAATGCTGTACTTGGAGACATGCCTCAGAGACATTTATTTAGGAGTATCAAATTTTCTGTCGGAATTGAGTGAAAAAAGTAGATCATGTTTGTTTGTTGCTTGAAAGACAAATGTTCAGCATTCAGAGGTCACGTACAGTCGTGATTTATTTAGTAGGCAGAACGATCGGCCGGTCGTGACATCATTTCTTCTGCTTTGTGCGGTTAGCAGAACGATCGCCCGATCATCGAAATGTTGTTCTGTTTTGTGCGGTTAGCAGAGAGATCGGCTAATCATCGACAATTTTGTTCTGCTTAGTGCGGTCGGTAATTAAAATAATTAGTGTTCATTCGATTATGTTTTGAATTGATCAAACTACACGCTATACACGGCATACCGTTTACCAAAACGAACCCTGTCACAATACCTACCCCTACCCCTACCTACCTACCTACCTACCTACATCCTACTTACCTACCTACCTACCTACCTACATCCTAGTGATTTCTCGTGGAAGTGCAGATGACTCGTCGGCTTCTATTAAAGCGAGTATCATGTCAACATTTTCCTACCCATCCCTTATTGACCTGCATTTGGACACGGCCGGCGCTGGTATTGCTTATTTTGGGTCACCAGTTCTTACACATTGAAGATGATCGCTTAGTCCCAAACTTCATCTGTTGGTGTTCTGTGTAATTACAGCTGACCTATCAATAAGGGAGTAGCAACCGTGGGTGGTCAATCATGCTCATGCTCTGTAAGACATTTTTAACAAAACACTGAAGACGTATTTTTCGACTCAGAATTGGATTATGAAGTAAGCGCTAATAGAAAAATTTGTATAACATTGAACTTTGTAAACAGCTTTATAATATTGTTTGCGCCACTAAATAAAATTTTTAAGTCAAAAGTCAAAATTTTTGATAATACACCGTACGAGACAGCATGGTGTAAGTCTAATTTTTTTTCGAAATTCCGCAGAATTCCGTTAAATTTCGTTAAAAGCTAGTTTTTTTTCTAGCGAATTTTTTGTCATTTTACGAAACGAAACAAAATCAAGAAATCAGATTTCGCCAAGCTTAAATTCCGAGAAATACCGCGGTATTTTGTTTTGAACCACCAGAAACGAAATTTTTCGAAATACCGTTCCCTTTCTATGGCATCCAGATCAGATCTAGATCTACTAAAAACGTGTTAAAATTAGTTTTGGCCAAATTTCGTTTTTATCTGACTTGTGGACTGCTTGCTTTGCTAGGAAAAATCATAGAGCTACCATTGCCTTGAGCGTTCTTGAATTAAAAGTATGAACATAACTTTCCGTCAGACTAAAAACGAAAATGCCTGTCTGTGCAAAGCCGTATCACTTCCACGATCGCAGCAAAAGGCAAAACCAACCGAACAGCCGACTCGGACAGAGACGTGAGTTAATGTAAACCGTAGTTTTCATTTTCATTATGTATTATAAACAAGCATATCGATAAAAATAATACCACAGCATCGGTTCGCATGCCGCATGCCTCGGAACTGGATGACGCAGCGCAAGCAAGCGAGTGGATGAGGTAAGTTCTTTGGTGAAGTTCCGCATCTGCCAAGTCGTACACAAAAGTAAAAGTGTTGTGGAAGCGAGCTCCATCTGGAGAAAAGACGATTTGCAGGGGAGAACCATTAGGAAGAATGCAGATCCCTTATAGGGAGACGACGATACCGCAGCCACTGCATCCAGCTCTTGACATAACTTAATGCTGAGAAAATCTGTGTTACAAGTGCTAAATACACTTTCTTCCCGCGGCGAGAACCGCGATGTAGAACAAGTATTCAGAAGGAAGGGAGTCTTTCGTAGCGGCAGAAGAGGCGTGATTGCGACAGTAGTCGTTGGGTGCGGAAAATTAATGCACGATCGAATGGATACTTGAACGTGAAACGAGGTCTACTTTCTTCGTGGGATTCGAACGGGAGTAAAAAAAAAATATTACGACCAATGCTTAGTTGCTGCCGAGTGCATAATAATTCATGATTGCATACTAGGAAAGATGTTGCATAACCGACATGGATTGGGTTCTAGTAGGGAGTGAAAAGCTGCTTTATATCTATGTTGTAAAACCTTGTTATTTGATCGAAGAAATTCAAACATTTCAAATATCCGATTGAAATTTCTGAACAAGATTCCAAAAGTATCAATATCGAAAGTCGAAATTGTTTGTATTCCATTCTATAGACTTCACAAGAGTTCATCGAATTAGGGTTGGCCATGATTAGATTTTTTCTATTCCAAATATAATTCTGGAGCTAGGCTACAATGAATACTCCGTAATAAATTTATTATCTCAAATTGTTTTTTTTGCTTTTCTCGAACAACAAAGTTGTATCGAAAGGCTACAGGATTATTCCAAAATAAGCTTTCGATAGAAGGTCTGGCGCCCCATCGTGTTACATATCGATCGGCTCAATTCGACGAACCGAAGTGATGTCTGTATGTGTGTACATGTGTATACATTTTGCATACACACTTTTTGAAACTTAGCAAGGAAGAGCTACATACTACAACAAAGATCATTTTGTGATTGCTATAATTTTAATCATTCGTATAAATAAAACTCTAATGAAAATAAAAATAGTTTGGAGTTTGAACATGAACTAATGACGTCCATCATAATATTTCCAACAATGGGTTGGATATCTCCTTCTCGAACACCTGTCACTGTCCGCCAAAATCATCTTCCTGAAACCAATCAAGAAGATGCAGCATATACGCAAGTGGTAACAGAGTTACATGGTCCAGAATAGCATACGTTCTAGGAACGCTTTCAACTTCTGACCAATCTAGCTTACCTCCTGAATCTCCAAGATTGCCGAGCTTCTTATGGAACGAGCTTCTTCTTCTTCTTCTTATTGGCATTACATCCCCACACTGGGACAGAGCCGCCTCGCAGCTTAGTGTTCATTAAGCACTTCCACAGTTATTAACTGCGAGGTTTCTAAGCCAGGTTACCATTTTTGCATTCGTATATCATGAGGCTAACATGATGATACTTTTATGCCCAGGGAAGTCGAGACAATTTCCAATCCGAAAATTGCCTAGACCGGCACCGGGAATCGAACCCAGCCACCCTCAGCATGGTCTTGCTTTGTAGCCGCGCGTCTTACCGCACGGCTAAGGAGGGCCCCGAGGGACGAGCTATAGGGCATCGATAAAGCTCCTTTGGATCAAGCCATGAAACCAGAGCGACTTCGCCACGTTTACAAGATCTTTTATTACACCATGTCTCGAGACAACTAGTGGAATGAGAATTCACCGGAAGCATTATTGTTTTCATCACAAATTCCTCTCCGTGTCATCACTCCCAGCTTCTTCGAAGAAGTCAGCCCTAGTAGTCGTGCTCACAAGTCCTAACAGAATTCCCGGAGGATTTCTGAACGGACTGTCGGAGAAATCCTAATATACTTTAGTCTACTTCATTCAACCAGATTCCAGCAGGAATTACAAGCCGATACCCTTTACGAATTCCCGTAGAAAAATCCTCCGGATCCTCTTTAGTAATCCCGTCGGAATTCCCGCAGCATCCCATCCCTCTCAGAAAATCCATTCAAATTCCCGCAAAAATCCCATTCAGTTTCCTGAATGAATCCCATCCAGATTCTCGTAAAAATCCCATTTGGATTTTAGCCGAAATCCCGTTCGGATTCCCGAAGATATACAGTCCAGGTTCTTGGAGAAATCTCGACTGTACTCCAGGAGGAATCACGTCAGAATTCCCAAAGAAATCCCGATCAGGTTCCCAGAGAAATCTCGATCAGATTCCCGGAGGAACTCCGTTCTGAATTCCCTGAGAAAACCCGTCCGGATTCTCTGAGAAAACCCGTCCGAATTCCTGCAGGAATCTCATCCGGATTGGCCGCAGGAATCCCATCCGAATTCTCGAATGAATCCAGTCCTGACTCTCGGAAAAATCCCATCCAGATTCCCGGAGGAATCCCATCCGGATTCCCGGAGGAATCCCATCCGGATTCCCGGAGGAATCCCATCCGGATTCCCGGAGGAATCCCATCCGGATTCCCGGAGGAATCCCATCCGGATTCCCGGAGGAATCCCATCCGGATTCCCGGAGGAATCCCATCCGGATTCCCGGAGGAATCCCATCCGGATTCCTGGAGGAATCCCCTCCGGATTCCTGGAGGAATCCCCTCCGGATTCCTGGAGGAATCCCCTCCGGATTCCTGGAGGAATCCCCTCCGGATTCCTGGAGGAATCCCCTCAGGATTCACGGAGGAATCCCATCCGGATTCGGAGGAATCCCATCCGGATTCGGAGGAATCCCATCCGGATTCCCGGAGGAATCCCAAGCGGATTCCTAGAGGAATCCCATGCGGATTTCCGGAGGAATCCCATCCGGACTCCCGGGGGAATCCCATCCGGATTCCCGGAGGAATCCCATCCGGATTCCCGGACGAGTCCCGTCCGCATTCCCGGTAGGCTCCCATCCGCATGCCCGGAGGAATCCCATCCGGATTCCCGGAGGAATCCCATCCGGATTCGGAGGAATCCCATCCGGATTCGGAGGAATCCCATCCGGATTCGGAGGAATCCCATCCGGATTCGGAGGAATCCCATCCGGATTCGGAGGAATCCATCCGGATTCCCGGAGGAATCCCATCCGGATTCGGAGGAATCCCATCCGGATTCCCGGAGGAATCCCATCCGGATTCCCGGAGGAATCCCATCCGGATTCCCGGAGGAATCCCATCCGGATTCGGAGGAATCCCATCCGGATTCCCGGAGGAATCCCATCTGGATTCGGAGGAATCCCATCCGGATTCCCGGAGGAATCCCATCCGGATTCCCGGAGGAATCCCATCCGGATTCGGAGGAATCCCATCCGGATTCGGAGGAATCCCATCCAGATTCCCGGAGGAATCCCATCCAGATTCCCGGAGGAATTGCATCCGGATTCCCGGAGGAATCCCATCCGGATTCCCGGAGGAATCCCATCCGGATTCCCGGAGGAATCCCATCCGGATTCCCGGAGGAATCCCATCCGGAGTCCCGGAGCAATACCATCCAGATTCCGGGAGGAATCCCCTCCGGATTCCCGGAGGAATCCCCTCCGGATTCCCGGAGGAATCCCCTCCGGATTCCCGGAGGAATCCCCTCCGGATTCCCGGAGGAATCCCGTCCGGATTCCCGGAGGAATCCCGTCCGGATTCCCGGAGGAATCCCCTCCGGATTCCCGGAGGAATCCCGTCCGGATTCCCGGAGGAATCCCGTCCGGATTCCCGGAGGAATCCCATCCGGATTCCCGGAGGAATCCCATCCGGATTCCGGGAGGAATCCCATCCAGAATCCCGGAGGAATCCCATCCGGATTCCCGGAGGAATCCCGTCCGAATTCCTGTAGCAATCCCGTCCAAATTCCCGAATAAATCCCGTCTACAATTACGGAAAAATCTCGTTCGCATTCCCGGAGAAAACCCATTCTGATTTTCAATCGGATTTCCATGCTCACATCAGGATTTCCGTTCGGATTCTTGCAAAAATATCATCCGGATTCTCAAGCGGATTTCCGGAGGAATTTCAACCAGGATTTACGGCGGAATCCCGACGGGATTTCCATCGTAATCCCATCCGGACTCCTAGGAGAATCCCGTCCAGATTCTCGTAGAAATCTCGTCCAGATTCTTGGCAGAAGCCCGTCCGGATTCCCGGCGGAGGAGTCCCCTCTATATTGCAGAAGGAGTATCGTCTGGTGCTCCGCAGGAATTTCGAACGAATTCGTGAAGAAGTCCTGTCTAGATTCCCGCTGAAATTCTATCCTGATTCTAGCATGTTTTGATAAACTATTGAATAGAGTATAGACGTATTTTTAATGATAATGATCACACTTTAAAACTTCGTTTCTGACATTTTCCCACTCTCAGCTAAGAGTTATTTCTATTAATTTTGATTGCTCTTTTTCATATCATGCTATTACTGAAAGATTTGTTCAGTATACCAGCTACACCTTCTAAACCTGACTGATAAGTACAACTAATCCTTACATCGCACAATGTCAATATATTTGCTACATAAGGAAATTTATATTACCCTACACTATTTCAGTTTTTAAAAATTGAAATCTTGATTAGTCAGTCGCACGATTTTTAGCACTTTACTGACTACATAACCCAGCCAACCTTCACGAAGTTCATCTTTATCAATTTCGAAATCCCCCTCAAAACACATATTAAACATCGTCATAACTCCTCATTTAGTTCCCACCATTCCGACTAATAGGGAAAACTCTCAAACTCGATAATAGCTTGTGTGTGGCAATAGCGCCACTTTTCTCCCGTAGCAGTGAGGAAAGCTCCTTTTTATCTCAATTAAAATTTCACCATTTCCACTCGAAATATGTTCTACGCTGTGTCGAAGACCATGCTATACACTTGAGCCAGCCTCACTCGGAGCTCATTAATCTTGCTTCGTATCGAAAGAACGAGAAAAAAAAACACCACCACATGCAATACATCCGAACTGCATGCTGCTGCAGTTGCACTCAAGTTGCAGTCCATGAGTCCCAATTCTCTGGAATCGGACTAAATTTGATTATTACTATAGAGCTCCATGCACTGCACACACAACACAAGTTAGAATCGACGTCGTTGGGAAGAAGTCCACCGGTCGTCGCTCGTCACATGTGTCGGGCTATTGCTGGAGAACGGAGGAAACTGGCCCGGGGCCGAGAACTGAATTTCCACTTCCCCATTTTCGTTTTATGTTTAGATAGAAATTATAACATCTCTCGCTTGCATGTGGCACTACACTGCATCACTAGCAGCATCAAACCAACTGAACTGATGGCGGATGGGTGTCCAGACACAGAACTTGAAAAATGAGAACTGGAGCAAGCACGTGGAAGGAATTAATTTGCCGCCACTTTTTGTACGAACGAACTAAAAACACTCCAATGACCACTGTTTACGGATGTTCCGATTTGTTCACGGGTCGAACACACGTTCCACCATCCACCGGTATAGACTGGAACTAGACTACACTAAGTGAAATGGCACCCGAGCGACGAGGGCTTCACCAAACCGATGCCGTTGTAGGGCGCAAAAGATTCAAATGTCATCCTCAGGCTGTCGGATGGATGAAGTCATCCGCCAGCGTGCTCTTTATTGGCCACCAACAATGGCAAATCAGTTTGCTTTTTTCGCTTCCTACCCAACACACTACACGTTGACGATGGCGAAAAAATACGTGGTGCGAATCCAGCGACATTAGGTCCCGAACATTAAACTTCCCGTGGTCGGTCGCAGCGGAGTTGACCGTGGATTTCTCATACGGCGTGAGGGTGTAAAACTCGTGGTGTGATATATATGTCAATCGATGTCGAAGCCTGGCATATAGATACCCTAATGCAGTGACTGTTTGGGTGTGCTGTGATTCTGAGAATTCTGGCTCGGAATCCGATTATTATATGAGCGATCAGCAATCGTTTTCACTTTATGGGCGAGGAAACCATGTATCAATAACATTTTGATTGTGTAAGGTAGAGGTGATGAATGTGAGGCAATCATGGTTGCTAACAGCGTAAAATACTGTCACATAGTTGACAAAACTAATTGGCTGATGCTGAGCCATTAAAGGTTGATGACATCATATCTGGACCAAAGGTTGAGGTGTGTTGGGCATATTGCGGCGATGACATACACTGGAACGCAGTGCACACCAAATGTCGTTGATTGGGTGGGGATCTTATTTAAGCTAGTATAGAATAAAATTTACCAATAATAAGTACTTTCGAAGTATCGACTGTTTATTGCTATTTTAACTTAAAATGGCTTCGCAGTCTTAAAGGGTTAAAACGGGATTTATATTTGTCCAACGTTTCAACATGGGATTAGTGCCTTCATCAGGGGAAAAATATTATGTTTGTTCCTTCCCAGTCAACACACAATCGTATATACAACATAAGATGCTAAAGTGGAGGCGATATACGTACATGTTGTATGGAGAAGTACCTATATTGCCTCCACTTTAGCATCTTATGCAACATCATATACGATAATGTGTTGATTGGGTTGTCTAATGCTTAGTCTTACAATAACTGTCTGGTTTGGATATTTATGGTACATTACTTCGGAAACACTTAATTTGAACATTGATGGCACTGACAAATAACACAGATTTTTTTTTTATCAAACAGTCTTATTGCAAACCTCCTTTTTCTTCTTGCAGGTTACTTTTTTATTGCTGGTTACCCCAAACAGAAATATTTGGACATACAAAAAGGGCTACAAAAGCATATCTTCGATTTTGAAGCAGATGAAGATCTTGATCAATTGAAGCACAAGGCAGCAAATTTCGTTTAGATGATACCGCAGCTTCAAGAAAAGTTCATCGAAGCAGGATGTTCGAGAGACGACCATTTAAGGGTCCTGTCAGTGCTACTGAAGTCATGGAGCCATCAAGAAGAGATGCAGTATTTTGATGCACATTTATACCTCATAAGACGAACCCGAAAATTGACTGGAGAGAAAGGAATCCTATCAACCATGAACGATAGGATTGTGCACGGTTTGGATGCGGAGGTAAAGAACGAAGTACAACAGTTCTTCGACAGTGATCTTGTAAGTAGGGTTATGCCAGGGCAAAATGATTTTGTTTCTTTAATAAAAGTATGGTAAGCGACAACATGTCCAAAATGCTTACTACGTTGTTCGCTACGAGAAGTCTATACAACTTATATAGAAATAAGTAAATATATTGTGCTTCAATTCCTTTGCTGCATTACGTTCAAATCATTGTAAATTACTTGGTAGTTCTGGTTCCCATAACATTTGCATGTATACCATTCATGAAAACGTTGAATTGGGGATACAAGTCCTTTAAAAATATTCGTTCGATAATGACTCAAACTTATACATGGATAAAATATTATGCAGCACATCAACCAGATCGAAATATTGTTACCTCCGCGAATGTAAACGTTGTCCAACCCGCTTGGATTTTGAAAAACAATTTTTGAAACAATTGGAGGAATGTAGTTTAACTGAAATAACATTCGAGCAATGGATTTCTACAGATCACTGCAATCTTGAAACAATAATTCAACAAGTTGATAAATTCGTATTGTACATTTGTGAAAAATTGGAAAAGTTGGTAACTCATAATTATTTAAAACTTAACTGTCAATTTTTTTGAGAGAAAAGAAATCTAATTTAAATTACGGGGAAGTAGTTAGAGTATCCCAAGTAACAATTAAGGTTGTATCAGAGTTTTATAGCGTTCTTCAAAACCTAATCTCAAAACCTTCCATGCAGTCCTCGCAGTTTCCACAACCTCCTGTAGATTTCTATAAAACCATGTTACAGCCAGTTGGCCCAGTTTTATTGCAATCATTAAAACCTAATATGCGTTCCAGTTCAGAACCAACGGTTTTATAATATACTTCAAGTCTCACATAAAACATGCAACATAAAACCTCCTCTAGACTTGGTGGTTTTGAGAACCATAATATAACCATGATACAACCACTTCATGACTATGATACAACAACAAATAAGCCGATAATTAAACAGTTTTCAACTCTCAGGTTGATTATTTGTTTATTGTTTGTACTCGAAAAAAAAATGCTATTCTTCCTGCAATACAAGGATTACATGTCAACAACAAAAATAAAAGAATTATTATCAGCCAGTTCAATAAAAGTTCATATCTGGCTTTGAGTGTTCTATGCATGTTTGAAGGCATGCCAGGGATTTTTCATGGTGAAACCATGATAAATAATCAGTATTTTAACAATGCGCTTCGTTAATTTGTTATTATTTAGAATTTTTCAAGTTTAATTAATTGCCTTGGTTAATTAATTTAAAAATAATTTCAATGAATAACCACATTGGTTGATCAAATAACCAAAGCATTGTTCCTAAAACTTATTAGGATGTCCAATTTTACTGTTTAAAAGGTGAAACAGAAATTTGCATGATATTTCGATTATGAAATTCATTATTTTTTTCATATCGGCGACATTTTTTCGAATAAAACTTTGATTGCATAAAAAATGCCTCTATATAACCATCACTCCTGAACTGGCCCTATCTGGGCATTTTAAACACCTAGATGTTTTATCATGGCCTTTTTCAAGACCATGTTACGACTAGCAAGTTTTATCTTGGTCAAACCTAAAGCTTTGTAGTTTTAAATATAATGACAACATGACAATGTAGACAGATATAAAAAAATCATAAACAAATTTTTTTCTGCCCTCGGCATCGAATGCAAGTACTTTTAAAAATAAGTATTTCAATTGAAAAGCATATAGTGGCAATTGTTAAATGGTATATTTTGTACCATAAAAGTGTTTTACTCGTGTTAAATTGGCAAAGCATGTATGGATTTAATACATATTTTCATACCCCTCAGGAGCAAATGCTGTTGCAAATGCTGAACAGTTTTTTCAACGACTTAAATATATAAGGGAACTGCTCCTGGATTTCAACTCATGGTTCCGATGTTCATCCCATTGAAAGCAGAGCAATGGAAAGGTATTTGATTTGTGATTTTTTTTCAGTTGGAGTTTGCATGTTGACAAAAAGAAGCGAAGAAATTGGTGCCGTATTTCTTTACTTCCCGATAAGATGAATGTATTTTCAGTGAGTGAGATGGAGATCGGAACAGTTCCCCTACATAATTCACGACATAGAAAAAACTGCTAATGTTTTTTTTCATTTTCGACTGAAAGCGAAATGAAAAAACTTCCGTGGGTCAAACAATTTGTGCTGAAAATTTAGTTTCTATCCATAGTAGTAGTTTCAAGCTTCGTATTCCTATGCAGGTCTTCTTCAGGAGTAAAGGTTATATGAGGGTTTTATACAGGACTCTACGAAACTTGGCAGCTTTTATAAGTCTTGATCAAAACCAACATATAACTTAACTGCTGGTTTTATGTCAGTTCCATTTTTTAGCTCTGAGGAGGAACACAGGAGCATTATAAAACCTAAAAAGCTGTGGTTTTATATTGGAATTCAAAACGTAGTTCCCAAGTACTCTTGCGGGTCTAATTAAATGACAACTGAATAAAACCAAAATAAAACTTTAAGCATTTCTACATGCCGTAATAAAACCTCTATAAAACTAGCATAAATCTTCGAAGCATTGAGATTGTTACTTGGGATATGTGACTTTTCAGAAAACTATTCGTTTGTACTTCAAGGTGCCGCGCAAAGTAGTTATTGGAATAATGATCAATCAAGGCGTACCACACTGCTTCAACAACGCCCACAACAGCAGCTGCAACCAAAGAATAAACTTGCGCGTAATGCCGTTGCTGAACTTTTTGCTGAGCGTCGTGCAAAAATGCTAAGTGCCGATGCTCAACGCATAAAAAATTATACAAAAAAAAATATGCTCTACGCATATCAACGAACCCGGTTGGAAATGCTTTCCTGGTGGGGAAATGAAATGTAAGTAGAGTCCAGACTGGAAAAATTTGGTCCAAGAACGGAGTCAGCAGAAACAAACAAACGTCTCATTAAGATCAACATCACTAATGCCAGCCTATGCCAACAATATCAAAAACAACATCACTAGCAGGGCGAATCTCAAACGACACAATAGAAGTAATAACAAACCAAATGACAAACAACTGCTGTTTATGGCAAAAAGTACATTTTCCGGTCCTCCAAAAACAATCGAACACCCAATTGCAGCTCTTTCAGCTCCTGCTGCAAAATCTTTCATCAACTTGAAACCATCAATCCAACTAAAAAATCACAAATGGAAATACAAACGTCTGACGCTAATACTGAGCAGAATCAACAGCAACGGCAGCACCAACAACAACAGCGTAAACAGTATCAACAGCAGTCGCAGCAGCAGCAACTAAAGCAACAAGAACAACCACCAAATCCTGACGGCCAATTCGAACTAGACCCAATGAGGTCGCCCATCGTTCGTCTGACGCAGCAATCTACAGAAGGTGACGGCCGGTTCCTAAAAGCCAGACTACGTGACCCTACTACCATGAAAGTAGTTCGGTTGTATCTTCCGTACATAAAAGACCAGCCTTCAAATGTATGCATCGATGGACTGACGCCAACCAGCATCAAGATGCATCTGAAGGACTACCATCGTCTCCTGAACATCTTCATCGCATATTAACAGAATTACATCGCGAATATGGAATTGGGCCAGATGAAGCCGTAGCAGACCTGCAGTCTTATCGTTAATATCTGTCGAGTGAACGGAAAGATCGCTTGCAACAGCTTAGGAAGAACTAGACCAGGTTCCACTCTCCTTCCTCCAGAAATTTTCGCAAGTTAGGACGCATTCTTCGACTAAAGATAGTAGCACTATTTTATTGACCGATGGGCTGCCACAAACTTCTTCAGAATTTAAACAGAATGTGACTGAGGTGTTGATATATTGTCAGAAATAACATTTCAAGTTTTGAAGAACTTTGTATTGAAATTCTGAATGATTTCCATTTAAAATTCCGAATAATATTTTATGGAAATTCTGAAGAAACTCAGATGAATTCCCCATGCAAATTTACAAGCATTTCCTGGGACAATCTCCAAAAAATACTGTGCTTGACTACAAATGCCAATGCTGCTGAATGCCAGTTATTTTATTATTCGATAATGTTTTTTTATCCGGAATCTAAGACAAATTCAAACAAGCTTTGCATGACCAAAATCCAATTTCCTAGAACTTGTAATGAAAGATTTCTCCAGATTATCTGGTGGAGACAGAGTTCGTGTTGATATTTCCACAATTCCTGGAGGTGCAATAATCAAGAATTCTTTACAATTAATTTTCAGGATTTTCGACTTTCATTCACATAAAAATGTTGATAATTTCAAATCATTGCCAACGATTCGATCCGGGGGTTTGGATCTTCATCAGGGCTCGAGATTATTCAACCTGTCGATTGAAGTGTGGATCACACGATGGATACAATTAATTTCACTGAATTTTTTGGTGGAAGAATTTCTTCAGAAATCAATTCCCCAAATTCTTGATTTTTTATGTTTCTCGAATACTAAGTGCGTGGGTGTGTGTTTCCTATTGAAAATTGACCGGATCGGACTTTGTGTGGATCGTGTTTAATAAAAACATTTTTGTTTTCATGGGTGTGTTTTGTTTAATCAAATTTAACCAACGATGTGTTCTGCCACACTGATTCATAAAAAAAAACTCCTTAGCTCTTCGTGTACCACAGTCGCCTTTTAGCCTTTCTCGTATACTAAGTATACGTAAAGGCTATATGATCGTTCCAAAAACAAACTTTTTATAGAAGGCCCGGAGACCCACAGTGTTATATACCGATCGACTCAGCTCGACGAATTGAGGTGATGTCTGTGTGTGTCTGTGCGCACCAACCCAAAAAAGTGTCACCCATTTTTCAGGTACTTATCCTTAACCAATTTACTCGCAACTATACTCTACCGCAGAATACTCTACCACTGTTTCCTATTGAAAATTGCCTAGATCGGACTATGGGCTCGGAAGTTATGGCCAAAATACAATTTTTAATAGAAAAATCCAGTAAAAAAAATGTCACACATTTTCCAGGCACTTATCCTTCACCGATTTACTCGCAACAATTTGCATTCGACGCAGAATACTATCCGGTTATTTCCTATTGAAAATTCACCAGTTCGGACTATGGGCTCAAGAGTAACGGCCAAAATTCTATTTTTTTAATGTACTAGAAAGGCATCATCGCCGCTAGGTGGATAAATCAGGGTTTTTAAACATTTTTCGCCTGAGCTTTGGTCTTCTTGGTATTTTGACCTCCCTCCAGAGTACCGGCTTTCACTACCGGCTTTTCACTACCGGCTTTCTCCTCTACCTCGGGTCGGCATCCTGCACAACCTTACTCAACCGGAGAGTTTCACCAGTAACGGCTATGCGTCGCCACAACTCCACAACCTAGATGACCGGCACCTTTATCTCCTGAGTATTACAATCATGTCCGTAATGTCCGTCAGTATACCTATTCTTCTTTCTAAAACTAACCTCCCCTTCCTCTCCATCTTGATACTTGATGGGCTACAGCTCTTCGATGCACCTATGCCGAATGGAGTATTCTTCCCCACTGGACTCGATCCTGGGCCAATCGCTTCCAGTCGCCCTGAACATTGAGTGCCCTCAGATCCTCTTCAACTGCAAAAAGCCATCGTGTACGCAGCCTTCCACGAAGCCTGCGGCCTCTTCCGGGTTCTCTACTAAATATTACCTTCGCTTGACGTTCTTCCGGCATACGAACAACGTGACCAGCCCACCGTAGTCTGCCGTATTGTATAAGCCTCATAATATCCAGGCCTTTATACCCTGGTACAATTCGTGGTTCATGCGACGCCGCCAGATACCGTACACTTGTTTACCGCCGAGTATTGTCCGCAGCACCTTACGCTTAAACACTCCGAAAGCTCTCAAATCAGCCTCCTTTAACGTCCATGTTTCATGGCCGTATAAAGCCACCGGAAGAATCAGAGTAGTATACAGCGCGAGTTTTGTTTTCGTTTGCAGACTACGGGACTTAAGCTGGTTACGAAGTCCGTAATAAGCCCTATTTGCAGCTGCAATACGCCTCTGCATTTCGCGGGTAACATCATAATCACACGTCACTAATGTTCCAAGATACACAAATTCTTCTATCACTTCAAATTTTTCACCATCCAGCACCATTCCGCTACCACCATCACTAATGAACCCACGTTGATTACCAGCGAACATGTACTTCGTTTTGCTGGTATTGATCGTGAGTCCAATCCTCGCTGTCTCCCTCTTAAAAGGCACAAAAGCCTTTTCCACGGCACGGCGATCAATCCCGATAATATCGATATCGTCCGCAAATCCAAGGAGCATATGCGATCTTGTGATAATGGTATCGCTTCTTTGTACACCACCTCTCCTAATCGCTCCCTCGAGCGCTATATTGCACAGTAGATTCGAGAGGGCATCACCTGCTTTAATCTATCTAAGGTAACAAATGACGTCGATATTTTATCCGCAACCCTTACACTTGATTTCGATCCGTCCAACGTTATACGAATCAGCCGTATCAGTTCCGCCGGAAAACCATGTTCAAGCATAGTTTGCCATAATTCATTCCGTTTCACTGAATCGTACGCCACCTTGAAATCAATGAACAGATGATGTGTGCAAGTTGTACTCCCGGAATTTATCAAGGATTTGTCTCAGGGTAATCATTTGATCCGTCGTTGATCGGCCCTCTCGAAAACCTGCTTGGTATTCGCCGACGAAGGACTCTTCAAGCGGTCTCAATCTGTTGAACAGAATACGGGACATAATTTTGTACGCCGAATTAAGGAGGGTTATTCCTCGATAATTGGCGCACTCCAGTCTGTGCCCTTTTTTAAAGAGAGGGCAAATGAGGCCATTCAACCAGCTAGCAGGTATTTCCTCGTCTTCACATATTTTCGACATAATATGGTGCAGAACTTCATAAAGCTACTCACTGCCATGTTTGAGAAGTTCAGCCCGGTGCTGGTCCTTCCCCGCAGCCTTATTGTTTTTCAGCTCTTTAACAGCTTTTTAATTAAGAAAATTATTTTGAGCTTTTTAGTGGAATGTCTTCACTTGTCATACGACGAGTTTGTACAATCCCATTGAATTCCACCACTTAATTGTATCTTGACAGATACGTATTTCGACCTCAACAGTAAGGCCGTCTTCAGTGTCTCGTAATTGACTCGACTTAGCTTTTTTAACCCCATCTAGTGTAAGCGACTCCACAGCTTGTCCATCGTCGCTATCTAGACCAACATTTGAAAAGGGCGTAACCGCCAAAATTTATTCCTTTTGATTCTTCGTCTACATATACAACTATATATGTGGACAAAGAAACAGAAGGAATAATTTTTGGCTGTTACGCCCTTTTCAAATGTTGGTATAGATTCATCATAAGACCTATGATCAGTTCTTAATAATCCAGTGAAAACCATTGAAATCTTACCTAATATCCGGAACATTCGAGTCAGAGTCTCGTTTCGACCGTCTTCCAGTGCGGTTGGTTTTTGCGCTCTACTTTTGTGCGGTGATTCGCTTAAAAATAGAACAATAGAACTAGTGCAATGACCGCAGTCGAAACAAATGTGTAGTGTATAAAAAAGTGCTACAGATCCTGAAGTCGCGGGCATGTTCGTGCATGCAAGGGCTGATCGATTATTATCAAGGGCAATGCCCTTGCTGATATTGCGATCAAGCCTAATTAAATGCTCAAACATGTTCAGCGTCAGATTAATTGAGAAGAGATAAGGTTTTGATAAACTGTAAATTTATTCACATATATACACATACATAGGGGCCGTACACATATTACGTAAGCATTCATGGGGGGAGGGGGGTTCGGTCAATATCTTACGGTCCATAGAAATAAAAATTCATTTGTATGAAAAAAATCTTACAGGGGAGGAGGGGGGTTCGAAAAACCCAGAAAAATTGCTTACGTAATAAGTGTACGACCCCATATACACAAATACACATATACATACATACACTGATGGACGTGAGTATACGTCATATTTACAACATGCATTAAAACATGCCGAATAGTTTTGTTTATCAGTGCACATATAGAGGAGGATTAGGGGCCCTCCTTAGCCGTGCGGTAAGACGCGCGGCTACAAAGCAAGACCATGCTGAGGGTGGCTGGGTTCGATTCCCGGTGCCGGTCTAGGCAATTTTCGGATTGGAAATTGTCTCGACTTCCCTGGGCATACAAGTATCATCGTGTTAGCCTCATGATATACGAATGCAGAAATGGTAACTCGGCTTAGAAACCTCGCAGTTAATAACTGTGGAAGTGCTTAATGAACACTAAGCTGCGAGGCGGCAATGTCCCAGTGGGGGATGTAATGCCAACGAAGAAGAAGAAGATAGAGGAGGATGACGCCTCCTGGACCCTGGTCAAGAACAAGAGGAAATCGAAGACGTCAAGGGCCGAAAAGCAGGCCCAGGCGAATGAGGGTAGCAAGAAGTCTAGGGTAGGCGCCAATCGCTCCAAGGGCGATGCCCTAGTCATCAAAACGGACGAGGCTAAGTACTCGGACGTCTTGAAGGCGATGAGGAGTGACGTCAAGCTCGGTGAACTCGGCGCCGACGTACGTCGAATAAGACGTACCCGGATGGGCGAGATGATCCTCGAGCTAAAGCGAGGCGTCTCGCAAAAGGGCGCTGCCTACAAGAAGTTGGCGGAGGAAATCCTAGGCGAGACGGTCAAGGTGAGGTCACTCACGACGGAGGTGAATCTAAGGGTGAAAGACCTGGACGAGATCACCGAAGTCGAAGAGCTCGTCACGGCACTGCGGCGACAGTGTGAAGTGGAGACGCCCACCGCAGCCGTTCGGCTACGGAAAGGTCCGGCAGGGACGCAGGTAGCATTGGTTCGGTTATCTGCAGCGGACGCCTCCAAGGTAGTCAAGTTAGGGAGCGTCAAGGTGGGATGGTCGGTGTGCCCAATAGGCATATACGAGCAACCCGAAGTTTGCTTCAAGTGCCTGGAACCGGGGCACAAGCAATGGGACTGCAAAGGCCCTGACAGAAGCAATCTCTGCCGACGCTGCGGATTGGAGGGACATAAGGCACAATGCTGCACGAACCCTCCCAATCGTTTGATTTACTCCAGCAAAGCTGTAAACCGCAAGCACCCCATGAGGGGTTCGATGTGCCCGGCGTTTAAGCGTGCTGCAAAGTAACAGTGCAGGTAACGCAACTGGCTTGCTCGGCCTCGCCTCAGTGTTTGGTGTGCGCAGGTTTAGAGCAAACGGCGGAACACGAGTTGTTCGTGTGCTCACGTTTTCGCGAAATGCGTGACCACATGCTTGCCACATGTGGTCTGAACACTACCCCGGACAACCTAGTTCGGAGGATGTGTAAAGATTCAGTTGGCTGGAACGCCGTTTTATCGGCTATCGCCCAAATCGTCTCTGAGCTACACAGAAGGTGGCGCGTGGACTCAAGGATGGCTAGTTCAGGCGCAAATAAGAGGTGGTCCAAGGGATCGGAGTCGGCTTCATGGGTCATACCGGTGGTCATGCTCTGTGGTCGAACTCGATCCTTTTATCGAACAAGTGGCCGCGCGAAGAACAACATGGTATCGTCGCTTTCGCGGCGTCGATCAACCGGGCGGGTTCCGAGCCCGAGGACGGAAAGGGGTCCTCGTCAAGGCTGGGGCAGGCGTAGGCCTCGCGTCGGCAAGTCCCTCTGTGTGTTGGCGAAGAGACCCTATCGCAGAGAGGTCAATTTGGGGTGCAAGCGGCATCATTATTCTTTATACCAGTCGTGCAGAGGGAAGCAGGCGCGAAGTCGACCCTTCCCACCTCCCGAGGACATAGGGCTTACGCCCTTACTTACTTAAGGCCACCTGGAAAGCCGGTAATGCGCTGACACGATACCATGGTGTTCTTCTAAAAAACGAGTCACGAAGTTCGATGCTGCAAGGACACGCAGCTAACCTCAAGGGTGCGTTGTGCACTGGCCCCCCTTTGAAGCATTACTTGTACCGAAGGGACTATGGGCTTGGCGGCAATGGAAACGGTTTAGCGGGTCGGGGATGTAGTCCTGCCTCCCTCGTTTGCTGTTGGAGGTGGTCCCTAACCCCGCACTTCCTGGACAACCCAGGATGTCTGTTGAGCAGATTCCCCCTCCTAAACAAGGGAAGAAAAAAAATCAGTGTGCACATATAAGCATACATACACACTCATATACACACATACAGATTTACCCACATACTCATATACATCATACCTAAACACGCACACAATATTACTGGAAGCGTTTGGTACGGGAGGTCCACGCTTTCTTCTTTTCCCCTCGATTCTAAGCTATTAAGGGACTTTAGGTATTCCTGAAGTCGTTTAATATCTAGGAGTCATCTCTGCGGTACATACTGCGTAGTTGGCCTGGCCGTATGAAAAGAAAAATGACGGAATTCAGAAATCGTCATTTTCAGGATGCTTTCAAGTATCAGCTACTCAAGTATGAGATTAGATTAGATTAGATTAGATATCTGGAACATTCGAGTCAAAAAAATGTTATTCATGGACTTAAGCCCTATTAGATCTAAAATCTAATTCTGAAGTATGTCGACCGACGATCGCTATCGAACATTTTTGGCTAAAGAAAAATTCAACTCTGTAGTGAGTCTGTTGTTCCTAGCTGGGTCAATGAAATTTAACTTTTGATCACTGTTAGAAAAAAACCAAGAACTTGGTGACCAGCTATCGAAAGCCAAAGGGTAAAAAATTAAAATATTTGGCTATCGAAATCCTTCAAAGCATTGACATCCAAGAATTGCTATAGCCCATGGTTATTCTCAGTACGAAGTCTTCATGCAACCATTAAACTTCATTTGATTTAGAGTAAACCCGAAACACAATGCCAACTATCAAGCGTTCAAAGCAGTCTTGGTCTTGGAACAAAAAGAAAACATGTCTCCAGTCATCCTTTTCCGAACGGTACAAAAACAAATCAGAATTCAAACTCGCACTGCACTCACGACACCCGCATTATTTCGTGCATCCCATTGAAAGAATGCAACTTGCACAGAGAGGGGGTGTGATGCATATTCGGTTCATATTTCCAGCGTAGCTTATCTTTCAGTATTGAGTTGAGTCTCTTTTTTTTCGCCGTTCTTTGGAGGAGATGTTTCGACTTTTTTGTTTTTACAAGCTGCTTCTGAATATTTTGACTCTTCAAAAGAAGTGTCTCCGACCGGCGGCGGCGGCGTCTTCCGCTCTGTTCACAAATTCGAAGAAGGCTGGCCTGGGTAGCATAAGAGGAATCCCACACGGCGGAACTCGACGAACGGGATTTTTGTTTTCCCGAATAGCAGGGCAGACGTTCTCAAACTGTTGTAGCTAAATATGTTGAAATTCGCGATAGATTGCATTTGCTACTTTTGATAGCTATTGGTGGGATTCAAGCGTAATAGCTCATCTCTGCCTAATCTGACTAAGACAGCCAATATAAATGTTCCTAAAATGTTACTGAACATGATGTCGTTTCAGAAGCCGCCCCATAGTGTTCATAGTGCTTCATGAGCGTCTTTTGCACAGGTTTTGATAACCATTACGAGTAGTTATGGGAGTTTAATTGTCGGTCCAATCTAGGAACATGGCCTGTGCAGCTCGCAATGGTCTTTTCTATTCCGAAAATCATCAATAACGTAGTCTACGTAGTGTTCGCAAGCACTTCTTCAACCTGATTTTTTAAATCTTTTATACCGTGATTTTTTATTCAGTTTATAATAAGTTCATCACGCAAAGTTCAACCTGATGAGTCTTGTAACAGCGCTTTGTTCCGAGGCTGCTTGTCTACAGTTGAAAACCCCTGGCACAGAAGAAAAATCTGTGGCAACTGTACTGCAACTGACGACAACAGCGGCAGCAGCGGTATGATCTCGGTGGGTGCCGACTGCCGAGTTCGAAAGAAAACAATCATAAGCAAATGAATATTTTATGCGTTCTGATGGGAAAAAGAGTGACACACGGACGAACAACAAACCAGCCGAGAATCACACATGTGCATGACTCCTCGTCGATCGCCAACGCTGCTGGCTGGTGGTTTTTCGAGTAATGCTGCACTTTTATTTCGAAGAAAGACAAAAAATCCCACCACATGAGCCAGCTAAAAGGAAGATATGGCATTTATAATGCCATAAAGGAGGAATCTCAACAAATACCAATTCACTTCAAGGCACAAAGTAGGTATAAATTCCATTTTATTCAATTTGAGGATAAATATGCAAAGCTTACTTCGTAAACCGTTACCAAGTAGAACGAATCTCTCTCAGGGAAGGATTAGGGGTGGCAATTTGAATCAATGTCTTGCGGTTCCTAGCGTTGTTTTCTGGTGAAAGTTGTTTTGGTGTTTTCCTGCCTCTGGGGTAAAAAATACTTATTGGTGTAGTAAATGGTGTCCTCGCTGGGGTGATGAGCATGGCTTCTGTACTTTGAAAGTTGTAGACCGCAAATGGGTTCCAAACGAGAAGCATGATTTAGCTGTGGTATTTGCGTTCTTGGATAAGGATGGGATTTTCCGACACCTAGAAGCAATTATCCCGAACTCAACCAATGTATGGCGAGTAAGTTTGCCGAACTGCTTCACACAGCGGAAACGACTAAATCTGCACGATTTTCTAATCTAACGAAATTAGAACGGAACACGACACGCGAGTTTATCTGAAAACTTATTCTTTTTTGGAACTCATTTTTTGGAACTGTTGCCTAGTCAGCTTCTTTGTCAGACACAGGACGTAATGGTCTATTTTTAGGTCACTCTCGACGCCGACGGAGGCGATGATATGTTGTATGTACTGAGCTACGCTTGGGATGCTGTAATCAGTAAATAAGTGTGTGGGCTATGCTACAGAGTGGCTTCTGTAGTGAACAGGAAGTCGGTATTGATAACAAAACTTGCCAGAGAGAACCTTGTGCCACAAAACCCTCCACTCGGGCAGCTGGACAATGGACAGTGTGGCATGCGCCCGGAGAAAAATTCCATTCATAACGTCGAGCAATCTCGATAAACAAGTAACAATGTCTTAGCAAGAAAGACTTTCAATGTACTATTACGGAAAATGTTTACGATATAATGAGTGTGATGTAACTGATGTAATTCTGATAAATGAATAGATTATTTCCTAAAGATCCTAGAAATGCATCCTTTATTTGAGGATATCTCAAAGTGATGAGGAAATTACCATCCGACTATGTATACGATTGTCTATTGTGTAATATCTGATATTTGGATTTAATATAACATTGCATTGAGTTGACCCCGCGGTCTAAATAGGAGACGAGCTAGCCACGGGCTAAAAGTATGAAGAATAAAAAAACACGGAAAAATCTACAGGAAGCTTTGGGTCGTACACTTATTACGTAAGAAGTTTTTCTGGGATTTTCGACCCACCCTCCCCCCATGTAAGATATTTTTCATACAAACGATTTTTTATTTATATGATGCGTAAGAAAACGCACCTCCCTCTCCTCCCCACATAAGTGCTTACGTAACATGTGTACGACCCCTAACCACGTACAAAGGGACCCCAGTGTAAATGAAATCAGCAAATAGCTAATTCATTTTAGGTTGATTTGCTATTGTTATGTTGAGGTTAATTGCACAAATAATATTTTTTTTTACTTAAAACGGCTACGCAGTCTTTAAGGATTAAAACAAGATTTATATTTGTCCAACGTTTCGACACGGGGTTGGTGTCTTCAACAGGGGAAAAATATTATGTTTGTTCCTTGTCTAATGTTTAGTCTTACAATTACTGTAAGACTAAACATTAGACAAGGAACAAACATAATATTTTTCACCTGATGAAGACACCAACCCCGTGTCGAAACGTTGGACAAATATAAATCTTGTTTTAATCCTTAAAGACTGCGTAGCCGTTTTAAGTTAAAATAACAATAAACAGTCGATCATTCGAAAGTACAAATAATAAATTTATCTCATATTTACCCTATCAATAAAATGGTTTCATTTATTAGATCCCGAAAATAGATGTTACGGATGTACATTTGAATTCATCACGATTTGATAGTTGTAGGAAGGCTTACACTTTTTTTCATGCAATTTCCCATATAAACGTAAATATATTGATGACTTTTATTATCGGATTCTCGAACAAATTGATGTTTCGGGAACAGTAGGTTGTTGGCCCAAGGTTCCCTATCCACCGGGATGGGGCTGCCATCTTTTTTTAATTCCCTGTTGGGTATTTTAATCACTGCGACCATTTGTTAGATCTATTGTGATATATGCCCCTTTTCATATAGCTTTGTCAAGTTGACGCATCATTGCTATGTCGAGCAATTGCATCACCTTGACCACCAGCGTCTTCCCAATACGGTATTATGGTTCTGATGAATCGTACTACCAAATTGGGACTTGTTCTCCAAACTTCAGAGGGTTCTATCAGCCCCCTGTTGAAGAACTGTAATCTTTTTCTAAAAATTGCCGGACAATGGCATAACAGATGTTCCGAGTCTTCCACATGTATAGCGCATAAGCGACATACATCATCTTGAAGTTTTCCTAGCAGCTTTAAGTGATAACGGCTCGGGCAATGGCCTGTTACACGACCTGTATATGTGTTAAGATCTATTTTTGAAAGATCTAAAATTTTGCGGGTGATAAATACGTTTGGTGCTATCTTAGGTATAGCTTCCGGGGAATAGCATTTCATACTCAGCCGCTGGATGCCAGAACAGCCGCACCTCCTTGGTGAACAGACGCTCGATCAGTCGGGTCAAATTTGTTTAAAGTCCCACCCAACACCAGGACTAGGCTAGTGCGCTTTGAGCGGCACACGGTTACTTTGATAGGGCCTGCTTGGGGACACATGCAGCTTTTTATAGAAAATCAACAGAGCCCACTGTCGAACCCCACCACATCCTAGGCAGACCTCACAGGACGCATCCTCTCACTCTAGCTGATGTCAAAAGGACAACAGTGCCCAGGCTACACTACCAGCTAAGTACGCAACCCTTAGCTGGCGGTCAATTGTCATCGGAAGACCTGTGGAAGCGTGAGTATTGGAACTTGTGAGGACCAGAGCTATGTTAGGCGCTCCTTCTCGGATTTCAACTTACCAGAGAATGGTGTTGAGGCAGTAGCTAGTTTGCACGGGACTAGCACTACCCCAGCGGGAGTGGTTGACAGCCAGAGCGATGCTCAGGCAGGCAACACACCAGGCGAGCCTCTAACCGGTATCCGGTTAGTCGCCAAGCAGCTCGATGAGATCATCGAGTTCACGAACGGTCGAAACTATATCATCAAGGATCTGAAACAGAAACTTCTGGCTACTTCGACAGTCGATTCAAGCGGTAAAACGCGAACATGGCACGCTCACCAGGAGGGAGGTTAGAAGCGAGAAGGGGGAGACACGTACTCCGGCAGAACCCTTCTCCTTCCTTGGAGGGAAGGTCTCGACGCAAGAGGTGATTGGCACCACCCCGAGTGTCGGTGAGGGTGGGACTGCGGCGCGCTCCAAATGCACCTTACTGTTACGGACAGCGTGCGAAGCGTCAGACGCACCAAGGCAGGTGAACTGATCTTGGTGCTGAAGCGTGGAGCAAAGGCGAGCGGTACCGTCTATAAGAGGTTGGGCCAGGAGGTCCTGGGTGAGGGAGTGAAAGTGAGGTCTCTGGGCACCGAGGTGACCCTCCGATGTAAACAGCTGGACGAAGTCATCGAGGCAGAGGACCTCATTTCGTCTTTAAAGTTGCAGTGCGATATAGAAGTCGAGCGGTATTCTATTCGTCTTAGAGGTGGGCCCTTTGGCACGCAGGTAGCTTGGTTCAAGTTACCGGTAGCGGACGCCAAAAAGGTCCTGGCGGTCGGGAAACTGAAGGTTGGATGGTCAATATGCCCAGTAAGCATATTCCAGCCACCTTTAGTCGAAAAGTGTTTTAGGTGCTTCGAATCTGGTCACAAGTCATGGGAGTGCAAGGGGCCGGACCGAAGTAATCTGTGTCGTCGTTGTGGAAAGGAGGGACATTTTGCGCAGGCCTGCGATAAAGCACCAAGGTGCCTTATCTGCGCTAGTAGGAAGAACAACCATGCTATGGGTGGACCTACTTGTCCCTTCGGTGGTGGCAATAAGAAATCGCCGTGCGGGTAGCACAGCTGAATCTTAACCATTATGCTACTGCCCAGCAGCTGCTGTGGCAGTCGGTCTCTGAGTCACAGACCGACGTCGCTATTCTCGCAGAGCCGTACCGTGTTCCTGTCAATAACGAAAACTACTAAATAACTGGCCGGTTTCCAGTCCAAGAGGCAGGGTAGAAATATTTCACAGTCAATGCAGTGAAAAACATGGATCTCAGTAAAATCTGCTGTCGCCTTCATCGCCGCCGTGGTGAGTGCGACTGGGTGCAGCCGAAAAATCATTTCCAACACCGACTATTCAATTTCGCATTCAGCCACTCACAAGTCGCTCTGACATGCTGCTCAGTTCGCGCCTTACCGTATGACTGTGAGTGGCCCATTTAAACGCGTGGTGAATTTTTTCAATTTGCTGGGTGAATGTTACATTTTGCTGTGGTAAATTTCATCTTCGCGGCGCTATGGGTGATGTGAGTTCTGTTGTTTACTTTTCTGCCTCTCCGGGAATGTGAGGTTGATTTCAAAGCAGGAAGAAAATAAAAAACCCAGATTAATCCACCTAGCGGTGATGATGCCTTTCTCGTGCGGTAAAAAAATAGTATTTTCGGCGAGATTTTGGGCATTATTTCTGAGTCCATCGTCCGATCCGGCCAATTTTCAATAGGAAATAATGAGACAAGATTCTGCGTCGAATGCAACCTGTTGCGAGGAAATCGGTTTAGGGTAAGTGCATTAAAAGTGAGCTAGATTTTTTTTACGCGCTTCTTTATGGGAACAAGTATTTTGGCCATAACTACCAAGCCCATTGTCCGATCCATCCAATTTTCAATAGCAAACAATGGGGCAGGATACTGCGTCGAATGCAGCCTGTTGTGAGGGAATCCGTTTAGGGTAAGTGCATTAAAAATGAGCTAGGCTTTTTTACGCGCTTTTTTATGAAAAAAGATATTTTGGCCATAACTTCCAAGCCTATAGTCCGATCCGACCAATTTTCAAAAGGAAACAATGGGGCAGAATACTGCGTCGAATGCAGCCTGTTGTGAGGGAATCCGTTCAGGGTAAGTGCATTAAACGTGAGCTAGACTTTTTCACGCGCTTTTTTATGAGAAAAAGTATTTTGGCCATAACTTCCAAGCCCATAGTCCGATCCAGCCAATTTTCAATAGGAAATAATGGGGTAGAATACTGCGTCAAATGCAACCTGTTGCGAAGAAATCGGTCAAGGGTAAGTACAACAAAAGTGAGCGAGACTTTTTTACGCGCTTTTTTATGAGAAAAAGTATTTTGGCCATAACTCCCAAGCCCATTGTCCGATCCAGCCAATTTTCAATAGGAAATAATGGGGCAGAATACTGCGTCAAATGCAACCTGTTGCGAAGAAATCGGTCAAGGGTAAGTACAACAAAAGTGAGCGAGACTTTTTTACGCGCTTTTTTATGAGAAAAAGTATTTTGGCCATAACTCCCAAGCCCATAGTCCGATCCGGCCAATTTTCAATAGGAAACAATGAGGTAGAATACTGCGTCAAATGCAACCTGTTGCGAAGAAATCGGTCAAGGGTAAGTACAACAAAAGTGAGCGAGACTTTTTTACGCGCTTTTTTATGAGAAAAAGTATTTTGGCCATAACTCCCAAGCCCATAGTCCGATCCGGCCAATTTTCAATAGGAAACAATGAGGCAGAATGCTGCGTCAAATGCAACCTGTTGCGAAGAAATCGGTCAAGGGTAAGTACAAAAAAAATGAGCGAGACTTTTTGCTCTTTTGGTGCGCACATACACACACACAAACACACACACGCACACACACACAGACATCACCTCAATTCGTCGAGCTGAGTCGATTGGTATATAACACTATGGGTCTCCGAGCCTTCTATAAAAAGTTTGTTTTTGGAGTGAACATATAGCCTTTACGTATACTTAGTATACGAGAAAGGCAAAAAATGATATAAAAAAACATCACCTTCATAATTAATTATTTTAGAGCGTCTTAGGGGAAATGCTACAAGGTTAAAATACTATTATTCTTCCATTTACTTCCACTATTAACTTTTTTATGTATCAACAAGCAGATACGTATTTCGTTTCCTACTTGGAAACTTCTTCAGTGTTTGTTATCGACTGAAGAAAAACATTGCTCATTAACTTTAAATATGGTGTGTAGGTAGAACTGTAGGTAAAAATTAGGGCACGTCGCTTGGACCGATTCGTCGTCGTCCCGTGGGTAGTAATCTAAACAGCCAGGTATATCCGTTTCCTTGATCTTTGTTAAGTAAGTTTATTTGTTTTTGTTTGTAAATTTCTAAGCTTTCCGCTACGTCAAGTTTCCAAGGATTTTGTATTTGTCTGAGAAGTGATATGTTGTCTTTGGTTAATTGATGATCTTTGTTAAATATATGTTCGGCTACTTTAGATTTGAAATGATAATGTATACCCTTTTCAGTGTCTTTGTTTGCTTTAGTTACTTCTGCCAAATGTTCTTTGAACCTCGTGTCTAGTGTTCGTTTTGTCTGTCCTATGTAGATTTTGTCACAGTGTGGGCATGATATTCTATAAACTCCAGATTTTCCTAATGCGTCAACGGGGTCTTTTGTGCTTCCAAGTAGTGTCTTCAGTTGGTTGTTCCTGCTACTGAAAACTAATTCGATACCAATTTTTCTAAATTTTGAGCGTAATGGTCTGGTTATATTATGGTCAAAATTAACGGATACTCGTCGCAATTCATTTGTTATTGGTGATAATGTAGTTAATGATTTTCTGTACTGGGTTTTTCTATGTTTGTCTATAATAGCTTGAATAGTTCTAGTTGAGTATCCGTTTAGTCTAGCTGTTTCAAAAATGTAATTTAATTCTTTCTGTTTCCTGTGACGCTAAGTGGAAAAGTCTCGAGTCTATGTATCATGTGTTGGAATGCGGCTGCTTTGTGTTGGTGTGAATGGTTTGAAGTGTTGGGTATAACTCTTTGTGTGTGTGTGGGTTTTCTGTAAATTTCGAAATTCATTTGGTTTGATTCTCTAACTATTAAAACATCCAAAAGGGCAATTTTCCGTCTTTCTCTTGTTCACAAGTGAACTTGATATCCCTATGTGCACTGTTAATGGCTTCTAGGATTGATGGAAGTGCGTCTTTCCTAATGATGCTGAAGATATCATCTACATATCTCCACCATCGCTCAGGAATGGCCCCTTTTTCCTTCAAATCCTTTTCAATATTAGCCATGAACAGTTCACATAAGAAAGGGGACAGGGGATTACCCATTGGTGCTCCTTTCGTCTGCTTGTAGTATTCTCCTCTGAATGTAAAATAGTTCTCTTCTATGCAAAGTCTTGTTAATTTTAAATATGTGCGTACTTTTGTCTTCCAAGTTGCGTCTGATTTTTGTCTAAGTAACCAATCTTCCAACAAGACAATAGCTTCTTTTACGGGTACACTTGGGAACAGTGCAGCCACATCAAATGAAACCATTATCTCGTCTTCTTCGATATTTCCTGAGTTTTGCAATTTTTCAATAAACTGTTTTGTGTTTTGTACTTGTCTAGTGTCTGTTTGTGTATGTGTGTAGAGTGTTTGGAATTCTTTGACTAACCATTTTGCTATTTTGTGAGTTGGAGATCCTTCCGCAGATATTATTTCTCTGATTTCGTTTCCGGGTTTGTGAATTTTTGGTTGTCCTCTAATTCTAGGCAAAGTTGGGTTGGAAATTTTAAGTCGAGGCAAATTTTCAAATATGGGTTTACATTCTTTGATGGTTTTATCTACTTTTTTCACAATATCTGTCAAGGGATCTTTTCTTTGTTTTCTGTATGGACCATTATTAAGTTTTTCTATCATAAGGTTATCGTAATTAATTTTATCTAGAATGACAATTGCATTACCTTTGTCGGCTTTTGTATAGAAAACTGGTTTTTCTTTTAATTCCTTAATAATGTTAGTCTCGTGTGTGTTGGGTGTGTGTTCTAGTGTCTTTAATGTGTCTTCTGTAAATGTCCTAGCTGTCATTCTAGATAAAATTAATTACGATAACCTTATGATAGAAAAACTTAATAATGGTCCATACAGAAAACAAAGAAAAGATCCCTTGACAGATATTGTGAAAAAAGTAGATAAAACCATCAAAGAATGTAAACCCATATTTGAAAATTTGCCTCGACTTAAAATTTCCAACCCAACTTTGCCTAGAATTAGAGGACAACCAAAAATTCACAAACCCGGAAACGAAATCAGAGAAATAATATCTGCGGAAGGATCTCCAACTCACAAAATAGCAAAATGGTTAGTCAAAGAATTCCAAACACTCTACACACATACACAAACAGACACTAGACAAGTACAAAACACAAAACAGTTTATTGAAAAATTGCAAAACTCAGGAAATATCGAAGAAGACGAGATAATGGTTTCATTTGATGTGGCTGCACTGTTCCCAAGTGTACCCGTAAAAGAAGCTATTGTCTTGTTGGAAGATTGGTTACTTAGACAAAAATCAGACGCAACTTGGAAGACAAAAGTACGCACATATTTAAAATTAACAAGACTTTGCATAGAAGAGAACTATTTTACATTCAGAGGAGAATACTACAAGCAGACGAAAGGAGCACCAATGGGTAATCCCTGTCCCTTTTCTATGTGAACTGTTCATGGCTAATATTGAAAAGGATTTGAAGGAAAAGGGCCATTCCTGAGCGATGGTGGAGATATGTAGATGATATCTTCAGCATCATTAGGAAAGACGCACTTCCATCAATCCTAGAAGCCATTAACAGTGCACATACGGATATCAAGTTCACTTGTGAACAAGAGAAAGACGGAAAATTGCCCTTTTGGATGTTTTAATAGTTAGAGAATCAAACCAAATGAATTTCGAAATTTACAGAAAACCCACACACACACAAAGAGTTATACCCAACACTTCAAACCATTCACACCAACACAAAGCAGCCGCATTCCAACACATGATACATAGACTCGAGACTTTTCCACTTAGCGTCACAGGGAAACAGAAAGAATTAAATTACATTTTTGAAACAGCTAGACTAAACGGATACTCAACTAGAACTATTCAAGCTATTATAGACAAACATAGAAAAACCCAGTACAGAAAATCATTAACTACATTATCACCAATAACAAATGAATTGCGACGAGTATCCGTTAATTTTGACCATAATATAACCAGACCATTACGCTCAAAATTTAGAAAAATTGGTATCGAATTAGTTTTCAGTAGCAGGAACAACCAACTGAAGACACTACTTGAAGCACAAAAGACCCTGTTGACGCATTAGGAAAATCTGGAGTTTATAAAATATCATGCCCACACTGTGACAAAATCTACATAGGACAGACAAAACGAACACTAGACACGAGGTTCAAAGAACATTTGGCAGAAGTAACTAAAGCAAACAAAGACACTGAAAAGGGTATACATTATCATTTCAAATCTAAAGTAGCCGAACATATATTTAACAAAGATCATCAATTAACCAAAGACAACATATCACTTCTCAGACAAATACAAAATCCTTGGAAACTTGACGTAGCGGAAAGCTTAGAAATTTACAAACAAAAACAAATAAACTTACTTAACAAAGATCAAGGAAACGGATATACCTGGCTGTTTAGATTACTACCCACGGGACGACGACGAATCGGTCCAAGCGACGTGCCCTAATTTTTACCTACAGTTCTACCTACACACCATATTTAAAGTTAATGAGCAATGTTTTTCTTCAGTCGATAACAAACACTGAAGAAGTTTCCAAGTAGGAAACGAAATACGTATCTGCTTGTTGATACATAAAAAAGTTAATAGTGGAAGTAAATGGAAGAATAATAGTATCACCTTCATCCAGTGCTGCCGAATATTTACAACCCTGCCAAGAGGTCGTACACACACCTGTCGAAGGTATCGCCATAGCTAAGATCAACACGTTCTATTGTAGCTGCTATGCCCCACCACTAGAGTGATTCAAATTTTGACTTTTTTGTCCCCCGATGCTTAAACGATTGCATTTGCCATTTTAATAATCCTCTTAAATTTTTAGCTAATTTGGATGTAATTTGACTGTGCACACGTTATTTAAAGTTTGTATGGAAATTACTGTGAAGACTGACCCTTATGTGAAAGACCGTTCCGTTAGGTGGCCCATGAACTGTTTAAATATAATCAACACATTGACTACACAGAATACTTCTCAAGCTGAAAGGCAGTTGTTGTTGCGAAGCGATTTCTTGTTTGGAGGCAAAGTTATGAAGAAAACAAAAATGCTCATTATTGATATTGATGTTATTCTTTTACGTGTTAAATTTAATTTCCCACGATTCAGTATTCCCTTAATAACTTTTCTTGCAAGCATCAAATCGTTTCGCAACAAAGACGATCTGTTTCCTTGTAAAATTTTCTATGTTGCCGATGTACTCATATGTTTTTAAAGTTTAAAGGGAAGCGTTGGGGAACGGTTTTCCTGAAAGTTACTGTTTTCATAGTAATTTTCATACGAGCTTCAAACCACGCGTGCTCACTCAAATTACATCCAAATTAGCTAAAAATTTAGAGGGATTATAAAAAGGGCAAATGCAATCGTTTAAGCATCGGGGAACGAAAAAGTAAAAATTTGAATCACTCTACCCACCACGGTGGCCAATAGAGCAATTCACCCGGATGGTTGATAGGCTATTGTCCGACCTTGTAGGTCGGAAGCCGGTTGTCATAGCGGGGGACTTCAATGCTTGGGCGATGGAGTGGGGAAGCCGCTGCACAAATCAGAGATGTCAAGCTTTGTTAGAGGCTCTAGCAAAGTTGGAGGTCGTGTTAGCCAATGACGGCTCAACCAGCACGTTCCGTAGGAATGGGGTGGAGTCGTTCATTGATGTTACGTTCTGTAGCCCCGGCCTAGCCGGGGGACTGAACTGGAGGGTCGACGATGGCTACACATCCGCTACGTGATCAGCTGTGGTGATCCCCGTCAGGTCCGTGGGTGGAAGGCCCAAAGCTTCGACAGCGAAGTTTTCACCGCGTCGCTGGACCTGGAGGGTAACACCGACAGTCTTACAGGGGACGCACTGACAGCTGTCCTGTCACGTGCATGCGATGCCAGCATGCAGAGGAGGGCACCACCGAGGAACGATAGACCTCCAGCATACTGGTGGAGTGCAGCAATCACAGACCTTCGGTCAACCTGCCGAACGCGAGCACCGCAGAACGCGAGTGCTGAAGTGGCTAAAGTGGCAGCGGTGACGAACGAAGAGTTGCTTGCGGTGGCCCGAACCCTTGACACGAACAAAGCTCCGGGGCCCGACGGAGTTCCAAACCTCGCTCTGAAGGCAGCGATCATGGCTAACCCGGACATGTTCAGGACAGTCATGCAGAGATGCCTGGAAGAGCGTAGTTTCCCCGATAGGTGGAAGAGACAGAAGCTGGTGCTGTTGCCGAAGCCCGGAAAACCACCAGGTGACCCATCGGCGTACAGACCAATCTGCCTACTGGACACCACAGGGAAGTTGCTTGAGAGGATTATCCTCAACAGGCTTACCCCGTACACCGAAGGTACGAACGGCCTGTCAAGCAATCAGTTTGGGTTCCGTAAGGGTAGGTCCACGGTGGATGCTATCAACTCGGTTGTGAAAACTGCGAAAGTAGCGATACAACGCAAGCGGAGGGGAACTCGATTCTGTGCGATAGTGACGCACGACGTCAAGAACGCATTCAACAGCGTAAGCTGGGATGCCATCGCGCTCTCGTTTCTCCGGTTGGGCATTCCGGTGGGCCTGTACAACATTTTGGAAAGCTATTTCCAGAATCGCGTACTCTTATACGAGACCGATGAAGGGGAGGGTAGTGCTTCTATCACCGCAGGAGTCCCTCAGGGATCTATCCTGGGCCCGGTGCTATGGAACACTATGTACGATAGTGTTTTAAGACTGAAGTTCCCCCCAGGTGTTAAGATCGTTGTCTTCGCCGATGACATAACGCTGGAGGTTTACGGAGAGTCGATCGAGGAGGTGGAACTGACGGCGGCCCACGCGATCGCTATAGTAGAGGAATGGATGAGCTCAAGGTAGCTGGGGCTAGCTCATCACAAAACAGAATTGGTGGTGACCTTAAGGTCACTCCTGACGGAATCCAAGTTTCAAAGTGCTCGCGTTTTCGGGGGCACACCACTCGATACGGAGGCGGTGCAGAACTGTCATTTTTGTTGATTTAGCTTTGCTGCGTCGCAGCATGCGTGAAGAAATAAAAATGACAGTTGTGCGTTGCTTCCGTATCGAGTTGTGTGCCATCGAAAACGCGAGCACTTTGAAACCTGGATTCCATCAGGAGTGACCTTAACAACCGTAAGTCGGTACAGGAGACAGTGGTTCGCGTGGGCGACTGTGAGATCATTTCCAAGCGGGAGGTGAAGCTCCTCGGGGTGCTGATCGACGCTAGACTGAACTTCGGCAGTCACGTAGATTACGCCTGCAGGAGAGCTTAGACAGGTATTGCGGCATTATCCCTATGATGTCCAATAGCTCGGGGGTGCGCTCCAGTAGACGCAGGTTATTAGCTGGGGTTGCAGTATCTAACCTTAGATACGGCGGTCCAGCTTGGGCCTTGGCGCTTAGCGTCGAACGTAACCTGCAGAAGCTGGAGAGTGTACACAGGCTAGCGTGTCTCAGAGTGATAAGTGCCTACCGCACGGTATCACGGGATGCAGCTTGTGTGATTGCGTGTATGTTACCCATTGGACTAGTCATACGGGAAGACGAGGAGAGTTTCGACATGCGCGGAACCAGAGGAGCCCGTAAAGCCATTAGAGCCACCTCGACCAAGTGACAACGGGACTGGGATAACTCTTCTAAGGGTAGGTGGACACATCGGCTGATACCTAGCGTATAAAGATGGGTTAATAGGAGGCATGGGGAAGTCCACTTCCATCTGACACAGTTCCTGTCAGGCCATGGCTGCTTTAGGTGGTACCTACATAGGTTTGGGCATACGGACTCTCCCGTCTGCCCGGACTGACCAGGGGTCGACGAAACTGCCGAGCACGTACTATTCGTATTCGTTTCATCGATGTTAGGAGCGGAATGCTTGGGGTGTGCGGGAGGGACACTACTCCGGATAATCGTATCCAGAGGATGTGTCAAGAGGTTGAAAAGTGGAACGCGTCCTCGGCCACTACCACTCAGATTGCCGGCATTTTGCAGCGCAATTGGCGCGCCGAGCAGCAGTCGGATAGCGCCGACTAGTGGGTAGCTAGTCTCGATGGTGAGGTACCAGCGGGTAGTTAGTTAAGTAGTAGAAGAACTAGTGGGTAGCTAGTTATGAGGTAGAGGAACTAGTGGGTAGCTAGTTGTGATTGGGTAGTGGGTAGCTAGTATGTGGGCGTGCGTAGTCACACGGACCCCTCCCAGAAGTAATGCCGAAAAGACTGTTCCGGGGAGACTCAGGGTCTGTGAACAGGGTAGGTTTTAGCGGGTCGGCAGTTGCTAAACCCCGTTCGCCGGTAGCCCACCGGTGTCTGGATGCAGATTCCCACCCTACTAGAAAAAAAAGAGTGAGAGGGTGCGTCCTGTGGGGTCTGCCTAGAATGTGGTGAGGTTCGACAGTGGGCTATGCTGAACTTCTATAAAAAGCTGCAGCCTATCAAAGCGACCGTGTGCCGTTCAAAGCGCACTAGCCTAGTCCTGGTGTTGGGTGGGACTTTAAACAAATTTGACGCGACTGATCGAGCGTCTATTCTGGCATCCAGCGACTGAGTATGAAATGCTATTCCCGGAAGCTATACCTAAGATGGTAGCCCCATCCCGGTGGATAGGGAACCTTGGGCCAACAACCTACTGTTCCCGAAACATCAATTTGTTCGAGAATCCGATAATGAAAGAAGGCGGACTGATTTTACGGCGACGACTCTTAGCACGAAACAACGAACACAAATAGGAACATGGAAAGTTTTAACCCTAGCCCAGCAAGGTAAATTGGCACAACTTGTCAATGAGGCACGTCGTATGAAGCTTGAGATCCTGGGACTGAGTAAAGTCCGTTGGTCAAGCTTTGGAGAACACAGAACGCTGTCGGGACAAGTTCTGCTATACTCCTGTTTATGAAGTGAACACGCTCCCCGGTATCGCGGAGTTGGCTCCCTACTAAGCGCTCAGGCACACACAGCGCTTATGAAGTGGGAACCTATAAGTGAAAGGATAATCGTTGCCAGATTTAGAACACGGGTCCGAAACCATAATATAATCTAATGTTATGCGCCAACCGATGCTGCCGATCTACAAGACAAAGAGAACTTATACAGTCAACTCAATGCCGTCGTAGATATAATTCCGAGGGATGATATCAAGATCTGTTTGGGCGACTTCAATGCAAAGATCGGGTCCGACAACTCGAACCATGAGCGCATTATGGGACGCCATGGTCTCGAAGAAATGAGCGAAAACTGAGAGCTGCTCGGAGAATTTTGTGGTAGTAACGACATGGTGATCGGGAGTTCGCTCTTCCCTCATCGATCGGTTCACAACGTCACGTGTGTCTCCAGTGACGGCTTTACATAAAATCAAATCGACCACATCTGCATCAGCCGAAAATGGAAACGGAGCATTCTTGATGTACGGAATAAACTTAGGGCCGATATCGCGTCTGATCATCACCTCCTCATCGGCCAAATACGCCTGCGCATTGCGCGGATTCGCCGGCAGGAGGAGAGAGTTCGACGACTGTTCAATACACGCTGGCTGGAAGATGCCACGGTGAAACAGTCCTTTGTTGAAGAACTGGAGACGTGTGCTGCAGATATTCCGGAAAGTGGCAGCGTGTAAGACCAAAGGACCGCCATCAAGAATGCCTTCATCGCCTCCAGCGAGAACAATCTGGGCGAACTGCGCACCCAGAGAAAACAATGGATCACCGATGAGACCTGGAGGAATATAGAGGAGCGAAGAGAAGCCAAATTCGCGATAGAGCGATAAAAAACCAGAGGAGCCAAAGTCTTAGCCCGTCAACGATACGCGGCTCTTGAGAAGGAAGTAAAACGCTCATGTCGACGAGACAAGCGAGCGTGGGCAGACTGGCCGACGAAGGAGAGAGAGCCGCCACAACTAGGGACATTCGCCTCCTCTACGATATCTCTCGACGCTTAAGCGGGGCGAAGATGAATGCAACGATGCCTGTGAAAGACGCGAATTATCAGTTATTGACCGACCCAACTGACCAGCTAAAACGCTGGTTCGAGCACTTCGAACAACCTTTTCAAGTGCCAGCCAGGCCACCACCACCTCGGCATGATCTGCCTAGGATCCGACGTATAACACGCGTCAATACCGAAGCTCCATCACTGCTAGAGATTCAAACAGCCATCCAAAGCATGAAATCGGGAGTCGCCCCAGGGGTCGATCGCATATCAGCAGAGATGCTCAAAGCTGACCCCATGACTTCCGCTCAACTACTGCATCGTTCATTTCGTAATATCTGGGACACCGCAACTTTCGCGGTCGACTGGATGCAGGGTATCTTAGTGAAGGAACCCAAAAAGGGTGACCTGACTGTATGCGATAACTGGCGAGGCATTATGTTGCTGTGTACCGTTCTCAAAGTTCTATGCAAAATTAACCTAGCCCGGATTCAGGAGAAGATCGATGCGACTCTCCGGCGGCAGCAGGCCGAATACCATCCCGGAAGATCCATTGTGGACCATGTAGTCACGCTCCGCATCATTCTGGAGCAGGTCAACGAACTCCAAGAGTCCCTTTACTTGGTATTCATTGATTACGGAAAAGCTTCCGACCGTCTCAATCACGAGAATATGTGAGGTGCCCTGAGACGCAAGGGGGTTCCTGAGAAAACCATCGGCCTCATCGAGGCACAGTACGAAGCCTTTTCGTGTAGAGTGCTGCACAATGGGGTCTTGTCAGACCCTGTCCGTTTTTGCCATATGTGGTCTAGACACTACCTCGGACAACCTAGATCGGAGGATGTGTAAAGATGAAGTTGGCTGGAACGCCGTTTTATCGGCTATCGTCCAAATCGTCTCGGAGCTACACAGAAGGTGGCGCGTGGACTCAAGGATGGCTAGTTCAGGTGCAAATAAGAGGTGGTCCAAGGGATCGGAGTCGGCTTCATGGGTCATACCAGTGGTCATGCTCTGTGGTCGAATTCGATCCTTTTATCGAACAAGTGACCGCGCGAAGAACAATATGGTATCGTCGCTTTCGCGGCGTTGGTCAACTGGGCGGGTTCCGAGCCCGAGGACGGAAAAGGATCCTCGTCAAGGCTGGGGCAAGCGTAGGCACCGCGTCGGCAAGTCCTTCTGCGTGTTGGCGAATAAACCCTATCGCAGAGAGGTCAATTTGGGGTGCACGCGGCATCATCATTCTTGATACCAGTCGTGCAGAGGGAAGCAGGCGCGAAGTCGATCCTGCCCACCTTCCGAGGACATAGGGCGTGGTAAGGCCACCTGAAAAGCCGGCAATGTGCTGGCATGATACGATGGTGTTTTTCTAAAAATGCGAGTCACGATGTTCGGTGCTGCAAGGACACGCAGCTAACCTCGAGGGTGCGTTGTGCACTGGCCCTCCTTTGAAGCATTACTTTCTGGTTGTACCGAAGGGACTATGGGCCTGGCGGCAATGGAAACGGTTTAGCGGATCGGGGATGTAATTCTGCCTCCCTCGTTTGCTGTTGGAGGAGGTCCCTAACCCCGAACTTCCTGGACAACCCAGGATGTCTGTTGAGCAGATTCCCCCTCCATTGCATAGGAATAAAAAAAATATACCCTATCCGGGTCGTAGCTGGTGTGAGGCAAGGATGTATTCTATCACCTGTTCCTAGTCCTAATCGACGAAATTCTGGTAGGTGCGATTGACCGTGAACCAAACCGCGGGCTGTTATGGCAGCCTATAACCATGGAGCACCTAAATGACTTCGAATTGGCTGATGACGTTGCACTTCTCGCGCAACGGCGCTCTGATATGCAGAGTAAGCTCAACGACCTTGCCGAGCGCTCCTCTTCGGCAGGTTTAGTAATCAACGTCAACAAAATCAAATTTATCGGTAACGTCGACAAAACCAAATCGTTGGATGTAATCACGGTGACCCCTTCCAGTTTCACAGTAGCCGGGCAATCAGTGGAAAATGTTGAAAGCTTCCAATATCTTGGTAACCAAATGGCGTCAGACGGCGGTACCAAGACCGACATAGGCACACGGATCAAAAAAGCAAGGGCTGCCTTTGCGAGTTTAAGAAATATCTGGAAAAACAGGCAGATAAGTCAACGCACCAAAATACGAATATTCAACTCTAACGTGAAATCTGTGCTGTTATACGCTAGCGAAACATGGTGTGTATCAGTGGAGAACACTCAACGGCTGCAGATGTTCATTAACAGATGCCTGCGGTATATAATTCGGGCCTGGTGGCCTCACAACTGGATCTTTAACAACGAGCTCAATCGTCGTTGTCACCAGAGGCCGATAGCAACAGAAATTCGGAATCGGAAGTAGGGCTGGGTTGGCCACACTCTACGTAAGGGCGGGAACGAAATCTGTAAACAAGCATTAGACTGGAACCCAGCGGGACATCGCAGCAGAGTCAAACCCAGAAATTCATGGTGGCGAAGCCTCAATAAAGGAATAAAAGAAATCGACCCTAGTAACATTTTGGTTTTATACTGGTTTTATAACACTCTTGAAGAGTAAATTATGGTCTTCAAGAACGATATAAAACTTGAAATGTTACTTGGGGACCGAAATCTAACCTGGCAACAGGTTAAAGCGATAGCTGGACAACGCTCAGGATGGAGATCTTTCAAGTCGGCCCTTTGCACCACCGGAGGTGTACAGGATCCATAAGTAACTAAGTAAGTTTGATATGTCTATTAATGACAATGGCGACCCCACCACAGGTGCTGTCAAGACGATCATTTCGGTAAATAAAATAATTTGGATCTCTTTTGATGAAAAGACCAGGTTTTAAATATGTTTCAGTTATAATGGCAATGTGCACATTATGAACTGATAGGAAGTTGAACAATTCTGTACCCTTTAAAGAGCGGGCATTCCAATTTAAAATTTTCAAACAATTATTTGGATCCATTGAAACGAAGTCCAATAACAATTCTTTGAGTAAATTTGATACCAACCTGAACAGCTTCAGTTTTGGTATTTGCTTTGAACATTTCATCAATCATGTGATGCAATTGTTCACTTAGAAAATTAAAGTCGGAAGCAGACATGCTACCTGAGTCGTCAGAACGAACGTTATTTCCCGTTGAAATGGATATGAAAGTCATTCATCGTCGGTAAATTTTCAGAAATGAAATTTTGCCTATCTGCAGCGATTCTTGCATAGGTTAAAGGTTAAAGTGAACTAAATAATTTTGTTGAGAAATACCCCTCTGGAAAGTACCAGAGCGAGATTTTTTTCATCTTGATTGACTGGTGAAAATCCTAGAAATTGAAAAATTTAAATTTTAATCTCATCCAGTGATTTATTATCATCACTGGGAAGACCTTTCAAAACGACTTTGAACAATCACTCAGTTTTGTCATCATACGTAAAGAATTTATGCCGCTTATCAGTTAAATACTGATGAAGACGTTCGCGATCGTCAAAGGATCCCGGCAAAACGCGGCAGTCACCCTTCCTTGCAATCTGAAATGAAACCGGTTACTCAAAATCTCATTCCGAAAGCCCCCTTTTTTGTAAGTTCATAAATTTATGTATATAAACAGCTACCGTTGATTTATAACTCCATAATAATCGCTAAAAGAATTCAAGAGAATGAGCTAACCAAATTTTGTAGGTAAATGATGCGAAAATCGCGAAACCCGCGCTTGCGGTAACATTTTTACAATTGAAAAATATTCACATTTTGCGGTTCTACTACGATCCGCATTGCGCATCTAGTGAATTATTTTATCAATTTGCAGACCTAGCTTCGCCCCCTGATTTGACACAATTCCGCGCATGGTTACACGCACAAAAGCGGAAAAACGAGTGGCCGGAAAGTGCAAAATATCGCACGTTACTCGTGTCGTGGGCGTTCTCATTGGAGCCTAATACATTTGAATGTGAATATGTATTATGTACGCTTGCAGAGGTCCTACCTAGATTTAGAAAGCGAATTCATAGGAAATGTTTCTTTATAAGCCCAAACCGAACGCGTTAATATTTTTTTCATTTCTGTGCTACTTGTGCGGGTTCAATCTTGCGACCAAAACCGAACTCTCCTCTTTATCACATTGAACTCATTTGTTTCTTATTCTTATCACAAAATAAGTTCCGCTTCCATGGATTGTGTGTGTTGCTTTCGTACCCTTCAATGTTTCCATTTTAATAGTTCGTGATGCGAAGCGCAGTGCACTTTTGTAAATTTCTGCCCCAAAAGCAAACAATCAAAAAACAATCTAAACCTATCGGACGAAGAAAAAATTCTTCACGGAACATCTCTGTGCCCTTCTCTCGAAACCTCCTCTAATGACAGTAAATTTTCGATTAAATGCCCTCACGTGAGCAACAATTTTGCGCCACACTGCCTCGGGCCATGGAACGATAAAATCTGCCTCCTTGTGGTCCACCGGGACCGGCCCAATTGCATGTATGCGTGGCGTGCATCAGCCCGTCAGCCGAGTCGGATCGCCTTTGTCCATCCATTCCTTCGAGTTAGACGCGATTTTGTTGCCTGGAATGCCGTCAGCTATTTTTGCGAACAAATTTGCCGATCCGTCTCTGCGCTCTGGTTGCCTGGTGGCGCGATGCAGTGCCGATTGATGGGATCAATCATACTGGTACGATCCCGTTGATCCACCGCGTTGCAGTAAGACTGCAGATTGCAGTGAATTGAACGTTTTGAGCTAGGTTTGTTTGGAGAAGAGTCTAGGGTAAGAGATATGAGTAATACATATGGGTATTCCTACGTTCTATAAAATTCAATTTCATTTCAATTTCTGGAAGATGATAAGAAAATTATTCTGAGCCTTTAGTAGAATGTCTTCACTTGTCATAAAACTATAGTTCGTACCATCCCATTTAATTCCACCACTTGATTGTACCTTTGACATCAAAGTCAAACTTTCACATCGGAGCCAACGGTACAGTCAAATGGTGGAAAGTACGAACTCGTATTATGACTAGTTCTAAAATGGGTTTGAAATCGAAGCAAGATATTTTTGCCTTTCTCGTATACAAAGCGTTTTGCGGAGTCTAAAGTAAGTACGATTTCCTGCCATGATGCGTCTCCGAATTTCTCTGCTGGTATCGTTATCGGAGGTCAACAATGATCCCAAGTACACGAATTCTTCAACCACCCCGATTTCGTCACCACCAATACAAACTTGTGGTGGGTGGCTTGCGTTATCCTCTCTTGAGCCTCTTCCTATCATGTACTTCGTCTTCGACGTATTGATGACTAGCGTAATTTGTTTAGCTTCGCTTTTCAGTCTGAGTAGGCATCCTCTATCCTCTTAAAATCAAGTTCCATATTATCAATGTCATCGGCCAAACCAAATAACTTGACGGACTTCGTGAAAATCGTACCAATCGTACCAACCTGTTGTCCGGTCGAAGTGCCTCAACAAAGAGGTACTTGTCGAAGGCTTTCGTCTCTCCCTTCTGCTCAACAGTCACTCTTCTCCGTGTTGTCGCAGGGTTTCGTTGCCCAATACAATAGCGAATCGCCTGGTGATCGCTTTGGGTGTACTCTTCGTTAACTCTCCAGTTCATGTTCACCATCAACGAAGGACTGCAGAACGTGACATCGATAATAGACTCCCTCCCGTCCATCCAAGATGTGCTTACGAAGCCTCATTGCACAGTCGTATATCTAGCTTCGCCAGAGCTTCTTGGAGAATATACCCGCTCGTATTGGTGACTCTGCTGCTCCACTCCACAGCCCAGACATAGAAATCACCTCCCATAATTACCGGCCTTCGTCCGATCAGGTTGTCAGTTAACCGTTCTACCATCTGGCTAAACTGCTCCACTGTCCACCTTGGAGGCGCATAGCAACTGCTTACGTAAACGCCGTTGATTTTGACGATCACAAATCCCTCACATGAACTCTCTACCACTTCTTGGATAGGAAATCTGCCCATAACTTGTGTAAGATACGGATTAAAGAGACTGGCCACAGGCTTTTTGGATAGCCAAACAACTATTCTCACGGGATTCTTTATCAGAACTGAAGTGTATATTCAAAAATCAAATTTGGTGTTCTTTGAATGTTTAGCATTTTGGTGTAAGTGTTACAATAATTTCACTAAGGGTTCGTCCCATTTGATAGAAGCACATTACATTCGGACACCCAGACTACCTCAGATGTCCTCATCGAAATTCACCTTAATCCAGCACAAACTGAGATGTTATAAAGTTTTCAAAAGTTCAATCTTCTTCTTCATCACTACACATAACGTCTTCAAGATCAGCTACATCGCACCATCGCTTCATTCGGTCTGCTGAATTGACCGTAGAAAACCTTCTCGGAGTCTCGAAACCCGGAACCGTCTCAATCCGATACCGATCGTTAGCCAGCACCTCCGTAACAACGAATGGTCCCTTGAATCGCGGCTCAAGTTTACGACTTCCGCCCGGAACATACTGATCCTTCGCCACCAATATCAAATCATTTACCTGATACCGCAGTGCTTCACTGGACTGCTTTAACCTTTTCGTCCCATTTTCGATCGTCGTCAACCATGGTTCAAATAGCGGTCAAAATGGTGCGGTTGCTACGTTCCACTTGGCCATTTCCTCTTGGTGTCCCCACAGCTACTAGTACATGATCGACTCCAAAATCACCGCAGAACTTCTTCAGTGCATTTGAAGTGAAAGCTGTACCTCGATCAGTCACAATACAAGAAGGCAGCCCAAAAACACTGACCACGTCCTCTAGCATGGTCACTACAGGTAGTGCATTAGTACTTTTAACCGCTTTCAGCAACAAGAACTTAGTGTAACCGCAGATACGTTTGAAATCTCACAAGAAGCCATTTATAATCCAATCAGCTCTACTTTTAATTATCATAGAGCTGATTGGGATTTATATAAAACGTATATCGATAGGAATTTTGATGTTGATATTCCTCTCGATACCAAAAGTGATATTGATAATGTTCTCGTATCTTTGACAAATTTAATTGTCGAAGCCAGAGGCATTGCAATTCCGAAATGTGAAGTTAAATTCAACTCCATTATTATTGACGACGATCTTCAGCTACTGATCCGTCTTAGAAATGTGAGAAGAAGGCAATACCAAAGAACTCGCGATCCCGCGTTGAAAGTTACTTGGCGAGATTTGCAAAATTAAATTAAAAAACGTTTCGCTATTCTGAGAAATACCAACTTTGAGAATAATGTCTCGAAGTTGGATCCCAGTTCGAAACCCTTCTGGAAATTAACAAAAATTCTTTAAAAACCTCAAAAGCCTATTCCAGCGCTTAAAGAGGGAAATAACATTTTATTAACAATTGGCGAAAAGACTCAAAAACTTGATCAGCAGTTCGAGAGTGCCCATAATTTTAGTCTAGGTCTCACTAGTCCAATTGAGGATCAGGTTACACGGAGCTTCGAAGACATTCTATATCAAGAGAATGTTTTTGACCCTTCGTTGGGAACTAATTTGGATGAAGTGAGATCTATTACTAGAAAATTTAAAAATATGAAAGCCCCGGGTGATGATGGTATTTTCTACATACTTATCAAAAAACTTCCTGAGAGCTCTTTATCCTTTTTGGTTAATTTATTTAACAAATGTTTTCAATTGGCATACTTCCCAGATAAATGGAAAAACGCCAAAGTTGTTCCAATTTTGAAGCCGGACAAAAATCCAGCTGAGGCATCTAGTTATCGCCCAATCAGTTTGCTTTCTTCAATAAGCAAACTGTTTGAAAAGATTATTTTAAATAGAATGATGGTTCATATTAATGACAATTCTATTTTTGCTGATGAGCAATTTGGTTTTCGCCATGGGCATTCAACCACCCATCAGTTATTAAGAGTAACGAATTTAATTCGGTTTAACAAATCTGAAGGATATTCGACTGGAGTTGCTCTTCTTGATATAGAGAAAGCATTTGACAGTGTTTGGCATGAAGGTTTGATTGTAAAATTGATGAATTTTAATTTTCCTCTGTACATCATTAAACTGATCCAAAATTATTTATCAGATCGCTCACTGCAGGTAAACTATCAGAATTCTAAATCTGATAGATTACCTGTAAGGGCTGGTGTCCCCCAAGGCAGCATACTGGGGCCCATATTGTATAACATTTTCACTTCTGACTTACCTGATTTACCACCAGGGTGTCAAAAATCTTTGTTTGCAGATGACACAGGTCTCTCAGCCAAAGGGCGAAGCCTTCGTGTCATTTGTAGTAGATTGCAAAAAAGTTTGGATATTTTCTCCACTTACTTGCAAAAATGGAAAATTTCCCCGAATGCTTCCAAAACTCAGCTTATAATTTTCCCACATAAGCCGAGAGCTTCTTATTTGAAACCTTCTAGCAGACATATTGTCACTATGAATGGGGTTCCAATTAATTGGTCTAGCGAAGCTAAATATTTAGGACTTCTGCTAGATCAAAAATTAACTTTTAAAAATCACATTGAAGGCCTTCAAGCCAAATGTTACAAATATATTAAGTGGATATCCACTTATAAACAGAAAATCAAAACTTTGTCTTAAGAACAAACTTTTGATTTACAAACACATTTTTAGACCTGCCATGTTGTATGCTGTGCCAATATGGACTAGTTGCTGCAATGCCAGAAAGAAGGCACTTCAGAGGATTCAAAATAAAATTCTGAAGTTGCCTCCGTGGTATAGTACCAATGAACTTCATAGAATTTCTAATATTGAGACATTGCAACAAATGTCCAACAAAATAATTTCCAATTTTAGACAAAAATCGTTGCAATCTTCTATTGCAACGATCAGCTCTTTGTACCCTTAGTATAAATTAGGTTTAGTTTAGTTTTAGTAGAAAATATTGTAATTCCTACATGGTTCAATTCAACCAGAGGAAATATCCTAACTGCCAGAGGCAATTGAAATGTATTGGTGATAACTCAAAACGTAACATAGCAAATAAGGATGATAGTGTTAAGAAAACACGGAACACCTAGACTAAGAGATGAATGCATGTATTAGATAATTAGCAAGTAAAATTAGAAAAAAAAAGTGTTTATAACTAAACCTACTGACGCCAGTAGGGGTTCTAAGACATCTAACAGATTTTCGATTTCGCATATTATCAATATGTCGTCAGCATATGCTAAGATACATGGCATCTGTAACTGTCCCATGTGTTCTAAATTGAGTTCTGGTACAAACTCTTTCAGTGTCAGCAGTACGTGATGGAGCATGAGTATGAAGAGACGGGGACTGAGTGGCCAGCCTTGTTTAATACCTCTTTGTTTATTTACGCTTGGGGTTCGTTGTCCATACCATTGAAGAGATGTTTCCTCCACTAAACATGCTTCTATTATTCTGCTGATAAGAGCAGGTGATACTCCTGGTTCTAGTAGAATAGGTGCTAGTTTTGATAGATCGATTGTGTCGAAAGCTTGTTTCAGATCCACTGACAGCAGAATTGATTGTCTCCCTTTCCTCAATCTTTCATCTATTATCCTTCTGAGAACAAATCTCGCTTAACTTTTCAAAAGGACCTAAGTAACATTTTTTTCATGAATTGATTTGAATACCGCAATCAACAGAAAAACATGAAAGCTTTTGATTGCAGTACTCAAATTAATTCATGAAAAAAATGTTACTTAGGTCCTTTTGAAAAGTTAAGCGAGAAATAGTTGATCTACTGCGCTTCGTGCTTCTTGGAATGCCATTTGGTATGAAAGCATCGGTGGTAGTTGATTTCGGAGCCTTTCTATGATCTTCTATTTTTGTGGGTTATACATATCTGTTCCGGGGGCCGGGTTATTTTTCATTTACGTGATGTTTTCTTCAATTTCTCTTTTTGTTGGCTCTGCACCTGGGCTGCTTCCTTCTTTATTCAATTTAATAAATTCTTCATTGCCTTCCGCGTTTTTGAGTTCGCCTTCCCATTTTTTAATATTTATGTATTTCTTTTTACATGTTTTTCACGTTCTTTTGTACTGTTTCATGAATCTGAAAGTGCTAGTCATTTGTTCCAATGGGTTCTCTTTACTTATTTCTTCCAGAAATGCTTGGACCTTTTCTTAGAAATGTTGCCTATCTGTCTCCTTTTTAAGTTTCTTTGCGTAAGCTCTTCCTTATTCGAAGTTCCGTTATTTCGATCCTCCAATAGCTTTCGTCTAGCTAAAATGTATCTTTTGGATGCTGCCGCCCTCCTAGGTGTTTGCGGCACTGGCGGAGACAGAGGTGGGGCACCACACGATGCAATCACACCATTGTTCTCAACGGCTATTATTCTTGCATCAAGCGGTGCCCCACCAAATAACAATAGCTGGCTCCGCCAGTGGTTTGCGGTGATGTTTTTGTCCCTAACACGGCCGTTGCTCCTGAGTTCAATGCTTTTAATATGTTGTTCCATTTTTCTTCCGTTGTTTCTTCTACATTCTCTGTTTCTTGTAAACGCACGTCTAGTATGGTTTCTAACATGCGTATGATTGCATTATTTAATTGATATTTATGACAAGGAGCAACTTTTCCTTAATTCTGTGGGCCGTGTAATACTGCAATGAGGTTCACCTCTGCTTAAAAAATAACTATTCTTGCTAAACGCTGTTTGAAAAAGCTTTTATTCGATTTACATTAACAACTCATTTCAGTCACAGCGATGGATTTTCCGGCATACCCCAAATCTCTTCGGCATACGCAATATTTTACTCAATCTCTCAACATCTTACTCTCATTATTTCTCGAGAGACGGTAGAAAATGAGACGTAAACAAAAATATGCACGTTCCACGACAACGTGATGCCAGATGGTATTATTCATTATTATTTTTAATTGTTTGATAAGATATATTCATTCATCCAAACTCCTTCCAAATACTTGAAAAAATATTTTTTTTGTTTTACTTTTTGAAATCGAGATAATTATAAATAACATGAAACCTTCGACGTATTAGACTCGTATTAGAAGTTCTCGGGCCGAGGTGATTTTTTGTTCGGTTTGAGAATACATTTTTAAATGTATTCTAATACGTTTTTATAAGTTCTAGTGATACAAACAAATAGAAAAGATTGAAGTGCGTGAGTTTAGCATTATTGTGTGCTGATAAACAGCTTAAAAAATGGTTGTATCGAGCACTGTGACGATTTTCAGGTAGGTGTTTATTTGATGATACCATTTTACAAAAGTGGGAAGATTCACTCCGGCTCAGTGGTGTTGCAACGATGAGCGAAAGTTTGAGTTCTACATTTTTATTTTCTATAATTGGATCGATTAGGAGTAAAAGAAATGGTTGAGGAATATTCACTACAATAAAATCAACATTTTATTACATGTAGCAAACACATAAAATATGTAGAAATCATTAGTCATGAATTTTATTTGTCAAATAATATCCAATATCAACATTCCTTTTCAAAAATATGTGTGGGATCTAATGGTAAAAATCCATAACGTCTCACACATAAATCGAATTGCTGTCATTAATATTGTTGATGTCTATCCAAAATACTCAGATAAAATAGAAAGGAATACAAAATGGCGGAATCCAGTAGTTTCCATGCCATTGTGACTCACAAGTTAAAAAGAAATTGAAAGCTGAAAAAATCAATTTTTACTTGCATTGCTTTCTAATGTTGCACTAATATTATGTCCGTTGAGTTCTCACAAAGTGTCGAGATGGGAGCAACAAAAACTCCTTGCATCAAATTTAGCGGAAAAATACAGGTATTAACCAACTTCCTAAAAATCTTGTTACCTAACAACGGAAATAAAAACAGTCTCCGCACGTCAAATCCGTTTCCAGGTCGAGCTGTTTTCTCCGGGCGTCAACATAAATCGTTCCGAAACAGCAAAATACGCCGGAGAATGGCCGAAAGATCGTGAAGGATACATGCGATTAGACGAATCGTTTATCAGGATGCATTGCAACAAGAGAAAAGAGCTGTAATTGGAAATCATATATAGCCATCCAGACCGCATCGTGCTTTCGTGCTGTGCGGTTCTTTCTCTCTTTGCGGAAGGAAGTTTTTAATACTACCCGAAGCTATTTTAATTTCAACGGTGCTTCTTAGCGCTATTTGTACCCACTGATCCCGTTACGATCTTTGCAAGGACCCGTGCCTTCGTTTTACGTTGGACCCGTTTGCGGAAGTAAAATTCCGACAAGCGGTGGTAATCCTGCAGGGACACCGTTCTGGGAAAAAACCTCTTAGAAGGTCACGTCTCCACGCTCAGCAATGAGTATTAACAAAAACAAGAGGAAGAGTCTCTGAATTCTCCACTTCCTTCAAAGAAACAAGGTTTCAAGACCGTCCTGCCCAAGCGCGGAAAAAATAGAAGGAAGCTGGAGAATTCAGATATTCCTTCTAACTCTAATATCGGAAATAATTCTTCTCCAATCGAACTGAGCAATCAGTTCGATTTGATTAATGATGAAATTGAGCAAATCGAATCTACCTCTAGCCCAGGTGATTCGATTCATGCGAGAAAGGTCTCCCCAGTGATGACAAATCACTGGATGAGATTAAAATTGAAATTTCTCAATTACTTGGATTTTCACCAGTCCAAGTAATTAAGATGAAAAAGAAATCCCATTCTGGTACTTCCCAGAGGGGCATTCCTCAAGAATTTTATTTAGTTCATTTTAACAAAAGTGAACTAAATAATATGAAAAGTTTGGAAAAGGCCTGTATTATGTCCCATGTCCGTGTTACATGGGAACATTTCCGCAGGCCTGGGGACATTTCCAAAACCCCACCCAGTGCCGTAAGTGCCAAAAGTGGGGTCATGGAACCAAACATTGTCACATGGATGCTAAATGCATGATTTGTGGTGGAACCTCTCACGCCAAGGACGCATGTCCTGTGAGAGAAGATTCCAATAAATTTAAGTGCGCAAATTGTGGGGGCAATCATAAATCCAATTTCTGGGAATGCCCTTCACGCAAAAAATTGATGAATTCCCGTGCAAAATTGATGACGGAAATTCCAATCGGATCCCAGATTCGACGGGTAGAAATTTTTCAAACGCTCAAATTTCGAAACCGGTTACCGGTCGAGCAATTCATACCCACCACAATTCACAAACAAATTTTGCCGCTCGTCAACGGGTAGCAAGCACTTCAGTAAATTCCAATTTTTCCAATGTACCTACGTATGCAAACATCGCTGCTGGTAGACCAAATTTCTCTTCTCAAAATGAGGTTTATACCCATGTCCCAACGGAAAATAACGGTCATGTTGCTGATTCAGGTAGCATGACTGCTTCCGATTTTGATTTTTAACTGAACAATTGCATCACATGATTGATGCAATGTTCAAAGCAAATACCATTCCTGAAGCTGTTCAGGTTGGTATAAAGTACACACAAAAATTGTTATCGGACTCCGTTTCAATGGATCCAAATAATTGTGTGAAAGTTCTAAATTGGAATGCCCGCTCTCTAAAGGGTAAGGAAGATGAATTATTCAACTTCCTTTCAGTTCATAATGTGCATATTGCCATTATAACTGAAACGTATTTAAAACCAGGACTCTCCATTAAAAGAGATCCAAACTATTGTATCTACAGAAATGATCGTCTTGACAGCGCCTGTGGTGGGGTCGCCATTGTCATTAATAGACGTATCAAACATAAATTATTTTCTTCGTTTGAAACCAAAGTTTTGAAACCTTGGGAGTTTCTGTTGAAACAAATTTTGGACAATTTTCCTTCATTGCAGCCTACTTGCCTTTTCAATGCAATGGGCAGCAAAAGAATTTGCTGAAAGCTGATCTTCAAATTCTGACTCGCAACAAATCAAAATTCTTCGTAATTGGTGACTTCAATGCCAAACACCGTTCATGGAATAATGCTCAAAGCAATTCCAATGGTAAAATTTTATTTGAAGATTGTTCTGCGGGATATTATACTATTCAATATCCCAATGGACCAACTTGTTTTTCTTCCAGTCGAAATCCTTCTACAATTGATTTAGTTTTAACGGATTCAAGTCAGCTGTGTGGCCAATTGGTAACTCATGCTGACTTTGACTCTGATCACCTTCCTGTGACATTTGAAATCTCACAAGAAGCCATTTATAATCCAATCAGCTCTACTTTTAATTATCATAGAGCTGATTGGGATTTATATAAAACGTATATCGATAGGAATTTTGATGTTGATATTCCTATTGATACCAAAAGTGATATTGATAATGCTCTTGTATCTTTGACAAATTTAATTGTCGAAGCCAGAGGCATTGCAATTCCGAAATGTGAAGTTAAATTCAACTCCATTATTATTGACGACGATCTTCAGCTACTGATCCGTCTTAAAAATGTGAGAAGAAGGCAATACCAAAGAACTCGCGATCCCGCGTTGAAAGTTATTTGGCGAGATTTGCAAAATGAAATTAAAAAACGTTTCGCTATTCTGAGAAATACCAACTTTGAGAATAATGTCTCGAAGTTGGATCCCAGTTCGAAACCCTTTTGGAAATTAACAAAATTCTTAAAAACCTCAAAAGCCAATTCCAGCGCTTAAAGAGGGATATAATATTTTATTAACAAATGGCGAAAAGGCTCAAAAACTTGCTCAGCAGTTCAAGAGTGCCCATAATTTTAGTCTAGGTCTCACTAGTCCAATTGAGGATCAGGTTACACGGAGCTTCGAAGACATTCTCAATCAAGAGAATGTTTTGACCCTTCGTTGGGAACCAATTTGGATGAAGTGAGATCTATTACTAGAAAATTTAAAAATATGAAAGCCCTGGGTGATGATGGTATTTTCTACATACTTATCAAAAACTTCCTGAGAGCTCTTTATCCTTTTTGGTTAATTTATTTAACAAATGTTTTCAATTGGCATACTTTCCAGATAAATGGAAAAACGCCAAAGTTGTTCCAATTTTGAAGCCGGACAAAATCCAGCTGAGGCTTCTAGTTATCGCTCAATCAGTTTGCTTTCTTCAATAAGCAAACTGTTTGAAAAGATTATTTTAAATAGAATGATGGTTCATATTAATGACAATTCTATTTTTGCTGATGAGCAATTTGGTTTTCGCCATGGGCATTCAACCACTCATCAGTTATTAAGAGTTACGAACTTATTTCGGCTCAACAAATCTGAAGGATATTCGACTGGAGTTGCTCTTCTTGATATAGAGAAAGCATTTGACAGTGTTTGGCATGAAGGTTTGATTGTAAAATTGATGAATTTTAATTTTCCTCTGTACATCATTAAACTGATCCAAAACTATTTATCAGATCGCTCACTGCAGGTAAACTATCAGAATACTAAATCTGATAGATTACCTGTAAGGGCTGGTGTCCCCAAGGCAGCATACTGGGGCCCATATTGTATAACATATTTACTTCTGACTTACCTGATTTACCACCAGGGTGTCAAAAATCTTTGTTTGCAGATGACACGGGCCTTTCAGCCAAAGGGCGAAGCCTTCGTGTCATTTGTAGTAGATTGCAAAAAAGTTTGGATATCTTCTCCACTTACTTGCAAAAATGGAAAATTTCCCCGAATGCTACCAAAACTCAGCTTATAATTTTCCCACATAAGCCGAGAGCTTCTTATTTGAAACCTTCTAGCAGACATATTGTCACTATGAATGGGGTTCCAATTAATTGGTCTAGCGAAGCTAAATATTTAGGACTTCTGCTAGATCAAAAATTAACTTTTAAAAATCACATTGAAGGCCTTCAAGCCAAATGTAACAAATATATTGAGTGTCTATATCCACTTATAAACAGAAAATCAAAACTTTGTCTTAAGAACAAACTTTTGATTTACAAACAAATTTTTAGACCTGCCATGTTGTATGCTGTGCCAATATGGACTAGTTGCTGCAATACCAGAAAGAAGGCACTCCAGAGGATTCAAAATAAAATTTTGAAAATGATTCTGAAGTTGCCTCCGTGGTATAGTACCAATGAACTTCATAGAATTTCTAATATTGAGACATTGCAACAAATGTCCAACAAAATAATTTCAATTTTAGATAAAAATCGTTGCAATCTTCTATTGCAACGATTAACTCCTTGTACCCTTAGTATAAAATAGGTTAAGTTTAGTTTAAGTTGAAAACATTGTAATTCCTACATGGTTCAATTCAACCAGAGGAAAAAATTCTAACTGCCAGAGGCAATTGAAATGTATTAATAATAACTAAAAGCGTAACATAGCAAATAAGGATGATAGTGTTAAGAAAACACGGAACACCTAGTCTAAGAGATGAATGCATGTATTAGATAATTAGCAAATAAAATTAGTTAAAAAAAAAAAAAAAAAAAAAAATATATATATATATATATATATATATATATATATATATAGCCATCATCCAGCTGCGCTCGCAGTAGCTAATTGTACCGAAGGAGCAGTTGGTCTGTTTGGCGAAAGTGCAAGGAGTGTTGTACTGGGAAGAGCATTCGGACTAATCGCTTTGTATGTATTTTGTACAGGTAAAGTTTCTTCAATTGCGCAGAATAAAAAAGCACAGTGCTCGAGTTTGACAGCCCTAACGAGTTTGTTCTTTTTTTTCAGGTATGAGTTTTTAGCAGCAGCATGCACCCAGGATACACCCAGATCTCTTCCTGAACAAGACCCTCAACATTCCAGCTCTCACCTTTTTCTTCAAACAAAGTAAGCAATGAAAAGATTCGAAAGGCCCGGGAGAGATGGCTGCCGTGTTCCTTGCAATAAAATGCTCCATCTGTGATTTTTTCTGTGAAATTCCTAGTCGAGCAGCATGCGAGAGATCGGATCAAAAAGACTCCATCAGCCTAATTACTAGAAAAACCTGGGAGAAAAAACTAAGTCGCCTATCATTAAAAAGTGAGTACGAGAACCATGAATTATATGGAAGACGTATTCCTTGATACCCGCGGCAATACATCAAATGGAAGGCAATCGAACGCGCTATGGTCGGTTTCGATTCTGTCCAAATGTTGGATCTCTTCCTCCCTTATCAAACTATTTCCGTCCGTTTTATTTGCAATGATCAATGGAACGTATATAGTTGCATATTGCGCAATCAGGTATAAGTGCCAAAATTTATATAAATGGACACGAATAAACAAATGACGTTAGTATAAAGGAGTAAACATATTGTATGTATATTCAAAGTATGTGAAACGGCTGTTTTGTTTTAGTTAAATAAAAATAAAAAAAAATAAATTATTTGTTTAAAGTTTTTACATCCAGTATTATCCATCCATCCAAATTATTATAAATGCGAATGACTCCTATTAGGAATATGAATTGATAATATTATCTTGCATTATACAACACATCTGTTATGATCAATATGTTTTATTAGTATCACTAATGAATATTTCATAACATAGGGTAAATCACTACTTGGGCCTATGGACCCGATTCCCGGCTTACTGCACAAAAAACTAAGGATTTATACTTTTTGGAAGCCGTAGGCTTATGGTTGATAATTTTAAAAAAAGTCTCCCATTTATTTCGCACAATACTCAATATTTTTCAACTATTTATTTCACTCCTAATTGGTCGAACTATAGAAAATAAAAATGTAGATTCCGTACATTCGCTCTCCGTTGCTACACCACTGAGCCGGAGTGAATCTTTCCACTTTTACAAAACGGTATTTTCATATAAACACCTACCTGAAAATCGTCACAGTTCTCGATACAATCATTGCTTGAAGCTGTTAATCACCACACAATGATTCTAAACTCACGCACTTTAATCTTTTCTATTTGTTCGTTTTACTAGAACTAGTATAAACATATTAAAATACATTTAAAAATCTATTCTAAAACCGAACAAAAATTCACCTCGGCATAAGAACTTCTAGCCGCACCGTGCTGCCAAAAGGCCAGGAGTATTTTTTAGTATGAAAAAAATCATTCAATGTTCATAAGAAAACTATCTAATATGTTGACGCTATCATGTTATTTATAATTCTTTCGATTTCAAAATGTAAAAAAAAAAGTTTTTAAGCGTTTGGAAGTAATTTGGATGAGTGAATATATCTTTTCAACCAAATAAAAATTATTATAAATAATACCATCTGGCATCATGTCGGTGTTGAAGGTGCATATTTTTGTTTACGTCGCATTTTCTACCGCCCCGAGAGAGAATGAGAGTAAGATGTTGAGAGATTGATCGAAATTTTGCTTAGGCCGGGAACTGGTTTGGAAGTGGGCCGGAAACGAAATCGCTAGGACTGAAATGAGTGCTGGACTTCGTTAATTTAAATCAAATAAAAGCTTTTCCAAGCGATGTTTACCAAGAAAAGCTATTTTTAAGCAGAAGTGAACCTCATTGCAGTATTGCACGGCACACGAAATTTAGGAAAAGTTGCTTCCTGTCATAAATATCAATTAAATTATGCAGTCGTATGCATGTTAGGCCGGGAATGGGGTAAGAAACCCTATACACATAAAAAATATTTGCTGGAGGCAATCTGCAAAAATCGATTTTAGGCAGTCTGTTAACCCTTTATAAGGCAGACGAATCTAAACAATAAATTAACAAAAACAACAATAGGACACAATGTTGACATGGTATTAAACTCAAATGTATACACGGAAGAAAAAAAGTACCCAAAATTGAGTACTTTTAAACTTACTTTTGAGTTATTTTTTCTCTTCGCTTTCATCCACTCTTTCTTTTGTTGTCAAAAACAAAAGAGCCAATTTTGAGTTTTATTACCTGAGGTTCAAATTGAGTGAATTAAACTTAAATTTGGGTCAATAAATTTTCCGTTGGGTACTTTTTTAACATGGGAGTAAAGCCAAACTACTTCGACCCTACTTACTCAATTTTGGCTTCCCGTACGGATGTTCGAGGTTGGGTGAATTAAACTCACTATTGGGTAGTTTATTTCTTCCGTGTATGTTTGTTATACATTAAACAGTTCAGAAACATTGAAAAATTGGTGGCAATATAGTTGCCACTGCCCGCGAAGCGGGACAACATTGGGACAACATTGGTGGCCACTGCCCGGCAAGCGGGAAAACAGGCAACAACAAAAATATAAAAATATTTTTAAAAATTTGGTTTTACGTAGAACCAGTCAAATCAAGGAACGTTACATTTTTTGGTGAAGAGTCCTAGTCAGAAAACGCATTATAAGTAAAAAAAAAATTTTCGTGTTTTTTCTCCCAAGGGTAGGGTGACCTTATGAAATTTTTCCAAAGGAGGACAATTCACCAGAATTGAGCGAAAAAGGAGGACATTTGGTTTAAAAAGGAGGACATTAAAAAATATCCATCGATTTTAAGTTTTTTTATATGATTAAGAATATGAGAATATTATATGTGTTAGATTTTTGCACTCTAAAGTCTATTGGAAGAAGTTTTTGTAAATCGAGGCAAATACAACACAAACACAACACTTCTATTTTAATATCATAACAGATACAGATTGCTTTATCAAGTCCGATGAAACGTTTTCGACTATCATTAAAGTCTACATAAAGCACTTTCTAAGTATAAACTACCAGCAACCTCTTTTTAATAGAAAGATTTTAGCTTCAACGTGCTTCAACTAATTTTAAAATCAGTTGCGACCAAATGTTGAATATTATTATGCTGGCATTTTCAGTGATATTCCACAGAATTCTAACAAGTATCATTGTTTATAATTCTGAATGTTTATTGCTAAAATAAACAACAGACCGAACATTAGGTTCTATAAGGATCAGGTACAAGCAGTGCTGCAAAGTGTCACCGTACAAGTCACGCAAAGCGTGACAATAACAAAATCCAGGTCATGTGTCAAGTACTCAATTGTGATGCTCAATGTGGATCTCACATGCTTGGTGTAACGATCACCATGAAAGTGACATTTTAGCAACTAGCGCTTGGTCACTCACCATGTCTTCACTTCTTCTGCCTGTGATCACCAGCATGAATGATAGGAAAACTTTCCTGATGTTGTGGTTGTCATATCCATGTCATCTTGACTATCGTGATGATCACTTGACCTATGCGGTGTTTGGTTCGAAATCAACGCTCGACAGCAATGGAATAATCCACTTAGGGTTTGTTCACAAATTACGTAACGCAAAAATCCGAGTTTTTGACCCCCTCCCTCCCCCTCGTAACAAAAAGTAACATTTTTGATACCCCCTCCCTCCCCCATGTAACGCGTAACTGTGATTTTTTCCCCTTCTCTGAAGCATTTGGGTTTTGGTATTTTTTCAACATTGTTAGAATAGGGACGGCACATGATTAAAAATCAAGGATATCAAGAATGCAGCTAGTAGAAACGAAAATGGATTTTGCGATCATAACCATTTACAGTTTTGCGGAACTGTGGTTTCGAGAAATACAATATTCGTTTGGTATTTTTACGCATATATCAGCATGCTTGATTTCGATAATCTATATGATGATTTCTAATATACGATAATGATAAACAGCAGTTACTTCAATCAGTGATTAAAAAAAGACATTCAAATAAATTTTTATTCGCGTTATGCGTAACATTTGGTAGTACCCACCCCCTCCCCCACCTTTTAGTGTAACAAAGTATAACGCAAGTTGGACCTCCCCCCTCCCCCCAGAAGCGTTACGTAATTTGTGAACAGACCCTTAGCGGAATTAATGGATTTTTGCTGTGATAAAAATGCATGAAGCCAAAATATAATTTTTGGGAACATTTAAGTGTTCTTATTGTTTATATTGACTTTTTGTGCAATATTTTAAGAGGTGCTATTAAAAGAAAAGTACATACATAGTTTTTCCAAATTTGATCCAGACTATCTTTTGAAAAAGGCCAAAATTTTTTTATTGATTTTTTCAAATGGATACAATTAAAAAACGACGCATCCTACAAAAAAATGTTGTATGGGTGACTATCGCAAAATCAGTCAAAGTTTCTAATAAAGATATCGGAAACAATTCAAATTGAGCCCTACACTGAAAAAATCAGTTTCAACAGTTTCAAAATTAAAACTCGATTTGCGAAAAAACGCTTTTTGATTTGTATGAAATTGTGTCTCAAGATAGGTGATTATGTTCCCTACCAACCGTCCATACATCGCAAGCTTGACACTTTAAGGAAAAAATTTTTCTAACAAAAAAATTTTCTTGTCGGAATTGATTTTTTTTCTCAGTGTCAAGGAGTGCCAGTGGATTTAACATATACATACATATATTTAAAAATTCCGGTACAGTCAAGCAGAGTACAATATTTAGGTCGTAACTAATCGCAACGGATAAAAATACACTGAAAATAATTTCGACAAGAAAAAGTTTTTGTTAGAAAAACTTTTTTTCCTTCAAAGTGCCCAGCTTGCGATGTATGGACGGTTGGTAGGAAACATAATCACCTATCTTGAGACACAATTTCATACAAATCAAAAAAAGCGTTTTTTCGCAAATCGAGTGTTAATTTTGAAACTGTTGAAACTGATTTTTTTCAGTGTAGGGCTCAATTTGAATTGTTTCCGATATCTTTATTAGAAACTTTGACTGATTTTGCGATAGTCACCCATATAACATTTTTTTGTAGGATGCGTCGTTTTTTGATTGTATCCATTTGAAAAAAACAATAAAAAAAATTTGGCCTTTTTCAAAAGATAGTCTGGATCAAATTGGTAAAAACTTAGTTAGAGCCATTCACAAATACGGCCAATACAAATTTCAGAACCCTCCCATACAAAATACGTTACGAGAGGGTGGGTGGGGGCTTTCAGCCCCCAAGTCCATTTTAGCGTTATGTAATTTGTGAATGAACCCTTAATTTAACTATTGATTTATCCAATTTATCAATTCTCGCTTGACTTTTCAAAAGGTCCTAAGTAACATTTTTTTGACGTAAACTACGTCTAAGGGGAAGACTCAGATACAGGGTGTAAAACCGAAATTTCCAAATTCGAGACCGTCACGAAATTAGGATAGATTTCAAACGCTAATAGCGTCTTTATCTTTCGATGGATTTTCGACATTTGCTTATCAATCGATTCAGAAACTCTCCAGCAATTTGCCAATTATATTGATACTATTGATTATCAACGTTAAACTATTGAAAATGTTGTTTCTTTCCAAACCGGGTGAAAAATTCAATTCCGTTCATAAATCCCCAACACGGACATCAAATTGCAGTAAGGTACGGGCCTTTTGATCCACTGCTTCGTTTTCCCTGTGTATAAAAAGCCCCATGTTTCGCGTGCGCGCGTCATATTCGTTCTGGATGTCACGGCGAGCGGACCAGGGCGTCCAGAAGCGGTCCCCGTGACAACGGCTGTCTCAGCGGTGTGGTGGTGCGGATGAAATTTTTTCGGTCGGTGGTGGTGGCGGTCGTGGAAGCAGCAGCACATCATTTTCATCCGTGTCCCATCTTCGGCGGATCTGGCAATCGACGGCGTTCGTTGAGCCGAATCATCGGATGGCGGTCGCGCAGCTCAGTGGCTGCTGATAAGGCACATAAGTGGCAATTAATCGGTTCTTTTCAGGACCACCATTATATATGGGAGGAAGGTTAAGTTGAAATAATTTTCCTAAAGTGCAACCGTTAGGAACTGGAAAATTCTTCGGTGAAATTTTCTAGCGTAATTCGGAGTTATATGATTTTAGTGATTAAGAATGTTGATATTAGACGAACTTTCTTCATAGAACAAAGCATAATTGTTTGGCATCGGTAGCGGAATCATAGCATTAGTGCCGGTCTGAGCATAGGCTGCCATCGGAAGATTGCTACAGCAATTTATTCACTTATGTGGCGTTTGCAATGATTTGGATGTTGTCGGTACAACATGAAATTTTCCCGCAAGACTCTAATTTTTTTATTTTTCCTGTTGATGATTGAAAAAGAAATCGGTTCCGAGATGAACTTTATTCAAAGCGCAACGCTAACGTCGGTAGTTGAATCCCAAGTAAGTATCGGAAGGAGACCATGCAAACAATTGATTCGCATTATGACCGAAGAAAATTGTATGGCGTCAGTATTGATGTTTGCTACAGATTTTTTGACGTAAACTTCGTCTAAGGGGAAGACTCAGATACAGGGTTTAAAACGGAAATTTCCAAATTCGAGACTGTCACAAAAATCAGGATAGATTTCAAACGCTAATAGCGTCTTTATCTTTCGATGGATTTTCGACATTTACTTATCAATCGATTCGGAAACCTTTCAGCAGTTTGCCAATTCTATTGATACTATAGATTATCATTAATACTTAATTTTTTTTCTTACAACGAATATGATTTTGAAAAAGTATCACCGGCGCGTGCTTACTCGAAATCTACATGCTGATACATTTACAGTTACATCAAACAACTGAAAACCGAAATACGCCACTCCAACATTACGAGGTGACAATGTTAGAAGAAGACAAAAGATAGGAAAAATAACACGGTGTGTAGTGCCTCCCCGAGTCACCTTAACGGAAGATCCTTTAATTATGGAACGCAAAAATTAGGCTTTTTCAACCCTCCCTCCCCCCTATGTCACACTTTTTGTATGAAGCATCTAAAAATTATGTATGGGTCGTCACACTTCGCCCAACCCCCCTCCCCCCTCTAAGCGTTCCGTAATTTGTGGACGCTCCCAAGAGCCACTTTCATTGATGGTAGTCGATCGTTAGTACTTCATATCAAATATCATATCATATCTAGACCAACATTTGAAAAGGGCATAACAGCCAACATTTATTCCTTCCTTTATGTGTAGATGAAGAATCAGAAGGAATACATTTTGGCTGTTACGCCCTTTTCAAATGTTGGTCTTGATATCATAGCATATCAAAGAATATTGTGGCCAAATTTCATAAAATTTGGTCAACAAAAACCCCCCTGACAATAATAGAACAAAATCTGCCAAAGCCGTCATTCCCCCTATTTCAGACAAGAAAACTTAATCTGAGCGCTGCTAATGTTGATGACGACGACCACGGTCTGCTCTCCGCGACATCTCGAACGAAATGGCTCGCGCGCGCGGAAGAGCTGCTTTCTTGTAATCAATAAAGTTGAACCTGTAGCCACGCCCCTTTGGGGGGTGCGTGACGGATACACAATATTTGCTGTCATACCGGAGAACAAAGAGGCGGGACTAATGAGCCATCTTTATTGATTATAAGAAAACTGCTCTCCCGCGCGTGCGTGGCATTTCAGCACCTAAAAGCTCATGGATGAGTTGAATCATCGTATGTTTTCTGTTTGTATGTAGAATCACTGTATGTATGTAGAATCACGAGCGCGCGTCAAACGGAGAAGCTGAAAAAATGTTTTCGCATGGATGACTATCTACCAAAAATTATAAGTCTTTCTCTGAATCGTGCTCTCGTGATTCTACTACCGACGGAAAACAATCTGCTATCACCAAGCAATTAAGTTTTACTTTGATCAAAATTCATCTCGCCTCAAGTTGTGACTTAAGAGCTACTTTCATTGATGGTAGCCAATCGTTAGTAGGGGAAATTACGGCTTTGGCAGGTTTTGTTCTATTATTGTCAGGGGGTTTCTGTAACTAATTATGCTCAAATTTGGCCAAAACATTATTTGCATATCAAAAAATATTGTGGCCAAATTTCATAAAATTTGGCCAACAAAAACCCCCTGACAATAGAACAAAACCTGCCAAAGCCGTCATTCCCCCTACTTCATACAATAAAATTTAATCTGAGCGCTGCTAATGTTAATGAGGACGACCGCGCGACCCACACCATCGCCGGGAATAACATTTCCGGTAGGTGCTCCGCCGATGCCAAAGGTGGTACCACGGTCTGCTCTTCGCGACATCTCAAACGAAATGGCTCGCGCGCGCGAAAGAGCTGCTTTCTTGTAATCAATAAAGTTGAATCTGTAGCCACGCCCCTTTGGTGAGTGTGTGACGGTTGCACAATATTTGCATTCATACCGGACAACAAAGAGGCGGGACTAATGAGCCATCTTTATTGATTATAAGAAAACTGCTCTCCCGCGTGCGCGAGGCATTTCATTTGAAATGTCGTGAAGAGCGGTTCCAGCATCGGCGGAGTTGCTGAGAGAATGAATCGGTTCTTCTCAGGGCCACCATTCTATACAAAGGAAGAGGCGAGGCGAATATTATTCAAAGAGCAAATTAGCCACTTGGCGACGCCAAAATGTTGCCGTCCGTAGCAGAATCACGAGTGCGCCCCGGGGGGAGATTCTATATAATATGAATTCGTATGAATGGCATCAGTGGCAGCCAAGTGAAAAATGTCGGGAGTGAATCACAAGCGTGCGTCGGAGGGAGTTGCTGGAGTAAATATATTCATATGAATGGTAAATTGGTAATGTGATCGCATTTTGACGTGAACTACGTTTAAGGGGGAGACTCTGATACAGGGTATAAGATGAAAATTTCAAAATTGGGGACCGTCACGTAGTCATGTAAGATTTTAAAAGATAATCTTTATCTTTTGATGGATTTTTGAGATTTATATATCAAATGAATCAGAAACTCTCCACCAATTTGCAAATGTTATTGAATTTTTTGATTATCAACGTTAAACTAGTGGAAATTTCAATTCCTTCCAAACCCAGTAAAAATTCAGACCCAATCAATAATCCTGCAACCCCAACACGGACATCAGGTTGTCATAAGTTACGGTCCTTTTCGCCCATCGCTCCATTTCTCTATGCATAAAAGACTCGTGTCTCGTGTCTTTCGTTCGAGCATTCTCAGAGAGCGGACACGATACATCATTTGTAGCCTTGAGCCAGCATTGGAGGCGATTGTCGGGTGGAGACAAAGGCATCCCACAGCGATAGGCGGCAGTCAACGATGGTGGAGCGACGGTCGGGATGGCAGCCTCACTGGAGTGAAAATTTTGCCCGCTTGCGGTCCAAGCGACAACGGCTGCCGCGTTGATGTTGGTCGCGTCGTCAATGGTGGAGCTGCGGTAATTGCTGATAGTGAATGGAGTCATTTAAAGTAAATCAATTCTTTGGAATACCATCATTACCTTGGAAAAATGGTGTTAAGCTGAGAGGATTTTCCAAAGTGCAACAACTTGTGACAGGCACACTCTTGGCGTTCAGTAAAATCTTCTAGCAAGATTCTGAATTTGGTTATGTGCTGTCAGTGATTTCCAATGCGTACCATTGAGAAAAATAACAATATAAAATTGGTCAATTGGAGACAAACTTCGGTTAGTTACGCAGAACTTCGGTTAGTTAGGAAATTTAAATGCAAGGATGATATCAGTAGCAGCCAACTAAAATTTTCATTTTGCTGTTAGGGATTGGAATTGCACATTATCGAAGGTTAATCGGTTCTTTTTAGAACCAAAATTTTATACAAAAGAATATTAACCGAAACTAATTTTATTCAAAGTGCAAATTATTATTTGCAATAGAAATACCCTAATTAAGTTAAGCTCATTTAGAAGATTTTTCGAAAAATAATAAAAAACAACAATGAAATTGATTTTTTCAAGTGAAAACCCTAACAAAATAAACAAACAAAACTAAACTTCTCATATTATATAAAACTCGAGAATTAAAAAATTTTGACTTAGTTACATGAATATCAGCTACTTCCAAAATGTAAATTTTTAATTGTCGTATCCAACAAATTTTATGTTTTGAATATTGCTCGACACCAGTGTTGTCTCAAAAGTAATCAAAAGAACAATTTTGTAATATTCATGAATTATGGGTCTTGCTAGGTTCTTCATTTCACCAAACGGTTTTACGTAGTTTACGTCGGGCGGTCGTGTCTTGTACACAACCCTTATGATTTTTTATGAATTAATTTGAATAGTGCAATCAATAGCTTTCATGTTGTTCTGTTGATTGCGCTATTCAAATTAATTCATGAAAAAAATGTTACTTAGGTCCTTTTGAAAAGTTAAGCGAGAATTAAAAACGACGTCAGTCCAATCAAACGACAACAAAATCAATTAATAACGGTGCTCACCTGCACTTTTGACAGCTGACCGACCTGATGCTCTTTATGGCTCTCAGCTTGTGGTTGTCAATCTGGGTGTCACGCTTACCGAAGGTACTCACGTGTCAGCTTCTACATGTCACGATGCGCTTGCAGTGATTGTCAGTAAAGAACATCGTTTAAAAGCGTGGTGGTTTTTGTTTTCATATCTGATCATCTGGTGATGGTCACGACATTTTGCAAGACTGGGTACAAGATACTTAGTTGTCCAGCGAGTGTTTTTTCTTGAATGCCATTGAGAATCACAATTTAAGGCAGGGCTTAGCTCTCCCTAGAAAAAAATTAGCCCCCCTAGGATTTGATAAGTTAGTTAGTAGTGATATCAGTTTTCAACATATAGCATAATGAATTACCGAAAAAGTTTGAAGACTAAAGAGTTATGTCTCATATTCACTCTATCATACTTAATGAAATGAGTGGAAAAAAATTAGCTTGTTGTTTCTGAGAAAGATTCCCATCAGCATCCGAGAAGGATTCTCATCAGAGTCCAAGAAGAATTCTCACTTCAATCTCTAAATAATTCTTTTCGGCTTCATCGAAGTATTCCAATCGTAATCCAGAAGAATTCCTACTGGATTCTTTCCAGTATTGTTAAGCAATACCCTTGGGAATCTGTGAAAAATACTCTTTAAAATCCATGGAGGATTTGCTTTAGAATCTCTCGTTGATTTGCTCCGGAATATCTCCAGATTCCTTTTAAGATTGGTTTAGGAATTCCTTGACAAATCCGAATCCTTCGGCGATTTGCTTCGTAATCCTTTGAAGATTTAATTCGGAGTCTCTCGACGTTTTGCAAATGATCTGCGTTGGGATCTCTAGACGATAAGAAATCCGGCTGACGATTAGCTTCGCAATCCCACGAAGAATTGCTTCAGAATCATTCGACGTTTCGTTTCGGAATACATCGACGGTTTGCTTCAGAATTTCTCATAGATTTTGTTCAGAGTCCCTAAACGATTTTTTTTGGAACCATTCGATGATTTGCTTCGAAATCCTTTGATGATTTACATCGGAATCCCTCAACGATTTGCTTCAACATCCTTGGAGGATTCCCTTCGGGATCGCTGGAGGATTCTTTTCGAAATAACTGAAGGATTATTTCGGAGTCGCTCGACGATTTGCTTCGAAGTCCTTCGACGGATTGCTTCGGAATCCTTCGACGATATGCGTCTTCATCCGTGGAACATTACTCATGAAATACCTGGAACCATCATATTGCAATTCCTGGAGGGTGAAGGATCCCTGCTACATTCTCGTCGGAATCCTTGAAATTTTTCCGTTGGAATTCCTGAAACATTCCCTCCGAAATCTCTGGTGGATTCCCTTCATGATCCCTGGAGGCTCCCATCGGTATTCTCGTCGAAATATCTAGAGATTTCCGTCGGAGTCCCTGGAACATTCCAGTCAGGGTCACTAAAGGATTCTCATCAGAATTCTTGGAAGATTCTCGGCGGAATGCATGGAAAGTTGCACTATTTTTGCCTTTCTCGTATACTAAGTATACGTAAAGGCTATAATTTCACTCCAAAACCAAACTTTTGACAGAAGGCTCGGAGACCCATAGTGTTATATACCAATCGACTCAGCTCGACGAATTGAGGTGATGTCTGTTTGTGTGTATGTATGTATGTGTGTGTGTGTGTATGTGTGTATGTGTACAAAATTTGTAGACACACTTTTTGGAACTTAGCATTACCCGATTTACTCGCAACAAGTTGCATTCGACGGGGAATGCGGTCCCATTGTTTGCTATTGAAAATTGGCCTGATCGGACATTGCATTTCGGAATTATAGAAAAATCATTGTTTTTTCCCAAGGGTCCCCCCTTGGAAAAAAAATATCAAAATCGAAAAAATTATTTTTTTCTAAAATGGTGGAAATGCATAGTAATTAATGCAAAAACATGCAAAATGATAGAAAATAAGCGATCTATCCCCCTAAAGTGCTTTTTTGACCTTTCCTATGTGATTTTTTCAGTACATTTTACGATGCACGAGAAAGGCATCATCGCCGCTAGGTGGATTAATCTGGGTTTTTTCATTTGAGATAGATAGAATATCTATGAAGTATACAAATATATCCACTGCCTGACGCTAGTCGAGCGCAATTAAACATAGACTGTGAGTTGTTGCTCACACGTGCACACGTGCACGTGCTTGAGAAAAGAGAATAATATGAATGAGTGTGAAAGATCCGCAATTGCCTTAGGTGGTTGGACTGCATTTGTCACATTACCGCTGATAACTTGATGAGATGTTAAAATGTTCGAGAATTTTCAAAAAGAGGGTCAATTTCGAGAAAAAATATAAAGGGGCTATAGCCCCCCCTAGGCATCCGTAACTACCTCCAATGTACCAAAACTTTAAGGAAAATATTTCAGAATTAAATACAGAAACGCAAACATGTAGAATGTTTTGTTACTGGACTTCTGTTGTATTATTGTTTGTTCAAAATTTCCAAAAAGGAGGACATTTTAGCGCAAAAGGAGGACATCTGGTTTTTAATGAAAAAGGAGGACATGTCCTCCTTTAGGATACCATATGGTCACCCTACCCAAGGGGGACCCTTGGGAAAAAACAATTTCGTCAAAAATCCAAAAACCAAATATACAGAAAGGCAAAGCTTTTTTCAAGCTAATCACGTAGTAATCTAACACAGGAGATTCAAAATAATTGATACCAACGGAAAAAAATATATCTTTGTCGTTTTTTTAACGAATTATAACTAAAAATCCTTCTTCCACTCGAAACTTACGATCTGTTCGTAAAAAAACTTACTTAACTACTTACTTCAAACTACGTTCTCAAATTGACATTTCAATTTTTTATGGCTCAAATTCATCTGGGGTGTTACTAGGAAGCAAATAAAGTCACTACATGTGAAATAATAAGTAGAGCTCTTGTTAAAAAATAGAAAAACATATTATTTGTTGGTGGCAATATAGTTGCCACTGCCTTATAAAGGGTTAACCACTCCAGCTTCATTATATTTTATTATTGGTCCGTCTTCATGATAAACATCTATCCTACAACTTAGGACGTCTGATGCTGCTGCAATGAGTCGCCTGCTTTGAGCGTGCTTACAGCGGCACACTAGGAGTTAACTTTCTGAAATCAGTATGGCGGAAGGCATCTAAGGTTCGATTTCTCAAAATTAAGCACATTCATCGAAAACATATTTGCGAACAGCTTCCTACATAACCGGTACCAAATAGTTTTTCATAAAATGTTTCTAATTTTGAGAAAACCCGCGTTAGATGTCTTTCGCCATACAAATTTCTGGCGGTTAACTCATGCTGGCTATTTTGCGCATATACTATAGCGCCTGGATGTGACAGCGGCGGGTAGAAAATCAGGCACTGCCAGTAATTCATTGATTCTTCTCCTCCCCATTCATTGCTATGATCTAGCCTATGCAGGAGCTCTTCTATTGCTTGCTCTACTCCTATCTCCCTGTGCCATCCTTGGTCAATTACCGTTTGCGTTACTCTTATTTTGAATTTGACACCGTTATTTCTGATGTGAAACACTATCATTCTCCTGAAGTTCCAGATTTCCTCCATGTGACATCGCTCGTTAATATCATGTTTGTGAAATTGATTTACTATCGACGCAAACATACAATTTCCATCCCCTAGTATGTGTCGCACCATTGCAACTCCCCCGCATTGCAGTTCATACGCTCCATTGATATTTTTTTCGTTTGGGTTAATGTATGTAGAACAGCCTATAATTCTCGGGTACTTATTCAAAAGGACGTATGTGATTTTGTAAACAAAGATTCCAACGTCGATTTGTTCAATCTGATGGCCCTCCCACGCAAACCCACACCACCAACAGGTAGCCGAAGGCTTCCCCTACCTGTCTGTGGTGATGGTTTGCGTGGGAGTTCTATCAGATTGGACAAATCGACGTTCGAATCTTTGTTTACAAAATCACATACGTCCTTTTGAATAAGTACCCGAGAATTAATGATTATTGTAAATTACAATGGTCATCAGTCTCAAGCAAAATACATTTTCAATTATGCTTGAAATAGTGCCCATTTGTTGTAAGTAAGTTTACTACATTGTTTTTAAAATGTTCAACTTTATTACATAGTGATACGCTGCCAAAACTCTCACAAAAGTCCCATGGCGATTTTGATTTTTCTTCAGTAACAAACCCAGTTACGAATAAAACAATCGATTTTGATCCATAAATGTGGATACACGAAAATATGTGAATAAAAGTCCAACTTCTGCTTTTCACACACAACACAATACGTAAGCACATTTAAAGCTCAATAAATAGTACTGTAATTTAAATATAAATATGAAGAATGCTATTTCGAGTGATAGGGTTTGCAATTTTTATTAATTGTTAATAGTTTGTGAAGTTATTTAAAATGATTGGTAATATACTTTACTAGAAGAAAATTGGTCTGAGACCCTTATGCGAATAAGAGCAGTGCATTTACTCAATTTTTTTCTACTACTAACTAATAATTCTACTACCGCTACTGTTACTACTATAAAAAATATATCAACTATTAGGAGAACTGTTACTACACCTACAGCGCTACGGTGGATGATCGTTGGCTTCCGCAGTTTTTCTTATAGGTATCTGTATAAGGTTAGTAAAGACTGGTACTGGGCTCTCTAACCTTACGTATAGTTTGCTGACGATAAAGGATGTGCCAGTGTTCAATGCGCATATTAGGGGTGTGGAGCGTCAAGTTTCAAACGATTTCGTTTAGATAATTAAGAATTATAGATTGCAATTATTCAACAATTTTATGTATGTTTCACAATATTAAAATATGCGTGTAATTAAAACGTGTTATTGACTCAGTTAATGCGTTCGCAATACAAAGAACAAATAATTATTGAGAATGAATTTTGTTTGATACCAATAACTCATATTATACCGAGTTATTCAGAGTTTGGACTCACCGTTTTTTATATTCGTTTCAAACTATATTTCAAGAAATTTCGACCGCAGCAACTCCTAATAGGTACTTAATAATCGATGTCCCCTGCTTTTTTGAAAAAAAAAAAGCGTTGTTAAATAAAATTTTCATCAGATGCTGTTTGCTTTACTGTTTATCATATCCTTATTATAGATAGCGGAATATATAGATGAGCGAAGATAAATCCTCTGTCTCCAAACGAACTGTCAAAATTGTCTCCAAACGAGCATGATGTCACGATTTCAATGGAAACGTTAAGGGCTGTGACGTCATTTGCGCGTGCGCACGGGCAAAAAAATCGACTCAGCCATGCTTTCACTCATCTATAGATTCTACTATCTATAATCCTTATATTATATTATATTATAATAATATTATATCGATACGCTAAATGATCATAACAGAATAGTTAAGCCGAAAAGTCCATTGTATTATTTTGACTATGTACTCTCGTTCATAAAAAGAATGGTCTGATTATTAATTAAATTGAAATAACCCTTTATTGAGAATTCGTAGACAATCGTGTATTTTGTAATTTGGTCACGCGTCGTGCGATAACTGTTGCAGCAATTTAGGCGTAACCAATGAGCTCAAAATCTATACACACTTCATACAGATACCCTTGAATTGAGCCTGAAACTGGCATCTTACAGAAGGTGTAAGCTATTTTTGATACGTAAAGGGAAGATATATTTCTTGGGTCAGTCCGGGAGACTCCATGCATTTTTTTTTAATTTCAAAGCATATCAAATCGTTTCCTGCTGCTAGCTAGCTACTCGATTTCGTAGAATCAAATACCTTGATGATGAATTTTATTTTGAAGTAAACTACTGCAGGCAATGTTCCATTTACGCTTCCATACCAAATGCGACCGAATCACAGTCGCTAAGTGATAGAATAGCGTCACGATTGTCTCGTCGCGTGTATTTGAGGGAACCTTAAATTAAAATTTCCAAATTCGAGACCGTCACGAAATTAGGCGAGATTTCAAACTAATAGATCCTTTATCTCTCGATAGATTAAATTTTTCATTATCATCAATCGAATCGGAAACTCTTCAGCAATATTGAAACTATTGACAGTAAAATTTTAGAGTCTTGTTATAACCGCTGTCCGGTGCGGTTGGTTCTTGCGCTCTATTTTTCAGCGGTGATTCGCGGACAAAAAGAAGAATAATAGAAGAGCAAAAGAGGTGAGCTAGCCAAGGGCTGAAAACCTCTATCCAGCTTTTTATTATAGCTATGCATAAACTGTGGCAAACATTTTGACGTTTGCCTTGGACAGTTTTTATGGCGCAATCCTAGTTGCCTAGGGTATTTGCGAAACAGTTTGCTTGTCAAAAATTTAATCTTGATTTGTTTATATTGAGATTTCGATTTGTAAATTTTAATATGTATGGTTTTATTTTTCTTTATTCTAGATGGACCTATTTGAAATTCTCACGAACTAATCATGGATGAATATCGCCACTTTTGGCCAAACTCAAGATGTTGGTGTTAATTGGACCTCTGTAATGTACGGGAATAACATGTGCTTTGTTTTCGACGCGTTGATGACTGACCCGTCGCTCGGACTTTCTTCAGTCAGCCTGATGTAGTCCTTTTCATAATTGTGTGCGGTTGTATCGACATCATCGGATTGGCCATGTGGCTGAGTGGAATCTCATGAGAATCGTATCAAACGCTGCTTTTTGTGTTACTGTTTCTAATGCAATGGACTGGGGATTTTACGGCTTTGCAGTCATTTTAGCAATCGCCGGTGCTAAATCCTAACAGTCGAGAATATAAAGTAAATCTAATAAAATGTTGGGTATGGTGTGAAGTCCATCATCTTTCCACGACTCTTTGTACGTCTCATGTACATCACGGCTCATCGTCGCCTTTACTCGTGCTGGTTTGTTTGGAAATTCGTAGCATTGCGACTTTGTTGTAAGAGGCTTTGAGATTGATGGATGGATGATGTGTAGGCTACAATTCTGCAGAATCTTGGTGTTCTCGCCTTCGCTGCAATGTTCGGATTCAAAGAATTTTGTTTTTAAAACTAAAATACTAGTTAATCGGCTATGCATTAATTATCAACTTACAATTTAAAGCAGCTTACTAACTACTATGGGCCACAAATAATCTGTTGGTTTTATATTTTTCTTATATTAAGCGACGTATAGATAAGAAGAAAATATCCAAATGATAATTATCTTCAGCCCAAATACAGAGATTGCCTTTCGAGTGCTCAGCCCTACAAACATAGGTATAAGATGTAAGAGATAGAGACTTGACACATGGTCTTCAAAATATTCCATTCGCCGGAATATGAGGAGAGGCTTATGGACTAACCTCTTTTTAAAAACAAGGATATAAACATTTATTAGTTACTGATCCCTAGCATCCAATCAGTATGCACTTCATTTTATTCAATACCAGAGTAAGAGTAACAATCACCCATGATTTGCGTAATGTTGTTGAATAAAATGTAGGCTAGCTTTTCATTTAATTCGTATATCCTTTGGCTGATTGCGACAAGGTGTTGTGCGGTTTAGTTAATTTATTAATTAGTTGCTAATAGTCCGGGGTATGGTACACATATTTCAATCTTTTTATTATCTGCAACATGAAAAGTATCCACCAACAAATCCAAGAGAACAATTTTGACCTGAAATTAACCTGAAATTAACCTGAAATTGACCTGAAATTAACAAATAAGTAAATGCGTATCGTAGTATTAAAATTTATTTATTCGAGTAGTTCCGCGTCCATGGATCTATGATTGATGAAATTGCAGTTCAATCATTACAATACGGATATTGAATCGTATGTTCCTTGGCTGTGCTCTTTGCGCCATGAAAACATTTTACTCACGTCCAGAAATCACTAGATTTTAGTTGGAGTAGAATAGGATAATATCCATATCCATATATATAAAACTCAATGTTTGTATGTTTGTATGTATGTTTGTATGTATGTTCCAGCATAACTTCGGAACGCATTGACCGATTTTAACCAAATTTGGAACACACATTCTTTATCTTAAGGAGACGACGATAGGGGGGTTATGGATGCGAAAAGAGGGAGGGTGTGGAGGGAGGGGTATTGCAAAGTCATCGATCAGCTCAGTGTACCTTCTGAACCCCTTGGCCAATCTCAACCAAATTTGGAACACCCATTCTTTATCTTAAGGAGACGATGATAGGGGGGTTATGGATGCTGTTCGGAAAAGGGGGAGGGTGTGGGAGGAGGGGTATTGCTTAGTCATCGATCAACTCAGTGTACCTTCTGAACCCCTTGGCCGATCTCAACCAAATTTGGGACACACATTCTTTATCTTAAGGAGACGACGATAGGGGGTTATGGATGCTGTTCGGAAAAGGGGGAGAGTGTGGGGGGAGGGGTATTGCTTAGTCATCGATCAACTCAGTGTACCTTCTGAACCCCTTGGCCAATCTCAACCAAATTTGGAACACCCATTCTTTATCTTAAGGAGACGACGATAGTGGGGTTAAGGATGCTTTTTGGAAAAGGGGGAGGGTAAGGAGGGAGGGCAATTGCTAAGTTATCGATCAACTCAGTGTAACTTCTAAACCCCTCAGCCGATATCAACCAAATTTGGAACACACATTCTTTATCTTAAGGAGAGACGGAAGGGAGATTAAGCATGCTCTTGGGAGATGGTATGTGGGAAGGGGTATTGTTTTGCAATCGATCAACTCAATGTAAGTCTTGAGCCCCATGACCGATTTGACCAAATTTGTATCAAATATTGTCTGTCCTAAGGAAACGATTTTAGTGGATATTGCTAGCTCCGTTTAAAATGGGGAGGTTGTGAGAGAGAGGTATTATTTAGTTGGCGATCTATTCAGCATAACTTCTGAACCCATTTCCGATGTTCACCAAATTTGGAACCCATATTCTCTGTCTATGAAAGACTACATCAGACTGGGTAGGACTGTCATAGCTGAACGAGAGAGAATATATTTATTAAACGAACAGTTTAGTATACCTTTTTATCGCATGGGTGAATTCAAACCAAATACTTAAACACGTATTGTTTACCCAAAGGAAACTATTTTAGAGAGGCTTGGAGGAGTTTTTGAAATGCGGGAGGATGTTGGGGTTGGGTATTGTTTAGAAAACGACTTAATTTAAAATCCTTCTTCTTTAGTTCATCCGAGGTTCTTTGACATTGTACAATGCTCCGAAAACAATTCCTCAAAAATAGCAAATCCTCGACAATAACATTTCCCTGAAAATGACGTATCCCTGAATGAAGCAGGCCATCAACATAACACTATTTGGCCTAAGGTCATTCGACATGATGTGAATTTGGGATAATACTGAACAGCATCAGAAAAATCTTTCATAGAAAGCATGCATTTGCTGGGTATAAACCATTGATAATTGTTACCCTTCATCGGAATCATAGTTTGCCCAGTGAGAAGCAATGAATAATGTGTTTCCTTCTGGATGGTGGATGTGATTTCTCCTTTAAAAGTAGGCATTTTCCCGGAATAAGGCAATGGTGGGTGTGATCCCTTCTTTAAAAATATGCGTTTGCCCGGAATAAGCCATCGGTGGATGTTTTCCCTTCTTTAGAATTAGACGTTTGCCCGGAATAAGGCTATTCAAACCCCCTTCTTCAAAATCAGTCAATATTTCCAAAAGCCTTCTTTTACTCAAATGATGAAGTATCAACAAGTAAACACAATTACCCTGTTAATCAATTGGTTTTATTATTTTTCGATTGTGAAAAAAAAAACTGCGAACCAAACTGGCAACTCCGAGCAAGGCCGGGTACATAAAGCTAGTTATTGATATATGAAAACATATGGGACGGAAAACTTTTGACATTTGTAATGTTTGGTGCGCAGATCTCAAGGCTACTTAGGTGTCTGCCAGAGTAGACGCGTCTACGCGACGCGGCGCGAAAATTGCACACAAAGGAATAACAATCAATAATAAGGAGCTGTCAAATCGTATGGACGCTTCGCTTCGCTTCGCACTTCGCGTCTACTCTGGCCGCACCCTTAGATAGTACCATAAAATCTGTACACAGCATACGTCAAAAATTTGTGATCACAGTTTATTTATGGCTAGCGTAAAAAGCGAATAAAAAATAAAATTTAAACCGAGGAAAATGAAACAGTCTTTTTTTGCGCAGCTTGATCGTATATATTTACATTTTAACTTAGAATACTTTACTTAGTTTTTGCTTTAACGTTACGCTGCTTCGAATTTACGTTTTTCAACACTGATGCGTAACATGAGCCACAAATATTGAGTTTGTTGTGTGTCACGGACGAGTTACTTACGAGACACTTCGCGCATAAGTTTTTAAATCCTTTCAGAGACGAACATTGGAAATAATGAAGATGAATTGGATCAAAGCATTTGATTTTAGGATTTTGAAAAACGTCTGGTAAACCTGTGGAGATGCAATGCCCCTAGCTTCGCCTCAGTACACCCCTGTGTACTCTCCACTGCTGTCAGCCAACCCACGCGGTGAGTGTAGAGATATTCAAACCAAAACGAACGTCATACCGTCGAGACGTGTGTGCTAATACTGTACTTTTTCAATCGGATAAATAAATACCTTTTTTTTTGTCTAACGCTCAGTAGTTCGCGAGTGCCTTTATTTCCCGTTACCGAATCTTTCCCAGATACGCGTGATTCCACTGCTCATTGGAACCTGCACAATCCGTCAGGTTATTGGCCCAGTGGCAGCTGCGGAAGTGAATCGGTTCGCGAGTGGTTTTTTGCTCAAACGGAAAGTTCCGTGGTGTTCCGCCCCGGGTGAGGGCGAAGAAAGCAAAGCAAAGTAGTAGTGTTAGTGATCCCTTCTCCAGGAGGAGAAGAAGAACAGAAAGAAGAATTGCGTTGCTGAGCAACTGTCGCTTGAAGGAAAAAGTGCACGTTTTTTTTTTTTTTCGTTTGTTTTTATTCTTCGTCAGTGTTTCCAAGCCATTGACGCTTGAGGTCAAAAAGAGACGAATAGTGTTTCGCGCCGTGACTTTAACCGACAAACGCAAGAGTGCTTCTCCAAGTAAACAAAACCAGTTTTTTTGTGTACCGTGTGCGCCGCGAATTTGCTAGTGTCGAAATGTCAGACGCGAGGTTTGCCGTTCCGAAGCTCTCCGGAACGAATTGGCAAACATGGAAAATACGCCTCGAAATGTTGTTGTGCCGCGAGAATTTGTGGAGCATTGTATCCGAAGATTTGCCAGATGAAGACGATCGCGATGACGAGTGGGAAATAAACGATCGGAAGGCGAGGGCAACGATTGTGCTGCTGCTGGAGGATAGCCAGCTACCGTTGATTAAAAAGTGCACAAATGCTCGCGATACTTTTTCAGCTCTTCGTAGTTACCACGAGAAAACGTCGCGTTCGGTCCGCGTCTCGCTCCTTAAGAAATTGTGCGCAATTAATTTATCGGAAGGCGGGAATTTGGAGCACCACTTGTTTGAAGTGGACGATTTGTTTGACCGGTTGGAGGCCGCGGGAATGTCCCTCGATAAGGACACGAAAGTGTGTATGCTTTTGCGGAGCCTCCCGCGTTCGTTTGACAGTTTGGTGTCCGCTCTTGACAGTAGGCCAGATGATGATATTACGCTTGAGGTAGTGAAAGCAAAACTGGCTGACGAATATAATCGTTGTCTGGAACGCGATGCGGGTGCAAGAGGCTCAAAGCCGGAACGGGCAATGCGCTCTGAAATGAAGAAAGAAACGCGCAAATGTCATTTCTGTAAGATGCCCGGTCATCTCCGGCGTAACTGCAGGAAGTATAAGGACTCCGTGAAGAACGAAGAGAGTGGCGTGAAGCAAAGAAGAGAAGAAGCCGGAAAAGCCAAAACGGCTCGCAGTGAAGTAAAACACGTCGCGTTCGTGGTCGATGGTGACTCGCATTCGTGGCTTATCGACAGTGGGGCAAGTGCCCATATGACGAGTGACAGGGCGTTTTTCTCGGAACTGAATGAGTTCACGGGCGGTTGGATCACGATGGCCGACGGAAAGAAAACGCGAATTTCCGGTGAAGGTCGCGGAGTGCTTTACGGTTACGATGATGACGATAACGTGGTACAAATTGAGATGAACGACGTAAAATTCGTACCGGGTCTTGCAGCTAGTCTCGTGTCGGTCGGTAGGCTAGCGCAAAAGAACATGAGTGTGTGTTTCGGGAAGGAAGATTGCAAGATCGTCGACGCAACAGGCGATACAGTGGCGGCAGGCGTTCGAAGTGGTGGATTGTATTATCTGCGAATCGCAGGTGCAGCTATGAAGGCGACGGAGAGCCAGCATCGAGAGAATTGCCAACACCAGTGGCACAGGCGCCTAGGCCACCGCGACTGGACAGCCACCGAGCGGATGCTGAAGGAAGGTTTGGTCAACGGAATAAAGGTAAGCGACTGTGGGATGAAAATCATTTGCGAAATTTGTTTAGAGGGGAAGTCGGCAAGGGCGCCGTTCCCGGATGTCATCGACAGGAAATCCCGGCAGGTTTTGGACATTGTGCATACGGATCTCTGTGGTCCCATGAAGAATGCCACACCGAGCGGCAATCGTTACGTGATGCACGTTATCGACGACTACAGTCGCTTCACCGTGACGTACCTACTTAAGCACAAATCCGAAGCAGCAGCGAATTTGAAGGATTATGTACGATGGACGGAGAACATATTTGGACGCAAACCTGCAGTAATCCGCTCGGATGGAGGAGGAGAGTTCGATAACAACGAGCTGCGAAAGTTCTACCGTGAGGAAGGTATTAAGCCGCAGTTCACAACTCCGTATTCGCCTCAGCAAAATGGCGTAGCTGAGCGGAAGAACAGGAGCATCACCGAGATGGCCACCTGTATGCTGATCGACGCCGGTTTGGAGAAACGCTACTGGGGAGAGGCTGTGCTTACGGCTACATACCTTCAGAATCGCCTGTTATCCAGATCGATAGGAAAAACACCGTACGAACTATGGTGGGGGCGGAAGCCCGACTTGTCACATTTGCGAGTGTTCGGCAGCGAGGCGTATGTGCATGTTCCTGCAGTGAAGCGTACCAAAATGGATAGCAAAGCACGTAAGCTGGTCTTCGTTGGGTACTCCATGGAGCATAAAGGGTACCGGTTCTTAGATCGTGATACGGACTCGGTTATAGTCAGCAGAGATGCTCGGTTCTTGGAGTTGGGCAACGGTTCATCCTTCGTGGAAATTCCAATGTCAGGTGGAGAAGGCACTGAAGCGGGACAGAGTACCCTGAAGCAGGAGGAGCAAGAAGTCGATTGTCCGAAGAACGAAACTTCAGAAGATCGTGATCCATTGAGTGACGGTTCTGGCTGTGACGAGCAATACGAAGAAGCAGAGTCCGAAGGTGAAGAACAGCAAGTCGCACGGCGGTCCACTCGTTCTACTCGTGGTGTGGTTCCGCGGCGGCTCGGCGACTACGTACTGGAAAGTGTTGTTGAAAAGGCGTCCTGTGCTTTCGAAGAGCCTGGTGATTATCGAGAGGCTATGAAGGATAAGGAGTGGCGTAGTGCTATGGTTGAGGAACTCAGCGCCCACAGGCGGAATGGAACCTGGGAGTTGGTGTGCCTTCCGGAAAACAGAAAATAGTTGGATCCCAGTGGGTCTTCAGAGTGAAGCTCAACGCGAAAGGTGAACTGGTGACACGCAAAGCCAGAGTCGTTGCTCAGGGCTATACCCAACGAGAGGGAATCGATTTCAACGACGTGTACGCACCTGTGACTAGTCAAGTATCGTTGCGTGCATTCCTGACTGTTGCGGTGAACAGAAACTTCCACGTTCACCATTTTGATGTGAAAGCTGCTTATCTCCACGGGTCACTCGAAGAGGAGATTTTTATGAAACAACCTCCGGGATTCGAGAAGAAAGACAAGAGAAACTGGGTCTGTAAACTGAAACGAAGCATCTATGGCCTTCGACAATCTGCGAGGTGCTGGAACCAGCGGCTCAATGAAGTGCTCTCCAAGCTTGGTTTCAAGGCATCTGTAGCTGATCCCTGCCTTTACGTACGAGAAGGAGACTGCGAGACTTATCTGATAGTTTACGTAGATGACCTGTTGCTTGCGTCAGCGTCCGATAACGACATTCAGGACATATTCAACAATTTGAAGGCGGAGTTCGATCTGACGTCCCTAGGACCTGTGTGTCACTTTCTAGGACTGGAAATACAACGGGAGGAAGGCATTTCAAGATCCGTCTCCACCAGTACATCGAAAAGCTTGTCAATACACATGGAATGGGAGAAGCCAAAGGAGCAAAGTCGCCTATGGATTTGGGCTACCTGAAGGACATGGAGGTCAGTGAAGATCTGGAGGATGCCACTAAGTTTCGGAGTCTAGTAGGAAGTCTTTGTATCTGGCAGTGGTCGCTCGCCCTGACATAGCTAACGCTGCTGCGATCCTCGGTAGGAAGTTTTGTGGCCCGACGCAACGTGACTGGACTGCCGCAAAACGAGCTCTACGCTATTTGAAGCAGACTAGCGACCATTTCCTAGTGATTGGTGGCGATCCAGATCAGAAGCTAAACGGATATTCGGACGCCGACTGGGCCGGAGACCCAAACGACCGGCAATCAACGTCGGGAATGGTATTTTTCTTCGGCGGTTCAGTGCTTTCATGGGCCAGCCGGAAGCAAGGGAGTGTAACGCTGTCGTCCATGGAGGCCGAGTATGTGGCCTTGAGCGAGGCCTGCCAGGAGGCTGTATGGATCAGGACACTACTCAGCGACCTCGGAAAACCACAAGTACAGCCTACGGTGATTCGAGAGGACAATCAGGGCTGTTTATCTTTCGTGAAGTGTGAAAGGGCGAGCCGGAAATCAAAACACATTGACACCAGGCAGAAGTTCGTACAACAGCTGTGTTCCAACAAGGTCGTCGAACTCGTTTACTGCCCGACTGAGAACATGACTGCGGACGTGATGACTAAGCCGTTAGGGCCGACCAAACACGCGAGATTCTGTGAAGCTCTTGGCTTGCATCAGTGAACCCGAAGCTAATGACCATTGAGGAGGAGTGTGGAGATGCAATGCCCCTAGCTTCGCCTCAGTACACCCCTGTGTACTCTCCACTGCTGTCAGCCAACCCACGCGGTGAGTGTAGAGATATTCAAACCAAAACGAACGTCATACCGTCGAGACGTGTGTGCTAATACTGTACTTTTTCAATCGGATAAATAAATACCTTTTTTTTTGTCTAACGCTCAGTAGTTCGCGAGTGCCTTTATTTCCCGTTACCGAATCTTTCCCAGATACGCGTGATTCCACTGCTCATTGGAACCTGCACAATCCGTCAAAACCTTCAAGTGGAACACCGCAAAAATATAAGTTTTTATCAAAAAAGCGTTCTGTTTCCATTAGTTGCTGCTTGGTCATACTGTATTGAGAATACAATAGACGCGGAAATTTGCATTCAGTGCATGTAATTATGATGCGCGCTCTGGTGGAAGCTAATGCAAATGAAGGATGAGGCAACCTCTCTTCTTGTGTATGCATTGCCTTAATTTTACTTGGTTGACAATCGTCATTCGGTTCAGTACCGTATACTTCATCGAATTCCTCATATTTTTCTCCTTTGAGTTGAGGCGTCGGTAGCCAAGGGATGTTGATGGTTTGATCCATCCTCTTTGCCTTGTGAAATTTGCAATTTGTATCATTACATTTCTTCACCTAGAAATTAAATTTGTTTAGGATTAAATGAATTGAAGTACAGATAAAGTTATACTTTACTTGGAAGGTATAGGATGTCGCTTTAACGTGTTTGTCAAAGAATTCTTTAAATGATGGTACGTTCATTGCTTCAGCTTTCGAAATTTTGCTCAAATTAATCTCAGGCCATTGGTCTGTAATATTTGCTTTTATCGTATTTATCTCTGCTTCGTTTGCAGCATAAGATACGATCACCTTTTCTCCTTTGTAGCGCAGTGACTCAAATCTTGATTTAAGTAGCCTTCGAGCATCTTCTGTTCCTTCTAGGGTCAAGCGAGGATAATCGTTGTTAGGGTTTTTCTCGTGAGCCTCCCGCCATTGTTTTTTAGACATTAAATTTTTCACAAGTTTTTCATTTTCACCCAGATGATTTCTAGACAACGAAACTCCAATCAATGCTATGTTAGCTGTTGCCATGAATCGTTCTGCTGGATTAATAAAAGAAAAATTTGGAGGCGTGTGCACTGCACACAAAAAATCCAAGTCGAGCTCGAAAAATATAGCAATGTAACTCAGCATAACCATGATGGAAGTCAGGTTATGATCAGGTCCTCCATCTGATCCGATAAACAACATTGGTCGATCAAGGTCATCTTCCGAATAACGAGTGAGAAGTTCAGCAACGTGTCTAAATGCAGTGGAGTGCTCGAATATAGCGTCTTTGAGAATTATGCACGGTTGTCCTGCATACCAAGCATTAGATAAATCCGTAGGAGGAATCAGTTTAATTGATATCGAAGGGGTTAGATGCTGCGGTATGTTGTCGTGATCTAAAGCGTTCAATCCTCGATTATCCAAGCCTGCTTTAAGAACTGAACGTTGTCTTCCTGTAGCGCTGACTGGAGCGCTTTCAAATCCCACCGGAATTGCTGCTTTGTCATCCAGAAAGAAAACTAGACTGGAAGTATGAAAACGACCTGGAAGGAAAATTTCAATCATGATACAAATCGTCAAAGCAAGCGTTAAATGTCTAATAGATACCAGCTTTTTACGCTAGCCATAAATCAACTATGGTAATTCAATTTTGACACAAGCTGTGTACAAGACTTATGGTACAATTCTCGTTGCCAAGGAACTACGATAAATTGTTTACAAGGGGAAAATTTTCACCTTGTTTATTTTAAAACGTAATCAAACGGGGTATCCACAATTTAGAATTAGGTTTTTCAAGATTCAAGTTTAGGTTTCAACAAGCAATTCTTATCTAGAGTTCTTGTGTGCCGAGTATATTAGTATTTAGAGTTCGCTGTGCAAAGGGCCACCAACATTTCCTAAGAGTGAATTGGTCCTAAACAGAAACGAAAAAAGATCGTAAGTAATTGATTCCCTCTACGCAAATCTGCGCTGTTCCGATATCCATGAATTTCATCCCGTACATACGATGTTTCAGGTTGGAGGACTAGTGGGAAGTGTAGGTCAAATACGTCGGATTTCCCGAGAAGAGCTAGAACAGTACCAGCGCATGTGCCCACTAATTTCATATGCTATCGGATATTGACCCAGAAATCCCACACCCTGCTGGTATTCAGCGCTTCTAAGTCCAATAAGGGTCAATAGTTGAATAGTTGCGGCATATTTCGTTGTCTGAACGAATCGCGATGGCCAATGTTATGAAAGTCTGACATAGTCTGGAATCTTGCCCCACTTCCTGGTACTCAAAATGCGATAAGTCTGTGAGCGAGTATGGCAAACATCGAAACGTGGGCGCAATTCGGAGAAGATCCCATAACCATTCAACTCCAACTCTTGAATAAAAATGAAATGATGTTAAGCTTATCCTGACTACGCCAATTTATTTTCTGGAAGAGGGTCATGGACGTCTTGAGTTGGTTCGCTTACGTGTTGTGCTATTGGTATTTTGTATGAGCCGAAGCAAGTTGGCCATGAGGTGAAGTCCCTGGGGTAAAGTCCAATAAAAGATGTGATAATAGATACAAAATGAATCAAATTATCGATTTCCTTAAAAATAGTAATTTTTGAACATAAATAAAAAGACATGGCTGCTTTTAGCAAGACTTTTAGTCCAGTTTTGAATAAAAGCTCTGTCCAATTCGCAGGTATTCCATCCAATAATTGGTAGAAAAAAAAGCCTCAAATGAACATCCATCTAAAATAATCAATACACAGAGAAAAAAAAAGTTGGGATTCCAACATTTTCTAATGTCATTTTAAAAATATGAGAAATGTTGTGTTTTTAATAGCTAAAACTTTTCAATCAAATGATAAATTGATTGAATTGAAAGTTTTTTTTCAGTGTAAAATTGTGATTTTCACAGTGAAAGGTCTCAGAACAAAATTTGAAAAAATATCAAACAAAACACCAGATTTCATATTTTTGGCAACAATGACAGGAATATGAACTGGCAGCCCACAACTATCTGTCACTGACAGTTGTGAAAAACGCGGTTTCGATTCATAATCGTTATTATCAATCTCGGGTCCGATGATGTGATGCGGTCTGTTCCTTCGACGCCAGCAAAACCACATCCAACGGTCTGTCAGCTTCCATGAAGCCGACAAGCGTATTCGTTTGCTAAAGATTCTGGATTAGCAGTATACGGGAAACAACGCACAACAGCATGATGTTGATGGGGCCAGATTAAGAAAATCTTCGAATGCATTCGTTCATGGGTGAACAAAAGGAAAAAAGGCGAACAAAAGGAAATCAACAGTTTGCGTTGGATCCGGAGTTCTACCGGTAAGGAATTTTACTTAACATATGCTAAATATAAAATTACTAAAAATGATTTAATTCCAACTTATTCCAGAAACGTCACCTACGAGCGCAACAAAACGCTTTCCAGAATCCGGAAAACGATCTGGTTGAGCTTCCAGAAAGCCATCGAGTGCAGGAGATAAGAGGTGAAACTACCGATTGGGTCCAAATGTAACATATTCTCCACTTTCCCCCGCTGGATAGGGAGGGGTTGTGCTAAATCTGTCGGTCACCGAAAAGGAAAACCACCGAAAATGTCATCCAGTGTCAAGTCCACCAAATGGCCAATCAATATCATCAGACGTCAACCGGTTTTCACGCCAGGGAATGCTTAACATCCACTTGACCGATACCAAGAACAAGTTCGATGCCGAATGGTTACGGCCCCCGTGACCACCGGGACAAGTGCGGCAATGGACGAGACGGCAAGGCAGATGAAGACGGCAATACCGTGGCAACAATCGCATGCATATCAACTCTTATGGTTACGCGATTTTCTAGTGGAGTATCCACATTAATACGCAAAATTAGTTGGAAATAATAAATGTCATTATTTGAAACTTGAGTTTAAACTAAAAGGTTTTATTTTTATAATTGATGAAATAAACTAAAAAGCAATAAAAACACACATTTAAATTTAAGAAGAAAGATCAATTAAAACAAAAGTAAAATCAACTTTCATTTTGAAAATAAAGTTCTTAATTTGAGAGCGGTAGTAGTTAAAATAATAGCAATGTCGACATTTCTGAAACAAAAGTTTTGTGCCCGTTAATTTTACAGTGATATACTTTCTACTGAAAATCACTAACGCATTTTCTTAAATTTACCAACGATTTACTTAATTCTACCAACGATTTTTTTTTGTGTGTAGATATTAAATTCACTCTAAAATATCAATAATAATAAAATATGCATAAGAAAAAAGGAACTGGAAAACAAAACAAACATTTTTGACGTGTCTATTGTAAGAAGGTGTTCAAGGTTACTAGGATTGTAATCACTATAAAATTAAAATATGTACACAGCATATGTCAAAACCAAATTACCACGGTTGACCCGTAGCTATAATAAAAAGCTGGATACCTGCCATCATTTTCATGTACTGGAATTGCTTTGCCCCATAATGTTGATCGGGATGTGCTTTACGTAGTGTACGCACTTGCAATCCATATTTGATATCAAACCTACTGTAGTACCTTTCAGCGGTACGATTACGTGGGTTTCTGGGTGTAAATTGTAGACGAAAATACTCAGCTGAGGGTACGTTGTTGTTCGGACATCCTGGGTAAAGCTGATTCATTTTTTCTTCGCATATGTCCATCAGATCACGCAAGGAAACGCACAGCGATGAAATCCAGCTAGTTGTACCGTGTCGTCTTTCCTGAGCAACCGATAGATCCTTTTCGGCGATAACGATTTCAGCAGCTTTCCAGAAATTGTCACTTGCCTTGCCTCGAATTCAGTTGTTGGGTTTCAATATGCAAAACTTCCTCGATTTCATGACCATCGCCGATTAACATTTTAAGTCCGTCCAAGTCATCTTGCTTAGAACTGCTAGGATCCTCATCATCATCTGAAATGTCAAATAGAATGCTTAAATGAAAATTCATTGTAGAACGAAATGTATTCAGGTACCTGTAGCCAACTGGCTAAACTCCTTAACTTTTTGCACGGTCCACGATGCTATTCCCCCGAAAACTGCAGCTGCCTGTTTGCATTTATCAGCTTTTACGCGATAAACGATATCATCTTCCAAATGAACAATTGTATTTGACAACTGGATTTCCGACCGTTCATTAAGATGAGGAAGTTTCCACACGAACGTAGCATTCGGCTTGAACGATCGATACACCTGAACATCGAAGTCGAAACTTAATCCACAGACAAACAGACGTAACAGCTAGAACAATTTGTTTTAAAATCCATCGCACAGCTATTCTACCACCACCTAACGTGCATGTTGTACGAAACAAAGTTTAGTACGACAATGTCAACAGATGGCGTTATGTGAGATGCCAAATACAAAGGTATACGATGCGCGCGCCCCTGGATGTGAAACTCGCAAGCAGTTGAATTTAAAACGACCGTTGAGCTCATGGTCGATGGGAATTTCCTCAGTGTTACGTCTGTTTGTCTGTGCTTAATCCCTGGATATACTTATATCGTGCTTTGCGTTCTGATGGAGCATACAGTATTAAATTAACAGGAGCGTATGCTTCTCCGCTGTTAAGTTGCTGTTCTAGTTCTTTATACATAAGTTTCGTCAACGATGTTCTGGATGAACTAGCTGCTACAGTTTTTAAAGACCGATTTTCCAACAAGCTGCATCGATGATCAACGGATTGACTTTCTACTCGATCTTCCACTTTGTTGAGGTAATTGATATAACCGGCATATGTTGCACGTAGCATTTGCACATCCGATTGCACTTCTGACCAGGATTTCGAATTCAGTATCGCCGTTGCACACAGTGAGTCCAGTTCATCGAATAGTTTAATCATATCGGTCCGCATCATACGAGGAAGGGTTTTCTTTTTTTCTCTCCCATGATACATCACCCGAAATGTATCTCGTGTCTTCGGAGTGAAGCAAAAACTTGCAGGAAGTTGTGGAACACTTGGAGCTGATGCCAACTTTTCTGATTGGCCATCTAAGTACCATAAGGCCGATACAACTGCACTCATGAACTGCTGCATTTCAGTTTTCTGGAAGCGTTTGAACCCTGCTTTTTTGTCCACCAAGTATTGTACAACACAGTTGTATAGCTCTGACCGACCGTCTCGTTCTTCCTTTTTATCAGGATACAAAACGACGGCAGCATTTTTCATCAAATGATCAAATGCGTTTTGAGGTTGCTTTGGAGGGTCAAATGTTGGTTTCATTAGGCACAAAACTTTGGTGCAAGTTCCGATGGCAGTCACAGCATCCTGCAAAATGGTTGACGGGTCGACCTCGAACAAATCGTCACGATTAATAGACTTACTACCAGCAAATACTTTATCGATCTTCTCAGTTTTGTTCAGTTTTCCGTTCAAAACTTGGTCGATAATTGATTCAAAGTTTGTTGTTTTTAAAACAGACACAATAGATTGCACCATCCGTTTTCCGTCCTTTTCCACCCTTACAGCAATCGGAATCTGCTCCATGGTGATACACAAACGAAATATTTTCTTCTTTTGAATGCACCCCTCGATAATCAATCGGGTGGACACTGTGGATAGAATCAATGGAATAAACAAATATGAAAATCTGTATTTGATATAGGGAAATTTAAATGACTCACGATAGATTGTATTTGAGTATTCGACACTTTTTAACAGCACAAAACTCCTACACGTTTTTTTTTCTTCAGCTTATGTTTTGACGTTTTGAGTGATGGCTCTGCACGTGCACTCGATTAGAATACAAACTAAAGGTAAGGAATAGTAGTGAACGCAACTGTATTAAAGAATGGTAAAAATGTAAACAATTGGTAAAGCACAGCGCACATAAGATAAGTTTGCGTTGCGTTAGTAGATTTTGCATGGGAAAATTGCAAATGTATCCTATACGCGGGGCTCTTGACGTTCATATTATTTGCTTAATTTCTTAGGGGAGCTCGATTGAACGTAGTAAGAAATCTTTTTTGGATATATATATGAATGTCACGTACACAAAATATGCGTTTCCTCACCTTAATATCTATTATAATTGTTTTGCACAAAACAATCGTTTAACAGACAAAATAAGTTTAGTACCACTTGTTCTGTTCGTTAAACGATTCTATTTTTTGCAAAACAATTAAAATATGACATGGAAACGAAGGGGAAAAATAATGTAGAATGTAAAAAAAAAAACAATTGATTCAAATTTCATTTTTTTATTTCCCCCTCCACGATATTTACAAATTCTGAAGGGGGGGGGGTGACAAAAGAAGAAAACTAAATTTGTTCCGGCCTTTAGCGCATGGATGCAAATATACTATATTAACAATATAGTTCACTCTGGCTGATTCCAACGGACAACACAGTATAGCGACGCGGTGTCACAAAGGGCAAGCAATGTAATAAAGAGACCTTCCGAGGGGTGTTTAAAAGTAGAATGCAATATGCAGTATAACATGTCGAAATAATATGCTAGAAATTATCCTTTGACCCCATTTTGATACCTTAGTTTAAAAATAAATTTAAAAAAAAAATATTCAAGTAGTTAAACATTGTAAATTGTAAATTAAGTGTAATTTTTGCAATATGGCACCCCTTGGCTATCGTTTTCAGGCGTTAGTTACCCTTTGTGACGCAAGATGGTGTGATTATGCTGTCCGTTGCCTAATATATGGAGATTTATGAAGTGAGCTATATTGTTAATATATTATATTTGATGGATGCTAGTAGCGGCGCGGCGGGTAGGAAACCAACGTCTGTTGAATTGAATGTGTTGCAAGTTACTTCAATAACATGGATGGAAGTGATATCATAGAAAATAATTATCATAAAGCAACTTACTCCCAACTGCATAATGTTTCTACTTTGCTAAAGTCGTATAAGCTAGAATCCCGGATCCCAATCCGTCTCCTGAGGCACCTTGTTAATCTTATAACACACCACCGTATCGCCTGCTTTCATCTCTACGTCCTGATCCGAAAACCGCAACCCACACTCTACGTCTTTTTTAACCGTGTCCACCTCGTTCTTAAGATGCCTCATCGAATCCAGTACAAGGTCATCCACAACGACCTCCCCATTGCGCAACAGTTTGAACTTGGACGCTTTCTTAAGCACACCCTTTGTGCACCGGCAACCCAGTACGGCTACCTTCTTCCGACCTTCGTTTATGTCAAAGAGCTGAAGAATGTTCGCCTCGCCCAGCGTTTCCTCTTCGTCCACCATAGGTAGTTTGGAATTGATTTCTTTCTTGAGATCGTCCACTAATCGGTAGATGATATTTACCGGTCGAATTTCCACGTCCTTGGCCTTATCAAGAACGTTCACAGAAAATGCATAAACTACGGCCTTGAACAACCGAGCAAGCTCTAAATCTCCTTGATTTACGTCGCCCACGCCATAGTGAACCACATCTAACCGGCAGTTTTCAGTTCCATCGTAGGTTTCCAAGACGTCCAAAATGGCCTCCACAGAACCATGAACGTCACCTTTGATGATGACGTTCACCCGAGGGGTCGGATCATCCGGTGCAGATTCCTTCGGACGGGGTCCTTTGTTTCGCCTTCGATAGAAACCAGCCAGACGATGTTGCTCCCTCTCAGTCTTGTACTTTTCTTCGTGTTCCTTCTGCTTCTGCAGGATGGCATCCTTGTCGCTTTCGGCTTTTTCCTGTTTTGCTTGAGCCTCTCGCCACCGCATTACCGAATTGGCTACCTTTTCGGATTCGACTTCGAGGATCACTTCCCCGGCCATCGGAAGTTCTCGCCATCCGAGAATTTCAACGGGCATGCCGGGTGTGACTTCGGATACTGGCTGCCCGGCGTGATCAAATAGCCCTCGAACTTTCGCCCAGGCTAGTCCGCTAACCAAAATGCTTCCTTTGCGGAGAGTGCCTCGAGTGACTATAGCGGTGGAAAGTTTTCCCCGATGGGAATCGAGTTTAGATTCGACCACAACCCCTTCCGATGGACCGACATATTCCCCTTTCAAGCCCATCATAGTGGCCTGCGTGCTTACTGCTTCAGTCAACTCCTCCAGATTGGTGCCCTTCAGAGCAGATACTCCTGAAAAGGATTTTTTTAGAACAATCACGGAAAAAGTTAAATTTCATCAAACTTACCGACGGCAATCGTATCTCCTCCGAATCCTTCCAGCGCTATCCCATGTTGTGCCAATTCCTTCTTTACCCTATCCGGATTGGAACCCGGTTTGTCAATCTTATTGATCGCCACTATTATAGGAACATTCGCTTCTTTCGCCAGGTACAAAACCTCTTTGGTCTGTTCCATAACTCCATCATCGGCTGCCACGACAAGCACAATGATATCGGTCAGGTTAGCGCCTCGGGCCCGCATGGCACTAAACGCCGCATGACCTGGCGTATCCAAGAAAGTAACGCGTTCTCCATTGTCCAACTCCACCGTAAATGCACCGATATGTTGCGTTATTCCTCCTACTTCACTAGCCGCCACTGACGCTCCTCTTAACGAATCCAGCAGCGTCGTTTTACCGTGATCCACGTGGCCCATAACCGTCACCACCGGAGGACGTTCCTTCAAATTCTCCTGTGCAGGAGGCGGCCTCGGCAGAACATCTCGATCTTTTATTTCCTCTTTAACCGTGCTTGGTGCAGCAACAATTTTCATTCTCAGCCCACACTTGGTCACAATTTCCTTGATGATTTTCTGATCCTCAAGTTGGGCATCCGCATCGATGTTTCCCGCTCCTTTTACGTACAGCATGACCTCCTGAATGTGCTCAACGTCCAGCTCGCACGATTTGGCCAATTCAGCCACCGTCATGTTGCGCCAAACATCTACGACTCCAGTGGTTTGTTTGTTCTTTTTCTTCGCAGCAAACTCAATCACGCGGGGCGCTTTCTATAAATCATTCTTGTTAGAAAAGAGCACTTATAAAAGCAGTCAATTCGAGGTGCTTACCTTTTCCTCGGCAGTTTTCCGCCGTTTATGGTTGCTGGAACTAGCTTGGAACGAACGTTGTTGGCTGACGTAGGAACCGTTTGTACAGGCGATTCGTGCCCAGGCCACCGCATCGGATCGAAGTATTCCATTGGTAGCTAACCTTGATTAGGAAGGGAAATTATTATTGTCGAAGATTACTGGCGGTCAAATTACCTATTGATAACTGAGCGAACGTGAAACATTAATTGTTTTTGCAACAAAATAAATAGTTAATTAAAGTTTTTGTACTTAATTTAACTAATCTAACACACGAACTCCCTTTTTTCACAAAAAATGTTATGTGATTTTGTTTTGGTGGAGTGGGTGGAGTGCCGACTACGAAAACAAATGGTTTTGACGTTTCAGCCGCATTCATCATCAGCTGTTTGCAAGGCTCCTTCAATCATGGTGGGCCATTTGGCTGCGTGCGTCATGGTAATGGAGCTTTTTTAGCGCTGTCATCTGGTGGGTAAAAAAACGGTGCTTTTCGTAGCTTTTGTTCTACACACTAAGCCATACATAGCCAAAATTGGATTGAAATTGGATGAAGATTTTTCAGAAAACCAAAAATTAAATCAAATTTGTTTTGTTTAACTTTAGATTTAATCTGCGATTTTGTTTCACCTACTGCTTTTAATGTTTATTGAATTTCTAATTGTGTTTAAAAAAAACTGAGATTGTAATTTTTTTAAATTATTTTAAATTATGTCTGTCAGGGTAGAAATATTTCACAGTCAATGCAGTGAAAAACATGGATCTCAGTATAATCTGATGTCGCCTTCATCGCTGCCGTGGTGAGTGCGACTGGGTGCAGCCGAAAAATCATTTCCAACACCGACCATTCTATTTCGCATTCAGCCACTCACAAGTCGCTCTGACATGCTGCTCAGTTCGCGCCTTACCGTATGACTGTGAGTGGCCCATTTAAACGCGTGGTGAATTTTTTCAATTTGCTGGGTGAATGTGTATATTTTGCTGTGGTAAATTTCATCTTCGCGGCGCTGTGGGTGATGTGAGTTCTGTTGTTTACTTTTCTGCCTCTCCGGGAATGTGAGGTTGATTTCAAAGCAGGAAGAAAATAAAAAAATTATATAAAAAAACATCACCTTCATCCAGTGCTGCCGAATATTTACAACCCTGATGTCTGTGGTTTTATTCATATTCATATTGTGTCAATCAGTTTTCATTTTGTAGCGTGTGCAAGAAATTTTCTTCACTGTGACATCTATCGGCGAAAATAAGGCTTTAATTTGTTTTGAAACTACTGGTTCGAAACTACAGATGACGCTGTAAGTGAGTATAGTGTAACTTGAATTGCATATACTCTAAATTGAGTTGAATCTAACTCAATTTTTGTTCGTGGTAACTTTTGACAACAAAAAGCACAAAAGCTTTCTTTGGGTTAGGCCCATAGGCCAGGGTGGCCAGATTATATTGGAGTAAATCAGTAACTTGACTGTAGAAAAACCGGTAATTATCGACAGCTTCAAGTATTTGAATCTCAACTGATTAGGGTAAAATGCCCAATAGTGGACCCCCTAGTAGCGGAATTTTGCTTTTCCTGTCATAAGGAGTAGAAATTTTCAACATATTAATTCTGCTAAAAATCTACACATATTTATTGGCAAAAATCCATAGATTTAGCTTATGATGTATATCAGCGCACACATAACCATTCTCCACGCGAACTACTAATAAACTATATATCCAAATAAACTTTATGCGTGGTCTCGAATTAGCAATTATTTAATTTATGTGTGGTTCTATATCGATTATATTAGTGTGGAGCAATTGCAAAAATTTATAACGGCGACACATATATCTTATATAGATATTTTTGGCAGTGTAATAACAAGTTCTGCATGTCCTCTTCATGATACATAGGGGAAAATACCTATTCTTGGCAGTCTAAGACATTCGCCAAATTGAATGATAAAAATAATGAATAATTACACTAAACCACAGGTACAGTTTAACTGGTATACATTTGTATGCTCTTTCTTTTATGATTGGTTTTCACTAAATATAGCAGCTTTTACCACAAACTCAGTAAATTTAATATAAAGTAACAGGTCAACGTTTCTTCTATTGGCATAGCAATTTCTATTATCAGCAATGAGTTTGCTCCCTTTAGCAACTAGACATGGAAGTAGAAAACTGGTAATGTATTGGTGCCAAATGCTGGTTGTTTATATCCTCCAGTAGTAAAATTCATTCATATTAATCGGTCGCACGCTCATCTCGCTTCACTCAATTTTGGAACAAACTTTATTATTTATCAAAACTGGCTTAAAACAAAACATGAATTTTTAGCCTTGGCATCAATTTTATGTCATGTAGACAGATAGGCAAAAGCATTTAAACACATTGTAAAACAAATTGAACCCTTATGCGGCCAACAAAAAACAGACTTGAATGGCAGATAGGGTACTCCCAACAAACAACGACAAGCTACAAACAAGCATCTAGGTTGAATTATTGTTTATTTGTGATCTTTGTAGCTGAATAAAATGGATGCTGAATAATTTGCTAGACAGATTTCATTTCAGTATTTAATCTAACTAATATTCGACATGGCCTATTTATTTGTTTACTACCTTTATTTGAAGTCGAACTTACGTTTTCGTTTAATCACATTTCAGCACATTGGGGAAGTTTAACAATGTACTGAACTAATGATTTTTAAAGTTCTCTGTTCGACTATGATGTGATGCTCTGAAAGGGTGGTCGAATTGAGTTTGAATAGTAAGTTAATAAGCAGGCATTAGACATCCTTCTTTACCTTTGTCCTTCTTAACCATTGGATTTCACATTTATCTGATCTATCGCACAGTGGGAAAAAACATGCTTTTTCAGTTTGAGGGAAAATCTGGATTCTAGATCTTTTAATTTATAGAAAAATAATGATTTATTTTCAAGACATGCTTTTTATTTTCGTGATTTATTAAACTGTCGGAGATTATAACGAACGAAACTGCTGGAGCAATACAAAAAAAATCATGCATTCATGCGAAACTAAATTTACTAAAAGCCGGACATAACGCCGTTGAATAACATCGGAAAATTATTGAATATTTGATGTGTGGAATCCCAATATTATCGCATGAATTTTGATCTTTATTGCTGCGAAATTGGAATAATCTTAGCATTTGACAATTATATTGTAGAGAACATATGATATGAATCGAAAAATAGATTCGACCGATTATCAAGAGATTCTGAGGAAGGCCGAATATACATTGATTTTATATTCATAAATCCATAAATAGCATTAGGGACGGATTTTATTTTATCGTTTATCGACATTATTTTTACGTATTTTTCCTAGTGTGCGATGGTTATGACTGGCTGAACAATGGTTGAAATAAAAATCTTGTACAGTTATTAACAAACTGTAGTTTGACAGATCGACTTATTGAATAAGAGTCCAATTATGATTCATATTCAGCAATAAGATTATTTATGTTATGCACTGAGTGAGCCATATCTAACAAATCAAGGATGGCGCGGATGACAACGTTACCGGCGGATGATCAAATGACAGCAGTTCGAGACCCGATTTAGGAAAATTTTAAAATGATTACATATATGAAAATAGCAATTGCCTTAAAAATACGTTTATTGGAGATCTTACTGATGTTCCCTTCTATGCGTTATTATTTTCGAAGAATTCGCATGTAGCTGAATTGAGGCTTAGGAAAATGCTTATTAAAGGTTTAACGAATCAGTTAATCAGATGTTGAAGTTGTATAACTTCGCCAAAATAGTGTGAACAAAGCTTGAACAGAAGTTGTGATAAGAAATAGTACAGACATTATTCAACACAGCGCTGCATTAAATCATCACACTGATGTTAGTTCAACTAGTGAATGTTTGTTGGGAATATCCATTTTGGGATTAGAAGATTTTGCTGTGTTACATGTAAATGTTTATAGTTAGAAACATGCTTCATAGTTAGAAACAAAACAATTCTAATTATGTATTTAATTATTTATTTTTTTTTTCAGAAGTTTTGAATAAACAAATTGCTAATAATTCTACACAGCATGGAAGTTGTCGTTTCCAGTTTCAATACCTATAATCAAATTCCATAGATCCAAAGATTATGGGGCCCTCCTTAGCCGTGCGGTAAGACGCGCGGCTACAAAGCAAGACCATGCTGAGGGTGGCTGGGTTCGATTCCCGGTGCCGGTCTAGACAATTTTCGGATTGGAAATTGTCTCGACTTCCCTGGGCATAAAAGTATCATCGTGCCAGCCTCATGATATACGAATGCACAAATGGTAACCTGGCTTAGAAACCTCGCAGTTAATAACTGTGGAAGTGCTTAATGAACACTAAGCTGCGAGGCGGCTCTGTTCCAGTGTGGGAATGTAATGCCAATAAGAAGAAGAAGAAGAAGAAGATCCAAAGATTAGAAGTTAAATGTAAACACGTTACGTTTATACAAGTTCTACGTCTACTCGCGGTTATGTTGAAAACATTACCCATTGCTCGTTTTTTTTATGAGCTTGGAAAGTATTGAAGTTGCAAAAGGAAAACGGTCCTGTCAGCCACATAAGGGTTAAAATACTACGGTGTTACTATCACTTTTGATATAATGCATGGTCTGCGTAAAAAATATGAAGCATTTGTATTGTAACACTTTTTTTTTAAATAAATGCCATCGCCGGATATTTTGTTCGTATTTTTGCTAAAATCAACTCACAAAGAATTGTGCGTGGTATCTCCTTAGCGTGTGTTTTATATGCTCACAAACACATTCTCTCGCTCTGTTCCAAAGTGTGCTGCTGTCAAAGAAAACGAACAGTCCCGATTTTATTTAGTGAAACATAGAGCAAATATTGCTTAAATTTGCTCTTTGTGGTGATAATCAAGTGGAGATAAAGTGTAAAAAGTAGTTTACGTACTTAATTTGTTGTGTCATACGCAATTAAGAGGAGAAACAGGCGATCCAAAAAAGTAAGTTACAGTTTGCTTTTCTTGTTTTGCTTTCTTTGGCAATGCAATAATGGCAAGGATTTCGTAGGTGCAGCTTTGTTTCGGTGATTAACACATCAAAACTTGCTACTTTTACACAAACAACTTATTCAAATGAAAGCTTAGACTTGAAATTGTGTTATTGAATAAAAATTATGTTCATAAATAGTGTATGTTTGCTGGAAAACGCAAATATTTTTGAGGGTGCCAACAACTGTCGCACCCTGCCAATGCCGTATTCTACCCTACATAAAACACTCAAATTATTGCTTTTCTCACCGAAGAATAGACTACCGTGCCGGTGACATGAACGCTCATCGGTGACATGAACGCTCAGGTAGGAAGGGAGGAAATGTATAGACCGGTCATCGGACCGGATAGTCTGCATACCGTATCGAACGACAACGGCCAACGATGCATAAACTATGCAGCCTCCCGCGGAATGGTAGTCCGAAGCACTTTCTTCCCCCGCAAGAATATCCACAAGGCCACATGGAAATCACCTAATCAAGTAACAGAAAACCAAATCGACCACGTTCTAATCGACGGTAAATTCTTCTCCGACATCACGAACGTACGCACTTACCGCAGTGCGAATATTGAATCCGACCACTACATCGTTGCAGTATGTCTGCGCTCAAAACTCTCGATGGTGATCAACACGCGTCGGAGTCGTCCGCCGCGACTAAACATTGGGCGACTACAAGACGATAGACTAGCCCAAGACTACGCGCAGCAGCTGGAAGTGGCACTCCCAACGGAAGAGCAGCTAGACGCAGCATCTCTTAAAGATGGCTGGAGAGATATTCGATCCGCCATTGGAAGCACCGCAGCTGCTGCACTAGGCACGCTGGCTCCGGATCAGAGAAACGACTGGTATGACGACGAATGTGAGCAGTTAGTTGAGGAGAAGAATGCAGCATGGGCGAGATTGCTGCAACACCGTACGAGGGCCAACGAGGCACGATACAAACGGGCGCGGAACAGAGAAGAGACGGAGGAACTGTACCGCACTAATAACGCACGGAAGTTCTATGAAAAGTTAAACCGTTCACGTAAGGGCCACGTGCCACATCCCGATATGTGTAAGGACATAAACGGGAACCTTCTCACAAACGAGCGTGAGGTGATCTGAAGGTGGTGGCAGCACTACGAAGAGCACCTGAATGGCGATATGGCAGACAACGGTGGCGGTATGGTAATGAAACTAGGAGCACGCGCGCAGGACATGCGACTGCCGGCTCCGAATCTCCAGGAAATCCAGGAGGTGATCGGCCGGCTGAAAAACAACAAAGCCCCTGGAGTTGACCAACTACCAGGAGAGCTATTTAAACACGGTGGTGAGCCACTGGCTAGAGCGCTGCACTGGGTGATTACCAAGGTTTGGGAGGATGAGGTTCTGCCGCAGGAGTGGATGGAAGGTGCCGTGTGTCCCATCTACAAAAAGGGCGATAAGCTGGATTGTAGCAACTACCGCGCAATCACATTGCTGAACGCCGCCTACAAGGTACTCTCCCAAATTGTATGCCATCGACTAACACCAATTGCAAGAGAGTTCGTGGGGCAGTACCAGGCGGGATTAATGGGTGAACGCTCTACCACAGACCAGGTGTTCGCCATACGTCAGGTATTGCAGAAATGCCGCGAATACAACGTGCCCACACATCATCTATTTATCGACTTCAAAGCCGCATATGATACAATCGATCGGGACCAGCTATGGCAGCTAATGAACGAAAACGGATTTCCGGATAAACTGATACGGTTGGTCAAAGCGACGATGGATCGGGTGATGTGCGTAGTTCGAGCTTCAGGGGCATTCTCGAGTCCCTTCGAAACGCGTAGAGGGTTACAGCAAGGTGATGGTCTTTCGTGTCTGCTATTCAACATCGCTTTGGAGGAAGTAATACGAAGGGCAGGGAATGACACGAGTGGTACGATTTTCACGAAGTCCGTCCAGTTATTTGGTTTCGCCGACGACATTGATATCATGGCACGTAACTTTGAGAGGATGGAGGAAGCCTACATCAGACTGAAAAGCGAAGCTAAACGGATTGGACTAGTCTAGCAACCTTATAACCAGAGACCGGCGGAGTGAAAAACTGTCGAAATGGCAACGTATGAAAATGCATGAAATCGTAACAATGATTCTGGCATCACTTGAACTTTTTGCTTGCTTCTTATGGATGCAAAAAGTAAACAAGTCGAAATGGAACCGCTTTTGACGGTTCGATTGGAAACAAGATGGCGTCTTCGCCGATCTCTTATTCTAGTATTTCTAGACTAGTCATCAACACGTCGAAGACGAAGTACATGATAGGAAGAGGCTCAAGAGAGGTCAATGTAAGCCACCCAACAAACATTCACTAGTTGAACTAACATCAGTGTGATGATTAAATTCAGCGCTGTGTTGAATTATGTCTGTACTATTTCTTATCCCAACTTCTGTTCAAGCTTTGTTCACACTATTTTGGCGAAGTTATACAACTACAACATCTCATTTTGAAAAACAAATTTATTAACTGATTCACTAAACCTTTAATAAGCATTTTACTAAGCCTCAATTCAGCTACATGTGAATTCTTCGAAAATAATAACACATAGAAGGTAACATCATTAAGATCTCCAATGAACGTATTTTGAAGCAATTGCTATTTTCATATAATCATTTTAAAATTTTCCTAAATCGGGTCTCTAACTGCTGTCATTTGATCATCCGCCGGTAACGTTGTCATCCGCGCCATCCTTGTTTTGTTAGATATGGCTCACTCAGTGCATAACATAAATAATCTAATTGCTGAATATGAATCATAATTGGACTCTTATTCAATAAGTCGATCTGTCAAACTATAGTTTGTTAATAACTGTACAAGATTTTTATTTCAACCATTGTTCAGCCAGTCACAACCATCGCACACTAGGAAAAATACGTAAAAATAATATCGATAAACGATAAAATAAAATCCGTCCCTAATGCTATTTATGGATTTATGAAAATAAAATCAATGTATATTCGGCCTTCCTCAGAATCTCTTGATAATCGGTTGCGATATGATTGTCAAATGCTAAGATTATTCCAATTTCGCAGCAATAAAGATCAACATCCATGCGATAATATTGGGATTCCACATCAAAGATTCAATAATCTTCCGATGTTATTCAACGGCGTTATGTCCCGCTTTAAGTAAATTTAGTTTCGCATGAATGCATGATTTTTTTATTGCTCCAGCAGTTTCGTTCGTTATAATCTACGACAGTTTAATAAATCACGAAAATAAAAAGCATGTCTTGAAAATAAATCATTATTTTTCTATAAATTAAAAGATCTAGAATCCAGATTTTCTCTCAAACTGAAAAAGCATGTTTTTTCCCACTGTTCGATAGATCAGATAAATGTGAAATCCAATGGTTAAGAAGGACAAAGGTAAAAAAGGATGTCTAATGCCTGCTTATTAATTTACTATTCAAACTCAATTCGACCGCCCTTTCAGAGCATCACATCATAGTTGAACAGAGAACTTTAAAAATCATTAGTTCAGTACATTGTTAAACTTCCCCAATGTGCTGAAATGTGATTAAACGAAAACGTAAGTTCGACTTCAAATAAAGGTAGTAAACAAATAAATAGGCCATGTCGAATATTAGTTAGATTAAATGCTGAAATGAAATCTGTCTAGCAAATTATTCAGCATCCATTTTATTCAGCTACAAAGATCACAAATAAACAATAATTCAACCTAGATCCTTGTTTGTTGGGATGTCTCTTTTGTATCCGTTTTTGAAAACGGGGAATATAAACGATTCTTTCCAAATTTCGGGAAACTAATATTGGTTTCTACCCAAATTAAAAATGATTTTCAAGGGATTGGCAAGGCAATTTATACATTTCTTGGTTACTACAGATGGCAAACCATCTGCACCAGCCGAAAAACTTGATTTTAGATTCTTTGATCAAACTATGATTTCATCACAGACAAACAGACGTAGCACTAGGGTAATTACCATCGATCATGACTTCAACGTTCAATTTGAATTTGATTGATTGCGCGATTCACAGCTAGAGGCGCTAGCGTCGTAATCCTTCGAGTTTGACATTTCACTCCAGCGCCTTCTGGTGACAATGTCATACGAATCATTGTTTCGTGTAACATGCTCGCAAGATGGTGGTAGAGAAGTTGAGCGATGGATTTTTCAGAAAAATGTTCCAGCTGTTACGTCTGTTTGTCTGTGATTTCATGCTTAGTAAATGGTAAAATATTTACAGTAATGGCATTTCTTGGGACATCAGGATTTCTGAACATTCTGGAACACAAATTTGGTCAAAAAGATTTCGATTTTTCGAAATTTCTGAAAATTTTAATTTTTAATTAAAAACTGTCGGGCGGTTTTATGTCCAATTTATTTATTTATTTATTTATTAGTTTATTTATTCATTTGTTTATTTATTTATTTGTTTATTCATTTATTTATTTATTTATTTTTTTTTTATTTTTTTATTTATCTATTTATTTATTTATTTATTTATTAATATATTTATTTCTTTATTTATATAATTATTTATTTATTTATTCATTTATTCATTTATTTATTTATTTATTTATTTATTTATTTATTTATTTATTTATCCATTTATTTATTTATTTATTTATTTATTTATTTATTTATTTATTTATTTATTTATTTATTTATTTATTTATTTATTTGTTTATTTGTTTATTTATTAATTTATATATTTATTTATTTATTTATTAATTCATTTGTTTATTTATTTTTTTTAAATTTATTTATTCATTTATTTATTTATTTATTTAGGCCGACGTTGAATTTCGCGGAAGTCCAGTAGCGCAAGCAACTGCGGAAAACCGGGCTTGGTAGTCATATGGCTACTGTTTCTGCCTCATACGCAGGAGGTCATGGGTTCAATCCCATGTCCGTTCCATTCTTCTACTTTGTATCTTTCTCAATATTTCTCATGTTCTAGCAATCGCTAGAACTGGAAATGGAATTCCATACCGTTTCCATTTCAATGCTATACTCAACTTGACTATTCTAGTAGTAGCTGCTCTGCTAGAATTGGAAATGAACAAAAAAGCTCGTTTCCTACATCCAATAAGAAACTCTATCAGTTGCTTTCTCCTATCTGTCACATTGGCAGCTCGTTAACCAAGACGAACCTATGCCTCTCGAACCTAACCCAAAATTTCCAACAAATTCCGCATGATCTCGTGGCAAGTGCAGAGGTATATTCGGCTCGCAGTGGGCGAGTGATTATTTCCTCCCTCTTCCCTACATTGACCTGCATTCTGACGTGGTAGGTGCCAGTGTGACCTAGCAAATGAGATCACCAGTACTTGTACATTGAAGATGAATGCTAGTCCCAAGCAAACATCTGTTGGTTCTCAATGCAAGAACAGCTGATCTGGTCATAATGGAGTAGCAACTACGGGCAGTCAATCAAGCTCAAGCAAGTCCAGTAGCGCAAGCAACTGCGGAGAACTAATCTCGTTGTTCAGTTCTACTAATGTTCATACTAATTTTTTTTTATTTATATGGAGCGTAAGAAAATGGAAGACCCCCCCCCATATCCATGTCCGCTGCTATCCATGTCCGCTGCTTACCGGGTGCGACCAACGAAGAGATTAAACTGCTACAGGAAATAAAGAATGCCGTGTTTGTGTGTGATGCATGCCTGAGCCTCGCTGAGTTTGATGATAGGCACAGTGAAAAACGGTTGGATGAAATTGCAAGTAATTTAGATAGTCTCGCGAGTGCTGTAGAATTAATTAAAAATTTGGAGGATGTGGTTAGAAAGGTGGTTGCTGACGAATTAGTGCGTCTGAATAAACAGGTTGAATGTGGTGTCCCTAGTCCGGGTATACCGTCATATGCAAGTGTACTACAATGCTCCAGTAGTGGGAAAAACAACCGGAGTAAACGAAAAGTGTCAGATCATTCCGATAGTGCGCTGATCACACAAAATTCAAAAGTTCCGTCTACTATTCCTGAAGAAGGGGGGTTGCTCCGCTCCGGGAAGCGTCGCAGAATTGATAAGCCAAGCAAACCAGAAAGTTCTCCCAGTGTTCTGCCCCTACCTATCAATATTCCAACTCCTGTTTCACCAAAGTGTAAGTCCAGTGCCGTCACTAAAATTGAACAAACTGTCATCTTTAAACCTAAGCGAGAACAATCCGCAGAGGTAACTAAGGCAGATATCTGCGCCAAGCTCGATCCCGTGAAATTCTCCGTGAAGGATGTTTGGTTAAGGGATAACGTGGATGTTAGTGTGAGGTGTGAAACCAGTGACCACGCATTAAAATTAGCTACAGCCGCCTCCGTAATTTTCGAAGAGAAGTACTGTGTTGAAAGTCAAAAACCCCTTAAACCGAGAGTAAAAATCATAGGATTTTCCAACGATATCAGCGAAGTTGAATTGATTTCCAAGTTGAAAAAACAGAACCCTGAAATGGATTCCTTGGAGCTTAAAGTAGTCCGAGTGTACAAGAATGACTCACGGAAAAACAACACAATGTCAGTCATAATTGAAACGGATACTCGAGGGTTCGATTATCTGATTAATCGTCAACGAGTGAACATCGGATGGGAGAGGTGCAGAGTTGTGGAGGCTACGGATGTGTTGCACTGTTACAACTGCTCATAATACGGTCATAAAGCTACATCCTGCAAGAATCCTGCTTGTTGTCCGAGGTGTGCTGGTGACCATCAGGTCAATGAATGCCTTGCTGAATATTAGAAATGCAATAACTGTCATGTTTGGAATACAAAACGGACTACACCCTACGACCAGCTGCTTGACGTCACTCACGCTTCTTGGAGTATTGACTGTCCTATTTTTGCTAAACGACTGAAGTCAGCGCGACAACGGATAGATTTTTCGACATAGCAATTAGAGGAATCTGCTCCTAATGTGAACCTTTTTGATTCTGGCCAACATGTCGCAAGGATTCATCCATCTGAAAACATTCTTGATCGGGCGCTGGGACGCACACTTGCCTCTAGCCTTATGGAAGGTCCTTATCCGCTCATCACAGTCGAGCCACTCCAGCCAGCGATCATCAGCCGTCCCGGCCCTGTGTTTGAGACAGGTGAAGGGACCTTCCAACAACGATTTTCAGGCAAGTACGCGCTCAATTCGTTCAGTCCTTCTCCTGAAAAGATTCCCGATTCCAGCCAACACGCAGCAATGCTTCATCCAGCTGTAAATCACTTCGATCGGACACCGGGACGCACACTTGCCTCTCTTCCAACAACGTTTCTCAGGCAAGTACGATCTCAATACGACCAGTTCAACTCGTGTAAAAACCCCGATTCCAACCAAAATGCCGCAACGCTTCATCCAGCAGAAAATTGTTCCAACGTCATTGCTCGAAATGATGCGCAATTCTTGTGCGTCTACTACCAGAATGTCAGGGGCCTACGCACGAAAACGACGGATTTGAAACTACGATTGTCGGCTTGTGATTACGATCTGATATATGCAATTCAGAACTCTCGTCGGACTACACGATATTTCGTTGTGATCGTAGTGAGTCCACCAGTAACCTTTGTAGAGGTGGGGATGTGCTAATTGCTGTGAAACATGAACTGAATTGTTTCGAGGTGACCCTCGAAGGCTGCATCGAACTCGAGCAAGTCGTATTGTGCGTGAAACTTCCAAATTGATCCGTGTATATCTTCGGAATTTACCTGCGTTACCTTCAGTGGCGACTTGACGACGATATCAACGGCTTGCTTCCCGTAAATGCGTCTAGCGAGCAAGAAATTTCCCTAACCGAATCAATCTTTGCCAGCGGTCTGGTGCAAATCAACTCCATTTCAAATCGTAATAGTAGTAGTAGTGATCTTGTGTTCACGAGCTCGTCGGACATCTTAGAAGTTTCTCAGCCAGCCTTGTCCCTCCTACCAACAGATGATCATCACCCGCCAGTGCTAATACTAATGGATGCTATAGATTTCGACTTCCGGCGATGCGATTGTCTCTCTCTTAATTCTGAGCTTTCTACGATCAACTGGAAACAATATCTCCCGGCGCCTTCTATCGATGGTAATGTTGTCTTGTTCTATGACAAACTGTATGAAGTTTTTTAATTGATGGTACCTCTTCGCCGAAGTAATAATCACGGTATTAGCAGAAAGCCCTGGTGGAATGCTGAACTTCGTAATCAGCGAAACAAATTGAGAAAAGCGCGCAAAAGATTCTTCGCCAACAAAACCGACGAGAACAGGAATGCACTTCGACTGGTGAAATCTTCCTACAACGAGCTTCTTGACTCCTGCTACCGTAGACACCTGGACAACTTGCAGTCAAATGTAAAGAACAACTCATCCATGTTTTGGAAGTTTGTAAAATCTCAGAAGACAAGTAACCAAATTCCGAAGACTGTGAATTACGGTAACGCTACTGCAACTACATCTGACGAGGCTGCGAACCTTTTTGCGGCATTCTTTCAAAGCGTATTCAATGCAACATCTCTGCCCCCAGCCCACGCAGCAGGCTTCCAGAACGTCCCAGTCCATGAAATACGTCTTCCCACGTCTTCACGCTCCCATCGTGAAGTGCTAAAGGCTCTTTGTGACCTTGACGTGTCCAAAGGTGCAGGAGTGCACGGCTTAACGCCCTATCTTCTAAGAAGCTGTGCTGAATCTTTTGCGACTCCACTGCTACTGCTTTTCAATCAATCGATGAAAGACAATACGTTCTCGGAATTATGGAAAACTGCAAAAATGATCCCTGTCCACAAATCAGGAATCAGGCACAATGTTGAAAACTACCGCGGTATATCGATACTATGTTGTCTTGGCAAACTCTTTGAATCTATGATCCACAAAGTCATATTGTACTTCCAGTTGAAAACCGAAGTGAGCTCTCGCGACAATCGAGTTTTCTCCCGTTTCCTTTTGTCGCAACTACGTCGCGACTAGTGCGCATCATGGCGAACGGCGGTGGCATAGATGCGCACTAGTCACGATGCAGTTGCGACATCAGGAAATAAAGAAAAACTCAATCGTCGCGAGAGCTCACTACGGTTTTCAACTGGAAGCACAATATTATCAGAATTATCATCATACCATCATCATACCGTCTATAAGTTGCGACACATGGGCTTTCCAGACTGCGTAGCGGACTTGATTTTATCCTATTTGACTGGCAGAAAAGCTTACGTTGAAACAAACTCTTCCCGATACGAGGCCTTCAACATTCCCTCGGGTGTTCCGCAAGGCAGTGTGCTAGGGCCTTTAATTTTCGTTCTCTACATAAACGACCTAAGCTTTCGAATCTCATCTGCAAAACTACTGTTTGCCGACGATCTCAAAATCTTCAGAGTGATCAAATCATTACTAGACTGCGTTGCTCTGCAGACGGACATTGATGAACTTCTCCGTTGGTGCGATGAAAATGGGATGTGCGTCAACATCAAGAAGTGCAAGGTGATCACTTTCTGCCGATGCCTATCTTCAACTACCTTCGCCTATACCATCGATGGAATGGAACTGGACCGTGTCGCTTCAATCCGAGACTTGGGAGTCGTAATGGATTCTAGACTGCGTTTCAATGAGCATATTTGTACAATGTACAACTGCTAAAGCTTGGGCAGTTCTCGGATTCATTCGTCGTAATGCATCGCAGTTTACAGACATACACTGGCGGAGCCGTTAATAGCCGTTGAGAACAATGGTGTGATTGCATCATGTGGTGCCCCACCTCTGTCTCCGCCAGTGCAGACATATATGCATTGAAGTCACTGTACTGCGCCCTCGTGCGTAGCATTCTTGAGTATGCTGCCCCTGTTTGGGACCCTTACCACACTTCGCAAGTCATTCGTATTGAACGTATTCAAAAATCATTCATCCGTTTTGCACTTCGTCACTTACCGTGGAATGACCCTGCAAATTTACCAGACTATCCTGCTCGCTGTCAGCTGGTGGATCTTGAACTTTTGTCAAGAAGACGGTTGAAACTAAAAAGATTATTGGTCCACGACATCCTCAATGGATACATAGATTGCTCGGAACTTCTCTCGGAGACCCAACTCATCGCTCCTAGTCGTAGGTTACGGCACGCTTCACTCATCGCTGTTCCCATGCACTTGACAAATTATGGGTATACCAGCCCTTTAAGTTCCTGTTTCAGAAATTTCAACGTTGTGTGTGATATGTTTGATTTTAATATTTCTAAGCATTATTGTTTCAAAACTAGGATTAAGAATGTAGTTTAATTTTAGTGTGTACGATACCATTGAAGACGATTCAATAAATAAATAAATAAATAAATAAATAAGTGATTACGTAATTAGTGTACGACCTCTTGGCAACGAATGTTGCCTGCTGCACTCTTCTTCTTCTTTCTAGGGTGGCCATGCCAAGTAGCTTACAGCGATCAGGGTATGCTGGAAGATTCATTGTATCACGGATCAATGACGGATTGTATCACGGACAACCATGCGGATCACGCAAGGGCACACTGCGTAATGCCAACCGAATGAACCTCCGCTGAACACGTTCAGACCTTAGGGACCATGTTGCGTAACAGGTCATACAGACGCAGATACAGACGCAAATACAGAGACTTGAAGCAATATGACATATTGGCACATCATATCCTAGAACAAACCCACCCACGCACCAGACATAACCGTACGCAATATTGTGTGCCCACCCAGACGCACCCCTTAAAGCGTTATGAGTCCTTTGCTCACAACAAGTTGCATTCGACACACAATGCTATCCCATTGTTACAAATTGAAAAATGACCGGATCGAACTATGGGTTCGAAAGCTATAGTCAGCATACTATATTTTATATGCACGAGAAAGGTACCATCATCGCTAGGTGGATGCCAGTTGGGTTTTTTTTCTTCGATTTGTAATTGATCAAATGGGGAGCTTGGCGGTTTCTCTGCATGACCCTCTAACTTAGAGGCTCTAAGACTCCCTTTGAGCGGCGGCCGGCGGTGCTGGCTTCGTCTTTTCTGTTTGTTCAGTAATATTTTTCAAAATCAATACGCAAACACATTTGAAGAGGTGTTCCCGCGCCGACCCAACCGCGGAACGGAAAGGAACATGCATGCATTTAATGGTGATTATGAAATATTTGCGAAATGCACTTTTGCACAAAATGTTGACACACTTTCTCGCCTGTATTTGTCCCTACGTCGTTCTTTCTCTGTCGGCTACGTTTGCCCCACCGCCGACGATGAGTTCATTTTTCGATGGTAATGGATAATGATGAATGTGTCACAGCACTGCGGATCATCGGTCAGGGTAGAGCGAAGAAATGCATCACCTCCGTGAGACGGCGTTGCAGCGAAAATAAAAATGCATTCATCATCGGATGATGGATTCCGCTGGACGACGAATGGCAATTTGCCATACCGTCAACGGGGTCATCATTCTCACCGGCAGTTTGGAGGTCATAGAGCAAAATCGTTCAAAAAAGTCTCTCATATTTTAGTCTTCTTGCCCTCAGATACATTCAATGTATTCTGCAAGTATTTGCAACAGTGGCCCATTCTCACCTCCATTTGACCCATTGTCACCCCCGACGAAGGCACTCATGAAGCCGTTTCCTAGCTCGTCTGGTGTTGCAATGCAACAGCTTTTGTAGAAGATAGTCGCACGATTCCCGTTTTTCCATACTTTCTATCCATTTCTGCAAAAATGTCCTGCAGTGCCACTGTGCAAAGTTGTGGGATGTAATTATCGTGAATCATTTTGTCATCAAATTCCTTATTTTGTCAATCAAATCTCCTTATTCCAAGCTTGCACTAGTGAGCCTTTCATCGCGGTTGCCGCTTTTGTCGAATCAAATTTTCATCTACATTGTTCGTAATAATGGATTCTAAAGCCGAAGCTTACCGTCTTCCTTGAATAATGATAGTCCCTAAAGTTCTATTTCGTCTGCATTTGAGTTGAATTTTCCAAACCAGAATTTATAAAAAAAATCATCTGTGATTGATGAATTGCTAACTGGGCTAAGACATCAGCCCACGAATGTCCTCCCCGTCGAGTCAAGTAAGAAGCACTGAAGACGGTCTTACTTTTGAGGACGAAATACATATCTGTAATAAAATGGAATATGGAATACTAACTCGTCTTATGAAAAGTTATAAGGTTTGTAGTCACAACCATTGGGATGTAGATAACCTTCCACAAACCATCTTATGATAGCTTATGGATCAAAAAGACTCCATTGGCCTCGTGGTCCTATTAAGTATTCGAGTTACTGTGTGATAAAAACATTTTTGAAAATTTTACCGTAGGGTCTCTAGTAGCTTTGCGTGCAAAGGCGTAGGATTGCCAATCCGGAGATGGCAAGTTCGACTTTCGGCCCGGCCTAAGATGTTTTCGGGTTGGGAACTTTCTCGACACCCTAGGCATAGTGTATCCATTGTACTTGCCACACAAGATACAAACTCATGTAATGGCGGGCATAGAATAACTTTTAACTAACAAATGAGGAAATGCTAATTGAATACTGAGATGGAGAGCGAGCCCATTTCCAGTTACAATGTAGAGCCATTGAAGAAGAAGAAGAAGAAGAAGCGTAGTCATTTTGAGAACTCCTATACTGTCGTCATCACGGCATAAAAAAGGCATTGCGTCCCAATACCACACAGTCGGTCTTCATTCCGTAAGCGAACACCGAATATTCCTCCTTCTTTTGTGCGGTTGTCGGTGACAAATATTTATTTTTGAATAAAGTTGGGAAAATCAATAGAGCGAACTCTCGTCCATTTAGCTTGTTGTTTTTCTGCTTTTTTCGCCATCTTCATCTGCAACTGCACAGGTAAGGTACAACTTGAAACGACGCACGTAGGTATTGCCCATTAGGGTGATAATTAAAGTGCGGTTATACCGAATTAAAAAAAAAACATTTTCATGTTGAAACTATAACCAAGAGGAATTCATGACGGAATGGCGTACAGATTTTGATTTTTTAGATTTATCTAATTACCCTAAATTCAAATATAATTACTTAGTTTTTTTTGAATATCTTTATAAAGAGATTTTCGTCCCTTGAAAAACTTCCTTAGTTTCAATCTAATCAAAAGTATATCCAATTCTGTAACGTGCTATCACCCTAATGCGTCGCCTTGTTTTAACCCACAATCGAAGCGGCACGACTAGTTTATGATTTGGTGGAAAAAAAGTGCGTTTTCCCAGTTTTCTTTACCCAACGCTTCGCATGCGGTGCGGAGAACTGAGACGTCTCTGTTTGGATGGGTTTTGAGGTGGTTGCTGTTGTTGTTCATGCGTCCGAGCCTGTGAGGACGAAAGACACAGACCAGATGAAAGGCGAATTGTGCCGCGCGCGTTGCGAAGTCCATTAGCAGCTCGTCGCTGGCTGGGGCTTGCATCCCGTCAGGTTGGGCCTTGTGAGGTGCCGAGGAGGTCATAAACGACGGCGACGTCCTCAACGAACCGAGTAGATGGTGGAAAAGGATGAACCTGAAGAGGAGGTGTGCACCCTTTAAGAAATGGATCTTTTGTCATAATCACGCAGTAATTCAATTTGGCCTGAGTAAATATTGACGCCGGGCTTGTGGGTGGTCTATTTTCGGTTTTGTCGTTTTTGTTGTCGCCATCGATTTTTGGCCGGCAGAGACGTTCGGAAACGATTGAAGGTGAAGCGATGGCGTAGACTTGTCGACCAGATGAAGATGATGAGGGGTTTCGTTTTTGACTGCCACCCGGCTCGATCCACTTGAAAAGTTGGCTTTACGTGCCTTATTATTCGACCGCATGGAACCGGTGGTAGGCTGGATCTGTCTCTTCAGATTGAAAAATGGTAACGTAGGATATTCGTGCATATTTGAAACCTCTAATACTTGGTGAATCCTTTATCTGACAAATTTGAAGTAATCAATTAGGAAATCAAAATAACAATGTGATTACTTCTATCTGCTATCGCGCTTTTTGGAAAAAAGAAAAAGTGACATAAGAGAAGTAATAACGCTTTTAATTAATATGAACTGAAGAGTGGGAACTGATACGTCGTTAATTATGAATCTCGTCGTACTGTCATTAAAAAGTACATTAATTTCTTATTTTCTCAACCACGTTTGCATAAAGCATCTTCCTCGTCGCATCGGGCGTCATCATCATGCCATGCGGCCCCTCCAACTCCATCAGCAGAGATCGCGCCAACAACATCCTTCATTCGATGCTGTTCGACAAACAAGCCGAAGTTAGGACGGTGGTAGTATAGAGGGAAATATAAACGGCCATGTTTGTTTATTTAGCTCCGCCTTATTCTTTCTTCGCATCACATCCCAAATAAGCGCGCGGCGTTCGAGTTGTTGTTGCTGTTTTTGTTATTGGCCCCTGCTGCTGTGCTGCTGTAGCGAACTGACGACAATTTCTTCTTTGTCTGCTTTGTCTGATCTAATGATGCGGCAGATGCTAGTCGTTTCCTTCTGTTGTGTGCGTTTTGATAATTAAAATTACGTTACATGTATTGTTGCTAAGTTCGTTATTATAATCATGGTATGAAATCTTTTTCAAAATTAGTGGAATTCTTTTGCATTAAGGTTGTAAGACAATGTAATGAAATTGAAAAATCAAAATTCTAATCTTTTTTATCTGCTATATGGTGGACACTGGCGGAGTTAAGCTGGAACATGACGGGGCACATGACCCACTAAATTTAATATATTCATTCGCTGAAATTAATTAGGGGAACTGTTCCGATCTCCATCTCACTGAACATATAATCATCTCTTCGCGAAACAAAGAAATACAGCACCAATTTCGTCGCTTCTTTTTGTCATCACTGCTGATAAAAATCACAAAAAGAAGAAACAAATCAAATTATTTTCCATTGCTTTGTTTTTGATGGGATGATTATTGGAGCCATGAGATAAATCCCAGGAGCAGTACCCCTATGTACCACAAAACTGTATGAAAAACAAAGTTTTTCCGCCAATTTACATAATCACATGCGGAGGTGAGCTTTTCCAAGTGACCTCTTGGTGCCCTTTTATGTTTACCTTCTTAGGCCGATACAAATGATGAATTTATTTTATGTCACACCCCAAACCCCCCTTCAACTTTCCAAAAAATATTAAGGGAGATTTTTTTTTAATATTTGAACATCTCCAAACGATTGCCAATTGCAGTTATAATGTCTAGTACATTTAAATAAAAGATATTTTAGTTACAAGATAAAGATTGACGCTTCGGTTCCCTTTGCTCTGCTGTCCGAAACATGTTGGTTACCGAACTGTCAAATCGTATGTATTTTTCCTTCATTGACATTCAGCGCCCTATCCTCGCCAGCAAAAGATGTTCCGGACAGCGACGACAGCGAGACTTCGAAACGATACGAAATCAAGATTCATTTAATTCGAAATTTTCCGAAACGAAACGAAATTTTTATTTTTATTCCGCGGAATTTCTATTAAATTGGTTTTACATTATGTACGCAATTATGATTCCACTTGTTCGTAACGGGCTTGGTAGTCATATGGCTACTGCTTCTGCCTCATACGCAGGAAGTCGTGGGTTCAATCCCAGATCCGTTCCTTTCTCCTACTTTGTAGCTTTCTATATATTTCTCATGTTCTAGCAATCACTAGAACTGAAAATGGGCGTCCATTTCGTTTCCATTTCTATCCTATACCTTCAACCTTACTATTCTAGCAGTAGCTGCTAGAATTGGAAATGAACTTAAAAAAAACTCGTTTCCTATATACAATTAGAAATTTCATCAGTTGCTTTCTCCTATAATAGCACATTGGCAGCTCGTGTACCAAGACGAACCTCTGCCTCTCGAACCTAACCCAAAAATTCCAATAAAACCGTATGAACTCTCGTGGCAAATGCATAGGTGTGACTGACTTTCAATTGAATACCCCAAGACTGTTTTGAAAAAAAAAACTGATTTTTCGCTAATTTTCATAATGTCAGGCGGAGACGAGCTCTTCCGAGTGAACTCTTTGTGCACTCTAACGTTTACCTTCTTAGGCCGATACTAGTGTTAAATTTATTTATGTCACACCCCCAACCCACCTTCAACTTTCCAAAATTAAAAAGTAGATTTTCTCTACAGCATGATCAGCTGATGATGACCAAACGTATTAGTAGGTCGAAACGTCCGGTAATTGCTTAGTTATTAATTAATTAATGTTCACTGAAAAAAGCAGATGAAAATAATCTCACAAGAAACCTTTGTGCAACATGTGCGCTGCTCGGGACCGTAGGTGGGCGGGGAAGCAGGGGCTATGTCCAAGGGCTTGACGATCCCTACCCAGGCCATCTGCGAGTTGTGGGGCTTGCCTAGGATGTGGTGGGGTTTTACAGCGGGCGCTGTTAAACTCCTATAAAATGCTGCATGTATCCGCAAGTAGGCCACACCAAAGCGACCGTGTGCCGCTAAAAGCGCACAAGTCCTGGTGTCAGGTGGGACACAAAACAGACCTGACACGACGGCCCTCCGACGAGACAGAAGGTAATATAAGATATAATACGAGTCGATATAATCGGCAAATACCTAGGCGACGAATAAAGGATCACGATTGGAAGCTTGGAACATGGAACTGCAAGTCGCTAGGTTTCGCAGGTTGTGACAGAATGATATACGATAAATTACATTCTTGCAACTTCGACGTCGTGGCGCTGCAGGAGATGTGCTGTACAGGACAGAAAGTGTGGAAAAGCGTGCATCGAGCGGTTACCTTATCAAAGCTGTGGCACCACCAACGAGCTGGGAATAGGCTTCGTAGTTCAGGGAAAGATGCGCCAATGTGTGATTGGATGGCAGCCAATCAGCGCAAGGATGTGCAAGATGATGATAAAAGGCCGTATCTTCAACTATAGCATCATCAACGTGCACTGCCCAGCCCACACGAAGGCCCAACGACGGGAAAGAAGCGTTCTACGCACAGTTGGAGCAGACATATGGATATGATGGATGCCCACTGCGGGACGTCAAAATCGTCACCGACGTTCCTTTAAGAATACATACGAAATTTTCTCCCGAAATTCCACCAGAAGCTTCTTCAAAAATTTATGACAGAAATTCTCCGATTTCGCTCCATAATTCCACTTGTAAATCTATAAGAAATTCCTTCGGAAATTCTTCAAGGAACTTCTTCAGGCATTTCTCCAGGAGCTCTTCCTTTAATTCCTCCGGGATACAACCGCCATAAGCACGACTTGGCGAGCGTGGGGCGTATTCGAGGATGGAGAGATGCGGCCTCGAACCGTGTATTGTGGCGTCAAATTGTTGATTCAGTGTTATCTGTTTAGATGTAAACTAAATAAATGAAAAAAAAAAATGAAACAACCGCCATAAACTTAATAGCGAAATCCTCTAGGATTTCATTCTAAAATTCTTTTCGCAATTACTTCAGAATATCCTTCAAGAATTACTCTACAAATTTCTTTGAGAATTTCTCCAGGAGTTCCTTCAGGTACTTCTCCTGGAATTCCCTCAGGAATTACTCCGGGATTTTTTCGCAGAATTGTCCCCTCCGGGAGCTCCTCCTGGAGTTTTACCAAGCGTTCCTCCGAGAATCCCTCCAGGTCACAGGGAATTCCTGGATTCGAGGTGAGCCAGCCTTGGACTGAAAACTTCCCAAATAAAGATAATAATAATATTTGAGGTTATGGCTTTCAGTCTTTTTATGCTCAAAAACGGGTTTTACGTTTTTATCCGACGTTTCGGTTACATATATTGTACCATTATCAAGGAGTTAACTAAGTCCGGTTTTATTGTTACATTGTCTTAGCATTTCCTTATAAAACGGGACTTAATTAACTTAGCGACTTAGAATTACTCTGATAATTTCTACGGGAATTCCTCCGGATGTTCCTCCGGAAATTACTCTGGGAGTTCATCTTCTGAGGTGTATCTCCCGGAGGAGTTCCCGAAGGAACTGCCGTAGGAGCTCCCGTAAGAATTCTCGAAAGGAACTCCTAGAAGAATTCCTAGAGGACCTCCCGGAGGAACTCCCACAGAAACCATCGGAAGAACTTCAGAACTGGCAGAGGTACTAGTGGAATTCCCGAAGCAGCTCTCGGAGGAATTCTCGTAGGAACTTCCGGAGGAATTTCTGAGAATTTTCAAAGGAACCTCCGGAGGAAATGCCAGTGAAACTATAAGAAGAATCCTCGGAAAAAAATCGTGGAAAATTCATCTTATAGACAAATCTCGTCTAGCTGAAACCTTTGTAGGGGTGTATAGCTGGACCATCGTCATCGTCAGAGGACATCCCGGAGAATTCCCTGAGGAGCTTTCAGAGAAATTCTCGGAGAAGCTTCTGGGTGAATTTCTATATAAATTCCTGAAGAAAACTAAATGAATTCCAGAAAGAAAGCCTGAATGAATTCCCAGAGCAAATTCTGGAGAATTTCCCGGAAGAGTTTTCAGAGGAACCCCCGTAGGAACTGCCGATAGAACTACTGGAATAATTCTCGGAGGAAATTCTGGAGGAACTGCCGGTGGAACTCCTGCCGGTGGATTCCCGGAGGAGTTTTTGGAGAAACTCCTGGAGGATCTCCCAGTGGAGATCTTGATGTTTTCACTGGAATTCTTTCAGGATTACTTTGGGAATTAATCTAGGAATTCCTCCGAAAACTTCATTTTCGGTATAATTTCTGTATAAATGTTCGGTGGAATTCCAGGAGAAATTATTTGAAACTTTCGTGGAAAATTTTATGGATTTTACACAAGAAATTCTCAGGAATGTTTACTGGCAGTTTTGCGGAATTTCCACGGAATATTCTTAGGAACTTCACGGTGCAATTTTTCAGAAATTTTTATGAGAAACAGTACGAAGAATTATCGGAAGAATTCCCTGCAGAACTTATAAAGGAGCTCGTGGAAGATTTCTTGGAGTAAATAATGGTGAAATTTTTGGATTAATTCCCGGCGAAATTAATGGTGAAATTCCTGAAGACATTGCCGAAGAAGTTGCTGGAGGCATTCCTAAAGAATTTCTGATAGAACTTCGGATAGAATGACTGGAGCAATTGTCGAAGGAATTCCTGGAGGAAGCTTGCATATTGTTTTTTTCTGCCTATTTGATAATAAATATTATTTCATAGCGAATTTGTTTAGAAATTCAAATATCATTATTGTTGTTTAATAAACGCACAACGCGAACGTTGCATTGTGGGCATGAATGCGTCACGTTTATTAGCGTTGCGTTCTAGTACAAAACGCTGACTTCAACGCCCAGCGCAATGTGCTGTTGTGATACAGCCTGTTGGTTGTGGATTTCGTTTCAAAGTTTTTGGAACTTAGAAGGAAATAGTGCCAAGCACTAATATTCATGTGTTTTCATAAAACCACTATAAAACTACGAATTAGAAGACCCAAAAAAGTTGCCTCCCCCCCTGCTCGAAATCCTGGCTACGCTGTCAAAACGATCATTTCGGTAAATAAAATAATTTGGATCTCTTTTGATGAAGAGTCCAGGTTTTAAATATGTTTCAGTTATAATGGCAATATGCACATTATGAATCGATAGGAAGTTGAATAATTTATCTTCCTTATTCTTTAAAGAGCGGGCATTCCAATTTAAAATTTTCAAAAAGAAATTTCCAATGTCAATTTTTTGAGTAAATTCGATACCAACCTGTTTTGGTATTTACTTCAGTTTTGGTATTTGCTTTGAACATTGCATTAATCATGTGGTGCAATTGTTCAGTTAGAAAATCGGAATAGGAAGCACACAGTACGACCGTAATTTTCCGTTGAAGAATGGTGAGAGGAAATAGCGAAATTTGTTCGTTTTTTTTTGGTGGGTATGAATTGCTCGACCGGCAAAAAATTGCGGATTTTGAGCGTTTGACATATTCTTACCCGGCGAATCTGGGATCCTATTAGAATTTCCCGTCATCAATTTTGCACGGGAATTCAAAACTTTTTTGCGTGAAGGGCATTCCCAAAAAAATGGATTTGTGATTGCCCTCACAGTTGGCAGATATGAATTTATTGGAATCTTCTCTCACAGGACAGGCGCCATTGGCGTGAGAGGTTCTACCACAAATTGTAGCATCCATGTGGCAATGTTTAGTTCCGTGAACCGACTTTTAGCACTTACGGCTCTGAGTGGGGTTTTGGAAATTTCCCCCAGGCCTGCGGAAATGTTCCCATGTAACACGGACATGGGACATAATACAGAACCTTTTCCAAACTTTTCATATTGTTTAGCTCACTTTTGTTAAAGTGAACTATATAAAATTCTTGATAAATACCCCTCTGGGAAGTACCAGAGCGAGATTTCTTTTTCATCTTAATTATGTGGACTGGTGAAAATCAGAAATTTCAAATTTAATCTCGTCCAATGATTTATCATCACCGGGGAGATCTTTCAAGACGACTTTGAACAATCGCTCAGCTTTGTCGTCGTACGTGAAGAATTTATGTCGCTTCTCAGTTGAAAACTGAAGAAGACGTTTGGCAAATCCCGACAAAACACGGCAGTCACCCTTCCTGGCAATCTGGAATGAAACCTTGATCCCCTGAAGATTACTCAAAATCTCATTCCAAAAACCAGAAAACTCGGCAACAAATACCACAATTGGCGAAGTCCTTTGCTTCTTCGCATGAATCGAGTCACCTAGCCTAGCGGTAGATTCGATTTGCTCAATTTCGTCATGAATCAAATCGAACTGATTACTCAGTTCGATAGGAGAAGAATTATTTCTAATGTTAGAGTTTGAAGAAACATCTGAAGTCTCCAGCTTCCTTCTATTTTCTCCGCGCTTTGGCAGGACGGCCTTGAAACCTTGTTTATTATAAGGCAGTGAAGAATTCAGAGACTCCCCCATCTTCTTGTTTTTATTAAGGCTCATTGCTGAGCGTGGAGACGTGAACGGGTCCAACGTAAAACGAAGGCACGGGTCCAAGCAAAGATCGTAACGGGATCAGTAGGTACAAATAGCGCAGAGAAGCACTGTTGAGATAGCTTCGGGTGGAATTAAAATCTTCCTTCAGCAAAGAGAAAAAAGAACTTCACAGCACGAAGACACAATGCGGTCTGATTCTGTTAATTAATGATCTAATGCAATCTATGGCTGAAACGCCATTACGAAGTAATTTTTGATGTAAAGTATTTCCATTACCATGGCCAACCGCCGAGCAATGATTGATACAAAACTCAGACCAGAGATCTGAGATCTTCTCATAACTCAATTAGGAATGTAAATTAAAATTCAAAACCAAAATCAAACATCATAAAAAATGCATACTTCCGCCTCTCCGTCCAACAACATCACCAGAAGGATCGGAACATAAACACACAAAAGCGATACCGAGTTGGAACAGGGATGAGGAAACAAATGTCACTACAAACGGGCATATCCACGCAAAACATAGGGCTAAATAAACACACCTTTTCCAATTTCGTTCTTACCTTTCCTCTCACATTTCACATTTTCAACAGGAAAAAACAGGCACCTCGTTCCAAGCAGGTATGTTCCTATATGGATGTATGCTCTGTTCTTTCTTATTTTTAGCGGTTGAATCACAAGCAAAAAGAATTACCCGTCAAACCGTGTCTGAGACTGTGTAGCAAGAGATCGCTTAAAGGAAGGATAGGTGTCCGGGGTGTAGCAAGCATAAATTTGATGGTGTTTTCATGAATAAATCAAGATTCTGTCGGTGTTTTTAGAACGAGTAAAACAACAAATAATGGAAGCTTTGCTTTTCTTTATACGAAGTGTATTCAAACAGCCGATAATAGAATAGTGCAAAATCAATTAAAGGTTGTCATTGATTATGAGTCATTATATCGGAATTTGCTCCAAATCACAAAAAAAGAACTTATTATCATTCATGTGGGATAAGACGGTATAACACCTGTGATAACTTTTTACTTTTCAATGCAATTTATGTAAACTTTGTGATATTTGGTAGTCCAAAAAGTCGCAAATGCATTGTATATATTACTGAGAACACGTTAGGGAAGATCTATAAAGTACGTCACGCAAAATTTGGCGTTTATCAACCCCCACTTCCCCCTTTGTCACACTTTTTGTATTGAACCTCTAAAATTTTTGTATGAGTCGTCACGTTGCTCGGAAGCTCCCTCTCCCCTGTGAGCGTGACGTAATTTATGGATGGCCCCTAATAAAGCTTTTTTGAAAAGTCGTGAAAAAATAGATTTCAAAAAATGGTTTGAGCAAAACGACCTACCATAACCAAAGACGTTTCATAGCCCTCCATTTGTATTAATTTATCTATCTCATAACAAAAAGGTTACAAACCCTTACTTGGATTTGGACTAGATTGGAAATGGATTTTGACTAGATTTGGATTTGGATTGCATATGAGTTAGATTTGTATTGGATTCGAATAAGACTTTGATTAGATGATTTGAAATCTAATCCATATGATTTGGTTTAAATTTGGATTGGATTTGGGTAGAAACAAATTGGATTTGGTTTAGGTTTGGATTGCAATTGGATTTGTATTGCCTTTGGATTGAAGTGGTTTGGATTTGGACTGGATTATAATTGGATTTTGATTAGAGTCGCATTGGGATTTGATTGAAATCCAAATCGGATTTGGGTTGAATTTGGATTGCATTTGGGTTTTGATTTCGATTTGGATTGAATTTAGATTGGATTTAAAATGGATTCGGATTGGATCTGGATTAAATTCGATTGGATTTGGATTGGCTTTGGATCAGATTTGGATTGAGTTTTGAAGTGGATCACGATTGGATTTGTATATGATTTGAAAAGTATTTGCATTGAGCTTGAATTGAATTCGAATTGGATTGGATTGAATGTGCATTGAACATGAATTGGATTTAAATTGAATTTGGATTTGATTTGCATTTCAAGCAAGATTAGATTAGGATTGCGTTTGAATTCGATTCGGATCAGATTTGAATTGAATTCGGATTAGATAGGATCTAGATTTGATTTGGATTTGGATCGGATTAAGATTGGTATTGAGTTAGACTTGGTTTTGATTTAAATTGAATTTGACTTGGATTTTAGTTGGGTTTGGATTGGATTTGAATTAGATTTGAGTGACATTTGAATTGGATTTAGAATTATATTTATATTGGATTGAATATGATTGGATTTGGATTGGATTTGATTCGAGTTTTTATTGGATTTGGATTAGTGATCCAAAAATCATTGGCGGCGGCGTTTGTTAGAACTTTGGCCGGCGGCGTGATAATTTTATATTTAAAAAAAGTTTTTTTATGCTTTCAAGACATAAACCGAAAAAAGTCTAAGGAACTTCCCTATGAAAATCTCAGTTTTCCCAAAATATTCATTTGGAAATTATTTTCCAGTTTTACGCACGAACTACTTTGAAATTTCAAGAATTCTTTGCAATCTCTTTGGGATTCACAAGAAAAACTAATCGTGAGAAATTCTTTCTACGAGAAATCCATCTAAATATCCACAGAATATTCACGGAAAGTTTTTTGGAATTTCTGTTGGATATTTTTCAAAATATACATAGAATGCGGAATATACAAGAATATACAATTATGCGGAATATGCGCGGAAAACATTAGGACATTTCGGACGAAACGAGTATTAAATGAAAAATGGATTGATCAGTAATTTAATTTGGCCATATCGACAATCCGGCGGTCGTTGTCTCTAACAGGTTGTATGGCCAAATAAGTCAGCTTACTGAAAATGCCGTTTGGCCGTTATGGTTGCTTGACAGAAATGGCCATTTAGCCGAATGGATCATTCGACTAAATGGCTATTCAGCCAGACGACCCTTTCGGTCAAATGACCTTTCCGGCCGAAGGACCATTCCGGCGTTCGATATTTTCAGTCAAATGGCCTATTTGGCCAAAAGACTTTTTCGGTCATATGTCCATTTAGGCTAAATGACATATTCGGCCAGAGGGATTTTAGTCTAATGGTTTATTCGACCAAACACCTTTCGGCCAAATAGCTCATCCCATCGTTGGTCGAAAGGCGAAAAAATCGGCGAAAAGCCATTTGTTTGAAAGCCGCTTGGCCGAATAACACGGTAAGGCAAATTCCATTGGCATTGAACTGAACGTTTGTCCAAAACGATTGTTGGGTCGAAAATTGTTTGATCAAAAATGTAATTTGGCCGAAAGCGACATATAGCCGAAAGGGTGATTCAGCCAAGCTCCCAATTTAACCAACAAAGTTGTTTGCCCAAGTAGACCTTTAGGCTGAAACTGCCGTTTGACCGAAATGATCGTTTGGCCGAAAATGTGGTTTTGCCGAATGAATCATTAAGCCGAAAATGCCGTTTGGTAGAAATGGTTGTTCTGCAGAAAGAGCCATTTGGCACGAAAATGACCTTTCTGCAAAACACTCCGACACTTTTGGCCGGATGTCCATTTCGGCCAAATGGCTCTTTCTGTCAAATTACTATTTCGGCCAATTGAGCTATTCGACCAACGGAATTTTTCAGCCAAAGGAACTGTTCGGCCAAACGACATTTTTGACCGTATGTACCTTTTGACCAAATGACATTTTCGGCGAAAAAACTCATGGCTAGATGGGGTTCGGCTAAACGGTTTGTTCGGTCAAATGACATATTTGGCCAAACAACATTTGGCTTTCGGCCAAATGGTCTTCTACCAAACGACCTTTCTCCGTTCAAAAATTCTATTTCAACGAGAAATTCTTTGGATTTCAACGGAAAATCATTCGGAATTTGCACTCGAAGTTCTTCTTAGTTTTTTCAAGGAAATCACTGATATTTTTACGAAAAATTCAGTAGAGTTTTAACGTGATGAGTTGGGGATATCTATCGGGAAAATCTGCGGACTTCTTTGAATTTGATTCGGAGTGGAAAATTATAGATTAGCGCCGATAAAAAATTGTTGGCGGCAGCGGTGTGCCAAAAACTGTCAACGGCGGCGGAGCACACCTCTAATGTGGATCAGATTATGCTTAGACTCGGTTTAGATATGGTTTGAATATGAATTTGGATTGGTTTTGGATTGATACATATACAAATGATTCAAATTGGATTTTAATTTGATTTGGTCATATAAAAGTTTACGAGTTCAATTGTATTTCATTTTAATTTTTTTCATGAACTGAGTCGTTTCCTATTTTTTGCTCTTTTGTTCCGAAAGGCTATAGGATTACTCTAAAAAAGAACTTTTTATAGAAGGCCCAAACTCATAGTGTTATACACCGATCGATTCATCTCGACAAACTGAGGTGATGTCTTTTTTTTACAAGGGAGAATACATTTACACACTAACCCAGCACACGTGCATTGTAGTTGCCAAACACCGACTAAACTCCCTTAGGCTCCGCCATCGTTTCCCCCAAGAACTACCCCCCAGTACTACTTCTAGGGGATGGCAGGCACCCATCCCATGCGAGTCTTACTTGGGTGCTCGCTATATCGCACCCTCTAACACACCCTACATGCTCTGTCACACCCTGTGAGTCTGACTTGTATGCTCACCCAACCACCTGGTACACGCTCAGGCACTCCATGCTTGCACTCGCGCTAACGCTCCATGTGGGTCTGAGGCTGATGACATACTGGGAAGAAGAGAAGCGAAGCGAAGAGGTTGGAGATAAGCAAAGCGAAGTGAAGCTGCGAACAAAGCGAGCCATGACATACTGAAAAAGTTTTTCAGAGTGTTGATCTCGCAACAAATACAAGTGTAAAAACATGGATTTCGTCAGATGGAGAATATTTTGCTTCTCCAAGCACATTTAGCACAAAGAAGAAGAGTGTTGGGGAGATTTATAGAATGTCGCAATATTATGATGTGAGCGATAGCTTATCACCACATACAAACAGACGTAGGGCGTAGCTATGGTAAAACTTTTTGGGCCATGTTTTATTCCTATTTTACGTTTGCTCCTGTGGAAGATCCATTAATTACGTAACGGGAAATTTTCAACCCCCCCTCCTCCGTAACACTTTTTGTATGAAACATCTGGAAATTTTGTATGGATCGTCACACTTCGCCGACAACACCCCTCCCCCTTCAAGCGTTACGTAATTTATGGATATTCCTCTTACGACATTTCTATAGTTGATTTGTACTCGGCAGAAACGTACATCATGAAAACAACTTCCACAAAAATCGTTTTGTCTCGGCTCCCAACCTTTTTGAAAAAAGGCGTAAACAAACGCAAATCCCAAAAATCCGCAGAAAAAAAGGGAAACCGTTTCCCACCAATGGCCGGCAAAAAATTGGGACAACAATTTTATTATCTATCGGATTGTTCCCGAAGTTTTATTATGCAGACATAAGCAGAAATTGCGCAAACACGATTTTCGTTGAAGTTGTTTTATCTGCGGTTATCTAGATTTACGTAGTTTAAGATGACACGGGAAGCACGAACAATCATCAAATCGTCATCATTTTCATCATTGAATGCTTAATTTTTTTTCTACAACGAATATGATTTTGAAAAAGTATCACCGGCGCGTGCTTACTCGCAATCTACATGCTGATACATTTACAGTTACATCAAACAAGTAAAAACCGAAATACGCCGCTCCAAAGTTACGATGTGAGAATCCTAGAAAGAGACAAAAGATAGGAAAACTAACACGGTGTTTAGTGCCTCCCCGAGTCACCTTAACGTACGTATACGGTACGTATCCCCCGCGTAAAAACCGACTTCAGTGTAGAATCAAATATCAAAGCGATTGAACACAACAATTTCTTTCGGTTCAAATGCGCATTACAGATGCGTGAAAAATCTATTATTTAAAACTAATCCTAAATACGAGAACGATATTAAAATAACAAGTTCCTCATCCGTTTGTCTGTGGTAACAACAAAATACGTGCTTTTTTGTTTCAAAGTGTTTCTAAATGTATGGACAGAATATGTGCCAAGAATATTCCCAATTTTAATGAGTACCGCTACTACGAAATACATCAGATTTGTTCCGTACATGTAGCATATTTTAATGTTTTCATTAACAAAATTAACAAAATAAACAATGTTGCTTTCCTCTCCCGCAATACTTTTCACCCACAGCCATTTTACACAACTGCGAACGAGGGGAAACTCAAAAGATATTTTAGTTACTAGATAAAGATTGTCGCTACTGTTCCCTTTGTTCTGCTGTCCGAAACATGTGTGGTACATACCTGTCAAATCGTATGGATTTTCCTTCTTTGACATTTAGCTCCCCTATCCTCGCCAGCAAAAGATGTTCCGGACAGCGACGACAGCGACAATCTTTATCTAGTAACTAAAATATCTTTTGGAAACTCTAATCAACAAACATACAGAAGTGATTCTTTGCGATCTCGCGCTGCAAAGCACTCTACGAACTGCTTCACCTCTTTGGCTACCGCTTCTCGCCTCTTCTCATCGCTTCCACTATGCCAGGTATAAGCGATTTCCATACATCGCTCATTGAGGTAGCTTGCACGCGGACGCTTCGCTTCCCTCTCAACTCTTCTAATCGCTTCTCTTCTCTCCCAGTATGGCATCAGCCTAACTTGTATGCCCACCTCTATCATGCCATGTGAGTCTGACTTGGATGCTCACCTCTTTCATTCAGTTCGTGCTAACACATACTACTCTAGTCTTTCGACCTAACTCTCGCTCTGGCAAACCTTATGGGACATTTTACTTAGGTTCCCACTTCTGACATACCATGTGAGTCTGACTTGGGTGTTCACCTCGCTCATACCATATGAGACTAGCTCACCTCGAACATACCATGTGAGACTGATTTGTGTGCTCGTTCCTTTCATACCATGTGAGACTGACTTGAATGCTCACCCACACTCCTCCGCCACGCCGCGGGGTAAAAGTAGTCATAGGAACCAACATTCCTGCGTTACTCCCAGCACGGAGTGTACAGTCCATGTATACACCTATTCATTCACACTTCTGCCATGCTTCGAGGTGACGATCTCGGTTGCCACCCGCTGCGCCATTCCCTCAGCATGGGCAGACCATTCACACACTTCTCCGCGTTCGGTCTCGTATAGCAGCACACGGTTCTGGAAGTAGCTTTCCAAGATCCGGTACAGTCTCACCGGCAGGCTAAGCCGGTGTAACGAGAGCGCGATGACATCCCAGCTTGCGCTATTGACGAATCCAAGAGATAAAAAGAAGAAGACATGCGATGGTGAGAAACAACAAAATCGTTCATGGCGAAGTATACGGCGGCGAATTTAAAATGCTCGTATAAAATTTTAAAGGTATTCTAATTAAAAACTAATAAATGTAAAGTGCGAGAAAAATGAAAAGCTAGATTTAGAAAACATTATTCAGAAAAATTTTTTTTTTTCGTGTGATGCACCTAAAATATAGATTTCCATTTTTCTCGCACTTTACATTGATTAGTTTTTAATTAGAATTGGTTTTTAATTTTATACGGACATTTTAAAATCGCCGCCGTATACTTCGCCATGAACGATTTTGTTGTTTCTCACCATCGCATGTCTTCTTCTTTTTATCACTTGGATTTGTCAATTGAATGCGTTCTTCACGTCCAGTGTCAAATTCCTCGCCTTTTCCGTTGGATCGCTACCTCTGCTGTCTTTAGCACTGAGTCGATAGCATCCACCGTGGACTTACCCTTCTGAAAACCAAACTGGTTGCTCGACAGGCCATTCGTACCCTCTGCGTACGAGGTGAGCCTGTTGAGGATGCTCCTCACGAGCTGTTTACCCGTCGTGTCGATCAGGCAAATTGGTCTGTACGCCGATGGGTCGCCCGGAACCTTCCCGGCCTTCGGCAGCAGTACCGACTTCTGCCTATTCCATCTCTCAGGGAAACGACAGTCATCTAGGCATCTCTGCATAGCTAGCCTGAACATGTTCGGGTTCGCTATGATCGCTGCCTTGAGTGCACTGTTTGGGACTCCAGTGTGTGTGTACAATGTTTGTAGACACACTTTTTGGAATATGGCATTATTCGATTTACTCGCAACAAGTTGCATTTGATGGGGAATGCGGTCTAATTGATTGCTATTGAAAATTGGCCAGGTGGGACATTGCATTTCTGAATTATTGCAAAATAATTTTTCCCAAGAAGGGTCCCTCCTTACACAAAAATTTTGAAATCGAGAAAACAATTCTGTATGATCATTGTCTACCCATTCCCTTGTCTGTCGTACCCGTGTCGTCTGTCTTCTCTTGTTGTACATTTCAATGTATGTCTGTAATCGCTTCCGTATGTCTTCCTCTCGTCATTGTCTCCCAAAAAAAGTTTGTTTGCCCCGTTACAGATGTAAAAATGCGAGGAAAGTCAATTTTGTGAACATCCGCATCGTAATTACTTAAGCACCCTAAAATCCTTTCCTTTTCTATTATATTATTGTATTCCCTATCCTCGACTAAACCGCGAGTCTTTCGGTTCCCCAAAACTAACACTGTGTATAAAAATCGAGAAATGTATTGTTAAACTTGATTTCGGCTCCGTAACGCTTCACGGCAAATGAGCCTTTCAAATAAACGAAAGATTAAAAAAATGTACGTAGTGGTAATGCATATTATATTAATTAATACAAAAACATGAATTAATTAATAATTTAAAAAAATGCGTTCTAGACCCCTAAAGTGTTTTTTTGGCCTTTCTAATGCGATTTTTCAATACATTCTATCATACACGAGAAAGGCATCATCGCTGCTAGGTGGATCAATCTGAGTTTTTAAATTTTATATTTTTTAACTAGAAACTCATTCAATGTTATTTACAGGATAGTAGAGGAGGAGAAGAATGATCGAATCTGACAATGCCCAACGATAAGCAGAGGTTACAATACAGCAGTTTTTCTCTTTACTTTCAATCAGTTCATGTGGTGGCGTGGTTATAGTGGACGCTCTAAACATTACAAAATTAATTTTTGTGAATATGTTTTGTAAAATTTATCTGTAGAAGCGACGAAAAGGAAAATTTGACGAAGGCTCAGTGGAATAGTATCTGGAAACCAGAAACATTATTCAAGACAGACAAAGATGGAGCTCTGCAATACACCCGACAATAATGGTTTAATACAAAGGTAGGTAACGATGGTCATCTATTTTGTGATTTTACAATTATCATACGTGTTTCAATTCCTACAGGTATTTCCTTATTTTGATAATAAAATAATCCACACAGTCATTCATCATTTATTTTGTATCCGTTTACATTCAAATTCTGTACAAAATGGCAGTTCAATTGGAATCAACCATTCTACAGAGATTATGGCTTGAATTGGATTGATTTATACAATTAGTAAAAATATTTCAGTCCTTAGAAACTAACATCTTGTAGTAGACATACATTTCAGTACACAGTCGACATAAATTTAAGGGAATTAGTGAGTACAAATGCAATATACGAGCTGACCTTTAGTTTCCCGCCAACAAAGAAGCATTGTCCTAATCGTTATCCGGTACCGGAAACGATCGCGCAATTGTTCTCTAGTGCTTAGGAACGAATGGTCCACTCGCAGGGAAGAAAACAAAAATAAACACCATCTAATAATAGCGATGAAACGCGTCATCATCATCGTCAATGTCACGGCTGCTGTGTTCCGATAATTCAACTAGCAGTAAGCCTCCGTCGGGAAGGTATCAGCTCGATTGTACATGCAGTGTGGAATAAAATTCTAAAATAAATAGAATTTTCCACTGGACACAATATAGCAGAGCACATCCATCCAGGAGATTTCCTCACACCGCACCGGTCGGAAGCTGATGGGGACAAACAAACGAGATATAGATGAGACAAGCTGCTTTATATTTAACAACATGAAATCAATGGTTATTCCCAGTTGCTTTCGATATGTCCGGTGTTGTCCGGGTATGATAATAAAGGCCGGAACGTGTCGACGCAGGGGCACACAACAATTGTAGGCGATTTCGAAGCTGATATGCGACAAACGCGACACAGAAACTATCTTCAAATGACAACAGCATCTTGTGACTCGTTCCGGGGCCAGGCTCGACATCAGGAGCTTCTTGAGCCATGCGATAGTATATAGGAACTTGAGCAGCAACTGTGCAAACACCACGAGACAGACGAAACAGTGTGGTGGTGGCAGATATTCTATTTAAGTCGCACTGCTCGGAAGATGTAGAAATATGCTGAGTCGGACTACGGTCTTGGTCAATGGTTCGAATAAAACGTGGGTGACAATGTGCTGGAGGGAGCCTGGGTTCTAATGGACGTAAAATATTAGACATCTAATTTGAGTAAAACTGAATATCACAACTTTCAACATTGGAACATTAACAATTTCAAATTTCAAAACATGCTTTGTTGCATAAAGGAATTCAAACCCTTCGTTATCCTTTAAGTATGAAAGCGGCTCTTATCAGACGCTACACACAGTGCTCGGAAACTGCTGCTGTCAGAGCTTCTTGAGCGATGACTCCGGAGAAACTCGAACAACCCGAAGCTATTGCTATGGCAAGCAAGCAAGCAAATGGGATCCCGGCAATGTGTCAAGAAGAAAAGAAAGATTATCAAAGCTGAGCAAATATATCGTTATTGGAAAAGATGGCTCTCGTTTCTTCTACTTTTGGTACGCGCCACCAACCGATGACGACGACGACGACGGCCAAGTTGGGCTGTAAGGATGGGAAAAACTAGACAGATCCGACGAGGCGCAGAGGCCTTTTGTTATAATCAATCACCCGGTCCCGGTCCGCATGGATCGCTCGATCGAAGTGCTGCGGTGGATGTGGAATTGAAATGGGTCTCACCCATTTCGAGAGGATTAAATTGATTTTCCTCCATGTGAACGGTCGACGATAGGATCCGGAGGCATACATAAGCCGGGAACAATTATCGGAAAAAGGTCCACCGCACCACCAGCAGTCGGCGGCAATATTGAAATTTGTTAATATGAAGAGCATTCAAATTGGCAGAAGGGCTTTGCGCTCAGAGACGAAGTGAGGAAATCTTGAAAAGTATCGTTTTGTTTGATAAGTGGAAAGCGGAAAAATCGATTATCACCACCTACGGTCGGTCGTTCTGCTGAGAGCTGTGGCGTGTGTTGTGTAACAATCATAATTGTTCCAGCGCGGCGAAGAGTCCTTGAGAGAATGATGGAAATATGTTGCCATCAACTACACCATCTATTACATGAGTAGGGATACTTTTCCGAATGGTGAAGGGGTTTTCAGCTCAGTGTAGCTAACATTATTTAGGGACAAAACCACCGTGGTAATTGTAACAGCAATCATAATGGTGAGGGTATTTTTATGGGAAGTTGTTTGCGATGCGGTATGAACTTTTCACAAGCGTCGTTTGATTCATCAAAAAAAAAAGTTTTGTTCAGAAGCGATGTTGTGGGAAAACATATAGAAAAGCTGTCTAAGACGAGTTTAGTACTTTTTATTTAATTTCGCTACGTTTTGTTATCTACTTATTTCGACCTCAACTGTGAGGCCGTCTTCAGTGACTCGTACTCGTACTTAAGTCGAGTCTAGTACAAGACACTGAAGACGGCCTCACAGTTGAGGTTGAAATACGTATCTGAAAAGATAACAAAACGAAGTGGAATTAAATGGAAAGTACTAAACTCGTCTTAGACAGTTGAAGACATTCCACTAAAAGAGCTTACATAATTTTTCTGATATATAAAAGATTTTGAGAAAAAATATTTTAAGCTCTTTTTTGTGGAATGTATTCAACCGTCTAAGACGAGTTAAGTAACCTCCATTTAATTCCACCAATTATTTCGATATCTTTGCACATACGTATTTCGACCACAACGGTGTAGTCGTCTTCAATATCTCGTAATTGACTCGACTCGAATTCGTAAAAGATTTTGTCAATAATTCTGAATCGAAAAAGTCTAACCAAAAACTAATGTGATTCATTTTTTTCTTTATAACCGTGTTTTTTTTTCCAATTCTAGATTAAGTTCAACACTAGGATGAAATAAGACAAGAGGGGTCTCCTTTGCAGGCCAACCTAGGGTCCCGCCAGATGCAATGGAAACAACGTATTTAAGGGGAAGGGTAGGCCAGAGGGTCCACTCTCGCGTGCCAACCAAGGGCATCGCCATTCAAGTTAACCTATACACTTTAAAATTACCGTAAAAGTCAAAATTTTATAATTAAAAAACAAAACAGTAATAAAATAAACACACAAAAAAACATTTCGCCGAGTTTTGTCTGGTGGTGTAGATATCTCGGTTTATAGTGGAAGACATTGTTTCTGGAACTCCTGCAATCGTGTAGTTTCGCTGTGTCCTGGACACTAGACACTTTAGAATAACCGTAAAAAAGAGAAAAAGTTCTGACCCTTCTGCAACCTTTGGTGTCTTGCAATAATCCTATTTGTGCGCTGTTCTCTGGTGGTACATAATTTGTGTCTAAAGGATCGAAGTTCGAAGTAACGGCCTTCCCACGAAATTAATCGGTCTTCCGACACCTCAAACTTCTCAGACTCTCATGAGTAACTTAGTTTCATAGTTTCTTTGGGGGGAAAAACTGGCTATGTGCTGGCCACGGAACAGGTTCCGGAAACTCGGAATTTCCAGCACAAAAGGGCAACATAGAACAACAAAAGACACCTAGAACAAACGTTTGAGGTGTCGGAAGACTTATTTATTTCGTGATTCTATGTTGGTATTTTGTACCGCATATTCCTGGTTTTTGGAACCTGATCTGTGGCCATCGCATGGCCATTTTACCCGTCTACTTTCTGGAACTACTATTTCCCTTAATCACAGTTGAAATCGCTTGTACTTCAGTTGAAAATTGACCAAGAACGAGCATAGCAGAGGATTTTTTTTAACTCTCAAACGGCCGGAACGAATCTTGACAAATTAAAAAATGTCAAGATTCGTTTCGATCGTTTGAGAGTTAAAAAAAAATCCGCTGCTATTGCTCCAAGTCCGAGCACAATTCTGGCCGACGACGCTCTTCGTCCATTTCTTAACCTCGACCAGTGGGACGGAGCGGGTGTAGGGTAGTTCCTCGTGTCCAGGGTATCGACTTCAGAATGTCTCCTAATGTCGCAGTGGCCGGGAATCCAGACGAAGGTGCTACCGTGGATCATACCTGAAAGAATTTCCTGGATCCAGGGGTGCTTTGGAGTCATACTTTGAAGGGCGGAAATCACGCTTGCGGAGTCCGTCGAGAGAGTGTCGATAAGGTTCCGGTATACAGGACAAGGTCTTAACAAGCCCCCCCACGGCCTCTGCGAATCAGGGGGCCTGCCTAGGAGGTGGTGGGGCTTGGCAGCGGGCTCTGTTAAACCTCTACAAAAAGCTGCATGTGTCCGCAAGCAGGCCCTATCAAAGCGACCACAGGCACTGCCCAAGGAGTGCCAATTGGAACATCAGGATCAATGCCAGCGAGATCCTGATTATGGTATTCTGGCCGCGTGTTAACGGACCTTGTCTTGGATATAGAAATACTAGCTTTATGTACCCGGCCTTGCTCGGAATTGCCAGTTTGGTTTGCAGTTTCTTTTACAATCGGAAAATGATAAAACCAATTGGTCAACAGGGTAATTGTGTTTACTTATTCATACTTTATCATTTGATTTAAAGAAGGCTTTTGGAAACATTGACTGATTTTGAAGAAGGGATTGTGGGTTTGGAAGGTCTTATTCCGGGCAAACGTCTATTTCTAAAGAAGGAAAAACATTCATCGATGCCATTTTCCGGGCAACGCATATTTTTAAAGAAGGAATCACACCCACCATTGCCTTATTCCGGGCAAATGTCTACTTTTAAAGAAGCAATCACATCCACCATTCAGAAGGAAACTCATTAATCATTGTTTTTCATTGGGCATTCCATTATTCCGATGAACAACAATATCCAATCCCAATACCCCCCTCCCATTCCAAAAGTCCCTTCCAGTCTCTCTATAACTGTTTCCTTTGGGTAGGGATTACGTGTTTACGTGTTTGGTTTGAATTGACCTATGCGATAAAAAGGTATACTAAACTGTTCGTTTAATGAATATACCCTCTTTCTCATTTAGCTATGGCACTCGTACCCAGTCTGATATAGACTTCCTTAGACAGATAATATGGGTTCCAAATTTGGTGGACATCGATAAATGGGTTCAGAAGTCCTGCTGAATTGATCGATAACTAAACAATACCCTTCTCCCACACCCTCCCCCTTTTAAAATTACTTAACCACATCCAATAAAATCGCTTCCTTAGGACAGACGATACTTGATACAAATTTGGTTCAAATCGGTCATGAGGCTCAGGATTTATATTGAGTTGATCGATTGCTAATCAATACCCCTCCCCCCATACCCTCCCTCTTTTGTAAAGAGCATCCCTAATCTCCTATTGTCGTCTCCTTATGACAAATAATTTGTGTTCCGAATTTGTTTGAAATCGGTCAAGGGGTTCAGAATGTACATTGAGTTGATCGATAACTAAGCAATACCCCTCCCCACACTCTCCCTCTTTTTCTAAGAGCATGCTTAATTGTCTTATTGTCCCCTTCTTAAGATAAGGAATTTGTGTTCCAAATTTGGTCGAAATCGGCCAAGGGGTTCAGAATTTACACTGCGTTTATCGATAATTTAGCAATACCCCTCCCCCCATACCCTCCCCCTTTTCCAAAGAGCATGCTCAACCCCCCTATCATCCCCTCCTTAAGATAAAGAATTTGTGTTGCAAATTTGGTTGAAATCGGCCAAGGGGTTCAAAATTTACACTGAGTTGACCGATAACTAAGCAATACCCCTCCCCCCACACCCTCCCCCTTTTCCAAAGAGCATTCCTAACCCCCCTATCGTCGTCTCCTTAAGATAAAGAATGTGTGTTCCAAATTTGGTTAAAATCAGTAAATGGGTTCAGAAGTTATGCTGGAACATACATACAAACATACAAACATTGAGTTTTATATATATATAGATAGATAGATAGATAAATTGTGAAAGCGAGCGCTGGTAGTCTGACATTCTACTCCCTTAGTAGAGCCGGGTGACACTGACTCGAAATGGCGAATGGGCTAATGGTTAGGCTGTCTTCCGCCCCATAAAATCGTGACGGGCCTTGTAGCACGCTGCCCAATCCTGCCACCAAGCTTTGCCTGCTAGGTGGGAGTAGGCTCAGATGCCCTTTCCTGATTTGCGCTGATCTGGCTCTGAACACGTAAGTGTCAACCCTTGCATGGCCTCCCTGCGTGCCGTAAGGCATGCAAAGATAACCATTAAATTCGACTAGTAAACTCCATTTAAAATGAGTGAAGCAAAACTAAATTTTATTTATTGAACGGCTACTCAGTCTTGCACTTATTACAACGAGTTTTTTGACGTAAACTACGTCTAAGGGGAAGCCTCGGATACAGGGTGCAAAATGAAAATTTCCAAATTGGGGACCGTCACGAAATCATGTAAGATTTCAAACGGTAATAGCAACTTTGTCTTTCGACGGATTTTCGAGATTTTCTTATAAATAGATTCGGAAACTTTCCACCAATTTGCTAATTGTATTAAAACTATTCATTATTAACGGCAAACTATTGAAAATGTTATTTCTTTCCAAACCGGGGGAAAAATTCAATCCCGTTCATAAATCCCCAACACGAACATCAGATTGCAGTAACGTACTGGCCTTTAGATCCACTGCTTCGTTTTCCCTGTGTATAAAAAAGCCCCGTGTTTCGCGTGCGCGCGTCATTTTCATTCTGCATGTCACGGAGAATGGACGATTTCGTTCGCATGGGAGGACTCGTTGATTGAGATTTATGAGTGATGATGCGGATGAAATTTTTCGTTCGTGGTGGCGGTCGTGGCAACAGCAGTACATCTTTACATCCGTGTTCCCAACAGCATCGTTGAATCTGGCAATCAACGTCGTGCTGTTGATGAGGCACTTAAGTGGTAATGAATCGGTTCTTTTCAGGACCACCATTATGTTTGGGAGGAAGGTTAAGATGAAATAATTTTTTGACGTAAACTACGTCTAAGGGGAATACTCAGATACAGGGTGTAAAACGGAAATTTCCAAATTCGAGACCGTCGCGAAATTAGGATAGATTTCAAACGTTAATAGCGTCTTTATCTTTCGATGGATTTTTAATCACTTACTCAGCAGAAGTCAAATGATGGATTGAATCTTATGAGTTGTTGCGTTACTGCTGCCGATTTATTGCAACAATCTCATGAATTTACTCTCAGTCAAACCAAATTCCTCCAATGAAAAATTTAATGCCCTGAAAAGGACAGATTTCAGATCATGCGGATTTCTAATCACCAACACAACAGCAACCATTCGATAGTCAGAATATCACAAGAGTATTTCACTCAAATGCAGATGCTGGCTCTATGGTTTTACCGCTACACTGCAACAGATTGCCATCGTTGGATTCTCTGTCGCAACGATCATGTTACGAGCACTACCTACGCCATCGGTGGGAACGAAGAGCGTGCGTCAGAAGGAGAAGCTGCAAAAATGTATTCGCATGGATGGAAATTAAACCTGAAACAAATAGCAGTCTATCTACCAAAATAATAATCTTGAGGGGAAATTTCACTGGTATTGATGCTATCCATGCGAATAAATTTTTGTAGCGTTCCTAACGCACGGTCGTGATTCCGCCACCGACGGAAACTATCAGCCATCACCAAGCGATTAATATGAACTTTGATCAAAATTCGTCTCGCCTCAAATTATGCCTTAAGAGCTGCTTTCACTGATGACACTTCAGACGCAACCGTTGCAGAAATAAACACCACCATAGCCGCCATCGTAGACACGCAAGAAAATTCCATCTGAATGCTGTTGATGCTGACGACGACGACGACCGCGCAACCCACACCATCGCCGGGAATAAAATTTCCGGTAGGAGCTACGCCGATGCCGAAGAAGGTACCATGGTCTGGTCTCCGCGACATCTCGAACGAAATGGCTCGCGCGCGCGGTAGAGCTGCTTTCTTGTAATCAATAAAGTTGAACCTGTAGCCACGCCCCTTTGGTGAGTGTTTGACGGTTGCACAATGTTTGCAGTCATACCGGACAACAAAGAGGCGGGACTAATGAGCCATTTTTATTGGTTATAAGAAAACTGCTATCCCCCGCGCGCGTGGCGCAATCAGCCTCATTCCAAATCAAGACAGGAGCACGTACGGAAGTGTTTTTTGCTCGCACACGATGTAAAACCGAAATTTCCAAATTTGTTTTCTGTATGTACGTAGAATCACGAGCGCGCGTCAAACGGAGAAGCTGCAAAAATGTATTCGCATGGATGACTATCTACTAAAATTATAAGTCTTTCTCTGAATCGGGATCTCGTGATTCTACTACCGACGGAAAACAATCTGCCATCACCAAACAATTAAGTTTTTCTTTGATCAAAATTCATCTCGCCTCAAGTTGTGACTTGAGAGCTACTTTCATTGATGGTAGCCAATCGTTAGTAGGGGAAATTACGGCTTTGGCAGGTTTTGTTCTATTATTGTCAGGGGGGTTTTGTGTAACTAATTATGCTAAAATTTGGCCTAAACATTCTTTGCATATCAATGAATATTGTTCATAAAATTTGGTCAACAAAAACCCCCGCCGACAATAATAGAACAAAAGCTGCCAAAGCCGTCATTCCCCCTACTTCATACAAGAAAATTTAAACTGAGCGCTGCTAATGTTAATGACGACAACCGTGCGACCCACACCATCGCCGGGAATAAAATTTCCGGTAGGAGCTCCGCCGATGCCGAAGGTGGTACCACCGTCTGCTCTCCGCGATATCTCGAACGAAATGGCTCGCGCGCGCGGAAGAGCTGCTTTCTTGTAATCAATAAAGTTGAATCTGTAGCCACGCCCCTTTGGTGAGTGTTTGACGGTTACACAATATTTGCAGCCATACCGGACAACAAAGAGGCGGGACTAATGAGCCATCTTTATTAATTATAAGAAAACTGCTCTCCCGCGCGCGCGTGGCATTTCAGCACCTAAAAACTCATGGATGGATTGAATCATCGTATGTTTTCTGTATGTATGTAGAATCACGAGCGCGCATCGAACGGAGAAGCTGCAAAAATGTTTTCGCATGGATGTCTATCTACTAAAATTATAAGTCTTTCTCTGAATTGGGATCTCGTGATTTTACTACCGACGAAAAACAATCTTCCATCAACAAGCAATTAAGTTAAAATTCATCTCGCCTCAAGTTGTGACTTCAGAGCTACTTTCATTGATGGTAGCCAATTGTTAGTAGGGGAAATTACGGCTTTGGCAGGTTTTGTTCTATTATTGTCAGGTGGTTTTCTGTAACTAATTATGCTAAAATTTGGCCTAAACATTCTTTGCATATCAAGGAATATTGTGGCCAAATTTCATAAAATATGGCCAACAAAAACCCCCTGACAATAGAACAAAACCTGCCAAAGCCGTCATTCCCCCTACTTCATCAAGAAAATTTAATCTGAGCGCTGCTTATGTTAATGACGACGACCGCGCGACTCACACCATCGCCGGGAATAAAATTTCCGGTAGGAGCTCCGCCGATGCCGAAGGTGGTACCACGGTCTGCTCTCCGCGACATCTCAAACGAAATGGCTCGCGAGCGCGGAAGAGCTGCTTTCTTGTAATCAATAAAGTTGAATCTGTAGCCACGCCCCTTTGGTGAGTGTTTGACGGTTACACAATATTTGCAGCCATACCGGACAACAAAGAGGCGGAATCAATGAGCCATCTTTATTGATGATAAGAAAACTGCTCTCCCCCGCGCGCGTGGCACTTCATTAGAAATGTCGCGGGCGGCGGTCCCAGCATCGGTTCTTTCTCAGGGCCACCATCCTATGCAAAGGAAGAGGTGAGGCGAATATTGTTCAAAGAGCAAATTAAGCACTTGGCGACGCCATAATTTACAATGTTATGGAAACTCATATGTGAATATGTACGTTATGTGGAAGATATTGATTTGAAAAATGTATTGGAGGTAACCACTTTCCCTTCGATGGGACTCGAACCCATGACCCTACAGTACGCTAGACTGGTGACCAGTCTAGCGTACTGTAGGGTCATGGGTTCGAGTCCCATCGAAGGGAAAGTGGTTACCTCCAATACATTTTTCAAATCAATATCTTCCACATAACGTACATATTCACATATGAGTTTCCATAACATTGTAAATTAACGTCCAAGTCGGGTGGTTTAATCCCCGGAAATAGGCAATTAACTTTGATTGAACTGACGCCATAATGTTGCCGTCCGTAGCAGAATCACGAGTGCGCCCCGGGAGGAGATGCTACAATTATGAATTCGTATGGATGGCATCAGTGGCAGCCAGGTGAAATTTTCTCAAGATCTTATTTGATTTTGTTGCAGCTTGTGATTGGGAAGGCGGATTATTAACAATCAATCGAAAGATGGAGATGGAGACAGTTCAATCGAAATTATGCCGTCAGTAGCGAAATCACGAGTGCGCTTTGACGCGTGGTCTTTGCAAAAACATGTGTGCGTCTTCAGTGATTTGACGGAAGTTATCCTCATTTCTAAAGTTTTAACGGTTAAATACAGTAAAAAGTGCAATTAAACTTGATAAATTGAAATTTAGAAATACCCAAGTTTAGTTAAGCTCATTTAGAATATTTTTCGAAAAATTCGAAAAAGAGCAATGAATTGAATTTAAACAAACAAAACTAAACTACTCATATTATACAAAACTCGGAAATTCAATAAATTTGTTTTAATTACATAAATATATTAGTTACTTTTAAAATGTAAATTTCATAAGAAATCCAAAGAGTAATTTTGTAATACTCATGGATAATGGCACTAGATTCTTCATTTTACCAAACTGTTTCACGTAGTTTACGTCGGGCGGTCGTGTCTTGTACACAACCCTTATGATTTTTTATTTACCCAACGTTTCGACATGGGGATTGTGTCTTTTTTGAAACGTCGAAACGTCGGGTAAATAAAAAACTCGTTGTAATAAGTGCAAGTCTGAGTAGCCGTTCAATAAATAAAATTAAAACGTGCAGTCGATCCATAATCAGCAAAACAGAATAATTCTTTTGACGATGCGTGAAGCATGGAGGTGGTAGACCCCTTTGCCAAGGGGAGTTTGGTGTGGTCTCCTCCCTGGCTGCAACTAGCAGCACCGGAGTCTCCCCAGCAGTGACAGGGTATAGCCCTATCAGCACGCTCGGCGGGCCACTACCCGGGATGCGGGTGGTCGCCGAGCAATTCGATGATAGCATCGAGTTCGCGAACGCAAGGCAGAACATTAGTAAGGAAGTGAAACAGAACCTTCGGATGCTCCGCCAGGCTGTTCGAGTCGTAAGACACGCGTTTATCAGGCGTATGGTGGGAAGAGAGAAGGCCGACAAAGGTGCTCAAACCGATGCCTTCTCCTTCCTTGGAGGAGCAACCATGGCCCAAGAGGCGATTGATTTCGCCTTGACGGTCAATGAAGAAAAGACTGCGCCTAACCCGAAACCGGTCAGGCAGCAATCCGGCGAAGGCGCTCAGAGCAAACCCAAACGACGTGCAACCATAAAGGCCAAACGTCGTCTGGACGGAGCAGATCGGGGGGCAGAGGAGCCCGAAGGGCGTCGACCCGAGAAGGTGGCTTCTTGGCCCAAATAGGTGAAAGGCACCAACCAGGCGCAAGCCGCTGGGCCGCAAAAGGGTTCCAGCCAGCCTGTGCCATCGGCACAAGGGACCGAAAAACCCTGGCCTTAAATCGATGCGGGCGGCCGAAAAGCTTTGGATGCTGGGTCAGGACGTGCGAAGCGTCAGACGCACCAAGACCGGTGAAATGATCTTGGTTCTGAAACGCGGAACGCAGGCTAGTGGAACTGACTACAGGAAGCTGGCCCAAGAGGTCTTGGGTGACGACGCCGAGGTGAGGTCGTTGGGGGCGGAAGTGACCCTCCAGTGCATGCAACTAGACGAGGTCACGAACGCGAACGACGTCGTCTCTGCCATCAGAGACCAGTGCAGTACAGAGGTCGACTAAGAGGCGGTCCCTTCGATACGCAGGTAGCCTACCTTGAGTTACCGGTTGCGGAAGCCAAAAAGGTAATGGAGCGAGGGAAGTTAAAAATCGGCTGGTCAGTATGCCCAGTGAGCAACCTCCAGCCGCCTTCAGTGGACAGGTGCTATCGGTGCTTAGAGTTGGGACACAAGTCCTACAACTGTAAGGGTCCAGACCGTAGCAACCTGTGTCATCGTTGTGGTGATAATTTCAGGTGTCTGTTTGCAGATTTGCCTTCATCCCTCTATAAACAAAAAAAAAAAACAGGACACTTTAGCTAAAGACCATAAAAACGGCTGTCGATGATAGCTTGTCCGACTTTTAGTCTGGCGCTTATATTGTTGGTACGGTGTTTTTTTTTCGCAGGGGTTTTCATCAGACTAATGCGGTACTTGCAGGCTACTTTCACCACCCGGAAGTGAGGTAAAAAGATTAGTTTCCGGTCGATGTCTACACCAAGCACTCGGACAATCTTCCTGTTGGGAATGGCATCCGTGCCGAGCTTTAAGGAGGGTCCTGCTAGCTGATGCCGGCCACTGCAAACGTGTCCCCGACATACTTACTGGCGTTCATGACAGCGGTGTTCCAGATTTTCTCATATCCTTTTTTTTTTTTAATTTTTTGTCAACTTCCTTGTTTCCTAATTTCAGGTTTTTTTTATTAGTTATTTATTCTTACAAATTTTTCATGTTTAATTTTTTATATTTTCTTTTTATCTTAGAATACTCCTTTTTATAATATTATTTGAATGCTTAGCATAGCTAAGACAGTCTGTACATGTCGATGGTTGCTTCCCCTTGATTGATCAAGACAGGTGTAAATTGCTCGAAAATTGCTGCGAAAATAAATTTCTAGCGGCTCACAAATATAGACCAATAACGAAGCCGGCCAAATCCATACAGTCAGTTGGGAAAGTAGCGGTATGTTAGTATGTGTTCTTAGTTTTCAATTGAAAGCTTTTCTATGCCCACAATTGAATGAGTATTTATTTTGTGTGGCAAGTACGTTTATTACACTATGCCAAGAGAATCGAGAATGTTTCACTGCTAAAAACATCCTAGACCGCCATCGAACTCACCATTGGCAATCATACGCATTTTCTCGCAAAGTTATCTGGAGACCCCAGTAAGAAATAGCAAAATAACACTGCACTGGAAGTGAAGCTGCTAATATGACGTCCCCTAACCTTCAATCCCAAGTAGTGATAAGATGGATCCTTCACAAAAAGGGTGGCCTAGCAAGCTCGCTCCCGCGTCCACCGATGAACGCTAGAAAAGATTACTATCGTCGTAGGATAAGGAGGTGCCCGCAGAGTGAAAAATTTACGGGCCGTTCTCCCAAAAATTTACGTGGTCACGGACATTATGGGCGTAGTCATGTCGTCATGACCTCTAACAAGTAAGCTAAGCTGCGGAGCTGCTCTTAGAAGTACGGATGCGTCTTCTAAAGGTCGTGACAAGCTACGGGACAAATGCGTGTCTAAAATCGCCATAGCTGACAAAAAGAGCTACGCGGATATCCTGAAGGCCATGATACGAGAGCAAAAACTCTCTGGTCAGGGATAAGACGGAAACTTCATTCGTAAGACGCAGAAGGACGAGATGATTCTCGTCTTGAAGCGGGATAATGGACAGAAAACCTTTCCGTACAAACAATTGATTGTAAAGGTGCTAGGTGATGGGGTTTCTGTCAAACCCCTATGCCCAGTTGCAGTCGTTCAATGTGAGGGTTTGAATGAAGTTTCTGAAGCAGGTGACCTGATTGTCGCAATGAAATGTCAGTGTTGAGTCGAAAATCATGACACCGTAATTCGGTTATAACAGAGCTATGATGTTGTTGCAGATAAGTCGAGCATGGTATATTGACTAGCGGTCGGTACCCTATCTAGGATATTTTCTCGTCCCTTGATGACATTTACTTGTAATCATAGCGGGAGAGTTTAACGCTTGGGCAGTTGACTGGGATAGTCATCTCTCCAACTTTAGGGTATCTTGCTAGAAGCGTGAGCATGGAAAAATGTTGTTTGGCTGAACCAACCGACTCATGAATCGCGTGTACATCGCACTGGATAGATGACTGATCCAAGATGAAGGGGTGACGCGGGATATTCGTCTAGCAATCATCAGGATCCAGAAAAATATATTAAGCTCGTTTAGTGGAATGTATTAAACCGTCTAAGACGAATTAAGTACTGTCCATTTAATTACACCAGTTAATTTTCGTTATCTTTGCAGATACGTATTTCGACCACAACTGTGTGGTCGTCTTCAATGTCTTGTACTAGTCGAGTCAAGTACAAGACATTGAAGACGACCACACAGTTGTGGTCGAAATACGTATCTGCAAAGATAACGAAAATTAACTGGTGGAATTAAATGGACAGTACTTAATTCGTCTTAGACGGTTTAATCATCAGGATGTTCACTTCTGTATTGACTATATCCCTAGCAGAACAACAAGGTAGATAAGTACTATCAGTGTGACGAGTCACGCGTCCATGCTTAGGAAAGGACAACATAAGGGACACGTCAAACTATGTACTATGATGGAATGACACGGTTGCAGAAATTCGTGGAAATTTTCAAAAAAACTAAAAGAAGGCAGCGACGTGCTAGGACAGATTACGACATAACAGAACGACGGTAGATCTACAATGCGGCTAGGAGTAATATAACGTCCTCTAAAATATTGCTTGATTGCGGGCCTGGGGGGGTCTAGACTAGTGTAAAGGGGTTTCGTTTTAGTGGGACGGGTACGGGTAGGATCAGTTAAGACAGTGGTGCTCATCTAGCGGCCCACGGTTGGATTTGAGAAATGTGAGAACTTCATTGAAAATGCAATTTGCTATTTGATTTGCGTTGGATTTCTTACAGTGCAGTAATATTAATTCTCATAGTTTTATGAGAGAAATTTTCATATTGTTACAAACAGGTGATGAATTGAAACTCATATGTGAATATGTACATTATGTGTTTGTTTGTTGTGTTAATTGTTTCCGTTCTGTAGTTGGGTGCGTAGCTCTGAGAAGTTTAGTGCAATTATTCAGTTAAAATGGAAACCAGAACTAGCAAAAAACGGAAAGTGGCTGATGAAGGACGAGTTTTCCAGGAGGAGTGGTCAGAAATGTTTTTCTTTACGTGCATTAATCAAAAGCCTGTGTGTATTGGTGTGAAGGAGCTAAATGTGAAGCGTCACTACACTGAATATAATCTGGTAGTAAAATTAACAACTCAAGCATGTTCAATTCTACCATATCAGAATATGGTAATTTTTACTATACCCGGGCAGAAGCTATGAACAGAATAACAAAACATGATATGGTTTTGATTGATATAAAAGATAAGCACAAAACCCACCTTCGTACAGTAAAATGGTTGATATCCCAGGTAAGTTGATTGTTTATTTCCCAATAATAAAGGCAACCGAATTTACATCGTTTTAAAAGGGTTTCAGAGTATCGAACTTAGCGCTCGAGAGCAGAGGTCAGCAAGACGATTTTTCATCTGCAATCCTCGCTACAATCTGAACGTGCTTCGGAATGATCATTTACAACGACGTACATTTTTGGCCTTCCCCCTGCAATACTAACATCATTTGATTCAAACGAACGAAGAACAACTCAACATGTGGATGATGACGGAGAAAGGACAACTTTTCAGGAGGAGACTAGATCCGAATCCGCTTACTCAAGCCGCGGAACAGCGGACATGCAATTTGGCGACGCTTCTCAACACGACGATCTGCTAAACCAAATCTGACCCATGCGTAATACAAAATATAGAAAAGCATTCAAATATTATTTATGGAAAGGAATGAAATAAACAACAAAAATGAAAAATTTACTACGATCAGAGTAAAAATGTCTATTGTTAATATTACTATGGTCACACCAAGCGCATGGTAATAGCAACTATAATGTTTACCGCTCTGCATGGTATATTCAACAAAATTATGTAGTCAAATCACAGTGAAATGTCAAAATATACAGCGCAGTGAAATCAACTGCAGCCATGGTAGATTCAATCTTTATTTCTAGACCAACATTTGAAAAGGGCGTAACGGCCAAAATTTATTCTTTCTGAATCTTCGTCTACATATATTGCTATATATGTGGACGAAGAATCAGAAGGAATAAATTTTGGCTGTTACGCCCTTTTCAAAAGTTGGTCTAGATTTGTAGTCTGCACAAATCAAGTGGTAAAATGTTTTTAATTTTACACTCGATTTAGTCGAAATTACCATGTCGGTGTCGGTGTGGCGCTGGCTGGAAAATGTGCTGAGTTGAGGGGAAATTTGAGCAGCCAGCAAAACTTTTTTGTGAGAAGAAGCAAGAAAACGAGTTGGGCACTAATCAAATATAATATATTAACAATATAGCTCACTTCATAAATCTCCATATATTAGGCAACGGACAGCATAATCACACCATCTTGCGTCACAAAGGGTAACTAACGCCTGAAAACGATAGCCAAGGGGTGCCATAATTGCAAAAATTACACTTAATTTACAATGTTTAACTATTTGAATTAAATATTTTTAAAATTTTATTTTCCAACTAAGGTATCAAAATGGGGTCCAAGGATAATTTCTAGCATATTATTTCGACATGTTATACTGCATATTGCATTCTACTTTTAAACACCCCTCGGAAGGTCTCTTTATTACATTGCTTGCCCTTTGTGACACCGCGTCGTTACTGTGTTGTCCGTTGGAATCAGCCAGAGTGAACTATATTGTTAATATAGTTTATTTGGCACTAATGCAAGTTTCAATATCGCAGAAAAACTCGCTTCCCATTCCAAGCCATTTTCTGATGGCAAGCTCGATAAGGAATGTATGGAAGCTGTTGTTCAGATGATTAGTCCCGAAAAAAGCCGCATCTTTGCGCGGGTGACCATCACCAGGCGAGTTGAAGACATTGCTGAAAATTTTGTATTGAGTTTGAAGGAAAATGCTGCTAGCTTTAAATTTTATTCAGTGGCGCTGGATGAGAGCACGGATATATCTGACACAGCTCAATTGGCTGAATTTATCCACGGCATATCCAAGAAATTCGAGAACCATTTTTTGACAATACCAGTTTTCAGCTAAGGGCGGACACAAACACGCGAAAACTGGCCAAAAATTTACACAATTTTTGAAGGGTTGCATACAAATGCATGAACCCGCATAGAAAAATATTTTACATTATTTTTTCCACGAATTTTTTTCACGAATCGTTTTTCGATTATACATTTTATGATTGGATTATTTATGGTATCGTAGTAAATTATGCATCAATTGTACCATGAATAATTTTGACGATAGCCTTTACAATTTTTGAAATTTGGATGATACACTGAACGGGTCGTAAAGTATCGTTACCATTCGAAAACGACCTTTTTTGCGAACATAAAAAATACTGTATCATTGAGGTTACAATCACTTTATCATGCATTCAATGATTCTATAAATCTAGATTGCTTTGAGAATAGGTCGTATGTGCAAAAGAGAGATTCTCTTTGTTCACGCTCTCTTTCACCAATAGATCGGCAAGTTTAGCATTTTCTGCTACATTTTCACTTTAGCACGCTAGACAAAGTTATTATCTTTAGATATCTGTCAAAAAATCCAACATAAATTTGTGTATAGCTTTGTAATAATCGAAAGAGAATGTAACCGAAGAGAGGCTCTCTTTTGCACATACGACCTATTCTCAAAGCACTCTAGAAATAATAATCGTCTGGTGTATGATGGAAATTAAATTATGAATAGTTTGACAGTTTTCATCTGTATCATAAAATCATAAAAGCGCTAATACTTGAAGAATTATCATTCCATAGATAGAAACTGAATAATATTACCGATTCGATGAATGGTTCAGCTTCATAAGCTTTATAAGACTTTCGGCCTTGGAAAACTTATTATCAAATGTACATATTTTCCTATATACGTTTATGTATGCTTATAATTATTTATTAATTCATTTATTTATAAATTATGTTTGAGCTTGTTTGTCTGTTCTCTGCTCCTAATCATTTTAATAATGAGAAAAATATATTCATTAATTATTGGAAAACATGAAGGTGCAATAGGACGGGGCCAAATGTGCTGATTGAAAGAGATGGCGCCACAACATTTGTAGTAAAATTAATTTTCTTGTGTGGACAAATCACCCGTTCTCATTAACTACGCATCACAGCAATATGTGACCTAGGTAAAAATATTTTTTAAATTATTTTTATTTTTGATACCCTTATTGCATTTTACAGCTGAAAACAATAAACAGGATCTGATTACGCTCCATACTATACTCGAGCGGTTTACTACAAATTTCTTTATAACTGCTCTCCACCTAGAGTGTACGCAGCATCGCCACCTGTCGTCTGATAGTGTCAATATCGCAATTTATACCAGCACATTTATGGATAATTCATTTTGGCGTTGATTGAGAACCTATTCGGCTTGGAATCTCTGTTTCGTTTGATAAGAAGTTATGGATATCGAACCTTGTTTGAATGTATTTCACTTATGATCAGCCATCGTTTCTTCATTTTCACTTTTCGTGAAATATTGTGGTAAGCAATTTCAATGAATTGTGTTTTAACGGAAGTTATTAAAAAAACAATTCCATGCACGGAAAATATGGAGATGCTGTAAGTAAAAATGTGGTAAAATTTTATCATCATTATCATTCGCTTGTTTTCCATCGCTTTTGTTACCGCTTAAACCTAGACCAATATGTACACTAATGCACATAAGTATTCGTAATGTTTTCAAAGTAATCTATCTGAATTTATGCGAATACTTTTGCCCATCAGTGAATGAGTCAGGGCACTAGACTAAAAACTGTGTCCCATCCTAAGACGTCGAGGACCCAAGGAGTGTACATTAATCTTCTTAGCAGTCACTCCCAACGATTCGTCAATCATCTTTCCCCCTGAATGTGAAACGGTTGGTACGGCTGTCCTCGTTTCTTCCTTTCGTAGATTCAAAACTCTTCGTTGATCACGTTATTTATTGCTAAATAATTTGATTGCCTAGGAGTTATGGATTATCTCCCAAATTCAAGCCTGCACGGTGGGCCTGGCCGTTTTAATACTTGTGTCATATTTATAATATGCTGCAAATATCAATGCAGACAAGAAAATGCTCGGAAATACAACCGACATTTCCCGGATGCTTTTCAATACTGGCTGTGCATGTGCTAAGACAAGACAAGACAAGATATCGCAATTTATACCAGCAGGTGTACTAGCGTTACTGACTTGATTTGAAAGGGCCTCATGCGGAATTTTAGCTAGAATGCCACTAGTCTCGTCCTATTGCTCATCTTCGAAAATTACCAGAAGCGTTGGAGCGATTCTCCCAGTACCATTGCATCGTGCACCAGGAGAACTTCTGCGCCAAAAACGTGGGATTCAAAGGTGTAATGAAAAATGTCATCAAAACAGTTAATGTCATCCGATCACACGCATTGAACCATCGAGAATTTAAAACACTTCTAATAGACACGGATGAAGAATATGGTAAAGTACCATATTATACTGAGGCACGTTGGCGTATGTATTGCGCTTTGGTCCAGTTTTGCTCCAGTCTAAACAAGCGCGATCTTCAATAGTTTGCAATAGCCATCGAGCATAAGTAAGTGCAGTGCGTGTTTTATTCGTCGGGAAAATAATAAAATATCTATTTGGTATTGCGCTTTGCCCCGGTAAAAGCAAGTGCGATCCTCCATAGTTTGCTGTTGCTATCGGGATAATAAGTACAGAGTGCTGCGCGTCCGTTCGGTTGTCCAAAATGCGATTCTCCTCAGTTTTCATATGCCACCAGGCGTGCATGGTGTCACTTTTTTATAGTGGCGAGACAGCAAATTAGGGTTATTTCCCATCCCATAGATCGCAACACTTACCAAAGTGTATCCAGATAAAGTACCTAATACCACATCCCAAGACAATCGTGGAGATGCAGAGGTGTTCTCGGTCTCTAGTAGTATCGGGAGTCGGACTAACAATCCTTCCCTTTCTATATGACCGTAAGGACGTGGCCGGCGCCGTTATTGACTTCAAATATTTGAGCTCCCGAAACGTGTAAATTGAGAATTGGTAGCTAATCCCAAGCCTCATTTCTTGTGTTCTCTGTACAGTTTCGCAAGTTCTTGTCAATCAAGGAGTAGCAACTACGAATTGTGCGATCATAATGCTCATGGTCATGCTCAGCAAAGGTAAACTAGCGATGTATTTCGATAATGCGGAGTGGTTCGAGTCCCATCGAAGGTGCAAGTGGTTACCTCCAATACATTTTCAAATGAATATCTTCCACCTAATGTACAAATTCACATATGACTTCTCAGAACATTATGAATTAATGTCCAATTCGAATGGTTTAATACCCGGTATACAGGCAATTAACTTTGATTGAACTGGACAAGCTCTTGTTGTGGGAGAAACAGATGAAAAATCTGAAAATTGCCAATTTTTATACTCTCGGGAATGGCAACGTGTCGTCCAAATATTTTCAAAGCGCATGACAAAATTCTAAAACTTATCTCTGCTCCATTCAGTGCTGATGCCGCAGATAATATCCAAATGGTACTGATTGAATTACAGTGCGATACGGGACTGCGAGAAAAAATTTGATCGCCATGGGGTTCTGGAACTCTATGCCAAATTTATTCCGGAAGACCACTTTCCAGAGCTGCGAAAACATGCTCTTTTCGTAGCTTCTTTGTTTGGATCCACATTCTACATGTATTTGTGAACAACCATAATGAAGCATGCAAAGTCAGAAGCTAGAAATAAGAAATAAGATAACTGATGAACATTTGGGCAGTTCCTTGCGGTTTTCGACCTCTGAAGTCTGAAGGCTGATCTTGATAAGCTTGCTCATGAAAAATGTAAGTGATCCATGCATTGGAATGCGACATGTTTTTTCTCTCTATTGATTTTCAAATAAATTTAATGTGATATAAATCTACATTTTGTTGTATACAATTGTTTCATTTTGGAAGAAAGAGCATTGCTTTACATTTCAGAAAGATCAACTAGTAACGAGTCATCAAAATAAGCTGTTTTGTATTAATTATAAAAACCTTATTGCGGCCCGTGGCATTGGCGCAAAATTTCATTTTGGCCCGCTGCAAGTGTGTACCTGAGTACCACTGCCCTAAGCTCTAAGGTATTTGGTCGGGCTAGTTCCGCTGCATGGCCCAATGTGCTTGTAGGCACGCTTCAACAATTTCAAAAAGTTTTTACATTTACATAGGACATAAATATTTGTTTGTGCATAAATATGTATGTATGTATATATGTGATACCGTGAGTAATGAGAACTTCAGCAATTATTAATAGGATTATTAATTGTCCTCCGTAAAACATTGTCGATTTACCGTTAAATTCTTAAAAATCAGAAGCTGAACATTTGTCATAAATTTGCACGCTGGGATTTCGTCAAACAAGTTGTTGGAACAGAGAAGCTTTAATTTCAATTGTTACTACGACGCACTAAATGGTAAAAGCATATAGTATACAGACATATGGTGAACTGAACCAAATTTGGAAGTCGTTTGTTGTAAGCATCAAATATCATATGATTTGATTTATGTTTTGTTCGAATAACTTGTTCAAGGAAATCCTAGCGTGCAAATGACAAATGTTCAGCATCTGAATTTTAAGAATTTAACGGTAAATCGACCATTAGCAATTATAATACTCAGATATCCAGGGAAAAAGAGGAAATAAATATAATAAATTAGCTATATATGTGGACAAAGAATCAAAAGGAATAAATTTTGGCTGTTACGCCCTTTTCAAATGTTGGTCTAGATTTATCTATGTTTTATATTCCCCTTCCTCAGCTCAGCACATTTCTCGTTTAACTTTCATATTGAGTTACGCTATATCGAGAGACTACATGCAGACATCACCTCAATTCGTCGAGCTGAGTATATAACACTAAGGTTCACTAAGGTCTCTAAGGCCTTACACTAACGCTCACTAAGGCCTTATATCAACAATTCGTGTTCGGAGTGAATTTGTAGCCTGTTGCATACACCATTCAAAGTATTATCTAGTCCAATGAACAATAAATCGGAAATAAGACCCTGAAAATACCAGCAACCAAATTGCAAACCGGTATACCTGTATTACATCCAGATCATTTTCGACAAATGAAAACTGAAAAATCTCGTCACCTTTCAAAGCAAAATCAAAACTTCCGATCGATAGATCATCGGGCAAGGAAACATAACCTCCAATAAGTCCAATTCATCCACAGAAGCATTATTTAACAAACTAACCATAAAAGTGAAAATTTTCTCAGCCCCCTATTGGGAACGTAATCGGTTGTTTAAAAGCGTGTCATTTGTAATCATTACATGACACTTCTACCGCTATCGGCAGGCATCCTGGTCGTTCCCTTCTGCCCCATTCATGTTTCGCCTTTTCCCTAAACAACCATTCGCCAAGCAATGAATAACCAACAAAAGCGCACCCTTCCTTTTGTTCGGCTAAATGGGCCAGCAAATGCTAAGGATCCGTTCCGCCCAGCGGGACGTCTTGGCTTTTTGATGCAATTCCGAATCCGCACCGTTTGGTCATTGATGACGAGGTCGGTCATTCGATGCTGCTCATTGTTGCAATCGGAAAGTCATTTCCAACGTCGTCGTCGTCGTCGCACTGGGTCCAGCAAGGGATGGCACATCCGGTCGACGGTTTCTTTGCTTCCGATATATATTGTCACAACAAAATCCTTTGTTGCATTGAAATTGCATTTTTATTTTCGAACAGATTATAAATAACTCCGAAAGAGGCTGTTTTTGTGAACCGAAAATGTGCGTTACGTCGCGATCAAATATTTGCCAGATCCTTCAGCGATCGAGAAAGTTGTTTATGAATCAGACGTTCGGAGAACTGAGAAAATTGTGGCTCACTTGGTGTGGTGCAGCAGCAGCTGGCCTTTTCCTGTCGCGTCGGGAATGAAGAGGCCGCGGGATGTTGCTTGAAGCGTGTTTTTGTATCGAATAGCGGAGGGCAACCAGGGTCGAATTCGTACCACATATATGCATCATTTGGGCATTGATGATCAATTCAGAAAATCTGAAAATAAAGTATATTTGTTCGATCTACCTTATGCTTATGCATACTGTCCCGTGATCAGTTTTAGTAGAATCATACTCAATGCTAATCATTGAAGCCTCATGCATCGCGCTTGAGTTTTTCACGCTGAATCGCATCGTTCGCCCTTTCGCCAATCATGATCTCGTTCCAAAAGGCATCAAAACTCATTATGGATTTATTATCCACTGTTTAAAGCGAAAAAAGTTAACTCAAGGCATTCACCAAGGAAGAACACATTACAATCATGCAATGATGCAAATCACGAGTCAAATCATGAACAATTATCTGGGCCATGAGTTTGGTGGGATTTGCCTTGCGCTTGATTTGAATCGCGCAGGAGATTTGAGATTTTAATATTTTACCAACACTTCCCGTGACAGCTTTGGAGATGCAGGGATGTGTGACACCCGAACCTCAAGGGGTATCGCACTTCTGCTGTTTGGTTTGTTTCACTGATTTTGAGTGAACTTCTGAAAACTTGTTAATCACGAAGTAACTAGCACATATTGTGTGGTCACCATGCTCGAGTTTGTGCATTGCCATCCCAGGTTATTGGTAGTCAAAAATATTACATGCCTTTTTTTTATTTTTAATAATCTTAAATTAAAACTGGAGCATTCAACTTATTTTGCAAATCCCCCATCAAATCCGACTCTGCTACGAGAGATTCACTACTCATTCCCGGGCTAGGGCCACGAAACAGCGCAACGGATGTTGCAACATCCGGTAAAAGGATGGCTCGATGGAAGGAAGTCAGTACCGTCCAACCTACCAGCAGCAGCGCGAATCATAGGTAAACAAACAAGATTTTGCAATTTTCCATTCATGCATATATATTGCTTAAACGGAACTAATATATGGAGCGCCGGCGTGCTGGCTCGTCATGGCGGCCACGTTGTTGCATACCAACCACGTCAACGCGGATGGAATGAGCGATGTGTACGCAAAATAAGGACGAATTTATATTATACATATTGGTGGCTGTTCCAAGTTTTCCTCTATACCTACTTCCGAAATGGGGGGAGTATGCAAATTTTGGATGGATCTCTTTTCGGTCGAATGTCGTCCTTGCTTGACAAATGATGCTCGCATGCTGGGGCTCATATGTGACAAGGGGTACTCCAATGGTTAAAAAGGACTTCGGACCATGTTTTTTGAATATTTAGAATACTGTCCTGATCTCCATCCCACTGAACATATATTCATCTCATCGCGAAACAAAGAAATACAGCACCAATTTTGTCGCTCACCGCTGAAAAAATTACAAAAATAAGAAACAAATCAAATTGCTTTTGATGAGATGAATATCGGAGCTATGAGATGAATTCCAGCAGCAGTTCCCCTATATGGTTTCGAAGAATTTTGTCATTGCTAAATTTGTTGAGGCCGGAAAATGGAAAACCCCTCGTTGGATGTTCAATGCTGATACCAACATATGTGACACCAGCGTGCCCATGCAATCAACTGAGCCAGAATTGATGAATAAGGTGAAAAGGACTATGCCTTTTCTCAATGCTAATGGCGATTATTCGTTGCTTGTCTCTGTGGAAAGCAATACGATACATCTAGGGTAGTCGCATGTATAATTGTGTTACAAGGTACACCTTACATATAGTTCAGGTTTGTTTGGCAATAGTCCGTTTAACGTTGTATACGATGATGTCTTATTTATTCGAGTTGAAAATAAAAGAACAAAAAGTCGAGTCAAGTACGACACACTGAAGACGGCCTTACTGTTGAAGTCGAAATACGTATCTGTCAAAATACAATTAAGTGGTGGAATTCAATGGGATTGTACAAACTCGTCTTATGACAAGAGAAAAAGTGCGATTGCAACCCTGGTGGATTCTCTTTCGAAATCACTGATGGATTCCCTTCAGAATTGCTGATGGATTCCCTTCGGAATTGCTGATGGATTGCTTTCAGAACTCCAGAAGGATTCTCTTAGGAATCCGTGAAAGATTCCCTGCGGAATCCCTGGAGGATTCCCTGCGGAATCCCTGGAGGATTCCCTGCGGAATCCCTGGAGGATTCCCTGCGGAATCCCTGGAGGATTCCCTGCGGAATCCCTGGAGGATTCCCTGCGGAATCCCTGGAGGATTCCCTGCGGAATCCCTGGAGGATTCCCTGCGGAATCCCTGGAGGATTCCCTGCGGAATCCCTGGAGGATTCCCTGCGGAATCCCTGGAGGATTCCCTGCGGAATCCCTGGAGGATTCCCTGCGGAATCCCTGGAGGATTCCCTGCGGAATCCCTGGAGGATTCCCTGCGGAATCCCTGGAGGATTCCTTGCGGAACCCCTGGAGGATTCCTTGCGGAATCCTGGAGGATTCCCTGCGGAATCCTGCAGGATTCCTGCGGAATCCTGGAGGATTCCCTGCGGAATCCTGGAGGATTCCTGCGGAATCCTGGAGGATTCCTGCGGAATCCTGGAGGATTCCTTCGGAATCCGTGAAGGATTCCCTCCGGAATCCGTGAAGGATTTCCTCCGGAATCCGTGAAGGATTCCCTCCGGAATCCGTGAAGGATTCCCTCCGGAATCCGTGAAGGATTCCCTCCGGAATCCGTGAAGGATTCCCTCCGGAATCCGTGAAGGATTCCCTCCGGAATCCGTGAAGGATTCCCTCCGGAATCCGTGAAGGATTCCCTCCGGAATCCGTGAAGGATTCCCTCCGGAATCCGTGAAGGATTCCCTCCGGAATCCGTGAAGGATTCCCTCCGGAATCCGTGAAGGATTCCCTCCGGAATCCGTGAAGGATTCCCTCCGGAATCCGTGAAGGATTCCCTCCGGAATCCGTGAAGGATTCCCTCCGGAATCCGTGAAGGATTCCCTCCGGAATCCGTGAAGGATTCCCTCCGGAATCCGTGAAGGATTCCCTCCGGAATCCGTGAAGGATTCCCTCCGGAATCCGTGAAGGATTCCCTCCGGAATCCGTGAAGGATTCTCTCCGGAATCCGTGAAGGATTCTCTCCGGAATCCGTGAAGGATTCTCTCCGGAATCCGTGAAGGATTCTCTCCGGAATCCGTGAAGGATTCTCTCCGGAATCCGTGAAGGATTCCCTCCGGAATCCGTGAAGGATTCCCTCCGGAATCCGTGAAGGATTCCCTCCGGAATCCGTGAAGGATTCCCTCCGGAATCCGTGAAGGATTCCTCCGGAATCCGTGAAGGATTCCTCCGGAATCCGTGAAGGATTCCTCCGGAATCCGTGAAGGATTCCTCCGGAATCCGTGAAGGATTCCTCCGGAATCCGTGAAGGATTCCCTCCGGAATCCGTGAAGGATTCCCTCCGGAATCCGTGAAGGATTCCCTCCGGAATCCGTGAAGGATTCCCTCCGGAATCCGTGAAGGATTCCCTCCGGAATCCGTGAAGGATTCCCTCCGGAATCCGTGAAGGATTCCCTCCGGAATCCGTGAAGGATTCCCTCCGGAATCCGTGAAGGATTCCCTCCGGAATCCGTGAAGGAATCCTCCGGAATCCGTGAAGGATTCCTCCGGAATCCGTGAAGGATTCCTCCGGAATCCGTGAAGGATTCCTCCGGAATCCGTGAAGGATTCCTCCGGAATCCGTGAAGGCGTCCCTCCGGAATCCGTGAAGGATTCCCTCCGGAATCCGTGAAGGATTCCCTGCGGAATCCGTGAAGGATTCCTCCGGAATCCGTGAAGGATTCCCTCCGGAATCCGTGAAGGATTCCCTCCGGAATCCGTGAAGGATTCCCTCCGGAATCCGTGAAGGATTCCCTCCGGAATCCGTGAAGGATTCCCTCCGGAATCCGTGAAGGATTCCCTCCGGAATCCGTGAAGGATTCCCTCCGGAATCCGTGAAGGGTTCCCTCCGGAATCCGTGAAGGATTCCCTCCGGAATCCGTGAAGGATTCCCTCCGGAATCCGTGAAGGATTCCCTCCGGAATCCGTGAAGGATTCCTCCGGAATCCGTGAAGGATTCCTCCGGAATCCGTGAAGGATTCCTCCGGAATCCGTGAAGGATTCTCCGGAATCCGTGAAGGATTCTCCGGAATCCGTGAAGGAGTCCCTCCGGAATCCGTGAAGGATTCCTCCGGAATCCGTGAAGGATTCCTCCGGAATCCGTGAAGGATTCCTCCGGAATCCGTGAAGGATTCCCTCCGGAATCCGTGAAGGATTCCCTCCGGAATCCGTGAAGGATTCCCTCCGGAATCCGTGAAGGATTCCCTCCGGAATCCGTGAAGGATTCCCTCCGGAATCCGTGAAGGATTCCCTCCGGAATCCGTGAAGGATTCCCTCCGGAATCCGTGAAGGATTCCCTCCGGAATCCGTGAAGGATTCCCTCCGGAATCCGTGAAGAATTCCCTCCGGAATCCGTGAAGGATTCCCGCCGGTATCCGTGAAGGATTCCTTTCGGAAGTCACATAATAAATAATAAAAAAAAGCTCCCTGCAATAGAGTGGCTCCCTTTGAAATATCTACAAAAATACTTCCGGAATCGCAAAAAGATTTTATTCCAAAAGAATTCTCTTCGGATCCCAAAATAGAGCGCAAATTAATCGTAGATCTTGATGACAACCCTTACATCCAAAAACTTAAGAACACTGACGACAAAATAGTATCAGGTGCCCTAACGAGTTTCGTACAAACGATGATGCGTGGCATCGGCATGGCCGTGATGGAAAACGAGTGCGCTACGACGATGTCATCCAACAGGACGTTTCTGCATGGGAAATATGTTTATGTTTGTGTATAAAATTATTGAGTTTTGTTTCGTTTATGTAACACATTTGGTTCAGCTACTTCACATCATCTTCGAGCATATCGATGTTTATTCAACTGCAACCGACTGGATCGAAACGTTTTCTGGGTTTTTCTATTCCAATCACCCTCTGCACTCCACAGAAGCTGCTTGTCAAGAAGCGTGGCTGTCAATTTGTCCCAGAATGATGAACCTTTCAGAAGTGTGACCCTCTATTGTGTATCTCTCTTCAAGAGCACTGTGCTGCATTCCATTCTGTGTCCTGTCGCTCATCGCTATTGTGCGCAATGACCGGATCCAAAACCACAACCAACATTGCTCCTCTTGTTGTAGGCGAGGACGCGTGTGCACAATGGATGTCCGTCCATGTCTTTCTTCAAGTGCCCCCTAGACGTCAGCCGCACTACATCTATCGAGTGTATTTCTTTAGTTCAGTGCGAAAGAGAACAAAACTGTAACAATTTTTCCTATGCAATCCAAATAGCAGAACAGAAGTACAAAACTTTCCTCTGCGTTTGTTATTTCATAGGCACACATTCGTGAAAGAGAAAAACAAACTACACCCTCGAGCGTCTCGGAAAGTTTTTGCATACGGTACGTACTCAATTGTACGGAAAATAGTTCCACCAATTCGAGCAACCTGTTTCCGATAGAAAAGGTAAGGTAATCATCCCGGCGAGCATGCCGGGCCGGTACTACGCCACAAGCAACAACGGCCCATTCGGTTTGTGACTCCCACTCTCGCGTGTTCGATGCCACCAGCTGCGATGCAAAGTGGGTTGTAAAGCCGCAAAAAAAAGGCATGAAAGAAGGGGAAACGAAATCCAGAGAATGAAAGTTTTATTACAAAGGATTAGAACATGTTCCGTTTAGGTCCGTATCTGGTAATACCGATGGTGGGGTGTTAAGTGGTTTGAATTTTACAAATGCCTTTTTCATTGCAATCTTTCCGGCGGTTTTCTTCGGATTTTTTTGCGGCACTATGTGGGGAAGTTTGAGATTAACTCGGGTTTTATCCACAGGCAGTAACGGCACCCCTCTGTCAGGATTGTTGGTCCATGCGTAAGCACTGTTTTATGAAGTGGATATTTATGCTGTGTGACAGTTATTATTGTTTGTGCATTTACCAAGAACAACACTCAGGCCCGGTGAGGATAGGAAGAATGGGGAAGTACCTAAACATACTTGTCCAGATGTTGGACTTTTCCATAGCGGTTGAGTGGTTAATGGGCGAAGATGGAACGAACAGGTCTGCTTTCCAACGTAGGTGAACATTGGAAAATTTGTGTTAACGCCAGTTATTTGTCGTCACAACAGCTGTTTTGGAAATTTTTATGATAGTAGTTGTAATGACCAGAGAAATTTGTTTAGAGGAGCATAAATGTTCAATACAATTATCTTCATACTGCATGGTTCGTGTTGTGAATTCGATGACCCTAGAGAGATCGTTTTGCTTACTGAACAGAAGGACATGCACAAATAATGTTTCACAACAATAAATCGGAACTTCAGGGTTTTGTGAGGTTTTGATAAATTATAATTAAAGAAAACACTTTTTTTTTTAAAGATATTTAATTTTGATACACATAGTTAATTATTTGTCTTAATAGTTTGTGTATCTCCTCTGATTAATTGATATTTCACTTAATCCATAATCTTAGTAGCAGTGGAATTAGGGGCTCGTATATTTCATCCAATACCATTTTATACTTCAATTTACACTAATGATGGGATCCCATGAAAAATGCTCAATTGATTCTTTATTTTATTTAAGGTGAACTTTATTTAAGTTAAACTTTCCCGAATTCAACGACCTTGCCAAGCACTCCTCTTCGGCAGACTTAATCATCAATGTCAATAAATCCGAATCATTGAACGTACACACGGCGACCCCTTCCAGTTCTCCAGTAGTTGAGCAGTGGTGAATTTTGAAAGCTTCCAATATCTTGGTAGCCATATGACGTCAGACGGCGGTACCAAGATCGGCATAGGCGCCTTTGCGAGTTAAGGAAATATCTTTAAAAACATAATCTTAATAAAAATATGAAAGAAGTCAACCGAGATCTAACCTAACAACAGGTTAAAGCGATAGCTGAACATCGCGCAGGATGAAGATCTTTCAAGTCAACCCTTTGCACCACTGGGTGTGTACAGGACCCATGAGTAAGTGAGTAAGTTTCCAAATGAACCCTTATTTTTTGACGCCTCTAAGTATTTTTAAAATTTAAAACAAAAAATCGAAAAAGTGTGCTTTCTGCCGATTTTGAACGAACATCGAGTCATTTTTTCAGGCCGGTTCACACGTTCAGCACTTATTCGGTTTTGTTTTCGATTTTTTTTTCAAAAGGGACTTCAAAAAATAAGCCAATGAATCGACTGAGAAAATAAAGCAAGATAAATTTTTAACAGGAAAGGGCAATTTTAATTTATTTTTCGGGTATGTTACTGTAGCGGAACGTGATCCGGAGTTCGAATCGGAAAATTGAGCTCGTCGCTAAATCGACGATGGATGAGACATCGCTTTCTTTATCGCAATAGCCACCTCTTCCAGTGCCATTACATATTTTGATTTTCCGATGAATCTTTTTCTCCGCATGTTCAATTACATGGGCTACCTTTAGCCGAATTCCGGTCAAAAATTCTCTTGAAAGAAAAGGAACTCTCGAAGAGATTTTTGAAATTTTCTTATCATGAAATTCCGACGAAAGTGTGGAAGAAATTTTTTGACAGATGAGAAAGAAAACGAGAATTTAATTTTCTTCGATGTTTTTTAGGGAGAAATTTGATAAGAGATTTTTTAAGGATGTAATTTGAAGGTATAATTGAACCGTTTGTTTGAGAAACTGCATATGTAACATTTTTGGCCAAATGAGATTTTTATATATTCTAAATCCTCGTCCAAAAATACGTATTCTGGCAAAAAATAGGAAAAAAAAAATTTGTTCAGGAATGTATGATTTTTTTTTCGTTTGTTTGAGAAACTACATATGTCCACGTACTTTGAAGAGCAATTGTGGAGTACTAATTACACTTTTTGCACTGAAAGTGCCCCAGGGTGTTGAGTTTTGCCAAAAACTATTGATCTGTATCGAAGAAATGTTGTTGTTTTCTCGAAATAGTGTAAAATAGACTTATGCAGTTTCTCAAACAAATGATTCAATTGTGTCTTCACTTTCCATAATGAGTGTATAATAATGTGGGAAATATTCTCCATTCTCTTGCAATGACAAGCATGGAAAAGCTTTCAATATATAACTGTTGAAATGCTAATAAAACGCTGAAGTTAAAAATCTGATCAAGTTCCAGTTGGAATGTAGAGCAATATAAAAAGAAGAAGAATCGCATTTGCTTGATTATTTGATTACATTTTTTCAAGGCAAACATTCCAAATCATCCTAATTATTTCAATATCATGGTATGTGCACAATCAACTATCATAAATAAAAAAATACAAATTGCAAAAAAGCTAAAGCTAAAGCTAAACTAAAGCTAAAGCTAAGCCAAATGGTAATTTTTCGGTATATTCGAGGTAATAATGTATATAATTGTAATGTGTATAATTGTAGCATACAAGAAACCCAAAACATGAAACAGGCATTAATTCGCAAACGAAAAACGGTTGACAAATAATTTCCCTTGAAAAAAGGCCAAATACATTCGGCCGAAACGTCGGGTAATTTCAAAATCTAGCCGTTTTGATTATCCTCAGACTGAGAAAGCCACATCCTTAAGCAACTTTAATTCCAGTCGACAATTAACAATAAATACGAGGTAATAAAATTAGAGCATTCTTTATTTTTACACAGTTAAAAATCACAACAATGTTGCTGTTACTGCATATTTTCATCACATCACTGCGAAAGCAAGTTTTATTTTCGATATGAGGATGTTTTGAACAATCAGTATGCAAATAGTTGTCAAAAGACGTCTAGTGGAAAATATGTAAACTAATATTTCTTTTCGCTATAGAAATTTCATTTTTTTTTCTTTCTCTTCAGTCTATCGGAATCCGGTATGAAGAGAAAAAAAAATTGGGAAGAGAAAGAGAATTAAAAAATCTCTTTTTATAAAGAAATTTTTCAATTTTTTCCTGAACCTTCGGAATTTGGCTGCTGATTTCGAAAAATTTGGTTACGCTATGCCATAAAAATTTCCTTTAGAAGTGGAACCAGAACATCTGTACACTCAGCGAACTGGACTATCGAAATTCATAACTGGCGCCTTATGAATCTTCGACAGATTATTCCACCAACAGTGCTTTTTATTTGCAGTTACCTACCTGAATATTCAAGCGTCAATGGGCGTGTGGTCTACATACCGGCCTCTCGACCCCGACGTCCATGGTTCGATCCCAGTCTGCCGCACTAAACTTTTTTTTTAAAATGAAAATCATCGTTCATAAGGCAACATATTGAAATTCATAACGATTCCTTGTGGCAAATTTTCATAAGGCGTTTGATTGAAAATCATACGTCCATTTTCCTTAGTGTACACTGGAGTTCGAGGAATTTGAAAGAAAATTTGCGGGTTAGTCAGCCGCAGAAGCCGTTCGAATCCCAAACAGTTCTTTGTAGGACTACCAATTTTAATGCCAAAAGAGTTAATAAGCGCCAACAAAAATAATTTCCCAGTCACAGGTACCGAACTATGGGGTTCTGGCTAGTACTTTGAAGATATCCTTTAGATAAACTCTCTTTTGTATGGTCATGCACAAGTCCGATTAATTTTCAATCATGCGCGTTTCTCAAAGAAAGCCAAATGAAAATCAAAACCTTGCAAGAAAGTTTTCACTTGTGTACTACTGTCGCCGCAGACGGTTGCTCAACAAGTTTCCATCAAATCACTACAGATGCCAGCGATTTACTGCTAAAATGCTACAGACGTCATTATGGTTTTTGGCTGGGACCGCTACCAATAACTTTCTCGTGGTGTATCAGCTCTCTGATTACTGGTTTTATCGTTTAATGAAAGCTACCAGCAAATAAACTCTCTTTTGCATAAAATGCTGGACCAACAAAAATCCGAATTATGTTGAATAATACGCCTTTTTAATCAATAACAGCATCAATAACATGCTATCATCAGAGAACACTTTCAAATGTTAATTCGTAACAATTTTATTTTCTGACTATTTTACAATCATCCACCCGAAACAGATTCGTGAAACAAGTGAAGCGTATCGTACCGTGGGGCATCAAAATCCGTACACTTAAGCACCTTAAGAAAAAAATCACTAGAAAATAGAAATCGAATGCATATGAAACGCTTGTCATTAAAACAGGAGCATGAAGGCTTCTACTTTTGAAGTGTTTCACATTTTTACACATTAAAATTCACGAAAAACATGATAAAATAATAAATTAAATCTACTACTCGAAATCCGTACAGTTATTTGTTATCTAAATATTTAAATTGAAGCTGACTGACTGACTAACGTACAGTGGTAAATAGTTCAATACGCACCTTGGGAAGCGATCCTTTCGATTTGTATTCTGCTTATCTTATATAATTAATCGCAATTAGCAATTAAAATGCAGTTACTTTTGGGGCCATTATGCTCTACGCGCAAAAAATGGAGGCAGAAACTCCGCCGTTGGTGGGTAGCAATTTGTTTTTTTAATTTTATTGTTTTAATTTCAAAGCCTACTTTTCATTTCAATGCCCTAAAAGCATATTGTCAAGTAGGGGAAACTGGGGTAATATGCACCCCCGGGGCAAAACGACCCTTTGACGTTTTTAAGGACATTTTCGGCAGATTTTCAGGAGTTTTTACAACAGCGCATGTAGTTCGGATCTCGAACTACGAATCTAGCAGTAAACATTCTTGAATGTATGTCTCAAACACCACCAAAAAAGCTAAAAGGTCGTTTTGCCCCGGGGGTGCATTTTACCCCAGTTTACCCTATCTGAACAGGATAAGATAAATTATTTTTAAATTAATTAACTTTAAACCCCTTTAATTTATTCTTGTCTCATGAGGTGGACGGATTTGGGTCCCACACGGTCCTATCGTGCTAAAATTTTGGCACATTTTTTTTATTTCAGCTAAAATGAACATTTTAACAGGCTGAGCCATTCAAATTTCCAATTTTTGCAAAATAAGGGATGGCGTACTTCACGGGAAATTTCCTCTGCTGGAGTGATAAGTTGAATAGTACGGAAGAACGCTAGGTCCAGGAGAAAAGGATGATTCGATCTGTTCTATCGCTGGAAAAACCAATTGAACGTCTATATCAAAGACATCCACTTGCACTACATTGCTAGGTACTCCATCCACAGCTCTATCAACGTCATCTTGAGAGAGTGAATAGCTTGAGAATACACTTGGAAAGTGTTTAATGAAAAGGGTGCATTTCTCCTCAGTATTCAGTATGTCGTGATCGTCCAGCTTACTTACTTTTAAAATTTACGAAAGACCAAAACTTTTTGGGGTGTCGTCGGAGATTTTGTTGCGTGAGATGAACATAATGTTTGTGGCGGAGTTTGTTATCGTCGGAGCGTCGATAATCATTGCTGGCGATGTTGAAGTTCCGTTTAGTAAAGGCATACCGTCGCACAATGGTCGGATTCGTCAAATTTAAATCGATAACTCAAAAACTATCAGTGCTAGAGTTTTGACGTCTTCAGAAGAAATGATCTAAAAGAAAAGATTTATATTTGGTGTTAGTTGCCACTGTCCGTTGTCTAGGTGTTCAGTCTACACGACCTCTGGTCGAAGACTGTGTTTCTGTCTTTTATTCTACCGAATATTTGGAAAATCCTAAAGATGGTATATGTGTTCACATGAAATTCCTTATTTTTCATACAAAACTAATATTATCATCAAACAGAAGTGGACAAAGATGGACAAATGAAATACCATGGATTTGATGGGCCTGCATGTATACTTTCAGAATACGATTGAATTATTTATTATTTATTTATTCAGACTAAGGCCGAAGTGGCCTGTGCGGTATATAAGAGTCTTCTCCATTCGGCTCGGTCCATGGCTACACGTCGCCAACCACGCAGTCTACGGAGGGTCCGCAAGTCCACCTGATCGATCCACCTTGCCCGCTGCGCACCTCGCCTTCTTGTGCCCGTCGGATCGTTGTCGAGAACCATTTTCACCGGGTTACTGTCCGACATTCTGGCTACGTGCCCCGCCCACCGCAGTCGTCCGATTTTCGCGGTGTGAACGATAGATGGTTCTCCCAACAGCTGATGCAACTCGTGGTTCATTCGCCTCCTCCACGTACCGTCCGCCATCTGCACCCCACCATAGATGGTACGCAGCACTTTCCTTTCGAAAACTCCAAGTGCGCGTTGGTCCTCCACGAGCATCGTCCAGGTCTCGTGTCCGTAGGGCACTACCGATCTAATGAGCGTTTTGTAGATTGTCAGTTTGGTACGGCGGCGAACTCTATTCGATCGGAGCGTCTTGCGTAGTCCAAAGTACGTACGATTTCCAGCCACTATTTCACTAGGGTTTCGAAGGGACTCGAGAATGCCCCTGAAACTCGAACTACGCACATCACCCGATCCATGATCGCTTTGATCAACCGTATCGGTTTATCCGGAAATCCGTTTTCGTGCATTAGCTGCCATAGCTGGTCCCGATCGATTGTTTTTTTTTTTTTTTTTTTTATTAGCTTTATTAAGGAGACTTGCAGCCCCAGGCTGGCTCGCCTCCGGAGGCCGATCGATTGTATCATATGCGGCTTTGAAGTCGATAAATAGATGATGTGTGGGCACGTTGTATTCGCGGCATTTCTGCAATACCTGGCATATGGCGAACACCTGGTCTGTGGTAGAGCGTTCACCCATAAATCCCGCCTGGTACTGCCCCACGAACTCTTTTGCTATTGGTGTTAGTCGGCGGCATAAAATTTGAGAGAGTACCTTGTAGGCGGCGTTCAGCAATGTGATTGCGCGGTAGTTGCTACAGTCCAGCTTATCGCCCTTTTTGTAGATGGGACACACGACACCTTCCATCCACTCCTGCGGCAGAACCTCATCCTCCCAAACCTTGCCTCACCACCGTGTTTAAACAGCTCTCCTGGTAGTTGGTCAACTCCAGGGAAATCTCCTCCTGGATTTCCTGGAGATTCGGAGCCGGAAGTCGCATGTCCTGCGCACGTGCTCCTAGGTTCATTACCATACCGCCACCGTTGTCTGCCATATCGCCATTCAGGTGCTCTTCGTAGTGCTGCCGCCACCTTTGGATCACCTCACGCTCGTTTGTAAGAAGGTTCCCGTTTATGTCCTTACACATATCGGGCTGTGACACGTGGCTCTTACGGTTACGGTATGAACGGTTCAACTTCTCATAGAACTTTTGTGCGTTATTAGCGCGGTACAGTTCCTCCGTCTCTTCATGGTCTCGATCTTCCTGCTGGCGCTTTTTCCTCCGGAAAATCGAGTTTTGTCTGTTCCGCGCCCGTTTGTACCGTGCCTCGTTCGCCCTCGTGCGTTGTTGCAGCAATCTCGCCCATGCTGCATTCTTCTCCTCAACTAACTGCTCACATTCGCCGTCATACCAGTCGTTTCTCTGATCCGGAGCCACCGTGCCTAGTGCAGCGGTTGCGGTGCTTCCAATGGCGGATCGAATATCTCTCCAGCCATCTTCAAGAGATGCTGCGCCTAGCTGCTCTTCCGTTGGGAGTGCCACTTCCAGCTGCGCGTAGTCTTGGGCTAGTCTACCGTCTTGTAGCCGCCCAATGTTTAGCCGCGCGGATGACTCCGACGCGTGTTGATCACCGTCGAGAGTTTTGAGCGCAGACATACTGCAACGAGGTAGTGGTCGGATTCAATATTCGCACTGCGGTAAGTGCGTACGTTCGTGATGTCGGAGAAGAATTTATCGTCGATTAGAACATGATCGATTTGGTTTTCCGTTTCTTGATTAGGTGATTTCCATGTGGCCTTGTGGATATTCTTGCGGAGGAAGAAAGTGCTTCGGACTACCATTCCGCGGGAGGCTGCAAAGTTTATGCATCGTTGGCCGTTGTCGTTCGATATGGTATGCAGACTATCCGGTCCGATGACCGGTCTATACATTTCCTCCCTTCCTACCTGAGCGTTCATGTCACCGATGATGATTTTGACGTCCCGCAGTGGGCATCCATCGTATGTCTGCTCCAGCTGCGCATAGAACGCTTCTTTCTCGTCGTCGGATCTCGCTTCGTGTGGGCAGTGCACGTTGATGATGCTATAGTTGAAGAAACGGCCTTTTATCCTCAGCTTGCACATCCTTGCGTTGATTGGCTGCCACCCAATCACGCGTTGGCGCATCTTTCCCAGCACTATGAAGCCGGTTCCCAGCTCGTTGGTGGTGCCACAGCTTTGGTAGAAGGTAGCCGCTCGATGCCCGCTTTTCCACACTTTCTGTCCTGTCCAGCAGATTTTCTGCAGCACTACGACATCGAAGTTGCGGGGATGTAATTCATCGTAGATTATCCTGTCGCAACCTGCGAAACCTAGCGACTAGCAGTTCCATGTTCCAAGCTTCCAATCGTGATCCTTTATTCATCGCTTGATCATTGGTTACGTATGTTGATTATAAAGTCTTATTCTTGTGAGATCTTAGATGTCAAAGAACATATGCTATGCACTCATTCTATTTTATGTATCACAGAAACAATCATATTGACCTTTGATTCCTCGAGTAGACCTTAAGGCGTTACTCCAGGGATTAGTATTACCTAGAGTTCAAAAGAACAATATGGAACAAAATAGTCTACTATTTCTTTTGGATCCCAGAAACCTTTGGAACCACTTTTCTAGGCCTAGAAAACATGGGTAGGACAATGCCTTGACTGTCCCACTCAGCACCATTCATGCGTAGGACATCCTACTTGTCCTACCCACTCCCGGCGCCACTGCTTGTGGCCACCAAATAGATTACGGAATCAACATATCTTATATGCACAATATAGATTTCGTTTCAGTGGAATCGAGAGTAGGACTTTTCCTTAATTGATTCTATATTCTTCTATCACTTTCTTTGCTGTTTATTTACATTTTAGCCCGCATCGTTTGAATTCGCACAAAAATGCAGCAAAATAAAATCGCTTGCTCATAATATAATTGGTTTTTCGTCCAATTTTTTTTCCGTGCTTTAGATGATAAGTTAAATGATGGGCAATCACATTGGAAGTAAATAATTTTGACCATTATCTTCGTTAAATTCAAAGATTTGCCTAAGGTCGCATATTGAACGTCTCTCTCCTACCGGCTGTTAACTGTTTTTGAATCAAGAAAATTATTTAGCTCTTTTTTAGTGAAATGTTTTCACTGTCATAAGACGAGTTTAGTACAATTCCATTTAATTCCACCACCTCGTATTACTTTTACATATACGTATTTCCAGGGGCAACTCGTCCATACGTTCTACCTGTTCATGGAACAGGTAACCATTTTTAGGTCAGAAGTAAGAAATTAATGTCTTGGCAATTAATTATTAGGGCAAATAATTTACTCAATAATTTTTTTAAACAAAGCTTCACGTAATATTTCTAATGATTTTAACATCTAAACATCTAAAGAAACAAAATATTTCGTAGGCAGATCAAGTTAATGCCACATGCCGTACAGTCAAATGTCAAATGCCGTACAGCTGAATGTGTGTTTTTCCGAAAAACCACACCCCATCACATATAAAGCTTTTGCCAGTCGTACGATCTATAATGAAGAACCATCAGCAGCGCTGCCATAAGTCAAATTTTAAGTTTTGCGTCATGATAAATGATTTGAAATAATTTCCTCCTTGGTAGGGTAAGGGAGGTATTTTGGACCACTTTAGGAGATGGCCGAACAATTTTGTCGAATAAAAGTTAGATTTTGTAATAATACTTGATCAATGCCCTATGCAACTAAAAAGTGGTGAATGCTAAGTAGGATTTGTAGGTAAAAATGTTGTAAATCCCACTGAAAGAACCAAACTACCATAAATTCTGAAGATATGTAAGATTTAATTTTGGACCACCTGTTTTTATTTTGGACCACCTGTTGAACATATTTTGGACCACTCGAACAATTTTGTATTGCTTGCAAAGTTATGTTACTATTGGATTAAATTAGCGATCTCCAGCATTTTCGGCGTTTTCATCCTGAAAGTCCTTGTGAAGCAATACATTTTTATAGGCATTCAAAGCTTAGAACAATATCTACAAGCTTAGGGTATTGAAACTAATTTCAATGTCAGTACCACTCGGTACAGCATCATCAAAGCAAAACAAACTTGTGGCCCATTGCCGTGATGTATACACCTGCATACATACCCTGCATATTTTTTATGTAGTTTGTTAGATCTGTTCCATTTGCGCCATTGATAGTAGTGGGTTGCCTGGTTCTTCCTTGCTCATTGCATATTCTTTTTCAAAACGAAACATAATCGTAGAACGCGGAACTCTGTTGCATTGGCAAACAGCACGGACGGAGAGCTATAGCAAAGATTGGTTCTTGGCGAAGAGATTTCTCAACTATTCTGCTCACAATCGCATATTATGGGACAAATATGGATAGGAATTACAGCAAAGGTGGGACTGATATGCGATCATAGGCAGTATTTTCGTACGGAAATAATAAAAGCAGTTACATGTTGGGTTAATAGACATTTTTCTAGGGCTTACATCAATAAACGGTAATTTATAAATGCGGTATGAACAGTAATTTATGAATGGTTTGATACTAGAGAAACAAATGGTTGCTAAAAACAAAAGTTTAAGAGATCTAGAACTTAAAAAGAAGATATGTCGAAAATATGTTCAGTTCAATGAAAAATGAACCTATTTTGGACATGCCTCAGAATACTGTTTTTAAACTTAAAATGTTTTGCTCGAGATATGAAACTGCTTCAATTAGGTTTTAATAAGTCAACAACATCATTCACATGGTTTAAATCTATGTACAAATAAACTTACAGCTTTTGAAAGTTGACTTCAATTTTACAATGTCGTCATATTTTTGGTCTAATCCAGCCGGCATGGGTAAATACGTGAAAATATTCTTAATAATTGCAATATTTTATAAGAAACAAATGTAGGAAATACCTTATGGATAGTTTCTTTGTGCAATAAAATTTAAATATTGCACGTTTTATTTAGTTTTGTGTGATATAAATACAAAATTCAGCTAGGTGGTCCAAAATAAGAGCCCGGTCCAAAATACAGCCGTTACCCTATGCTCACTCGTTCTCCGCGCGCAGAGAACCAGCGTGAGCGTTGCCAGCTTTCTCCGTTTTCTCACATCATCCTCTTTCGCATGCGAAGCAAGCACGTTTAGATGCAAGTTCTGCCATGCGCGCAGGAGTCAAACCCGTTCGACGCGCTGCGAGAACAATCAACGATGCGCGCACCTTCGGTTAGACTCGATCGTAGTGTCGGGCTGTGCTTTGCCGAAAGGCGCACCGCGCACGCTTTCGCGCCGATTATTGGAAACAGAGCCTGAAATATTCATCTTCATGAAGCAACTTCAGTCCGAATTTTGACAAACATCGCATTAATATTCAAAACATAGAATGACATAGTCAGACGACTACTCCACGAACTCATTCATTCGACTGTCACTGAATGTGTTTACTATGTGCAGAAAAAAACACAATTAGCATTGTTTATGTTGATGTTTACCGTTGAAAGTGCCTCGCGGATAAAAATCGGATTCAGTCCTGTGCGATAAATCACTTTACTGCTTTGAAACGTGTTTAGATTTCAGATAATTTATCAATTTGTAAAATGTGCATACATATTCAATGACTAATGTTCAACTGAATATTGACTGTCTAGAGCCGACTATGAATGTGTCTGGAAGTGAACTGACAATTGAAGAAAGGTGGACTTCACCAAAAATTTTCGATTATTTTACACTCTGATTGGAAACAGTTTGTTTTTCTTTTTTCTCGTGATGAATATGCAATGCATCAAGAACAATATTAAATTAATGTTTGCGTTTTCAAAAGAGAGATTAAATAATGCTTTTTTACGAATACTCAAAATCAATCAACATAGAGAAAAAGGTATAGTTTTCACTAAATTTGAAAATTAAATAACTGGAACACATTTCAGCTTCTAAATGTGACTCATTGGCCGTCACAATCTGGGGTCGCATCAAACAATAATTGTATAATTATATACTAATTATATACTATAATTATTATACTAATAATGGTTAATAACATTTCTTTCATAGCAACAAAATATGTGAGAGTTTAAATATTAGCGGCGATGGGACCCGTGTACCCTGAATGGTGGAATGAGCCGATATGAAAGAGCTTTATTCTGAGCAATATCCAATTATTGCCAACTGTTACCAAGTTAGATTTTAGACGATTTGCGAGAGTCTAAAATTTTAAGTGTATCTAAATTTAAAACATTTTTGTAACAAAAATTAGTCATTTATTGTTTTGTAAATCTTTTCTATTTAAATTGTTTTTTTCTAATATTTGGTTAAGTTGTACAAGAAAAGGTTGTACTATTAGATTAAATGTCCAACTTTCATTCGAAACCACTCAGCTTGATGAATTTTTTTTTATCAGCATGGTAGAACAGGTGTAGCAAAAGTCCACGAGACGCCCCTGATTTCGACCTCAACTATGAGGCCGTCTTCGGTGTCTCGTACTTGACTCGACTTGTCGCATCTTACCGCATGGCTACGGAAAGCCCCAACAAAAATAAAAGTAACAATTTATTTTAAAATTTGTGAGAAAATCTAACAGTCACTGACTACGTTTCTAGATTCAGTTTATTTACTTCAGCCAGATGAGTTGAAACCAATGAAATCTTTTCCTGTATGTATATTGTATAAGCAACGCTTCACAGCATATAAGATTGATACTGCTATGATTTTTTCCGCTTCCGACAACTCATTATCAACGGCTGTATTTACATCTAACTACAAACATCATTTAATACAGAAATTCTCGCTGAAAAGCGCTCACTAAAACACCCACGTGATCCTGGCTTTTGATTAATATGCAATATACAGTTTATTCTCATATTAGAAATGATCGAACCAAGAATAATGCTTCTAATTTTTTTAAAGCATAAAAAGAGCATTCACACTGTTCATCGTTTGATCCATATCAATTTGCCTGCACGTGCTCTGTAAATGTCCTGCCGGTTGTCTGGCAAATGCGACAATCCCTGCCGGGGATTAGCCATCGCAATGAATTGAACAATAACAATCCGTCAAAACAATTCCACCGTTGACACGTTTCGTCGCTTCTGATTTGACAACTCGGTTACAGCGCGACGGCGCGGCGGTGGCGGCGGCGGCTTCCGAATCACCCACCACCACTATTCCGTCAGCTGAACAGTTCCATGAAGCGTGAAAATGTGCAATGAGATTTAATCCGGCTAATCGTTATTTGAATACACGCACGGCACACGGACGGGTCCGACGAACCCTTCACATTTGCCTGTGGGTCGATCGAATGTAAGAGCAACCGGAATAATCACCCCACTGGCACTGTACAGCGCCGCACTGCCTGTACCAAACCAATCCTCGAAAGATGAAAATAATCGTTTGTAACCACTTTGTCCAGATGCGAATGAGCTACCGAATGTGTTCGATGCGGTTCCGATTCATACATTCGATATTTACTGGCGCGAAAAAAAAGAACCCAATGCAGATTGGAAGGGCAAGAAATTCAGTTAATCTGCGATTATTTTCGCTGACAGTTTACTTCGGTCATGTGCGTCAGGAAAAACAAAACGAATCGTGTTGCTGTTCCCGGTTCAGACGATCAAAATCCTCCAAATAATCGCCTCCTGCACATAGACAAGTGTTTGCTCGTAACAGCTGGTCGAAATACTAAAACATGTAACGTCAGTCGTCAAAACATTTCAATGGCATGCATTTTCATATTTTTATTGATTGATAATATTGATCTAATAATTGGTTAGTTGATTTACAAAATAAAAACAAAACACTTCACTGTGCGATATTTCCATCACCGTTCATTGTCATCCCATCTCGTGCCGATTCAAACGATAATTCACGCCAATATTTATATGTGTAATGAAACGAAAAGCATCGCCCAAACAATTGTTTTAAATTGTTTGGCCGGGTAAAATATTTATCGCTATAAATATTATTATTAGTACAAGTAATTATTTATGTATGTTGTATTCGTATATTACACGCAAACATACGAGCGACTAAGAGCGATTGCTGCTACTGGCGCAAATTGCCATCATCAGGATTCTACGGGCAAATAGAGGCTCGACGCACACATTACACAGCACACAACAACTGTTGTTGGGTGCGGTGCGATTTGCGTCACTTGTTCACTTGTAAACAATTAAAACAGTTTCCAGGCTGTATCAATGGTGTCTGCTCGGGAGGAAATAGAGGGGAGAGGACATAAAAATAGCAAACTGTAATTGTTGGTCGGAGTAGGGCTATAAACAATCGAAAATCTGGTTGATTTTTTTTTGTATTTTGTTGCTGGATTATACGATAATTCAACACTGTACAAGATTATTGTTATTGTTGTGCTCTGGTATTTACATTTTGATTAGAATTGAAACGCGTCCCTAGACGTCTTCAGACGAAATCGGATGCATGCAAATGTCTAGATTGGGGCTAATTAAGACCATCAAGATTGCAAATGCGTCAATCCTAAGAAGATAGCAGCCAGATGATATGAGATATACCTCTCTTATATCATCTGGCTGCTATCATAACAATCATGATAATCATAGTAATGGGATTATTCTACCTTTAATACTAAATTAATACTACTAATTCCATGTTGCTTGAAAATAAAAAAAAGTAGAATGTCAAGAATACAAATAAGCTGGGAAAACATGGCACACCCTGAGGAGAATAATAAGGTGAATAGAACACAAAAGAATAACAATGAAATTCAAAAATTTTGAAAGAATTTGAAAGTATTTGCTAGAAAAGTAAGAAAGTCGATAAGGTTAAAAAACATGTAATTTGAATGATTGAAACGGTTTTTCAAGTTCTTAATTTTAAACGGAAACGTCTACTCCCACCAAGCATTTCAAATATCAACCGATCAAATCCTGCCACCCATGTCAGGCACAAGGATTCGTTGTTGAAACCATTCAATCTCCGAGTCATCGATAAGGTCATCTTGGGGGGCATTTTCCCAGCCAATTTTCTCCAATTCTCAGCATACCGCCAAGCAACCACTTGTTCGGTATTCATTCGTTGGTTGGCTGTTTGGAGAATGTATCACTGTATACACTTCCCTGAAAGGAGAGCGATGATGGTCGCGTAGTTCTTTGCCAAACATCAATATTTACCCATCTTTAGAGTGTTTGAATGAAAAATGTCCATAAACCCTCCAGTCAGTCGTGTGTCCTGCCTTCCGCCGCGTGCGACCCGGATGGTGGGTCCACTTTTTACTCCAACACTCTCGCAGTCACCCGGGAAAATGCAGCAAATACTCGGAAAAGTGCGGAAGTGAGAGTCCTTCCTCGTCGTCGTCGTCGTAGTCGTCCACGCGTACCTTCTGACCAATAGGCAATGCGAGGGAGCAATGGCGCGAACTCGCACTGTCGCAAGATGGATGATGGTGGATGCTGCCTGCAACGAACAATTGCCTATCTTTGGGGGAAGGTCACCATTGCAGCGGCGCGTCGCTCCACGTTGGTGGGTGAGGGACTTTTTTGTAAGCTCCTGGCTCGTCACGATGGAGCAGCGTTTTCCAAATTATTGGATTCTAGTTTTTATAGGTACTGAGGAAAACACTGTTGAACTATAAGCAGGCACGATATTCTCATTATCATTGGGATAACAAGACAAGTAGCTATGAACACTTCACATAAAGAAATATCATTCATGAGAATGAAAAAAATCATTGGTTAAAATAAAAAGTTTCATTGGTCCTTTTTCGTAGAGAGTTGCGTATCTTCAAGAAAATAGTCCGACAACTGTTGCTTTCAAAGTTTATCACCCTTTCGAAAATTAAAAGTTTGAACTTTTGGAAATTATTCGGAAACACGAGGAAAATATCCAGACGTTCCTGCAGGAATTCCTAAAAAAATATCTCCCAAGCGTTCCTTTAGAAATGCTCCCAAAATTCTTTCATTTCCCTTCGGATATTTGCACCAGGAATCTCTCCATAGTTTATTGAAATATTGGTTCAGAAATTCCTCCAGTTTCCAGAAATTTCTTCGGATCTTCCTTCCGATTTCCTCCAGAAACTCACCCAAGAATTCATCCGGGAATTCCGGCGGAAATTTCCCTAGGAATTCATCTGAAAATTATTCCAGAATTTACTTCAAAATTCAACTCTGGAGTTTCTTCCAAAAATCACCTAAAAATTCCTCCGGAAGCATCAAAACATTTATCCGTAAATTTTCCCAGAAGTTCCTCTGAAAAATCGACTAGGAATCTTATCGAAAATTTACTAAAAAAATCCTTCAGTGCTTTCAGAAATTTCGTCAGAAATTTCTCCAGAACTTACTTTAATATTCTCCCCTCCGGCAATTCCAAAGGAGTTCTTTCATAATGGCCGATGTCCACGTAGCGGTTTTTAAGCTGCACAACTACATTTGCTGCTGGATACCTTGCGTGGACGCTTGGTGCACGCAGCTTAAAAAAAAAACCGTTACGTGGACGTCGGCCCTAAACTCACCCAAAAGACCATCGGGAAACTCCCCAAGGAGCTCCTCCAAAATTTCTCCGGAACATTCATCCGGAAGCTCCTCAAATAATGCACCGGAAATTACCCCACAAATTCTTCCAGGAGTTCCTAAGGAAATTTTCTTCAGAGTTCCTCCAAAAATTTCCCCAGAAATGTCTCCGGAAGTTAATCCAAGATTCCTCTGGTAACTTCTCCAGGAATCTTTCCGGAAGTTAATTCAAAATATTTCTCCAGATATTCCGTCTGGAATTCTTACGGAAATTGTTTCAATGACTCGTCTTGCATTTCTCCCAGGAGTTCTTTTGGAAATAAATTCTTTCAGAAAACTACCTATGAATTCCTTCACAAATTTAGCCAGAAGTCTTTTCAGAAACTCACCCAAAAATTCATCTGGAAATTCTATCAGAAAGCCCTCCGGGAATTCACACCACATTTTTTTAAAAGAATTTCCAAAGGATGTTCAGAAAGAGTTGCAGTAGAATGCTCCAAAACGATTGCTGAACATAGTTCTGAAGAAATTCCGGAGAGAAATTTCGAATGAATCACAAAACTTCATTCTGTATTTTTCAAAGGATTCCTCAATTCCTTAAGGGGATACGGGAAGCACAAACAATCATCAAATCGTAATCATTTTCATCATTGAATGCTTAATTTTTTTTCTACAACAAATATGATTTTGAAAAAGTATCAGCGGCGCGTGCTTACTCTCCATCTACATGCTGATACATTTACAGTTACATCAAACAACTAAAACCCGAAATACGACGCTCCAAAGGTACGAGGTGCTAATGCTAGAAAGAGACAAAAGATAGGCAAAATAACACGGTGTGTAGTGCTTCCCCAAGTCACCTTAAGGATTTACTGGATGAATTTATTCTAGAAATTTAGAAATTCCTGAAATAATTTCTGAATGAATTCCTGAAAAAAAAAATCCAACGGAATTCCTGAACTAATTTCTAAAGAGATTCTCCTTAATGAATTTCCGAAGGAATACCTAAAACAATTTTTGAAGCTAAATTAATGATTTCGTGTGTGTTACTTCTACGTGAAGTTAAACGATTTACAATGATATGGAAATGCTAATATCATCTTCCAAACTTGGACGTACATGTTCATGATAGCATTAGAGGCGAAAGTATAGAATTGATAGTTCCGTTAGGATACGGCAGGCATGAAGTATGTTTTTATAGAAGTCGATTTGAAAGCGAGCGGAGGGCAATATTTGTGATGGCACATATCGCACGACCTTCCTTCTGCCAAGCCCCCGTATGAAGGGGAGGAAGAATATCAGTGTGGAAGCTGATATATCTCCACTGGCAAAAGGAAGGTGGTTTGACTTGCTCATATGCCATCGCGTGCGGAAGGATTTGCTATCGACGAGTACTGTCCCCAAATTTCTAATATGACATCAGCATTTAGTCGAATAGGATTTTATTGCACAATTCTGTTTTCTCATTGCGTCCGTCTCGTCGCAACCAACTTGGCTGCCTCGGAGAGAACAAAGCAGAGAAAGGCACTGCTGCTGTACCGTCGACCAATAACAGCTTAATTGATGGATGCCCCACCAAGGGTAGTACACTAAATTAATGATTTCGTGTGTGTTACTTCTACGTGAAGTTAAACGATTTACAATGATATGGAAATGCTAATATCATCTTCCAAACTTGGACGTACATGTTCATGATAGCATTAGAGGCGAAAGTATAGAATTGATAGTTCCGTTAGGATACGGCAGGCATGAAGTATGTTTTTATAGAAGTCGATTTGAAAGCGAGCGGAGGGCAATATTTGTGATGGCACATATCGCACGACCTTCCTTCTGCCAAGCTCCCGTATGAAGGGGGAGGGAAGAATATCAGTGTGGAAGCTGATATATCTCCACTGGCAAAAGGAAGGTGGTTTGACTTGCTCATATGCCATCGCGTGCGGAAGGATTTGCTATCGACGAGTACTGTCCCCAAATTTCTAATATGACATCAGCATTTAGTCGAATAGGATTTTTATTGCATATTAGAAATTTGGGGACAGTACGTACAAATCGTCGACGTCCAAAAGATGAAAGACATATCAATTGAAAGAGTATTCCTAATGGATTTTTTAAATGACTTTACAACGAAATTTCCAATGCAATATTGGTGGAGATTTCTAAAATATTTTCCGAAGAAATTTCTGTTGGAAATTCGGAAGGAATATTTGGAAGAATTTTGAAATAATTCCTTAAGGAATTCCCTAAGAATTTCCTAAAGAAATATCGTGGAGGAAATTCAGAAGAAACACCAAGGTTTTTTTTTTATTTTATAAAGAATTCCGGCAAATAGATTCCTCGATATTATCTTCATAGTCTCTGTATTAATCTGAAATTTTGAAAGTGGATTGTACGCTCGTCTGTGTGATGGCAGGCTTAATATCAAATTGATTACAATATGGCTATTCTAAAGGCGTTCACAGTAGATTGTCTGAATCTAGTATACTCTACTCCTCTTTTCTTCTCTTGAAGAGAAATAACCAGAAAAGTATTTCTGGTTATGTTGAATTTTGAAAATAAGTATCATCCTGAGACAGTTTGATATTTGTTGATTAACCGTGACCCTTACGACCACAGGTCTGTCGACATTTATCATCGACTGTAAGGTTATCTAAAATAATCAAACTGTCGCGACGAGACCCCCTGCTACTGATCAACTTTGACTGGTCAAGCTATTAGTCTAAACTGTTATCAAATAACCAGTTACGGATGATCGTACGAAGGAGAGATGAAACTAGTTATCGATGATGATGAACACCGACGAATGGACCAAAACAATAAGTGGGAAGAATTGTAAATCATCCAGGTACAACGAAGTTGGTGTGATTCTCTACAAACTAAATCTTCTTATATTAGTGATTAAAATCTAAAATTCTTAAATTTAATATACGGCTAGATCAACAAAAATCCACGGCATATGATGCCTATAGATTAGTGATTACTGTAACTAGATTATGATGATGATGATGATGATGATGGTCTCGCCACATACCCCTACAAAGGTTTGAGCTAGACGATTTATCTTTAAGATATTTAATTGTGATCAATTTAATCAGATTTTGCAAAACAATAAACGATCCGATTATTTTCACAGATATAAACAACAATACAAATTATCATCGCTTTCCAGCAAAAAATATAAATAAGTAAAAAGAACCGTTGAGTTCAACTGCAGATGTTCGCAAGCATCATCAGTGATACAGCGAGTCCGATACAAATACAAAACTTGTGATACCTCTCGCATGATGCCAAAAGTTTCGTCAGGAATCGCGCACTCAAACCATTCTCGCTAGTACCAATCAATTTACTGTACAAAGCTCGACAACATTCAAAACTTGTGTTACCTCTCCGTAGATACCAAAAGTTTCGAGAAAATCGCGTTCTATCTGAGAGCTCCCTACTTTTCTGTAGTATCTTTCAAACAGTTTCAAATATTTCAAATTGTAGTGATAAATACAAAAAGTCATTTATACCTGTATTACGCGCGCGATTCTCAAACTTTCGTAGACTACACATAAAGAATAAAAGTTAAAACACATCAACAAATAAAATACCATCATCATCATCGAGGCGAACAATATAGTCTATAAGCGCCCTAATGAAATAACAAATCATTTACATTCGTCCAAACAAAAATATCCGTTATCACAAACTTCGTCAAGATACACAATTAGTCAATAATAAAAACTTAAATAAATAGCTGTTTAAAAAACAGCTTTCACGTGTGAAATGCAAAGTCTCTTGAACTGTGATAGTGTACTTGCTCGCTTGATGTGTGCAGGCATCGAATCGAAAACATGTATTCCTTTATAAAACAATGAATTTTGTGAAGCACCATGTATAAAATAAGGTGTTCTTATTTCTTCCGCGTTTCTAGTATTATATCCATGAATGTCACTTCCTCTTTCAATTCGATTACACAAATATCGTGGCAGCAATCTATTTATTATTTTAAAAATGAACACCATAGTCAAATAAACAATTCTCTGCTTCACTGATAACCATTGCAAAGCGTCCAACAAAAAGAAGGAGGAAGTGAATCTATTACATCTCAAAATCAAACGCATTACTTTATTCTGCAAACGCTGTAACCTCGATATTTGTGTTTCATTAGTTAGAAATAAAATGGAAGCACAAAAGTCCAAGTGAGGAGAGATGATTGACTTGTACAACTGTATTTTACTCGCAACAGTTAATTCGTTTTTTAATCGACATAAAATTCCATACTTCTTGGCTATTTTCTTGATGACATTGTTGATATGAGAATCAAATTTCAATTTATCATCAATAATCACGCCAAGATATTTAATTTCCCAAACGCGATCAAGTGTTTCATCATCAATTTGAACGGAAACATTACCAATGACTCGATTTCGCGAAATTACCATGTATTTAGTTTTGCTTACATTCAATTTCAACTGTTTGTACTTCAACCATCTACTTAAAGAACGCAAATCTGTGTTCAAGCGTGAAACTGCATCTTCGATAGTTCTAGCTGCAATGAATAATACGGTGTCATCCGCGAATAGATTAATATTACAAAATCGTAAAACCCGTCCCATGTCATTAATATACATAATAAATAAAACGGGCCCTAATACACTTCCTTGTGGAACACCAAGATTATTTTCCATAGGATTTGAAACACAATCATTAAAAGCAGTCTTTTGAGTTCTGTCAGACAAATAGCTTCTAAACCATTCATATGCAGAGCCCGAAATTCCAAAGCGCTTTATTTTTTCCAACAATAAGGGCCTAGAAATTGTCTCAAATGCGCGTTTAAGATCCAAAAATACAGCAATGATAGTATCTTTACGCTCCATGTTCTCTTTCCATTTGGCTAACATCAAGTTCAATGCGGTTTCACAAGAATGTCCTTCTCGATATCCCGATTGTTCTTGTATTAGCAGGTTATTACTATTCAAATATGTAACTAACTGGCCTTTGACAACAAGTTCTAATATTTTTTCTAATGTGTGCAACATGTTGATGGGACGAAACTCTTCGGCTTTAATCGTTCCAGCAACTTTTTGAATAGGAATCACAAGAGATTCCTTCCATACCTGCGGCACGTGCCCGGTTCTCAGTGATTCATTTATGAGGTCCAGCAGTTTGTGTCCAATGACATGAAAACAATCTTGTAGAACTCTAGCGTTAACGTTATCAACTCCAGCTAAATGTTTACCAAAGCAAAATCTTCGGTCTACTATACGGATTTGAAAACCCCCACAACATTCTTTTAGAATTTTGTGAGTGGGTAAGCGATGAATCGTCGATGTACCAATGCAAAACATGCTTCCGTGCTGATTCGAATGACACCCGCATGTTTACATTTGATAAATGTCGCTAGTGGGAGCACTTTCAGTGCGCTGGCGCTGGCATAAACGAAGCTGTGCATAGTCGTCCATTTGTGTGCAAGAAGTGCATCTCTGAGCTACCAGGAAACCAACGAGTGCTGAGATCCCACACCAAGGGAATAACGATCACCAAATCGTCCGAGGCTAGAGCCCTCTCCTCTCGTTATGGCAGCAAAGTATCGTCAATGCGCAGTGGTAGTTCCCGGTCATCAGCCGTGAGAGGACGGCTGAAATTAGCGGAACAAGAAGCCAAGATTAGGCTGAAGGAGATCGAAGAGGAAGAACAACTTCACAAAAGCGAGCTTGCGGAAGCACAGCGGCAGTTGGAAGAAAAAACGAAGCAATTAGAGGAAGAATCAAATTTGCGTCAGCGGACACTGGAGGTGAATCGTGCGCGGCTCGAGAAACAACAATCGATCCGGCGCGAGTCTTTAGAGCAACGGAATATATTGAATCCGGTAGTATTATAGAATCCGTTGCGGATTCTGTCGACAAAGTGTCTAAATGGTTGACAGCTCATCCATCAGGAAGAATGACCCAAAGGAAATCAGCAGGTGTACTATGTATCCCTGCTACCACAATGATTCCTTTGGCTCCGACTGAAGTACCTGGGACTTCGTCCAGTAGGCTCACCAAGCAACAACAAATCGAAATAGCGTTTGCATCCAATTCTGAACAAACAAACGGCCTTCGTATCAGAAGTTGCAGCAGAAATAAAAACCTTCAAGTACAAAGCCTGTTTCGAATTCAGCACCGCCAGCTACCGTCGATAATTTATTTGGTCCGTCTGCGATAACTATGCTCGCACAACGCGAACAAAAACCTCTACGAGACGTTCGTTCGGTTACGGTCAGGGAATCTATTCAACAATTTGTATCAGATTCGCATCCTTTTTACGATACGCGGTCTATCCCCGCCAGGTTGGCGTCGTGTCCACCAATGATGCGTCATCCCTTCGATCGGCATACAGCTGGGGCTAATTTTGTATCGAAAGAGCCGTGATGGAACACACCCATCCAACATTATCCTCGGATGTCATCCAGGAATACGGATCATTGTAATACTTCGGCCGATCCAATAACGAGATCCTCTTCAGGATTACGGTCATCCCATCGCTAGTACAAATACAGGTCAATTGACAAATCCACCACAAATACGCTAAGAAGAGAATTCGTTTTCTCAAGAGAGCAGCCAGGGGTTCTCAACACACAGCAGATAGCGGCGTGGCAGGTTGTAGGAAAGGATCTGCCCATGTTGAACGGAAATCTAACAGATTGGCCGATGTTCATCAATACAAAGATGCTTCACAGGGCATGCTCGGGTGGCCGTGGGTAGCCGACATCTTCTTCCTGCAAATGTACCGCAGGTTGTCAACAAGCTTCGGTTCCTCTACGGGCGGCCTGAGCTGCTAATTATGTCTCTTCACGAAAGAATAAGAAGAACTCCGGGTCCTAGACAAGATAGGCCTGAAACCATTCTTGAGTATGGACTGGCAGTCCAAAATTTCGTCGACCACCTGCAAGCAGCCCATCATCAGGGACATCTTTCAAACCCGATGCTAATGCAAGAGCTGGTGGAGAAGTTGCCCAGCTCCATGCGAATGGACTGGGCGGTATTCAAAGGAACGCAACCGCGAGCTACTGTTGTAATATTCGGCGTGTTTATGTCGAAGCTCGTAAGCGCGGCTAGTGTAGTAAGTTTCGAGCTACCTATGCTTCTGAAACGCCAGAACAACGGGAAGCTACAGCGTTTAGCAAAAACACAGGAGAGAGCGCGAATCCAGACATATTCCACTGAGGAGCACCCTCGTGTCCAGCTAACAAGTGCAAACACACGAAAATTTCCGAAATATTGTGCTGTTTGCGATCGTGAAGGGCATAGAGTAGCTGAATGTTCGAAGCTTAACCCTTATGCGGCCGACGGGGTACCCGTGTTCCTTTTTCAAATTCAAGTGGTGATATTTCAATGAATTTTTATAGCTGAAAGCTGAAACTCGGTGACATCTAAGAACTCCATAAAATGTAGCATCTTTGAGAAAATCACGTTGATACAGTGAGGAGGGACGTGGGGAGGGGCATCTGATTGTTTTTACCACGTGGATGGCCGACAGGGTACCCGTGTTCCACTAAATTGATATTTTCATAACTTTAACAATTTTCAACCGATTTAGATAATTTTGACAGTTTTGGAAACAGAAACTCATATACTTTTTGCCCATAGTCAGGGTTTACAGATTTTGTCCATGGTTATACAAGAAATCTTTGAAGTAAGACTTAAGAGTCTACACACGTAACCGAAGGACTATCAACCAGTTTCGAATATATTACATGCTCATTGCGCTTCTTAGAATAGTCGGTGTTCACAGTATACATTCTGGGTCTTCAAAAACCCCTGGAGTAAGGCCTAAGTCACCCAAAAAATCCCTGGAATAAGATCTTATGGTCTGCTAACGTAACCAAAGGTCTATCGTGCAAATTCAAAAACGGTACATGCTCTTTATGGTGCTTAGCATATAATGCTTTCACAGTATATGTTCCGGGTCATCCAATGACCTTTTCTTAAAACATGTTTGCATTCCAAGTAGTTCTTGTTGCTGTCATTGGTAGTAGGTAGTCTACGAACTCCATACAGTCAAGGTCTTCGGATCAATCTCCGTAATGGAGGCAGTTATCGGAGAATAAACAAGTTGCATGACCCCTTCTTGGTATATGTTTGAATTCCAAGTAGTTCCTGTTGTTGTCGTGAGTTCCAGGTAGTCTATGAACTCCACACAGTCAAGGTCTTCGAATCAATCTCCGTAATGGAAGCAGTTATCGAAGAATAAACAAGTTGTGTAACCCCTTCTTGGCATATGTTTGTATTCCAAGTAGTTCTGGTTGTTGTCGTGGGCTCTAGGTAGTCTACGAACTTCATAGATTCAAGGTCGATGGATCAACCTCCGTAATGGAGGCGGTTATTGAAGAATAAACATGTTTTGTGACCCCTTCTTGGCATATGTATGTTTTTCATGCAGTTCTTGTTGTTGTCGTCAGTTCCAGGTAGTCTACGAACTCCATACAGTCAAGGTCTTCGGATCAATCTCCGTAATGGAGGCAGTTATCGAAGAATAAACAAGTTGCGTGACCCCTTCTTGGTATATGTGTGTATTCCAAGTAGTTCTTGTTGTTGTCGAGGACTCCAGGTAGTCTACGAACTCCATAGAGTCAAGGTCTGGGGATCGACCTCGGTAACGAAGGCAGCGTTTGAAGAATAAAAAAGTTTTGTGACCCCTTCTTGATATATGTTTGTATTCCAAGTAGTGCTTGTTGTTGTCGTTGGCTCCAGGTAGTCTACGAACTCCATAGATTCAAGGTCGGTGGATCAACCTCCGTAATGGAGGCAGTTATTGAAGAATAAACAAGTTGTGTGACCCCTTCTGGGTATATGTTTGTATTTCATGTAGTTCTTGTTGTTGTCGTGAGTTCCAGGTAGTCGACGAACTCCATACAGTCAAGATCTTCGGATCTATCTCCATAATGGAGGCAGTTATCGAAGAATAAACAAGTTGCGTGACCCCTACTTGGTATATGTGTGTATTCCAAGTAGTTCTTGTTGTTGTCGAGGACTCCAGGTAGTCTACGAACTCCATAGAGTCAAGGTATGGGGTTCGACATTGGTAATGGAGGCAGTTATTGAAGAATAAACAAGTTGTGTCACGCCTTCATGGTATTTGTTTGTATTCTAAGTAGTTCTTGTTGTCATTGGTACCAGGTAGTCTACGAACTCCATAGAGTCAAGGTCTGTAGATCAATCTTCGTAATGGAGGCAGTTATTGAAGAATAAACATGTTTTGTGACCTCTTCTTGGTATATGTTTGTATTCCAAGTAGTTCTTGTTGTCGTGGGCTCCAGGTAGTCTACGAACTCCATAGATTCAAGGTCTGTGGATCAACCTCCGTAATGGAGGCAGTTATTGAAGAATAAACAAGTTGTGTGACCCCTTCTTGGTATATGTTTGTATTTCATGTATTTCTTGTTGTTGTTGTGAGTTCCAGGTAGTCTACGAACTCCATACAGTCAAGATCTTCGGATCAATCTCCGTAATGGAGTCAGTTATCGAAGAATAAACAAGTTGCGTGACCCTTTCTTGGCATATGTTTGTATTCCATGTAGTTCTTGTTGTTGTCGTGGGCTCCAGGTAGTCTACGAACTCCATAGAGTCAAGGTCGGTGGATCAACCTCCGTAACAGATGCAGTTATTGAAGAACAACTGGGAGGGACGGAAGGTAGCGGTTTTGCTCCAATACCTTTTCCGAACTTAATCTATTACATGTTGTGCATATGCCTAATCGAGTTTCAGACATAGTAATTAATTTCCACTCCGGTGGCTCAATACCCGGAACATAGGCAATTAACTTTGAATGTACTGAACTCGAAAGGCGATCTCTCTTCGCTTATGTGGTCGGGTTGGGATCTGACGACCAACTGGCGCAATCTCACACAACCCTACTTCATCGAGCGCCGTTGGTGATGAAGCAAGTGTGTAGGAGCCAGATAACACTAAATACTCATCCTACTTGGTTGGCATTGTACAAAAACATATATGAGAGAGTTAGTTCTGAGAATGTATTGCGAGAGTTCGGCTACATGCCCGGTGCTGTGAATTTGGTTTCATCAGTACCCGCTAAGCTGTGGAGGACGACGGAGGTCCTTCGTAGCTTAGTAGGGAAACACCTGTCTAGCGTACTGGTTTCGTTGGATCAAACCCCACCGAAGTTCTCTAGATCAATCTCCGTAATGGAGGCAGTTGTCGAAGAATAAACAAGTTTTGTGACCCCATCTTGGTATATGTTTGTATTCCAAGTAGTTCTTGTTGTTGTCTTGAGCTCCAGGTAGTCTATGAAATAGAGTCAAGGTCGATGGATCAATCTCCTTAATAGAGGCAGTTATTTGAAAATAAGCAAGTTGTGAGACTCTTGGTCTATGTTTGAATTTTAAGTAGTTATTTTCATTGTCGTGGGCTCCGTAATGAAGGTAAGGCAAAATACGTGGATGGAATCCGTATTTTTTTGTCGAAGAGACGTACAAACTTATCAACAGGTACTAATAAATGATTCATAATAAGCTACAGTCAGTGAAAGTTATTTCATGAAAATCTTTATTGTTTGCGGCAAATTGGGTCGAAAACGCACAACTGTATTTTTTGTTGATTTAACTTTGCTGCGTCGCAGCAAGCGTGAAATAATAAAAATGACAGTTGTGCGTTGCTTCCGTATCGAGTGGTGTGCCCCCGAAAACGCGAGCACTTTGAAACTTGGATTCCGTAAGGAGTGACCTTAAAGACCCTCTAGATATTCGTGTAAGCCTAGAAGTCTAACTCCATAAATTTCTAGGATGACCATTAGCATATGCCATGAACAGGCTGATATATCTCTGGTGCAGATCCTAATGCCTTACTTCAGGGTTTTCTTGGATGACCATGAACATTTAAAATGGGTGCATTCTATTCTACGTACTATAAAAGGCATGTATAACTATTCAACTAGGCCGAAGGAACTCTGGTTACGCGTGAAGTTCTTGCTGATTGTTCAAGTGTTCTCTTGGATACCCATGAACATATGCAATGAAAGCGGTATATTCCATGTACCAAAAAGGGCATATGCCACTTTTGAAACAATCCGAAAGGTTACGTGTGAAGATCCTGAGGCCTATTTTAGCATTTTCTTGGAAGACCATAAACATATGCAATGGACGTATTCTATTCTATGTACCTCAAAGGGCATGTACCACTTTTGAAACAAGCCAAAAGATCTCTGGGTACCCATGCAGATTTAAAGTCCTATTCCAGGGTTTTTTTGGATGACCATGAACCTATGCAATGGGCGCAATCTATTCTATGTACCACAAAGGGCATGTAACACTTTTGAAAAAAATCTGAAAGATCTTTAGTTACGCGTGTAGATCTTAAGGCCTTTTCCAGGGTTTTCTTGGATGACCATGAACATATGCAATAAAGGCGTTCTATTCTATGTACCACAAAGGGCATGTACCAGTTTTGAAACAATCTAAAAGATCTCTGGTTACGCGTGTAGACCTGAAGGCCTTTTCCAGGGTTTTCTTGGATGACCATGAACATATGCAATGAAGGCGCCATAGGACTTATCCGAGAGATTTCTTCGATAGCGCAGAACATATGTAGTGATCACTTTTGATTTCAAGATGCGCAAAGAGCATGTACCACTTTGAGACAAGTCCATAGACCCATGGTTACGAGTGTAGACCTTAAGGCCTTACTCCAGAGATTTCTTGGATGACTCGGAACATATACTGTGAAAGCATTCTATGCTAGTACCACAAAGAGCATGTACCGTGTTTGAATTTGCATAATAGGCCTTTGGTTACGCGGGTAGATCTTTAGGCTTTACTCCAGGGATTTCTCGGATGACTAGGATTTCATTTCAGGGATTTTTGCATTACCCGAAGCATATACTGTTAACACCTTCAATTCTAAGAAGCGCAAAGAGTTTGTAGCATATTTGAAACTGGCTGAATGGCCTTTGGTTACGCGTGTAGACTCTTAAGCCTTACTTCAAAGATTTCTTGTATAACCATGGGCATAAGCTGTAAACCTTGACAATAAGCAAAAAGTATATGAGTTTCTGTTTCCAAAACTGTCAAAATTATCCAAATCGGTTGAAAATTGTTGAAGTTATGAGAATATCAATTTAGTGGAACACGGGTACCCTGTCGGCCATCGACGTGTGTTTTTTTTATTGGCCGCATAAGGGTTAAGCAGCTGAGTTTAGATGAGCGTTGGAAGACAATACAATGCAAAGGTTTGTGCAGGACATGTCTAATCAACCATGGAAAGTGGCCTTGTAAGTCGTGGTGCGGATGCGGGGTTGAAGGATGTCAGTTAAAACACCACACCCTGTTTCATTCGTCGTCTGTTTCAGCCACTCCGACTCATTCGGTGAACATTTCCTCGAGCCCGCTTCCATGCGGCCAAAACCAAACACTGTTCAGGATCATCCCGGTTGTTCTTTATGGAATCAAGAAGAGTGTACTATATTTGCATTTATAGATGAAGGATCACAGATCACAATGTTGGAGGAAAAGGTAGCCAAGGAGCTTGGTGGGCAGGAAACTTGAAGCGCAACGAGCGGCATTCACAGGAAAAGAGCATGCAAATAGCAGGAAAAAATAGCAACAAACGTTTCGAACTTCGACAGGCTCGAACGGTGAGCTGTTTAGTCTTGCCCACACAACAGTTGAACTTCCGTGAAATAAGCGATCGTTTTCCACATCTTAAAGGGCTACCGGTTGCAGCATATGATTATGTTCGGCCAAAACTGTTAATCGGGTTGGATAATCTTCGCTTTCGTGTACCGTTAAGACTACGTAAATGGGGACCGCACGACCCAATCGCTGCAAAGTGTCGTCTTGAATGGAGTATCTACGGAAGTACATCGACCAATCCAGCAGTGACAGTTGCAGCCAACTTCCATACTACAGCGGCAGTCTGAAGAGTCTGAAAGTCTGAAGTCAAAGAGTTATTGAGTCTGAAGAGTCTGAAGCAAAGTCTGAAGAGTTATTGAACGAGCAGTTATACGAGATTATTTCACATTGGAAAGCTGTGGCTCCCGCCGACAAACTTGAATCCGAAGAGGACAAAAGAGCAAGGCGGATACTCGAAGAGACGACACGACGTATTGAAACAGGACTTCTCTGAAAATCAGAAAAACCAGAGTTTCTGGACACCTATCCCATGGCCCTACGTCGTATAAAATCACTGGAGAAAGAGTTGCAGAAGGAATCAACGATGATGCAGCGTGTACAAGAGCAGTTGAGCGGTTTCGAACAGAAAGGTTACACACACAAGATTGGCGTTGCAGCGTGGGCTACCGTCGATCAACGGAGAGCCTGGTTTCTTCCTCTGGAAGTTGTCACAACACGGAAAATACCTGGTAAAATCAGATTGATTTGGGACGCCGCAGCTAAAGTCGAAGGCGTAACTATTATTTGTTGAAAGGGCCCGAGCTCCTAACACCTCTGTCGAGGGTTCTCAGAGGCTTTCGACTATTTCCAGTAGCTGTTTCTGGGGATATAAGGAAGATGTTTCTCCAAATTAAGCTACAGCCGGCGGACAGAAATGCACAATTTTTCCTGTTCCGCCCCAGCCCTGACGAAGCGGTGTAGACCTATGCAATTGACGTCACGATGTTTGGGTCGACGTGCACCCCATCATCGGCGCAATACGTCAAAAACGTGAACGCCCAACAGTTTTCCGAATACTATACTCGAGCTATAGTTGCCATCAGATACTTTCAGTAACAGATGCCCAGGAATGGAGATGGGTTTCTTCTGGAATAAATTCCGCTGACTTGGCCACAAAGTGGAGAGCATTCTTCGGGAATTTCGTTCAAAATTTCTTGGTGATTCGAGGTGATCTTTCGAAGTTGCATCCCTGCAGTGCCGGGAAATGTCATTTCGATGTCATGACTCATGGGACTAATTTGCTAGTAACATAGTTAATCCAACACACGTACAATCCCATTTAATTCCACCACTTAATTGTACCTTGACAGATACGTTTTTCGACCTCAACAGTAAGGTCGTCTTCAGTGTCTCGTACTTGACTCGACTAATTCGAAGTCGAGGAAGTACGAGACACTGAAGACGACCTCACTGTTGAGGTCGAAATACGTATCTGTCAAGGTACAAATTAAGTGGTGGAATTAAATGGGATTGTACAAACTCGTCTTATGACAAGTGGGGAAACATTTGTTGATTGTGAACGATTCTATGAACGACGACGGCTCGGCAACTTGCAAATTTGCATGGCCTTGCATGGCCTTGCAGGAAGGTTACCATGTCATCATATTTGGGCGTTGTGTTGTCTCGAGAAACCTTCTTGTCGAACGCGTCTCGAGTGATATAATTTTCATCTTCACGAAGTGTGTTACGGTTAAAACGGTGGCTGAGTTGGTAGACTAAACTCGTACTCCAGCTTTCCGTTGGTTCTCCAAGCTTTTTCAGGATAGCGATGTTCCGATGTGTGATCGCTCCCACCTAGGTTTAGAAGCACTCCATTTTCTCCAACATGACTGGTACTAAATTCGCTTGTTCCTCGGCATCCTCGGCAGTTCCTAATCAAATACTTCAAACGCGGTTATCAAAACGGATAGCAAATTTAAATAAAAAAGTTTGCACAGAGCAGTGTGCCCAGACCACCAGTCTTTCAGACAATGGTTCTGGAAAAGCACAATTATATTGAAATTAGAAATTGTAAATTAAAATTTCAAAGAAAGTCGGCTCCTTAATGCCTAATGGCGCATGAGCCTGTTAAATAAATAAGAGATTAAAAAAAATATATATGCACTTTAATCCATGACGGTTTACTATTTCAAAGTTCATATCACAATCATGATCGAGCACAATTTACATCTACTCCTTTGTCTCGTATCACAGAGCCCAGTCACTAACCAGAACTTGGGAAATGCTGTCGCAGCCCCACTTATCTAATATTGTCCGGTCCTAGTCTTCCGTGCATCAGTCACCATCGTCGTCGTTGCCGACGCGACGGTCGGCCGATGTAAACCCGGAAAATTATTTGTGCAGAAATCTGGCCCGTTACGAAAAACCGCGAGCTCGCGTTCTATTTGTTCGCCATGTTTTATATTTGCGTGACTTTAGACAGGGATTGGATTGGCCGGTGTCCGTAAACTTTTTCCCTCGCTCTCTCTCTCGCATACTCTACCTATTGGTGGACTCTCCTCGTACCGGGAAACACGGAGCTTCTGATGCGGTGAGGCTTTTCTGGTGCGTATTTTTTCTCGGACTACTTTGTTTTCAAAGTGCCTGCCTATTAGCGGCGCCCGCTTGATACTTTTCCTTAGCCGAAAGTGCAGTAGGCGGCTCTTCTCTTCTTTTCCGGTGCGGAGGGCAAACGAGCGAAATAGAAGTGATTACTTTGGCAAATAACGATTATGGATAATTGCAATCGCTTCAAAATTAAGTCGACTGTTTATGTTTACTATGTGATTGGACGAGCAAATGTTTGCGCTCCTGTTGTTTAGGCTTTTGCGCTGCTGCGTTTTTTCGCCAACAACCTGAACGAACGAACGAACGTTACCTCCGCACTGGGAAGCCGATAGGTACCCTACTCTACCAGGAGGTGGTGTTTGTTGATCGTAGAAAATGGGAACGAAAATATTAGCACACTAAACAGAATGCGGGCATCATCATAGGGAAAAAATCACAACCGTGTGCCTGCGTAAAATTAATAAATTGCATTTTCTTGTGTGTGAAATGCTGCTGCAATGGTACTTTACAGAATTGTTTCAGCTTATTTGACTAACCTTCAAGTTGCTTAATATGATATGCTTATTTTTATACGAGGTTCTTATATTTTGAAACTATGTACCTTATTTGCCTAATCAATTCCGGGGGAAAACGCCTTTTGGGTATTCCCTTTTATTATCGTATTTGGCATGGCCGTAATAAAACTAGACCAAAAGTTATGTAGATTAGGCAAAAGAAGTGTCAAAATAAAAGATAGGTAGTTTGAAAAAAAAACGAAGTTTTCCACATTCTGTTGAAATATCTAATATTTCGGCGAGGCAAAACAAAAGATATTTTAGTTACAAGATAAACATTGTCGCCTCGGTTCCCTTTGTTCTGCTGTCCGAAACATGTGTGGTACCTAACTGTCAAAGCGTATGTATTTTTCCTTCATTGACATTTAGATCCCCTATCCTCGACAGCAAAATATGTTCCGGACAGCGAAGACAGCGACAATGTTTATCTTGTAACTAAAATATCTTTTGGCAAAACGCCCTAGGGGAACTAACCTACAATGTACTACGCGTCTCCATGCCACGAATGCGTTTTGCCTCATGAGTTTTCCGGCAACTAAATAACACCACTTTTTTAAAACGTGAATATTATCAATAAGATTGAAATTCTCTTCAATTTGCAAATGACTTCAGCTAGCTATATTGTTTAACTGTTGCATAAGATAAAAATACCCATAAAAATCGTATCAGCTAAATCATTAAAGCTGATCCGACAATTGTATGGGCGGACTATAGAGGTTTATCTCGTTAACCCGACTGTCAAATCCATACAAATGAATCAAAACAAAATCACAGCACAAATTTGAAAACTGACAACATAATGTGTTTAAATGGGTGTTGATATTTTTAAATCCGGAAAATTCTGAATTAGCGAGATCCGGACTAACGAGTCGTCGGTTTAGTAAGGTCCGGGTAAGCGGGAGGAGCCGAAAGATCGGCTTGGTCGAGGTTAAGGAGTACAAGAAAAAATATGTGGATGGGATGGGGCCTAAGTAGCGATGTTGTGGCACGTTCATTGCTGATTGACGAGGTGTAGACAGGGATAAACTGTAATGATACAAACAAACGATTTTTCGAGCGAAGCGGGTGGGAACAAGGTGGACATGGCCTCACAAGAGACAGGGGGTTCAGACAAAGACATTGATTCGTTTTAAGAAATTATACACAAGGACCATGCAATCTAGATCAAGCTTACCCAACACATCTCTGTGGCCTTCCTTTCCTGGTTTCCCTCGGGCCCGGAGGGATGCACATAAATCGGACCTGGCAACATCGTATTTAGGACAGCTCCAGACAATGTGGTTGATGTCTTGGTAACTTGCACCGCAGTCGCATCGATTGATGAGCGTGATGACGAGCAATTGTGAAAAACTCGTTTAGCGAAGAAGGGTTATCGCTCCTGGATTTCACCTCATAGGCCCTTTGTTCATCCTATGAAAAATCAAGCATTTTGTTTTTTTTTTATTTTAGGGATTTTTTCTGCAGTGATAACTTTTTCATGTTAGCGATATTTTGTTTGGCGATGAGATGAATAATATGTTTAGTGAGATGGAAGACGGAACAGTTCCCCAATGTAGTGTTAGTTTTGGCACTGCAATTTGAAGGACTGCATTATCAATTTACCGCAGATTTTTTTTTTTGGATTGGTAACTCTATTGAAAGGAGGCTTCCGAGCCTCTTGAAAGGAGGCTTCCGAGCCTCTTGAAAGGAAGCTTCCGAGCCTCTTGAAAGGAGGCTTCCGAGCCTCTTGAAAGGAAGCTTCAGAGCCTCTTGAAAGAAGGCTTCAGAGCCTCTTGAAAGGAAGCTTCCGAGCCTCTTGAAACGAGGCTTCCAAACCTCTTGAAACAAGGCTTCCAAGCCTCTTGAAAGGAGGCTTCGGAGTCTCTTGAAAGGAGGCTTCCGAGCCTCTTGAAAGGAGGCTTCCGAGCCTATTGAAAGGAGGCTTCCGAGCCTATTGAAAGGAGGCTTCTGAGCCTCTTGAAAGGAGGCTTGAGGCCTCTTGAAAGGAGGCTTCCTGAGCCTCTTGAAAGGAGGCTTCTGAGCCTCTTGAAAGGAGGCTTCGAGCCTCTTGAAAGGAGGCTGAGCCTCTTGAAAGGAGGCTTCGAGCCTCTTGAAAGGAGGCTTCTGAGCCTCTTGAAAGGAGGCTTGAGCCTCTTGAAAGGAGGCTTCTGAGCCTCTTGAAAGGACGCTTCTGAGCCTTTTAAAGGAGGATTTTGAGCCTCTTGAAAGGAGGCTTCCGAGCCTCTTGGAAGGAGGCTTTTGAGGCTCTTGAAAGAAGGCTTTTGAACGTCTTGAAAGAAGGCTTCTGAGCCTCTTGGAAAGGAGGCCTGAGCCTCTTGAAAGGAGGCTTCCTGAGCCTCTTGAAAGGAGGCCTGAGCCTCTTGAAAGGAGGCTTCTGAGCCTCTTGAAAGGAGGCTTCCGAGCCTCTTGAAAGGAGGCTTCCGAGCCTCTTGAAAGGAGGCTTCCGAGCCTCTTGAAAGGAGGCTTCCGAGCCTCTTGAAAGGAGGCTTCCGAGCCTCTGGAAAGGAGGCTTCCGAGCCTCTGGAAAGGAGGCTTCCGAGCCTCTAGAAAGGAGGCTTCCGAGCCTCTGGAAAGGAGGTTTCCGAGCCTCTTGAAATGAGGCTCCCGAGCCTCTTGAAACGAGACTTCCAAGCCTCTTGAAACGAGGCCTCCAAGCCTCTTGAAACGAGGCTTCCAAGCCTCTTAAAACGAGGCTTCCAAGCTTCTTGAAACGAGGCTTCCAAGCCTCTTGAAACGAGGCTTCCAAGCCTCTTAAAACGAGGCTTCCAAGCCTCTTGAAACGAGGCTTCCAAGCCTCTTGAAACGAGGCTTCCGAGCCTCTTGAAAGCAGGCTTAGGATCCTCTAGAAAGAAGGCTTCCGAAGATCGCTTGAAAGGAGGCTTCCGAGCCTCTTGAAAGGAAGCTTCCGAGCCTCTTGAAGCGAGGCTTCCAAGTATCTCGAAACGAGACTTCCAAGCCTCTTGAAACGAGACTTCCGCGGCTCTTGAAACGAGATTTCCAAGCCTCTTGAAACGAGGCTTCCAAGCATCTTGAAACGAGGCTTTTGAGCCTCTTGAAAGGAGGCTTCCGAGCCTCTTGAAAGCAGGCTTCCGAGCCTCTAGAAAGAAGGCTTCCAAAGATCTCTTGAAAAGAGGCTTTTGAGCCTCTTGAAAGCAGGCTTTCGAGCCTCTAGAAAGAAGGCTTCCAAAGATCTCTTGAAAAGAGGCTTCCGAGCCTCTTGAAAGGAGGCTTCCGAGCCTCTTGAAAGGAGGCTTCCGAGCCTCTTGAAAGGAGGCTTCCGAGCCTCTTGAAAGGAGGCTTCCGAGCCTCTTGAAAGGAGGCTTCTGAGCCTCTTGAAAGGAGGCCTCCGAGCCTCTTGAAAGGAGGCTTCCGAGCCTCTTGAAAGGAGGCTTCCGATCCTCTGGAAAGGAGGCTTCCGAGCCTCTGGAAAGGAGGCTTCCGAGCCTCTGGAAAGGAGGCTTCCGAGCCTCTGGAAAGGAGGCTTCCGAGCCTCTGGAAAGGAGGCTTCCGAGCCTCTGGAAAGGAGGCTTCCGAGCCTCTTGAAAGGAGGCTCCCGAGCCTCTTGAAACGAGACTTCCAAGCCTCTTGAAACGAGGCCTCCAAGCCTCTTGAAACGAGGCTTCCAAGCCTCTTGAAACGAGGCTTCCAAGCCTCTTGAAACGAGGCTTCCAAGCCTCTTGAAACGAGGCTTCCAAGCCTCTTGAAACGAGGCTTCCAAGCCTCTTGAAACGAGGCTTCCAAGCCTCTTGAAACGAGGCTTCCAAGCCTCTTGAAACGAGGCTTCCAAGCCTCTTAAAACGAAGCTTCCGAGCCTCTTGAAAGCAGGCTTAGGAGCCTCTAGAAAGAAGGCTTCCGAAGATAGCTTGAAAGGAGGCTTCCGAGCATCTTGAAAGGAGGCTTCCGAGCCTCTTGAAAGGAAGCTTCCGAGCCTCTTGAAGCGAGGCTTCCAAGTCTCTCGAAACGAGACTTCCAAGCCTCTTGAAACGAGGCTTCCAAGCCTCTTGAAACGAGGTTTACAAGCCTCTTGAAAGGAGGCTTCCGAGCCTTTTGAAAGGAGGCTTCCAAGCCTCTTGAAACGAGACTTCCGAGCCTCTTGAAACGAGATTTCCAAGCCTCTTGAAACGAGATTTGCAAGCCTCTTGAAACGAGGCTTCCAAGCATCTTGAAACGAGGCTTTTGAGCCTCTTGAAAGGAGGCTTCCGAGCCTCTTGAAAGCAGGCTTCCGAGCCTCTAGAAAGAAGGCTTCCAAAGATCTCTTGAAAAGAGGCTTTTGAGCCTCTTGAAAGGAGGCTTCGGAGCCTCTTGAAAGCAGGCTTTCGAGCCTCTAGAAAGAAGGCTTCCAAAGATCTCTTGAAAAGAGGCTTCCGAGCCCCTTGAAATGAGGCTTCCGAGCCTCTTGAAAGGAGGCTTCAAAGGCCTCTTGAAAGGAGGCTTCCGAGCCTCTTAGAAGGAGGCTTCCGAGCCTCTTGAAAGGAGGCTTCTGAGCCTCTTGAAAGGAGGCTTCCGAGCCTCTTGACAGGAGGCTTCCGAGCCTCTTGAAAGGAGGCTTCCGAGCCTCTTGAAATGAGGCTTCCGAGCCTCTTGATAAGAGGCTTTCGAGCCTCTTGAAAGGAGGCTTCCGAGCCTCTTGAAAGGAGGCTTCCGAGCCTCTTGAAAGGAGGCTTCCGAGCCTCTTGAAAGGAGGCTTCCGAGCCTCTTGAAAGGAGGCTTCTGAGCCTCTTGAAAGGAGGCTCTGAGCCTCTTGAAAGGAGGCCTGAGGCCTCTTGAAAGGAGGCTCTGAGCCTCTTGAAAGGAGGCTTCTGAGCCTCTTGAAAGGAGGCTTCTGAGCCTCTTGAAAGGAGGCTCTGAGCCTCTTGAAAGGAGGCCTGAGCCTCTTGAAAGGAGGCTCTGAGCCTCTTGAAAGGAGGCTTGAGCCTCTTGAAAGGAGGTCTGAGCCTCTCTTGAAAGGAGGCTTCTGAGCTCTTGAAAGGAGGCTTCCTGAGCCTCTTGAAAGGAGGCTTCTGAGCCTCTTGAAAGGAGGCTTCCGAGCCTCTTGAAAGGAGGCTTCTGAGCCTCTTGAAAGGAGGCTTCCGAGCCTCTTGAAAGGAGGCTTCCGAGCCTCTTGAAAGGAGGCTTCCGAGCCTCTTGAAAGGAGGCTTCCGAGCCTCTTGAAAGGAGGCTTCCGAGCCTCTCGAAAGGAGGCTTCCGAGCCTCTCGAAAGAAGGCTTCCGAGCCTGTTGAAAGGAGGCTTCCGAGCCTCTTAAAGGGAGGCTTCCGAGCCTCTTGAAAGGAGGCTTCCAAGCCTCTTGAAAGGAGACTTCCGAGCCTCTTGACAGGAGGCTTACGAGCCTCTTGACAGGAGGCTTACGAGCCTCTTGACAGGAGACTTACTAGCCTCTTGACAGGAGACTTCGAGCCTCTTGAAAGGAGGCTTCCGAGCCTCTTGACAGGAGGCTTCCGAGCCTCTTGACAGGGGGCTTCCGAGCCTCTTGAAAGGAGGCTTCCGAGCCTCTTGAAAGGAGGCTTCCGAGCCTCTTGAAAGGAGGCTTCCGAGCCTCTTGAAAGGAGGCTTCCGAGCCTCTTGAAAGGAGGCTTCCGAGCCTCTTGAAAGGAGGCTTCCGAGCCTCTTGAAAGGAGGCTGAGCCTCTTGAAAGGAGGCTTCTGAGCCTCTTGGAAGGAGGCTTCTGAGCCTCTTGAACGGAGGCTTCCTGAGCCTCTTGAAAGGAGGCTTCTGAGCCTCTTGGAAGGAGGCTTCTGAGCCTCTTGGAAGGAGGCTTCCGAGGCTTTGGGCTTCCGGAGGCCTCTTGAACGGAGGCTCTGAGCCTCTTGAAAGGAGGCTTCCTGAGCCTCTTGAAAGGAGACTCTGAGCCTCTTGAAAGGAGACTTCCTGAGCCTCTTGAAAGGAGACTCTGAGCCTCTTGAAAGGAGACTCTGAGCCTCTTGAAAGGAGACTTCCGAGCCTCTTGAAAGGAGACTTCCGAGCCTCTTGAAAGGAGACTCTGAGCCTCTTGAAGGAGACTTCTGAGCCTCTTGAAAGGAGACTTCCAGAGCCTCTTGAAAGGAGACTCTGAGCCTCTTGAATGGAGGACTGAGCCTCTTGAAAGGTGGCTTCCTGAGCCTCTTGAAAGGAGGCTTCCTGAGCCTCTTGAAAGGAGGCTGAGCCTCTTGAAAGGAGGCTTCTGAGCCTCTTGAAAGGAGGCTGAGCCTCTTGAAAGGAGGCTTCTGAGCCTCTTGAAAGGAGGCTTCTGAGCCTCTTGAAAGGAGGCTTGAGCCTCTTGGAAGGAGGCTTCTGAGCCTCTTGGAAGGAGGCTTCGAGCCTCTTGGAAGGAGGCTTCTGAGCCTCTTGGAAGGAGGCTTCTGAGCCTCTTGGAAGGAGGCTTCTGAGCCTCTTGAAAGGAGGCTTCCTGAGCCTCTTGAAAGGAGGCTTCTGAGCCTTTCTTTGACAGGAGGCTTCCGAGCCTCTTGACAGGGGGCTTCCGAGCCTCTTGAAAGGAGGCTTCCGAGCCTCTTGAAAGGAGGCTTCCGAGCCTCTTGAAAGGAGGCTTCCGAGCCTCTTGAAAGGAGGCTTCGGAGCCTCTTGAAAGGAGGCTTCGGAGCCTCTTGAAAGGAGGCTTCCAAGCCTCTTGAAAGGAGGCTCCCGAGCCTCTTGAAACGAGGCTTCCAAGCCTCTTGAAACGAGGCCTCCAAGCCTCTTGAAACGAGGCTTCCAAGCCTCTTGAAAGCAGGCTTAGGAGCCTCTAGAAAGAAGGCTTCCGAAGATAGCTTGAAAGGAGGCTTCCGAGCATCTTGAAAGGAGGCTTCCGAGCCTCTTGAAAGGAAGCTTCCGAGCCTCTTGAAGCGAGGCCTCTTGAAAGGAGGCTTCCGAGCCTCTTGAAAGGAGGCTTTCGAGCCTCTTGAAAGGAGGCTTCCGAGCCTCTTGAAAGGAGGCTTCCGAGCCTCTTGAAAAGAGGCTTCCGAGCCTCTTGAAAGGAGGCTTCCGAGCCTCTTGAAAGGAGGCTTCCGAGCCTCTTGAAAGGAGGCTTCCGAGCCTCTTGACAGGAGGCTTCCGAGCCTCTTGACAGGGGGCTTCCGAGCCTCTTGACAGGGGGCTTCCGAGCCTCTTGACAGGAGGCTTACGAGCCTCTTGACAGGAGGCTTACGAGCCTCTTGACAGGAGGCTTACGAGCCTCTTGACAGGAGGCTTACGAGCCTCTTGACAGGAGGCTTACGAGCCTCTTGACAGGAGGCTTCCGAGCCTCTTGACAGGAGGCTTCCGAGCCTCTTGACAGGAGGCTTCTGAGCTCTTTGACAGGAGGCTTCTGAGCCTCTTGACAGGAGGCTTCTGAGCCTCTTGACAGGAGGCTTCTGAGCCTCTTGACAGGAGGGCTGAGCCTCTTGACAGGAGGCTTCTGAGCTCTTGACAGGAGGCTTCTGAGCCTCTTGACAGGAGGCTTCTGAGCTCTTGACAGGAGGCTTCTGAGCCTCTTGAAAGGAGGCTTCCTGAGCTCTTGAAAGGAGGCTTCCGAGCCTCTTGAAAGGAGGCTTCCGAGCCTCTTGAAAGGAGGCTTCCGAGCCTCCTGAAAGGAGGCTTCCGAGCCTCCTGAAAGGAGGCTTCCGAGCCTCCTGAAAGGAGGCTTCCGAGCCTCCTGAAAGGAGGCTTCCGAGCCTCTTGAAAGGAGGCTTCCGAGCCTCTTGAAAGGAGGCTTCGGAGCCTCTTGAAAGGAGGCTTCCAAGCCTCTTGAAAGGAGGCTCCCGAGCCTCTTGAAACGAGGCTTCCAAGCCTCTTGAAACGAGGCCTCCAAGCCTCTTGAAACGAGGCTTCCAAGCCTCTTGAAACGAGGCTTCCAAGCCTCTTGAAACGAGGCTTCCAAGCCTCTTGAAACGAGGCTTCCAAGCCTCTTGAAAGCAGGCTTAGGAGCCTCTAGAAAGAAGGCTTCCGAAGATCGCTTGAAAGGAGGCTTCCGAGCATCTTGAAAGGAGGCTTCCGAGCCTCTTGAAAGGAAGCTTCCGAGCCTCTTGAAGCGAGGCTTCCAAGTCTCTCGAAACGAGACTTCCGAGCCTCTTGAAACGAGGCTTCCAAGCCTCTTGAAACGAGGTTTCCAAGCCTCTTGAAAGGAGGCTTCCGAGCCTTTTGGAAGGAGGCTTCCGAGCCTCTTGAAGCGAGGCTTCCAAGCCTCTTGAAACGAGACTTCCGAGCCTCTTGAAACGAGATTTCCAAGCTTCTTGAAATGAGGCTTCCAAGCATCTTGAAACGAGGCTTTTGAGCCTCTTGAAAGCAGGCTTCCGAGCCTCTAGAAAGAAGGCTTGCAAAGATCTCTTGAAAAAGGCTTCCGAGCCCCTTGAAAGGAGGCTTCCAAGCCTATTGAAAGGAGACTTCCGAGCCTTTTTAAAGGAGGCTTCCGAGCCTCTTGAAAGGAGGCTTCCGAGCCTCTTGAAAGGAGGCTTCCGAGCCTCTTGAAAGGAGGCTTCCGAGCCTCTTGAAAGGAGGCTTCCGAGCCTCTTGAAAGGAGGCTTCCAAGCCTCTTGAAAGGAGGCTCTGAGCCTCTTGAAAGGAGGCTTCCTGAGCCTCTTGAAATGAGGCTTTGAGCCTCTTGATAAGAGGCTTGAGCCTCTTGATAGGAGGTTTCTGAGCCTCTTGAAAGGAGGCTTCTGAGCCTCTTGAAAGGAGGCTTGAGCTTCTTGAAAGGAGGCTCTGAGCCTCTTGAAAGGAGGCTTCTGAGCCTCTTGAAAGGAGGCTTCTGAGCCTCTTGAAATGAGGCTTCTGAGACTCTTGAAAGGAGGCCTGAGCCTCTTGAAAGGAGGCTTGAGCCTCTTGAAAGGAGGCTTCTGAGGCATCTTGAAAGGAGGCCTGAGCCTCTTGAATGGAGCTTTCCGAGCATCTTGAAAGAAGGCTTTCGAGCCTCTTGAATGGAGGCTTTCGAGCCTCTTGAAAGGAGGCTTCCTTTGCATCTTGAAAGGAGGCTTCCTTTGCATCTTGAAAGGAGGCTTCCTTTGCATCTTGAAAGGAGGCTTCCTTTGCATCTTGAAAGGAGGCTTCCTTTGCATCTTGAAAGGAGGCTTCCTTTGCATCTTGAAAGACTTTCGAGCCTCTTGAATGGAGGCTTTCGAGCCTCTTGAATGGAGGCTTTCGAGCCTCTTGAATGGAGGCTTTCGAGCCTCTTGAATGGAGGCTTTCGAGCCTCTTGAATGGAGGCTTTGAGCTCTCTTGAAAGGAGGCTTCTGAGCCTCTTGAAAGGAGGCTTCCTGAGCCTCTTGAAAGGAGGCTTGAGCCTCTTGAAAGGAGGCTTCCGGAGCCTCTTGAAAGGAGGCCTGAGCCTCTTGAAAGGAGGCTTACGAGCTCTTGACAGGAGGCTTACGAGCCTCTTGAAAGGAGGCTTACGAGCTCTTGACAGGAGGCTTCCTGAGCCTCTTGACAGGAGGCTTCTGAGCCTCTTGACAGGAGGCTCTGAGCCTCTTGACAGGAGGCTTCCGAGCCTCTTGACAGGAGGCTTCTGAGCCTCTTGACAGGGAGGCTTCTGAGCTCTTGACAGGAGGCTTACGAGCCTCTTGACCGGAGGCTTCCTGAGCCTCTTGACAGGAGGCTCTGAGCCTCTTGACAGGAGGCTTCTGAGCCTCTTGACAGGAGGCTTCCGAGCTCTCTTGACAGGAGGCTTCTGAGCTCTTGACAGGAGGCTCTGAGCCTCTTGACAGGAGGCTTCTGAGCCTCTTGACAGGAGGCTTCTGAGCCTTCTCTTGACAGGAGGCTTCCTGAGCCTCTTGACAGGAGGCTTCTGAGCCTCTTGACAGGAGGCTCTGAGCTCTCTTGACAGGAGGCTTCCTGAGCCTTTTTCAGGAGGCTTCTGAGCCTCTTGACAGGAGGCTTCTGAGCCTATTGACAGGAGGCTTCCTGAGCCTCTTGACAGGAGGCTTCTGAGCCTCTTGAAAGGAGGCTTCCTGAGCCTCTTGAAAGGAGGCTTCCGAGCCTCTTGAAAGGAGGCTTCCGAGCCTCTTGAAAGCCTCTTGAAAGGAGGCTTCCGAGCCTCTTGAAAGGAGGCTTCCGAGCCTCTTGAAAGGAGGCTTCCGAGCCTCTTGAAAGGAGGCTTCCGAGCCTCTTGAAAGGAGGCTTCCGAGTCTCTTGAAAGGAGGCTTCCGAGCCTCTTGAAAGGAGGCTTCCAAGCCTTTTGAATGGAGGCTTTTGAGCCTCTTGAAAGGAATCTTCCGAGCCTCTTGAAAGGAGGCTTCCGAGCCTCTTGAAAGGACTCGATCCTGAGTCACATCCTTTTATATCACATACAATATAGTACGAGCCGCTCAACGTAATACGCCAAGATCTAGCATATTTGTCAAAATCTATGACAAGGATTTGAATTAAATTTAACCATCATCGAGCTAAGAAGCTTTAATAACGCTAAAAAATAACAGAGCTATGCATAGAAATAGTCATTTCATGCAATTATACTCAGCAAAAGTTGTTTCTCACAAAACTTTCTCAGTCAACTCCGGCTCCAACGATTTTGAGCGGAGTTTTAAGCGATTTAAAATTTCCGGAGGAATAATTTCTTCCAACTTGGGAAGCGGGGTAAGAAGTTTGGGAGTAGGGTGACAAACGGCCGTTTTAAGGCGAAACACATCAAAATCCACTTTTCGAATTTCCTCATGATTGTGAAGATACAATACCCAATAAATAGCAACAGAAATGTAGTTTTCAATTTTATTCAACTACAGCATTTTCAAAAATACGATTTCCATATGATTAAAGGTGTGATGGAGCCCATCGTTTTGGAACCCGACGCGCTTGTCTTTAAATTCCCCTCTCTTCATCAGCGGCCCATTCGTCCGACGTGAAGAGAGGACGGCTTTGAAGAATCGTAAAACGAAACTTTTCGCCTCGTTCGGGAAAGATTTGCGGATGGTGACCAAGGAAAAATCTCCAAGGCGTTTACTTTCCGCTATGTACCGAAAAACTTTGTTAATTAAAATTATAATACTTCTTTGCGATATAACCGACCGACCAGATGGTTCGGGATTGGTGCAGTTGGATGTTGAGTGGGGTGGAGGCGTGTATGAAGTAGGTACGGTACGTTGTAAAGATACATTCTAGGAAATGTGTATCTTCCGCAATTTTTCACTACAGGAAGAAACGAAGTTTTAAAATCAGTTTTGATTTACTCGTAAGAAATGAGATTGTGTATTAATTAGCAAGCTTTTTTAAATTCGAACTCCCTGTTTCTCATTTTCTCAAGGCCCGAAAACAAATCTAACAGTATTGCATATACAATGCATCGCATATACAGATTCTGAAAGGTTTTAATACATACAATAGAACATTTTTATACAGATACTGTATTTGGAAAATGCTAAAATTTATACAGATTTTGTAAGGTTTTTTATGCAGAACTGTTTTTAAATCTACCCGCCACTGGTTGGGTGAACGAATCAAACCGATTTCCGGTTTGACCCTATCACGTTTACGAAGCTATCAAACATCTAATTTTATCATCACATTACTTCGGTTTGTCATTGTTTCCAAATTTGTTCTTCAATTCATTGTTTCTCCAAAATAATCAGTTACTGTTATTATGCAGGCTTCGTTTTCCACATAGGAAACGATTCTCGCCGATTACAATGTTGTAATTAATTTCGCTTCAGGAAACCTTTTCTCCCAGGTCACGTGCCACCTTTCCCCATCGCACATCGTCCGTCGGTTAGAGGGACATCAATCCCAACCGAAGCTCGCTCCTCTGGGTATGTATTTAGTAAAAATAGGGTCATCATCCCGCTCATCGCCAGTTTATTGCGTGCTTAGTCGTTCGTAGGTGTCCTTCCATTGGGACCGTCGACGGAAGAGGTTAAAGTGTTTAAATTAAAAATAAGGTCACGTGCCGTGCTTGTGCCGAACCACCCACCCTCGGGATCGCCATCGTCGCTTCCCGTCCGCGCAGTACCCAAATGAAGCGCAAACTCACACGGAGTGAATTTTGCTCCCTTGCAGGAGACGATGCAGACACGCGACGTATCCTTGATTGAGTACGTGTGATTGGTGTCGTGCGTGGTCTTTGTGGCCTGATAGCCGACCAACCAGTCGCAGTCATCCCGATTCCTATTCTGCCAACGCCTGGCTAGAGCCGACAGGAAAAGTTCGCTCCGAGGTTTATCGCCACCGAGTCAAATGCTTTGTTCTGACAGTTTTGCGTGATCTAGATGAGGACAAGTGGATTTAGATTGATTGGATACAAGCAATTTTTGAAGTGGGATGCTGGAATATTCCGATAAACGGCTGTGTTTCTAAACACCATCATTGGAGTTCTCACAGGTTTTGATTTTAGAAAATACTATTTTATCTATTATATACGAAATAAACAGGTAATTGAATTTCCACTTACATCTATCATCTTTTCTACCATAACTTGTTTGAATTTTTATTCTTGTATATTCTATATCAAAATTATGCACAAATCGCGCCTGTGGACAATTTCATCCCGAACGAAAACTTAAATAATGTAGGCATCCGAACCGAACCGACTCCTTTGGCGTGCCCGTTTGTCTGCGTCTGTGAAAAAGCAAACAAACATTAATGATCAAACATCTGCCACCATTTGATCCTGGCGGGTAGTATCCTGTCGGTATATCTGAATGTTCCACATTATAACACACCTCAAAGCAGGCGCTTTGCAGAAAGGGGCGACCCCGTTGGACGTATGAATGGAACAACAGTAAGCCATGAAGCAGTTACCAACCGTCCGAGACCGGGGAGTGATACCAGTCAAAGCCTACTCGATTGATGTACGGGCACTTTTACCTTTTTACCGTGCGTTCGCTCGCAAGTGATCAGTTTCAACCTTTTATAAAGTTGTTACTTTTTGTGTGCACAGGATGACTGTTTTGGTTGGACAATGAATTTTATCATCGGCGAAATAACGAGGGATGGATTGTTTTGGCTTCATCCACCGTGTGAAGGGTGCGAGTTGAAATCGTATTAAAGTTGATTTAAAATCCAGTGGCAGATCATAAATTAAGGCATTAGGTATTCTGCCCTGCCGATTACATGATTGGATTATAAGTAATGCTTTTGGTTATTAATTGTAATTCTGGCAAAAATTTTCAATTCGATGCATTTGCAGAGGATGAAATTTAAAACTGTGTTTTAAGCATTGTGTGAGAAGTGTTCTGTTGGAATTGTATTCGATGTCATTTGCCAGATTTCATGGAATAACATTTTTGATAGAGAGCGATTGGAAATAATTTTATCTTTCGTCGGTAATATGTTTTAAACGGCTATTAGTTCACTCCTGAACGACATTCCTCAAAGCCCCGAATAATCACATGAAGGGTGGTCTGTATTGGGTATTTTTGTCAATTTCGGTAGATGTAGGTACGCTGACTGAAATAACAGCGCCGTCAAGTGTCAGCATTGGGACAGATACCAACTGTCTTATAGATTGGCATTCTAAACGAAAAAGTGACGCGGCATATGACGGTACTCTTTCTATAAGCCATTTTATGAGACGGGTCAAATGACAAAAGACAGGACACCTTCATTCATTAATCAAGGAACACATGTTAAAATAAGTTCAATGATGACGATTCTTGGCGAAACAAATTGGCATTCAAATCAATTGACCTTTCCCGTTATAATTTTTTGCATAGTTTTATAGTCGATTCTTTGATAATTTTGAAGGCTCTAACTATTATGGAAATTAAAAACACAAAAAGGAAAAAAGTTTTGCACTTTGAACCGGTCTGAAGATTTGGCCTAATATTGGACAAAGCCAGACGAATGTTACGCCGAAATAAAATTGCAGCTGTTTATTTTTTGACATTCTCGTAGGAACACGGCAGGTATTTCCGTCCATCGTCGTAGGGGCTAAAACCAACGAAAACAACGTCCATTTGCTAGAACTGCACTATAGCAAACCGTTTCTCCTGAGTTTACGATTTAGTAAGGATGAGTTTGGCAAAAAAGTGTCTCTTTTATCGGTTTTCGAAGCTATGACGAGCAGACGAAAATGCCTGTCTTAACCTTATACCAAGTTTCCGTAAAGGCTAAAGGATCACTCCAAAACCGAACTTTTGATAGAACGCTCGGAAGCCTATTGTGTTATAATATATAGAAATATATGTTATAGAAATCAACTCAGCTCGACGAACTAAGGTTATGCTTGTCGTTTCAAAAAATCATCGTGTTGGATAGCCGGGGAAGAGTTTCCTTTTCGTTTTCGCCGGACAAATCAATTGACCAAAAATGCCATTTGAAAAAAGGCCATTTGGCTGAAATTTGCAGTTGGCCAAACATGACATTTGACCGAAAAAGTGATGATCCCAACTGTATTTGCTATATTGTATATGCCATTTCTGGGCAAATTTATCCCTCGAGCGGTCATCGGAAAGCCCTCTGGAAGATCCGGAACTTCCGTAAAATTGGCCAATTCTAAAAGTTCATCCCAGAGCTTCGCGATTTTTGATAACTATTCATTCTGGCAAATTGTGAGTTTAATAAACAGTTAAAACCTTCTGTGACCTATAAATGTCCCAGAATTGGTCCTCCGGAACATCCGTAAAAGTGACCAATTCTAAAAGTTAATCCCAGAGCTCCGCGATTTTTCCGTAACCATTCATTTTGGCAAATTGTGGGTGCAATCAATAGTAAATGCCTTCTGTGACCTCCAAATGCCCCAGAAATAGTTCTCCGGAAGATCCGGAACATCCGTAAAATGGTCAATTCCAAAAGTTCATCCCAGAGCTTCGTGATTTTTTGACAACCATTCATTCTGGCAAATTGTGGGTGCAACAAACAGTTAATGTCTTCTGTGAACCCAAAATGTTCCAGAAATGGTCCTTCGGAAAATCCGGAACATCCGTAAAATGACCAATTCTAAAAGTTAGTCCCAGAACTTTGCAATTTTTTCGGAACATCCGTAAAAATGGTCAATTCCAAAAGGTAATCCCAGAGATTCGCATTATTTCGTAATCATCCACCCTGACGAATAATGGATGCAATCAGTAGTGAAAGTTTTCAGTAATTCCAAAAAGCTCCCGAAACGGTCATCCGAAAGATCCGGACCATGCTTAAATGTGGCCAATTTCAAAAATACATCTCAGAGCTTCACAATTCATTCATAACCGAATCGCCTGTGCAATAAATTGTGCAAGTCTTCTGCGACCCGCAAATGTTCCCAAAAGGAGCCGATACCACAAAATCATCCCAGAGCATTGGTATTTTATTCGGAACCCTTCATACGGGCAAATTGTGTACGCAATAAATTGTTTAAGTCTTCTGAGATGACCAAAAACGGCCCTCCGGGAAATACGAAACATTCGTAAAAGTGGTCAATTCCAAAAGTTCATCTCAAAGCAAATTCTCGAAACTGTTTATATCATCGAATGGATTATGCAATCAATAGTGAAAGTCTATTGTGGCCCGAAATGACCACAATACGGTCCTCAAGAAGCCCGAAACATCCGTAAAATAGGTTAATCCTAAAATTTGATCCCAGACTTGAGCACTTTTGTTAGTATTCACGTAGTAGAGGTGAATTATATGTGGAGTAAATAGTGAAAGTCCTCTGTGACCTACCAAAAGTTAATCACATTCGATATTCAGACATTAACATTAACATTGTTAACGGCTCCGGTTCTCCGGGAAATTTGGGATGTCCGCTGAAATTATGAATTCCAGAAGTTTATCCCACAGCTCTGCATTTTATTTCGAAAACATCCATTGCGGAGAAGTGATTGTTCAATCAATACGGGAAGGTGGGGAGACTTGATCCCCGGAGAGACTTGATCACCCCCTGTTTTATCGAGAACTAAAGTAGTTTTGTTCTAGCGTATTTTTAAGTACAGAATGTGTTTTGACTTTCCCAAAGATTTTTTTATTGGCCACGCAAAATTTGAACGACTTTTCATGACAATGACGAAATGCTTTCGTTTTTTCATAGCACAAAGCCATAAATATGCTTAATGATCTGTACTGATGAAAATGTCAACATTCGATCAAAGTTTTAGGATATTTGGATTTGAAGTTATTGCTTCAATATGAGGACCAAGATGAATACACAGCTAGGTGCTTCAATCTGCCCAGTTTATGGGCGAGAAGAAGGCGGGGGTGCAAAATTCATTTTCGGTGCAAAACATAAACAAACTGGCTGGCTCTTCCATACTAAAATCCAAGATGGCTGAATCGTGAATTTGGCAGATTGGAACACCTAGTGGTGTATTCATCTTGATGAGGACACTTGATCCCCCATTAGTTTATTTATTTTATTTCGTCAACCAACGTAAACTAGCACATATACATATACATGTTTGTTTTTGTAATGCTATAGTATGATTAAATAATAGTTTTTTTTTAGTAAAGTGATGTATAATTTTGATTTTGAATTTATATTGCTGAATTTGTAATGTTTGTTCTTTGAAAATATTGTCTAATGTTATGCCGAGACATTGTTAAGTCAATAGTTTCGCAGTGTTGATTGTAAATAGTCATCATTTGGTTGAGTGGCTCAAATTCGGCGTAATTTGTTTGGCAGTGGTTGGTTTAAAATAATGTTCTATGTCGAAGTAGCCGAGAAGGTATGTAAAAATTAAATTTCGATAATTCTTAGAAAGTCTGTGTGGAAATCGCTTATGTTTATTTATTGTTGGTTGTAATACATCGGAAATCAGAATATGGGATCAAGTCAACCCAGTCTCCCCTAGTTGGAATTTTCTAGGACGTCTAAATGTGCACAAAACCGTCCTCCGGGAGATCAGGAATATCAGTGAAAATGGTCAATTCCAAAAGTTCATCCTTGCTGATTTTCGCTTCCATTCATATGGGTGAATTATGTACGCAATCAATAGCGAAAACCCTCCGTGATATGCAATGACAATAATAAAAGTCAAGTCAAGTACGAGACACTGAAGACGGCCTTACTGTTAAGGTCGAAATACGCATCTGTCAAATCACATGGTGGAATCAAATCAATTGGTGGAATCAAATGGAATTGTACAAACTCGTCTGATGCCAAGTATGACAACATTCCACTGATAGCTCAGAATAATTTTCTTATCAATAATAAAAATTCTTTCTTTACGAACATCCGTAAAAGACGCCAAATCCAACAGTTAGCGTAACAGATCATCATTAGTCAGCGACGGCGGCGTGGTGGCGTTCATCGTTAAATTCCTCCGAAGCTTCTCCAGAAGCTCCTCTGGAAGTTATTCAAGAACTTCCTTCGGAAGTTCGTTCAGAAGTTCCTCCGGTAATCCCTTCAAAAGTTCATCAAGTAATCCATCTGAAAGTTCCTAAAGGCATTCCTGTAGAAGTTCTTCTGAGAACTCTGAGAGTTCTTCCGCAAATCTCTCCAGAAGTTCATCAAGTAATTCCTCGGGAGCTGCTCCGGGAGCTCTACCGAACTTCTTCCAGAAATTCTCAACGAAGTGTGAATCCGGAAGTTCCTCCGTGAATTCTTTTTCGAATTGGCCACATTCACGGATTTTCCGGATCTTCCGGAGTACCATTACCGTACAGTACCGAAAACTTTTATTATTTATTGCAAACACAATTCGCCAGGATAGGTGGTTACGAAAATATCCCGATGCTCTGAGATATTCTTTTGGAATTGAGCACTTTTACGAATGAACTGGATCCTCCGGAGGACCGTTTCTTAAGCACTTGGAGGTCACAGAAGACTTTCCCTATTAATTTGAAGTTTTGGAATTGTTCACTTTTACGGATGTTTCAGATCATGTTTCAGGATTGTTTCTACGACATTTGCAGACCACAAAAGACTTTCACTATTAATTGCACCCACAATTCACCAGAATGGATGGTTACGAAAAAATTGCTGTACTCTGGGGTGAACTTTTGGAATGTCCACTTTCATGACATTTTGGAGGCATTTTGGAGGTCACAGAAGATTTTCATTATTGATTGCATCCATAATTCGCCAGAATATATTATTATGAAAAAATACAAAGCTCTGGGACGAACTTTTGGAATTGGCCACTTTTACGGATGTTCCAGATCTACCCAAGGACCGTTTCTGGGACATTTAGGGGTCACTGAAGACTTTCACTATTTATTGCACGTACAATTTATCAGAATGGATGCGTACGAAAAACTCACGAAGCTCCGGGATGAACTTTTGGAATTGGCCATTTTACGGATGTTCCAGATTTTCCGAAGAACCATTTCTGTGGCATTTGACGGTCACAGAAGACATTTACTAATGATTGCATTCACAATTTGCCAGAATTGATGGTTACGAAAAAATCGCGGTGCTCAAAGTTACGTCAAAGAGCGGAAGATTTAAATTGAAAACTGGGCAATTTCCGAGGCTGTCAGGTGAGAACTATTGCGTGTTAGTACTATGTACATTTTCAAAAAAAATCGGCGAACAGGTTGGAGATTCTTTCTGAAGAATCAGCCACAGTGTCTCTGAAGGACATTTCAGCGGGATATTGCTTTGATCGTTTGTGATTCTGTATGAACTTCCAAAAAGAAGTTGGATCTTGTTCTGCTGTCGTCTCAATACGGGCAATGTAACAGCGAAATGCTTCATTTTGACATTCCTTGAAAAAAGCTTTTAATGAACGGAGGTTGCTATGGTTTTCTAGCGTACGGGCTCGAAAATAATGGGCCAAACACAATTGATACGTTTGCGTGCGTTTTGACAGTTTTCCCATGAGAAAACTGTCAAAACGCACGCAAACGTATCAATTGTGTTTGGCCCATAACGCTTACGAGACTTGCGGACAACATTGCGAAGATGCTGTAGCTCAGCTGTCCACCAATGCTTGTATGCGGGTCGTTTTCGTCGTCTGTGCGGAACATGTTCATCTAGGATTCTATACATAATATCGTAAAACGTACCTACCATTTCGTCTGCGTCCTGTTGGCAAAACATCGCTGCCCAATCAATTGCAGAAACAGCATTGTTCAGCTCACCAAAGTTACAGCGTTGAAAATCGTTATTGTTACATTGTTAGTTTGATCCGAGCTTCCACTGGTATACTTCAAATGTGCGTCATTGATGTCAATGCGAAGAACAAATGGCAAGTGATGTGTGTAGAGATGTCGTAAAATCCCGATTAATCGATTAGTTACTAATCGATTACTCTTGATTCTTGTCGATTATTGAATCGATTAATCATTGTATAGCAATCGATTCAAAATTAATCGATTATCACAACGATGAATCGATTAATCGAAATAATCAATTAATTTTCGACATCCTTATGATGTCGTAAAATTCTGATTAATCGATTAGTAACTAAACGATTACTCACGATTCATCTCGATTATTGAATCGATTAATCGTTGGGTAATAATCGATTCAAAATTAATCGATTATCACAACGATGAATCGATCAATCGAAGTAATCTCTAGATGTGTGTCAATATGTATTGATTTGCATTTTGAAAAATATTCGTCTGGGTTTAACCTTCTTTCGTGTAAAATGATGATTCTGAAAAGAACCCTTCTGTTTTCAATAATGCGTTTTTCCAAACTCAAGTCGAAATCTGAATCTTTAGAAAATTTCACTTCATTGCTACTGCCGGCAGTGTGAGCCACTGATTTATCGCTGAAACGCGTTAGACGCCATCCATAATAATAGATGTTCGCAGCATCTCCCTTCAACGAACGCTTGCGCTACTGCCAACGCCTAGCGTTTATGATTTGCGCTTTGAAGAAAATGCCTTGACCCTTGTTATGTACGAGAGCACGATGCCGATGCTCAATGCCGAACGAAAGGAGAGCCACCAAGCCGGTGCCAATGGTACCGGCCGCTAATGGGGCAGAGCTTCGGCCTCCATTGTAATCGGATACTGACGAGTGGAGGTCCGGTTTTAGGGACAGAATCGGTAGAAAGTCGCTCCTGCTCGGGAATCAACCCTTTCTTCTTATTAAATTTTGGTGCTAAAATATATGTACGGATTTTCTTTTCGCAATGCGCCACTATAAGCAACGAAGCAATGGTCCGGAAATTGCGCATAAACTTCTTTTGTGTTCTGCTGCTGTTGGCGACGACAAAATATTAAAGAGTTGGACAAAATTTTAAAAAGTTCTTCGATCAATTGATACCAACATTTCCAGAATCGGTTGAAAGATGACCGAGGCCAATTAGCCAATTTGAATCTGCAGAATGACTCCGCTATCCTCCTAAAGGAAGTCAAAAATAATAACTACTGCCACCATCCAGTCGAGACCACAGAAGTTTTCGTCAAAACTACAGTTCCTCATTCTTAAAAATTCGAACCGACAATCCCAATATTTTATTATGAAGCTGTAACCAAGGAGGCATGCTATCGATCCATGATTCGTTCATTAGTTAGGGTACATGAGAAAGCTTGTCGATCGGGTAGACAACGATCAACCGCACTGCTACAGACCGCACTACGTCCTCTTCAATGCGTCGTGCAAGATATCTTCTGGCCCTGCTGTGATGTCCTGCTGGTTTTGCAGCATGTTGTATGTTATTTTTTTTTGGTCATATATGAGTTGCAGTAACCTAAGTGAAACATATCTGCTGCTAGGGCGCTTGCTTGCAGATTTCGTCTCCACTTTTTCGAATTGTTGTGCTGACACACTTTCATATACGCTCTCGAATTTCTGTTGGTATCGATTTAAGGTTCGGGTAACAGGTAACCAGACTTTCAGTCCAAGGCTGGCTCGTCTCGTACCACATCAGTTGATTAATTATCAGTGTCGGTGTGATCTCTGCACACAAAGTCTCACTGGCGTATAACAACACAGATTTCACATTATAGTTGTAATTCAAAATATGGTATTCGACTAATCTGATTGGAGCTTCATAAGTTTCGTAATTTCGTAAAAGCAGCCCTAGTTTCCTGATCCGTGGTCTTATGTCGATCTTGGCTCCGCTGTCCGACGCTGAGTGGCTGGCAAGATATTGAAAGCTCTCGACCTTCTCCACTGCTTGCCTGGCTACCGTAAAGTTGCAGGGATTGTTCATGTTGACATCCAACGATTTGGTCTTGTTACCAGTGATGGCAAGACCTGCTGTAGAGGAGCGTTCGTCCAGGTCGTTCAGCTTACTCTGTATATCTGTGAGTTGTTGTCATCATCAGCCAAACTAACTTGTTTATGCGTTCCATAGTAATGGGATGTCAAACCAACCTACGGTTTCGTGCACAGTCAATCGCGCCCACCATGATCTCGTCGTTACGATGAGGTATAGTAGCGGAGATGGAACATGCCCTTGACGCACTCCAGCGACTACTCGTAGGGGATCAGACAAAGTTTCGTTATGTAAGACTCTACACGTAATAGCATCGTACTACGCTGCGCTGAAACCGACGATTTTGTCCGCATCTCCCTTGCCTCTAAGCGCGCCCTACAGATTAACGGCAGAAATCTTTTTCGTAGTCCATGAATGCCAAATAGAGGGACTCTTGGAACAATGCAAAGAACATTATGCCCCGCCAGTTACCGTACACCAACAGATCCCCTTTTTTGGGACTTTCCCTAAGGCGACTAGCATCCAGATGGCCAGAAAAATCACGGAGTCCCAGATATTGCAAATTGGTTGATATATAATTTGCGCGGATAGCAAAGGATCAGCTTTGAACATTTTTACTGTTATCTATCAATCGACCTCAGGATTCCAGTAGGATTTTATGCTTCGAATGGCCGATATAGTCTCCTTCCGCGATGGATCTTCTAAGTTGATACGAGTACTGTGTTACTCCGAAGATTCATCGCTGCAGGATATTGAACCGGCCATTCGAAGCACCGTTGACGGATCGTGCCAAGAAATTGATAGCTGGTCAGACCTCGAAACTAGCAAAAGCTGTTCGGAGTGATGGAACCAACGTTTTAGTTGATTAGTTGGATATGTGATTAATTATGGTTTTATCTCGTTTTTTCGACGGCAGCCTTGGATTGATCTTTACTCACCTGAGGCGTCGTGATATATCGTAAATGAGGCAAATATTGCTGGTTGTTGCAGTTTTCCCCTCATCGTCGGCCAGCAAGTCCATCCACGCTCACCTGTCACGTTTGCAGCAGCGTTTGACTTCATGTTCTAAAGCCGAATACCGTTTATGGGTCAGGTGGCTCCTCAGTAGGGTGCGGCTTATTTTTCGAATGTTTCCGAAACCTGGAATTCGTGTGCCCAAACGCTTTTTTTTGGCAAAAAAAGAGTAGCCTCAGAATTTCAGGCCAAAATATTGAAGTTTAGAGGTCGCGCAAAGGCCTTTAAGGTCACTCCTGACAGAATCCAAGTTTCAAAGTGCTCGCGTTTTCGGGGGCACACCACTCGATACGGAGGCGGCGGACAACTGTTATTTTTGTTGATTCAGCTTTGCTGCGTCGCAGTATGCGTAAAAAAATAAAAATGACAGTTGTGCGTTGCTTCCGTATCGAGTGGTGGCCCCCGAAAACGCAAGCACTTTGAAACTTGGATTCTGTCAGGAGTGACCTTAAGGTGATTTTTTGACCATCAAGTTTAGACTTTCATAAAAATAATCATAACTTAAACAATTTTCATCCGATGTACAATCTTTTATAATTAATCTCTTGAGTATTAAATTTGGTTGTGTAAAAAACTTTGTGGAACAAATAGCCTTTATTGGAAGTATTTATTTCATAAAGGTCGTAAGCTCGCAATTCAAAGCGATAGCCGAGCTATGACAGAAACGGTTTTCATTCCACATTATACACATTATGGTATTAAATTATAATCACGCTGTAGTCTGATTTTCTTTATATTTTTGGAAGAAGGATTTTAATATTATATTGATATGTTGCGAAGACCGTAAACCATAAATTCCATAAATTTGTATTGTTTGAAGAACTTAGTGTTAATAGGTAACGTTCTATTAGTAGCTGATCGAAGAACGGTAAATGATTATGCTGGAAGGTTCGATTTACTCATGGTAAATCCGGGACAGTAGATTCATAATAGTTGTACCTTAATCAAAAATGTACACTGAACTGCAATGTAGTTCGGCAATGTTTTGATCATAGTGACTACGGTTTTAATAGACCGGACTGTATGAGCAATGGTTTATTAAGGATGTTCTTTTTTCATCTTGACATATATTTTATAGGAAGAATTCTATCAATATAAGATTGATTGTGGTACGTAGACCATTAATAATGAGTTATCCTCATTTAATAATGTAAATGTAATCGCTGAAACGTGTAGGTGTTCGAAGAACTTGAAAGTCAAAACCACAAATCTCATGTAATGCACCTTTAAATCTTCATGGAATTGGCTTAAAATTGTCCGCGAGATTTCTTTCAAGCTGCCCGACCATTAAAATGGAGGGGTGACACTTTGAATCTGGAATAATTGAAAATAGTAAACAGGTCTTCTAATTTTTAACTGATTGAAGAACGGTAAATTATTATGCGGGTAAGCTCTCATTCTAAACAGCTTTTCATCATGGCATAACATTGCTAATACGTCAAAACAATAAAACATAATGAAATTCTTACAGGTAATGCAGTTTTCTAGTAAATTTACTATGCTTAAACAGTTTTATACGACAACGGTATAATTTCATATGAAAAGAAACTATAAAATTTCAAATGTGCTATAAAAATAATAAAATTATGGCCTACTATGGGGCGTCTTTGTTTAATAAAAAAATTGGTTTGCAGTATTTGGTCTAAAACATTGCAAAATAATGTTTTCATTAACTCAGTTTGTTCTAAAAAAAATAGGATACAAATTTCTCTGTGATTTCACATAAAAATATCCGGATTCGGCTGATATTTGACAAAGTTAGAGCGTTTGTAAAACTGATTTTCCTTAAAAAAGAAGAAATCTTCATCAAAATCTGCATATTACCATCATTTGGAGCTGAATTCAAAAATATCGTGAAAACATTCCATGTTCCAACTCATGTTCTTTGTTTCATGACAAAAATATCTCCACCAAAAACTATCCCCGGCTCATCAATGTTGGTTCTTCGATAGCTGCATCACAGTTAGGTCGAATGAAGTCAAAACCGTTGCCTCTTTGAATTGGAAAGTTTTTTATATTGTATCGAATTATGCGTAGAAGGAACGATTTGTGGTGGTGTTTGGAACGTAAGACTGTGAATGAAACTGTTGTCTACGAAATCAAATTAGGCTAGAAAAACTCCACTTGTCATAAGACGAGTTTGTACTATTCCATTTAATTCCATCACTTGATCTATTTCGACCACAACACTCAACAGTAAGGCCATCTTCAGTGTCTCGTACTTGACTCGACGAGTCTTGACTTGAGTCGAGTCAAGTACGAGACACTGAATACAGTTTTACTGTTTAGGTCGAATTAAGTACGGATCCGGTAAAGTTACAATCAAGCGGTGGAATTAAATGGGATGGTACGAAATCGTCTTATGACAAGTGAAGAGAAGACATTCCACTTGAAGATCTAAATAATTTTCGTAGTAGAATTTATTTGAATTTTTTGTTTTGCAATTCTTGGAAATTTTTGTCTAGGAATTTGTCAACAGTTGCAATAAGGAATTACTTCATAAAAACTTACGCATTATAATATTCAGGAATTGACCCAATAAGTTTTTCAGTATTTATCAAAAACTCTTTCATGGATTCTTCAGAAGTTCCACCAGCAAATGTTTCCCAAAACTTACCTGGATCTTTCTTAACAATTTTATATTGCAGCTCCTCTAGAAGTTCTTTCACATATTTTTTCATAACTAGCACCGACGATAATTTCAGATATGGCTACGCGAAGTCTACAGGAAGATTCTCTGGGAACATATTTTTTCCTCTTTATTTACGTTGTGTGTAACTCCAGTTCATCAATAGCTAGAAATGTACGTTTTGTCATTCTATCTCCCTCTCCTACTGTTCATGTAAAGACTATTAAAGCAAGATACTCAAAACCATATCTTGAGATGTTTTTTTGCACAGCAGGATCCGAATGTGTACACTCTGATATAAAATAAAAATGTATTCGAGTAGTAATCACACTTTCATTCAATGAAATAATACTTTATGCCCTAAGAATGCTCCCTGGCATATGATAAATTTCGTTCCAAACTCGCCAATAAGAGAAACAAACTTCCAAGACCCTATTTCGTTCTATCTCGTCTAGATAACCTTCCAGAACAGGGGCCTTAGTGCAACACCCGAATCGCATCAGTCAACATGGGAATGGGACCGGGTTGGACATTCCGAACGTCACGCGAGCATACAGAAAGATTACAAACGGCACACTAAACACTCTCAAGAGATTGATTCAATATTTGCGACGGCAAATATTTAGGATATACACAACAACTAAGCAGGCTGGGAAGTTTATTCACCACCCTTCAGTACAACTTACACATACCGCATCGTTTGAGCATGTTTATTATACGAGGTGACGCGTTGCTAAGGAAACCGATGTCGGGGCAACAGGTTGCTTGGTATTTGGATTGGAAACCCATTGATTTCCGATTGTCGAAGTTGAACTGTAGCCAGAGCGACACGGACCGACCAACCGTCAGGTGATTCCGGTAATGGGCGATGGCGAACAAATTATTCCATTTGTAATCTCACCGTACGATGCTTCAGTACAGAGCATCGATGCGGTTGAACATTTGGAGGTCGTTCCGGGAAGGTTGCTGGCAACCGGTTTACTGCGTATTTGCTAATTCAGCTCCAAACATGGCTGCCGGCAAATGATATACGGTTCGGAACCGAGAGATAACACCGCCCTTGCCGTCAGCATCTCGTTCTACACGGGATGAGGCGGTGTTTAGTGCTGCTGGTGCTTTTATATCTAATTAATTATTTTATTTGGAGCTATTTGCTCAGGCAACGATGCGACGATGACGACGACGGCGACGACAGCTTAGAGGACAATAATGGTGACAACTGCACGGTCGGTGATGCGATGATGTTGCTTTTCAAGGGTTTGTGCTATGAGATAATCTTTGAATAAGAACCAAAACCCATTGAAATATGATTCGTTCTTAACACATTCACTCGAACATTTCCTCATTACGTCCCTAAAATGTTTGATATATGAGATTGTTCGAAATATCTCATACCCTTAAGGCTGATACCAGGACTGATACTGACTGAACTAAACGAACGTCGTGTTGATGAAGAGATGCAAGCATGTTTGGATGCATTGTAGTGCCACACATATCCTACCTAATTTGCCGTTTTGTGTAGCATTTTAAATGCAGGTACATTGCGGTTTCGCCTTGCGGTGCAGTTCCAGGCTAGCGCTGCGTTTGCCGTCGGGCTGGCCACTCGTCGGATGGCAACGATTCAGGGAAATATGCAATCATTTGAATATGGTTGCACTCGGGTTTGGTCTACCACCACGCTTTTGCGGTTGGATACTGGTTCAATCTAAACAAGGCCCGGTCGGTGTTTGGAATAGATCCCGAGGCAGATCCAGCGTCACAGCGTCAGAGCTATACTAAAAATTGAAATTATAAATATCTCTGCATCTGGGATGAGGAAACGATGCATTAACAGAAGTGGCAGCCATTTGTGCAAATATTTTTTCTCTGATACCTACATTTCTATCTCGCAACCTTGCGGTATGCAGTCGCGTCGATTTGCGTAATTTTTCGTGTCTCATCGAAGTAGTAAGGACAATTGATGTGGGTTTGTCATTCTCAAACGGCCTGCATAAAAATAACTTTCAGGAAAAAAACTTACCATGGGAAAGTGTGCCTTTTACATTGCAAAAGTTCTAACTCTAAGTGTATTCAATACTTATGTAAAACTTTGTGCATTTTAGTCAGCATTCAATGTTTCCAACTTTCCCACTAGGGTAAATACTGGCGGTATGTTACGACATTGATCATCAATTCCAGTTTCACAACTGTACCCACGTGAGCTACACCACTGAGCAGCGAGGCGGCACATTTAAATATGACGACGATTTACTGCCCGTTTAAGACGCCTCACGGAGTACGTGTTTTTCTCGGCATTTATGAGGCCCCGAGAAAGCACACCGTTCTCTTATCTAACGCAAATAGTACGGCGAACTGGAAAAAGGAAATATATTAATATAAATGAAATTTATTGTCCTGTTGATTGCGATAGTCGACTACGTGAGACCGCGGCAACGAAAGCCATTCGTCGAAAGATCATCGCACCCGGTCTGGAAATTGGAACATTATATTCATTCAGAGACCGGCGGCAGCGAATAAATGGGAATGTACATCAGAACTCCATTTGTATTAGCACGAATTAAATTACTCATCTGCTTCAAGTGTAGGGCGCTAAACCAGGCGAGGATCGTGCGAAGCGTTTTCGAGAGTTAAATGGATAAAAAGATGGCGTCTTTTATTCTTCCTCCAACGGTCGTTCGCCACCGCCACTTTGAAGAGCCATTATATTTTAAAACGATTTCCGCCCTGTTGAGCCGCTGCTGGGTAGTGGTGGATCCCCTTCTTACTCTGCTACTCCGAGATTGACTTTCAAGTTGTGAGGCGGTGTGGTGTGGGATATGACGAATTCATATAGCTTTGATAGCGGCGGAAGGAACGTGCGCACATTATCGTTTCTCATGTTTTGTCTCAGACGGCGATGGCGCGGTGGTGGCATATCCCCGTCTGTGTGGTGCGGTGATGCAAAAGTGAGAATTTTAATTGATATTTATGCAACGAGTGGCAAAAAGATGACTTTTCCGGAATTACGTTTATCCAACAAGTCTTGCCAACAGAATATACGAGTCAATATTTCTAATTAAAATAGAAAACCTAACAGCCCTATTAATACAAGAATTCAATGGCTACCGTTCAGAAAAGCTTAAATTGCTAATAAGTTAGGAATATGTATTCATTTTTTGAGAAGAATGGGGGGAACATGTTGATAGTTTTATGCAACATAGCAAAAACCAAAATTTTACAATTTTCAGTAGAGGTGTTTGCAAAGTTTCAGGTAATATTTTATCTTTTTCTTTGGAATCAGTGTTTGAATAAATTTGGGCAGAATTCAATGAAGTCATGTTCAAGAAAACAAGTGTACTTCAGAAGTGATCGGATACAGTTTTTCTTTTCTTTTCGGAAGTGAGAGTTGGGCATTTTTCGTATTTTGTGTTTTTTGCTACCGATCCGGTTTTTTTTTTTTAAATTTCGCTAATGTTATTGTGAAAAGTTTCTGTGGAAAAGGCAGCTATGAATAGACGCTCAAGGTCAGATACACGCACGCGTTAGTCAGAACCTGAAATAGGTACTTGAAAAGTTACTTGCATGATAATTCAACGATTTCCTGGCCAGAAGTCTCCATTACTATTTTAACAATGATGAATAGCCCTTGTTAACCAACTGCTTTGGCGGGCAGTGTAATTCGCCTCCGTGCGGTAAGCACTAGGCGATTTAATGAGTTAGCGAGGCTGATCCCAAGCAGCACACATGTTCCACATGGGTTACTGTAACTGATATGTGACCGAATTCAGTCACAATCAAGTTGGTGCAACCAGTTTTGTCTGACGTGTGCTGCTCGGGATGCCAGTAAGGTCTCAATTAAGATTCAGACAGACACGTTAAAGGTTGTGTGTTTTCGTATATTGTTATATTGGGTAAAGCAAAAGCTGACAGCCGAATAATTCTACTCTCGATGGAGACCTACCGGTTGTCGGTGTTCGGCTGCACGGGAGTGTGCCGATTATTATCATAAATGTTTTTTTTTAGACCGCATCGTGCTTTCGTGCTGTGCGGTTCTTTCTCTATTTGCGGAAGGAAGTTTTTAATACTACCCGAAGCTATTTTAATTTCAACGGTGCTTCTTAGCGCTATTTGTACCCACTGATCCCGTTACGATCTTTGCAAGGACCCGTGCCTTCGTTTTACGTTGGACCCGTTTGCGGAAGTAAAATTCCGACAAGCGGTGGTAATCCTGCAGGGACACCGTTCTGGGAAAAAACCTCTTAGAAGGTCACGTCTCCACGCTCAGCCATGAGCATTAATAAAAACAAGAAGAAGGGGGAGTCTCTGAATTCTCCACTTCCTTCAAAGAAACAAGGTTTCAAGACCGTCCTGCCTAAGCGCGGAAAAAATAGAAGGAAGCTGGAGAATTCAGATATTCCTTCTAACTCTAATATCGGAAATAATTCTTCTCCAATCGAACTGAGCAATCAGTTCGATTTGATTAATGATGAAATTGAGCAAATCGAATCTACCTCTAGCCCAGGTGATTCGATTCATGTGAAAAAGCAAAGGATTCCGCCAATTGTGGTATCTGTTGCCGAGTTTTCTGGCTTCCGGAATGAGATTTTGAGTAACCTTCAGGGGATCAAGGTTTCATTTCAGATTGCTAGGAAGGGTGACTGCCGCGTTTTGCCGGCATCCTTTGACGATCGCAAATGTCTTCTTCACTATTTAACTGAGAAGCGCCATAAATTCTTCACATACGACGACAAAACTGAGCGATTGTTCAAAGTCGTCTTGAAAGGTCTCCCCAGTGATGACAAATCACTGGATGATATTAAAATTGAAATTTCTCAATTACTTGGATTTTCACCAGTCCAAGTAATTAAGATGAAAAAGAAATCGCATTCTGGTACTTCCCAGAGGGGCATTTCTCAAGAATTTTATTTAGTTCATTTTAACAAAAGTGAACTAAATAATATGAAAAGTTTGGAAAAGGCTTGTATTATGTCTCATGTCCGTGTTACATGGGAACATTTCCGCAGGCCTGGGTGAAATTTCCAAAACCCTACCCAGTGCCGTAAGTGCCAAAAGTGGGGTCATGGAACCAAACATTGTCACATGGTTGCTAAATGCATGATTTGTGGTGGAACCTCCCACGCCAAGGATGCATGTCCTTCTGAGAGAAGATTTCAATAAATTTAAGTGCGCAAACTGTGGGGGCAATCATAAATCCAATTTCTGGGAATGCCCTTCACGCAAAAAAGTTTCGAATTCCCGTGCAAAATTGATGACGGGAAATTCCAATCGGATCCCAGATTCGACGGGTAGACATTTTTCAAACGCTCAAATTTCGAAACCGGTTACCGGTCGAGCAATTCATACCCACCACAATTCACAAACAAATTTTGCCGCTCGTCAACGGGTAGCAAGCACTTCAGTAAATTCCAATTTTTCCAATGTACCTACGTATGCAAACATCGCTGCTGGTAGACCAAATTTCTCTTCTCAAAATGAGGTTTATACCCATGTCCCAACGGAAAATAACGGTCATGTTGTTGATTCAGGTAGCATGACTGCTTCCGATTTTGATTTTTAACTGAACAATTGCATCACATGATTGATGCAATGTTCAAAGCAAATACCATTCCTGAAGCTGTTCAGGTTGGTATAAAGTACACACAAAAAATTGTTATCGGACTCCGTTTCAATGGATCCAAATAATTGTGTGAAAGTTCTAAATTGGAATGCCCGCTCTCTAAAGGGTAAGGAAGATGAATTATTCAACTTCCTAACAGTTCATAATGTGCATATTGCCATTATAACTGAAACGTATTTAAAACCAGGACTCTCCATTAAAAGAGATCCAAACTATTTTATCTACAGAAACGATCGTCTTGACAGCGCCTGTGGTGGGGTCGCCATTGTCATTAATAGACGTATCAAACATAAATTATTTTCTTCGTTCGAAACCAAAGTTTTTGAAACCTTGGGAGTTTCTGTTGAAACAAATTTTGGACAATTTTCCTTCATTGCAGCCTACTTGCCTTTTCAATGCAATGGGCAGCAAAAGAATTTGTTGAAAGCTGATCTTCAAATTCTGACTCGCAACAAATCAAAATTCTTCGTAATTGGTGACTTCAATGCCAAATACCGTTCATGGAATAATGCTCAAAGCAATTCCAATGGTAAAATTTTATTTGAAGATTGTTCTGCGGGATATTATACTATTCAATATCCCAATGGACCAACTTGTTTTTCTTCCAGTCGAAATCCTTCTACAATTGATTTAGTTTTAACGGATTCAAGTCAGCTGTGTGGCCAATTGGTAACTCATGCTGACTTTGACTTCTGATCACCTTCCTGTGACATTTGAAATCTCACAAGAAATATTTATAATCCAATCAGCTCTACTTTTAATTATCATAGAGCTGATTGGGATTTAGAGAAACGTATATCGATAGGAATTTTGATGTTGATATTCCTCTCGATACCAAAAGTGATATTGATAATGCTCTCGTATCTTTGACAAATTTAATTGTCGAAGCCAGAGGCATTGCAATTCCGAAATGTGAAGTTAAATTCAACTCCATTATTATTGACGACGATCTTCAGCTACTGATCCGTCTTAAAAATGTGAGAAGAAGGCAATACTAAAGAACTCGCGATCCCGCGTTGAAAGTTATTTGGCGAGATTTGCAAATGAAATTAAAAACGTTTCGCTATTCTGAGAAATACCAACTTTGAGAATAATGTCTCGAAGTTGGATCCCAGTTCGAAACCCTTTTGGAAATTAACGAAATTTTTGAAAAGCATCAAAAGCCAATTCCGGCGCTTAAAGAGGGAAATAAAATTTTATTAACAAATGGCGAAAAGGCTCAAAAACTTGCCCAGCAGTTCGAGAGTTCCCATAATTTTAGTCTAGGTCTCACTAGTCCAATTGAGGATCAGGTTACACGGAGCTTCGAAGACATTCTCAATCAAGAGAATGTTTTTGACCCTTCGTTGGGAACCAATTTGGATGAAGTGAGATCTATTACTAGAAAATTTAAAAATATGAAAGCCCCGGGTGATGATGGTATTTTCTACATACTTATCAAAAAACTTCCTGAGAGCTCTTTATCCTTTTTGGTTAATTTATTTAACAAATGTTTTCAATTGGCATACTTTCCAGATAAAGGGAAAAACGCCAAAGTTGTTCCAATTTTGAAGCCGGACAAAAATCCAGCTGAGGCTTCTAGTTATCGCCCAATCAGTTTGCTTTCTTCAATAAGCAAACTGTTTGAAAAGATTATTTTAAATAGAATGATGGTTCATATTAATGACAATTCTATTTTTGCTGATGAGCAATTTGGTTTTCGCCATGGGCATTCAACCACCCATCAGTTATTAAGTGTAACGAATTTAATTCGGCTCAACAAATCTGAAGGATATTCGACTGCAGTTGCTCTTCTTGATATAGAGAAAGCATTTGACAGTGTTTGGCATGAAGGTTTGATTGTAAAATTGATGAATTTTAATTTTCCTCTGTACATCATTATACTGATCCAAAATTATTTATCAGATCGCTCGCTGCAGGTAAACTATCAGAATACTAAATCTGATAGATTACCTGTAAGGGCTGGTGTCCCCCAAGGCAGCATACTGGGGCCCATATTGTATAACATTTTTACTTCTGACTTACCTGATTTACCACCAGGGTGTCAAAATCTTTGTTTGCAGATGACACGGGCCTTTCAGCCAAAGGGCGAAGCCTTCGTGTCATTTGTAGTAGATTGCAAAAAGTTTGGATATTTTCTCCACTTACTTGCAAAAATGGAAAATTTCCCGAATGCTTCCAAAACTCAGCTTATAATTTTCCCACATAAGCCGAGAGCTTCTTATTTGAAACCTTCTAGCAGACATATTGTCACTATGGATGGGGTTCCAATTAATTGGTCTAGCTAAGCTAAATATTTAGGACTTCTGCTAGATCAAAAATTAACTTTTAAAAATCACATTGAAGGCCTTCAAGCCAAATGTAACAAATATATTAAGTGTCTATATCCACTTATAAACAGAAAATCAAAACTTTGTCTTAAGAACAAACTTTTGATTTACAAACAAATTTTTAGACCTGCCATGTTGTATGCTGTGCCAATATGGACTAGAAAGAAGGCACTTCAGAGGATTCAAAATAAAATTCTGAAAATGATTCTGAATTTGCCTCCGTGGTATAGTACCAATGAACTTCATAGAATTTCTAATATTGAGACATTGCAACAAATGTCCAACAAAATAATTTCCAATTTTAGACAAAAATCGTTGCAATCTTCTATTGCAACGATTAGCTCCTTGTACCCTTAGTATAAATTAGGTTAAGTTTAGTTTAAGTAGAAAACATTGTAATTCCTACATGGTTTAATTTAACCAGAGGAAACATTCTAACTGCCAGAGGCAATTGAAATGTATTAATAATAACTAAAAGCGTAACATAGCAAATAAGGATGATAGTGTTAAGAAAACACCGAACACCTAGTCTAAGAGATGAATGCATGTATTAGATAATTAGCAAATAAAATTAGTTAAAAAAAAAAAAAAAAAAAAATCATAAATGTTTACATTCCTTGCGCCGTTAGATAAGAAAAAAAAGCAATTTGATCTAGAACGCTATTCCCCCTGTTCCTACTTCCCTAGTAGCACAGCTCAGATCGGTTTGATTGCAGCAACTCCAATGTGACTGGATTTGGTCGCATATAAGTCACAGTGATTGATATGTGACAAGTGTGCTACTCGGGTGGTGATATGAAGGGACTGCTTTAGTCGAAGCGTTCCAGGAAGGTGACCTCGTCACTCTCAATGGCAGGTCCACCACCTGTTACAACGGGCACTCTGCCACATTTATTAAAGTCATTGCGGTAAGTAGATCCGTCCTACCGCGAGAAATCCGGTATCGATCTGTACGGTAGCAATCACTACTCTGGAAAGATTTCCACCAGCTTTTCTCCTCCTGTTGACATCAAGAGACGCCGTTGAAAATATGGTGAAGCGGATTGGGAAGTGTACGAGCGCACCATGTCGATCGCTTGCGCGGACCAACCTCCCTTCACCGATTTCACTGTCACGATCCTTGCTGCCGCTCATTGAGCTATCCCGAAGTCCAGTGGTCGTCCTGGCCGTTTTACACTTCGATAGTTGACCGAGGAAACGGCGTGCTGTCAAAGCTAGGCGCAAGGCTTTTCGCGCACTAAGAAAGCTCAGCACCGACCACCCTCTCAGAGCTGACGCCCTGGAATGCCACAAGGAAAAGCACCGATCAGTTGAACCAGCCTTTTTCAGCCTCCGATTGTTCAAACTCGTTAACGATCTTTGGGAAAACCGTACGCTTTTGAATGAGTGGATGAAAATTTTCGTTGTACTAATCCCGAAGAGCAGCGTAACAAGACGTCCAACTTTAGACCAATCTAGCTCTTTCGCGTCCAAAACCGTCGGGAGAATGGTCAACTACCGACTCAGGGGGAAATTGTAAGCCGACGGAAGGTACGGTCACCGGCAACACGCTTCTCGTCCAACCTGTAGCACCAGCTCATATTTTGCCAACTTCGAAGTGTATGAAGAAGGCATGCATTGGCTGCACAGCATCAGACGAGTTCCCCGAAGAAACCGGCGTTCCCTAAGGGTCAGTCCTAGCGGCAACGCTCTTCCTCTTCGCTATGGACGGGGTTTTCAGCGTACCGACGACATTCTCTTGGTCGTGATCAGCAGGAGACCTGGAAGGACCAGGACCAAAACTCAGGCGGAAGTAAGTACCAAACCGTAGAGAAAAAAAAAAACCGTACCAACAATAGAACCACCAGACTAAAAGTTGGACAATCAGAACGTCGACTCCAGGGGCACGTTCACCTCAATTCAGGAGATTTACGCCTGCTTCCGTCTACTCCCGCTGAAGCTGCATACGTTGACGTCTGCATTATTCAATTCCAACACCGGGTTCTGATGGCCGCCGCAGAGCCACTTCTTTCGTGGCTGCCACTTCAGGGAGATTCAGGATCCCTCTCCTCGACGAGACTGACTGCATCCTAGGAAATGTTGCCGGCACCGGGGACCAGAGGTGCAGGTCCACTGGCATGGAGCGAGATGCTAGCTAATGCCTCCTGCAAGGATAGACCACACCATTGCCACCCGGTTGAAAAGCGGAGAAAACATTGACGAATTAAGAAGATCTGCTCTGGAACTGTTAGGAACACGGCTCCAGAACCATGGGATCCGGTACACCGACGGATCCGTCTCCAGCCGCAGGGTCTGTTTTTGGAATCCCCGGACCCGGTATAAATGGATCAGTGTCTAGCCATCTAGTGCTGCCATTTTTGTCGCCGCTACGGTTCCAGCCAACAAGCCGAATGCGATCCTCACAGATTCAGCCAGTGTCGTCGCCGCCCTCCAGAGTAACACTCCCTACATCCATGGATCCAAGGAATTCTCGCTGGCACGACGTCAAATACCTGATTCGCCAGGATCCCTTTGGCATCAGCGGTAATGTAGGTGCCGATGCTCATGTAAGCGTTGGACATGAAGGCCTTCCCTATACTCGCTCCGTCCCGCTGGTTGGCGTTAAAAAGCGTTTAAGAAGTGTCGTCGGCCAGAATTGGGCACGGATTTGGAGCAGCAACAACTCACTACCGTTAAAGAAGATTAGAGGCACTACCGGTCCTTGGAGTGAACTGGCGTCGCAGAAATAATAGACAATCGTCTCGAGATTATGAACTCTCACAATTTTGGTGGGGGCCCTTTATGGTTTCCTTGTTACCTTTGTGAAGTCAGGAACAGCATCTGCAGATGTCCCAAATTCGAGTATCAAAGGGAACTCTATAGGATCCCTGGCAGTATTCGGGACGCTCTAGCCGACAACGAAGCCAAAGTGGCAGCTCTATTCTGCCTTTTTAGGGCTGCTGGGCTCTATTATGAGTGGCTATTATGAGGCTCTATTGAGAGTGCCGCAGTGTCGGTGGAATAGATGTGTTTTGTTTGCGCTCTAAAACTTTTAGTATTTTCGAGTGTATTTTAACGTTTTTAAATTGATATGTGTAGTTAAATTGATGCATCCAATAATAACCAAAGTGCTGCAAGCGGGGGATTGGGATCAAAGAAGTTGAAATAGGAAGAAATTTATCGATTTTCCATTTTGTTATTTATTAACATGGCGTGATTCGTGATCGGATGTTTTCGGACGTTCGGATTGTGTCGGTTCTCACTGCTGTCAATGAAAGTCTAAAAACACGGCAACAATATCCTGAAATGCCGTTCGTGTGAAATATTTCAGTGCTTGTATGCTAGTTCCACGTCGTGGATTTATTAGTGTGGGGATGTGACAAGTGATAGTAACAAGAACTACCTAAAAGTGGGTGGTTCACTCAAAACTGTACCACAGATAACAGATATTGAAGCTAGAACAAATTTTATTGAAAATCCTGTGTAAACTTTTGAATTGATATACGTTGGCCCACTACTGTCATCTACTCAACTGATTGCAGCTGAATTACAATCGTCGAACGCAGCCAATGCATTTGACAGCCGCAATCGGGCTGCGTTTTCAATAACAATGATCCTTGCGCCATCTCCAATCGATTGCCAAACGCGGTCCCAATTTAAAATACATTTGAATTAACGGTTGCGGATGTTTACACACGTATGGGATATCAGCCTCAATATCTGTTATCTGTGACTGTACTATGGGCCAAAACTCAATTTTGAGTCAAATGAAAAAAAAGACAGGCAACATTTGAAGTTTCCGAATGCCTGTTCCACGACGCAAAAATAAAATCGTATAATTTCTGGTGAATATCGTTTTGAAAAATGCAAAATAACTGTGCAATAAGTGTCTTGTGAATATAGAGTAAAAGCTTGCAGTGCAATGCAAGCTTATAAGAGTGTTTATATGTATTAGTGCGAGCCTCAGTTGGACGTTGTTGGTGCATATGATGCCACACTGCATGATTCAGCCTCGGTTGTCTCGAAACTCGTTATCATCCAGGAAATTTGGTGAGGATGTTCCATTATTGCTATATTATTCCAATCGTTGAATATCTTGTGCTATTGTCGTGTATCAGCTCTTTCATTATTCCCTTATCGGTGATGTAATTTATCTGCAGATGTAGGAATAGCGTGTGTAAAGTAGAACTAGGAATAATAGGGGGATTCACTTAACGGCGTAAACATTTGCGTATCTGATTATTGAAAATTTTTATATGCAAATGCAAGGGACATATTTCAAATCGCCTATGAAGCATTTCTGTAAACAGATGTGCAGCAACCTACGACGTTAAGTGAATACCCCTAATGTGTCGCATAAACAGAATCGACTTCATAGTTAACATACTTTCCTTTATTTTTGTTCCGCGTTTTTCAATCTTGTCTTATTTTGATTGTGGACACAAGAATCAATAAATTATATTAGTAGTACTTTTTTGTCTGTATATATGATCGTTGAGTTTCGTCAAAAGCTCTTTCAAAGCTTAGTTTCATCGACAAGAGTCCTGTTCAATGAGAACTGAAAATAGTTTAACTAAAAACATTCAAGTTATTTTCTTAACTATGAAACGTATCTGATTCAACGAGGGGATTGTGTTTAGTTTGAGGTGCGACGTTAGATTTTTGGTCATCATTTTTAAAGTTGTTGAAAATTATAATGTTATTTACACCGAAAGCACCTCATAATATTATAGCACAGATTAGTCTCAATGTTCGTTGAATTCCTAATCTTGCGTATAAATCCATTTTAGGAGAGTCTAACATTTTGTATAATTCTTAGTAATTGTGTTGTCCAATTTCTGTCATTCTGGTTATTCACTAAATACGTTCATTTGTTCTTCTAACCATAGGCTAGGCTTTATTGCAGAAGCGAAAAGCAAAATAGGTTAACCTTCTGTCTGTGCTCAAAAAAACTTACGTTGTCTGTGCTCTGGGGTCAAATTGACCCCAAATTGAAGTTGCTATAACTTTTTAAATGTTTGGCCAATTTTGGATTTTTGGGGCTGTTTCGAAAGATAATTTAATCATCTTTCAGGTCGTTACCAAAGATTGACTATTGGTGGGCGGGTACATCGCAGGGAGGGGTTTTAGTGGACAAGGGTACAAAAACAGTATTTTTTCATGATTATTTTGCTAATATCCGAAAATCCTACCCGTTTTGAACTGCACCTTTCTTAAAAAGGTTATGCAGGAAGGCATGTGCTTTGGCATGAGGCGTTGATAAGTTTAGAGCTCGGCCGCCAGGTGGTGGTATATTTGAATTCATTATTGTAGACTACTCAAGATATTCCGATATATATATATATATATATATATATATATATATATATATATATATATATATATATATATATATATATATATATAGAATTCTTCTCAGTGTAAATATTCTTATCGCACAAATTTAAAAATTGGAAGAAGTGCTCATTATATTGAGCATCGCTTTGTAGTGCTAGACATCCTGAACAGTGTTGCCGAATACAACTTGGGTGTAGGTATGAGGGATCTCAAGCTTAAGCAATATTTCATAAATGCAAGAATATTGCAAGTACACTAGCGAAGCCTATTTGTAAATTTTCTAATTATTTATTCCGTCACATGACAGTTCATTCCTACCAGATGAACTTTGTCGTCAGACGTCATCTTTACAAATTTCAAATTTGTTTAACAAGAATATTTACAATGAGGAAAATTCCATATACATATCGGAATTACTTGAGTAGTCTGAAATAATGAATTCAAATATACCGCTACCTAGCGACCAAGCTCTAAACTAATCAATGCCTAATATCAAAGCACACGCCTTCCTGTACTTTTTTGAAAAAGTGCAGTTTAAAATGGGTAGGATTTTCCGATATAAGTAAAATAAGCAAAAAAATCACTGTTTTGTACCCTTTTTCACAAAAAACCCTCCCCGCGATGTACCCGCCCACCTATAGTCAATCTTTGGTAACGACCTGAAAGATGATTAAATTATCTTTCGAAACAGCCCCAAAAATCCAAAATTGACCAAACATTAAAAAAGTTATAGCAATTTCAATTTGGGGTCAATTTGACCCCAGAGCACAGACAACGTAAGTTTTTTGAAAAAAGTATCGGCGAGTTTTACCAAACTACCAAAAAATAGGAGAATCGGTTGAAAACTAAAAAACACATAACATACAAATCGTAAATCAAGGAAATTGCGTCATACAAAAGTGAGTAAAAAGGTTTAGTATAATTATCAACTTATTGCACGATGTTTTTCTTCATGTTCGATTACCCTAAGGGGATCGTTTTGCCTAATGATTAAAAAGTTTTTCCCAAAATTTAATAATTATATTTTAATAATTATCCCCAGAAAACAAGTCGGAATGTCAGAGTTTCGCGAGTGAATACCTAGTCTAAAACTAAATATTGCTGCCTCTATTGGCTTGATAAATCAAGAACGTTTAAAGAACAAACAATAAATAGAATAGATATAAGTATATACTCTTTCGACAGCCGGCTGGCAAGAGTTTAAATTAGAAACATATAAACAACATATGATATGGGTCGAATTGCCAGCTTGAGGCAAACATCCTTGACCTATCTTACCCTACCCAAACACCAACTCCGTAGAACTTATGAGGGCGTCGCCAAGTCGGGGGCCTCTCACTAAGTAAGTTCTACATCAACATTTCCTTCCATATCCCTAGTTACGGTAAAGATGGGCGTGGCCGGGAGTAGTGATCCTCATGCTTTTGTTATTTTTGTGTTAGACTGAAATCAAGAATCCCTCCCCTTCTTGATTTCTGATAGCATTCTACATAGGGATTTCAAAAGAAAAACATGAGTATCACTAGTGTCCAATCTACGAAGTATATCGTAACAACGCTAACGCTAACGCTAACGCTAACGCTGGGCTCTATTATCAAATCTAGAGTTAGATTCAGCAGGGTAGACGAACTGCTCTTAGTGCTGAAGCATGGAACACAAGTCAGCGTGAAACTCCCATCCGACAAAAGACAGGCCCAAGAACTCCTGATTGAGCGCTTAGAAGAGAGGTCTCTGGGCACCAAAGCATCTCTGCAGTGTAAGCAGCTGGATGAAGCTCGGTGGCAGAGGATCTTATCTCCGCGTCGACGATGTCGACGTTGCAAAGAGGAAGGGCATTTTGCGGAGGCCTGCAATAAATAAGGCGCAAGGCCCCTGGGTGTTTCATCTGCTCGTAACCATATTATGGGAGGACCTACTAGTCGTTTCGGCGGTGGTAACCTACGACGCTGTTCTTGTAGATCCGTACTGTGTCCTTGCCAAAAGGGCAGCCTTCTATGCTTAAAATAATGGTTAATAGATCCATAGGTATGTGAACAAAAAATTACGCTCCGATTGAGTTTTGATTACTTTTGGAGCGTAATCATTTTTCGTGGACTGAGCAAAACTATGCAATTCTGCACTTAAACTCAAACGACGCTCTTCCTGCAGAATCGCAAACGAGATGGAATATTATTCTACCAAAACAGACATCAACAGTCAGCACAGCTGAAGTACGACCCAGGGATGCCAGATACAATTTTTATAAGTCTGTTTCAATCTCAGCAAAATGTCTGTATTTGCTTTTGTAGAGTTTAGAAAATACAGGAATTAGAAAATTATTTAAAAACCATGCACTTTTGACAACGTAGAATAACGAGGTTCCAATAATAAAAAAAATCGGTTTAAAACGTAGTCGAGTCAAACACGAGATACTGAAGACAATTAAGGTTGCTGTTGAGGTCGAAATACGTATTCTTGAAATTATTTGAAGGATATAATCAAGCGGTGGAATTAAATGGGATAATTCATAATACTATCTCGTCTTATGACAAGTGAAAATATGTATGCAATTTTCTAACTGAAAATCCGCTGGGAAGTCCAAAAGAGCCCCGATAGCTCCTGTGTAGCATTGGACAGGCCTAGTATCAACGATTTCGCGCAACTTTTTTTTTTTTAGTCTTTATTAAGGTGTTTTTTTAATCTACAGACTAAGTTCAACACCGGTTTTTGCGCAACTTACAGATGGCACTGTTTATACATTTGTTCGTTTTGCATCATTTTCACCATATGAATTGTATACGTTGCATTCGGTGACTGGGGATAGTTGCATATTGGTGACTGGGGATAGAGCACTTATTCAATTAAAAATAGCCTTCCTCAGCTAAACAACTAGCTAACTCAGCTTAAATTGTTTGTAAGGATGTGACATGGATGGCATTGTCCGTATGTCTCGCCTTCGAAGCACTTTGAAGCATTGAAGCTTTGTGACGATTATGTTTAAGTTTTTTTGTAAACACTCTTTATTACCATGTCAAACAGAGTTATTCTTGCGGGACGCTTTTACTATCTTAGTTTGTTTTGGTCGGCTGATGGGTAATGATGCACAAATTGATTGAATGAAGTAGGTTTGTATCGTTTTTGTTGGAACGCAAACAGATATGCTTGTTTGCCAAAGTCTCTTTTAATTTGTTAAGAGAAACATTTGCATAGATCCGATCCAACTCCGATAATACCCAACTTCTAAGTTTTGGTTTCAAAACAAGTTTATTTTGAAAACTAAATGTTATAATGTTCAAGAGTTTTTTTTTATTGTAGTATGGAGTTTGAGTAGTATTGAGTATTGTAGTTTGAATTATCGAGTACACGTATTCGTACCGTTGAATCTAAGTGCAATGGATGCAATGGAATGTGTGACAGAAATTTTCTACTTTTTGATGGCTAGTGTCGGCTACGAGGTTGGTTAAGTTTCGAAAGATCGGGGTACTTTTTGAATGTTTTTCAACTATCTTTTGGAAAATTTAAGGTGCAATTTTAGATGGGACTTGTGAAGAGAAAACGTAACGTCATCTGCATTCAGGCAAACGCTACCACCACGAACTATCAGATGCATCAATCATCTTTGAAGAGTATTCCAACATAGTCGTAATTCCTGATATTATATAGTTATGAATATGTTTTATTCCGATATGAAAACCATTGCGAAACATAAATTACACTTTCGTGAATTGAAAACACTTATAGCGCTATGAAAAGTTGGTCAACTGTTATAGGAAGAAGAATAAAAGACAAAACCATAAAAAAGAAGAATAGTTTTCGCATGCGTTGTCTTGGGGAGCGATAGAATTCAATAAGAAGAGTTATTGCGAGTTTCCGGTAGCGGATAGAGCAAAACTACCAACGCGGACACAAAGCAAACAAAACTGGAGGGCTACAGCACCAACAAGACAAATAAAGCCACAAATCTCAAATTAATACATATATTTGGGGCATTTGCCCTAATCTTCCTCTCACTACATTCTCATCCCTACTCTCTTCGTCTTACTTCTCCTTCTCTACTTCTTCCATCTTACAAATTAATTTGTTCAGTACTCACGGTACCACCTAACGGGGCGTCCCCCTACGTTTCGCCTGTGCTGCGATCATCTCGCCGCCGCGAATCTTGCATGCCGCTCCCGATGTTCGCACCGACGATACTCCTCTGCTGGAGACCCCTCTGGCCATCCAGTACGACCGGGTTGCTGGATGGGGTCCCTCCGAGGCAGTCGATACTCTCGTCGAAGATGACGATGTCTCCGCACACCACAGCCACCAAACTTGCACCAGTGCACACCACTCGACGGTTTCGAAGCTGGTCCCCACCGATAGCTACGATGCCCTCGCCAAGGCTAGCACGCTCCTTTCCTCCAGCCAAACAGCAACGATCGCGCACCGACGTCGGACGAATTTGATCCGGCACGAAAAACGAAATCCGGCATAAAAACCCTATGGATGTAGGTCCACTATCAAAATGATTTCCTTCTCCCTAAATGCCTGAGAAACTTACCCAATAAGTGGGGTGTTTTGTGCTGCCTAGATTCCGCTCCGCAAGTGGCCTTCGATGCTTGTAGCAGTCCACTGTTATGCGATGCGTCTTGGTCTCGTTTTTCGTATGCCAGCTACGGCGATTTATCGAGAGGTTACTTTTTTGTCGATTCCGACGAGAAATAGGAATTTACCTTATGTTCGTTGAGCTTCAGTGTTCTCGCCGAACGCCGACGTTTCCAATTGCCCTTTTGGCGACTTTCTCCGGCAAATTTCGGGAATTCACGTGCTGTGTCACCTGATTCGGGGAAAAGTGGTTAAGATCAAACCGTTTAGTTTGCCTCCTGCCATCTTACCTCACGTTCCGTACCTCTCACGTGCCCAATGTCCGATTTCCAGTCCCTCTTAACGAGATCCGATGGTACTCGTGCCGTAGGTTTTACCCCGCTTTTTAACAAGTGAACCCGTCTTGGGCTGGATATGGTTCTTCGTCTGTTCGTACGACAACGGAACCTCACGAGCACTTCAAAATCGCAGAACTGGCAGACTTGCACAACTGTTTAATGGTGCGGCACTGGCTAACTTACGGTTTTTGCCACCTTCGAGGCTGACACAATGAAACCGGAAAAAGATTATATTTCTCTCCTACTGCTGCTGATGCTGTGTTTGGTGGTGTGCGTTTGTTTTGTTTTGACATTTGGCGCGCCGCTTTACGAAAGGGCTTTTCACCAGGGTCGGCTTGCTGTGCATTCGAAGTGACGGTTGATGCGTTCTCCGCATCCTAATTGCAGTATTTTCGTTTGTACTTACGCAGGTTCTCAAACTTATCGTGGCTAACAAACTTAAACGTAACAGAGTTTGATTGGTGTAGCCGTAGATGAATCACAATTCTGCGTGGTGAATGTTCAAATTCAAGTGTTTCTTCTGTTTCTTCCTCTGCGTTGGTTGGACGCCCGCAAGAAGTATGGTGTTATTGTGGATTGGAAGAATTACAATTCTGCGTAGTGGGACGCACATTCAAGTGTTTCTTCCTCTACGATGGTGGAACGCCCGCAAGAAGAACGGTGTTACTGTGGATCGAAATGTTCGCAATTTTGCATGGTGGGACGGTCGCATTCAAGTGTTTCTTCCTCTGCGTTGGTGAGACGCCCGCAAGAAGAATGGTGTTATTGTGGATCGGAATGATCACAATTCTGCGTGGTGGGACGCCCGCATTCAAGTGATTCTTCCTCTACGATGGTGGGACGCCCGCAAAAAGAACGGTGTTATGGTGGATCGAAATGTTGACAACTCTGTGTGGTGGGACGCCCGCTTTCAAGTGTTTCTTCCTCTGCTTTGGTGGGACGCCCGCAAAAAGAACGGTGTTGTTGTGGATCAGAGTGATCACAGTTCATCCAAGAGCCTCTTGCTCAGCGATGGTCGATGGCCTACAAGTAGTTTGGTGTTGTGGATCCGAAAGGTCACAGGTACACGAGAGGTTTGATTTAACTGAGAATAGATATTCGGCCATGATTTGGAGCTGTTTATCGTTTTTTTAGTTGCGGTATCTGGTTTTTGTTACTGGTTGTTTGACAACTGTGAATGCACAGTTGATTGGGCGTGTGTTCGAAAAAAAAGAAGAAGTAGTGGTAGTGATTTGAGGTACAAGTGAAATGTTACTTCACGAGTTGCGAGTAAAATTGGGAGTCAAGACGCCCACTGCACCGAAGTTCCTTGAGAGTGGTCTCCCATATTTAGGTGTGTTATGGTGTGCCGGGAATGATTGTTTACTGGAAATTGTTTTTGTAGCATGATGAGAGAGTAACCGAATGATACATAAATATGTCGTAGGTGTTAATTTTTTTTCATGCTGAAGTAAAGGGTGATAGCATTTTTTTTAGAACAGAGGAGGCATTGGACAGGCCTATTATCATGAACAGGCCTAGCATGCAAGTGTCAAATGACAGATGCTGTCAGTCATCGTGAGTATACACATTCGCAGCCAGTCAATCCCATCTTCCTCACGAGTGCAAGCAGTGCAAACATGATGGGTGATTAATATGCGCGATGTTGAATTGCACTGCTCCACTCGGAATTCCACAAGTATTCCTTTCGAAAGTCTAAAAGGAATCCGTATGAAAGTAGAAAGTCCAAAATAATTTCGTTCCGAAGCTCAACAAGGTTCCGTTCGGATAGCCGTGATTTAATTCATGGATTCGGGAACACCAGTCACGTTTTCCAGAACGTTCCAGAAAACGTGACTTTGTTCCCGAATCCGTGGCTGTTGTTCACGAAAAAATACACCGTGAACTTGTTAGTTCACGAATTTATGAACGTTTTTTTTGCGTGTAGTTTTGATTAGTTTTATTAAATTCATTTTAACATTATTTTCAATGAAAAAGAGTGTAAATTAAGCTTTGAAAATACTCAACAAATCACAGTGCTTAAAATCAGTTAAAATGATGCGTGACAGTACCATATTGATGTATGAAGTCACAATCCTGGTATGATCACGGTTGTGGTATTGGTAGTAGTCTGGCAATATCGATGTACCGTCGTCGGGAGTGACAATGGGTCAAATAGGGATGAGAATGGGTCACTGTTTCAGCTACTTAGAATGCTTGTAGAATAGATTGAATGCATCTGAGGGCAAGAAGACCAAAATATAAGAGACCTTTTTGAACGATTTTGCTCTACTACCTCTAGACTGCCGGTGAGAACGATGACCCATTCTCACCCCCCAGACACATTGACACCCCGATGGCGGTATAACAGTCTTTTTTATTGGTCCCAAAACAGGTACTCAGGGATATTTAGCATTGGCCATGGCATTTGCAGTGTAGCCAATTTTCAGAGATTTAATAGAATAATTAGATTCTAAAATTTCAAAGATATATTTATGTATCGACCAACCATTTTTGATATCAAAACTGTATTAATCACAAAGAGAGATCCTCTTGGAAACATCATGGTTGCCGTGATATGACCACTGCCACTCAATTTCCCCCTATATGGGAATCGAATCTTCCGCACGTTTTGAAAATGCCAAATTTTCTATCTTTCGGCAAAATCGATTTTTTGGTAACTTTCATGAACAAATAATTGCATCCAATGACGTTTTTGAATAGCTAATTAAATTCTTTATCAAGTCCATCAAGAAGCGTGCAAATCTGTGCATGTTACATTGAGAAATATCCTAAACAAAAAGTGCGGATCATGTGTGTCCAGTTTCCCCTATAAAACCTAATCGATCCTGAACAAAGTTTCCGTGCTCTAGACTTCATTAGTGAAGTTTTTAGAATGCCAATAATATCTTCAGGAAATTACCTTAGGTAAGACTAGGCTTCATTTGGAAAATCTGTTTTGATCAACTTTATCAAATTTTGCTTCAGTTAGTTCAGCGGATCGCGATTCCCCTATGTAATTTGCTTGTATTCCAGCAACTACACATATAATGATTTAAATTCTGTCTAAATTTCTACTATTGCTTAAAGAATACGTTGACATGCACTAATCCTTCACCAAATGAGCTTTTTCTGCGTATACGTCTAAGAAATCCATATTTTTGAGCACCGCGGCTATCCTGGAAATTGATCTGATCGTTCATACCGCAACATATCATCAGGCTTCACTTATTTTTTCTCGTTCTCATCGCATTTTTTAACCATCCATCCCGCAGTCGATCAGCCTCCATCATCATTCCCTAGAAGCGACCATCGTTCGGCCCATTCGGAGCTGAAACAAAACGAAAGCAAATGCCGAAAACAAAAAGGCAAGCCCATCCCAAGCGGATCTCATCTCATATTAAATTTCAATATTTTATTTCATTTGTTCCCGGCAAATATTTGAGAACAGACATTTTATTTTAAGGCGGTTCACTCCCATGCCCGACGAATCGGTGCAGCCCTCCGAATGTATGATGTTGATGGATTTCGATGCCTGTCCCCACCAATATTTCATTTCATTAGGCATCGCGGAGAAGTTTCGCATTTTCGCGAGCTAAATTAGTGACGCTGTGATGTGGCGTGGGAAAATTAACCACTACAATTGTGTACTCCAGCACGGAGCTTCCAAACATCATGGCAAACAGTTTCGCTAATTAATCAACCAAAGCGAACAGGCAGGCCTAATCTCTAATCCAATCATCGAAAAACTCGGTCAGCCGACGATAATCGTTAGTTAGTGGCCAGCGAAGCAGAGGCCTTCGTTCATGAACCACGTAGATCCTAATTTTGCTCTGTCGTAAGTTCGGGTGGACTTTTCACGATTCTTTCAAGCATTCATGAGACACTAGATAAGACGTTTTGAATTCGAAAATCATCCTTAAAAACGGATTACGCGGTTCTTAAGTGATCCTTTTCGATGCCATCCCTCCACAACCAAGGCAAAGGCTTCTTTGCAGGCTACACATATCCCGTGTGTGTGCCACCCGACCGACTGCCAAATACAAACTCACATAGATCTGCATCAATTTCATAATACGAGCACAAATATTTGCTCCCAGAGAAATCTGTTACGGAATTCCCTGTTGTTGGTCATTTAATTAAATTAATATAATATGACTGAGTTGGTGGCCTGTTTGATGGTTGTTGGATGGTAAAGGCTGGCCAGCTTGGCTGCGCTCGCTATTGCCTGACCGCAGTCCGAAGCGCTGAAATTTCGGAGCTCCGAGCTCGTGCATAGAAGATGATGCACGTTGGGCTCGGGCGGTGCGGGAGCGAGATAAAAAGCCACCCTCGCATTCACATTAGATTAGATATATCAGATGCCACCCAGCCGCGTGCACCACTTGACCACCGCACCGCCAGGCAAACGACTGCGATTGGTTTCGGTTGTACGGTTCGGTTGGTTAGTAATATTATAGGAAATATTTGCCGAAGGCCAATAACAAGGGGCCTACAAATGGACGCTGACGATAGTTTGGCGGCGGCGGTTCTGATTTGGCAGTGTTGCTGAGATTGGGAACGTTGTGTTAGCGCAGTTTGTGTGCGTTCGAAGTTGTCGTGTGTTTGAAGATTGTCACTTCTTCATGACACTCTCCTATCTTAGTTCTTGTTGGAAATTTCAGCCCAACAACCGCCTTAACATCTAGTGTAGATCTGTGTAGATAATCCGGAAACTTCTGCTTTCAGGGCTAACGTAGCTTCATGGAATGTGGTTCATTATTGTTAAATTTTGTTGAATACGGGCATAAGTTTCACGAAAATGCCTGGACTGGAGACAGCTCCAATATCTTGTTTTATATAACAGTTCTTAACTGTTTTTGAACCTACGGTTGATCACAATGTAAAGAGAGCGATAACCGCTGCTATCACAAAAGAGTTTTTCAATAAACCAGGTTTCCTCATTTTCAAGAAAACTTGGTAGCATCTGGCGAAAATTCTCTTTTTATGGACATCACATCAAATTAATACATTCAGTTCCTCAAGTCTGTAATCTTTCATCAGCAATGATCCATTAGAACTCATGCTTCAAAAAAAAAAACTTCTACCGAGGCACATAAAAGAGCAGATGCGTGCTTTGGTCGAAAGATCATTCAAGATTACCTTTGTTTGGGTCCTATCTCACTGCTCAATCTAGGCAATTAGAGGGCGGACTCGCTTGCAAAGGCGGGCGTACGTGAAGATGAGGTTTACGATAGACAAATCTTGAACAACGAGTTTTTCACATCAGTTTGTCAGAGTGCTCTTTAAAGTTGGCGAAGGAATTGGACACAACGAATATGGATGTCGGCTATTTTTCAAAATTTCTGAAATTTCCGAGCTAGCGTCGTTCTGAGGTGGGGATATAAGTGGAGGCAGAATTGACCTTGTCGGTATCAAATTAAGTAGGTGCGGAACCGATTACGATGACATCGATCACGTAGTTTGGTTTTGCTCAAAAAATGAGGCTCAAAATTTTAGGCGTTTCTGGGGATCGTGATGCCATTCATAGTTTACTTTTTGCTTCGGACATCAAAATCTAATACTTTTATTTTTTTATCTCCCGTCTTTTAGTGGAATGTATTCAACCGTCTAAGACGAGTTAATTGGAGAGTACTTAACTCGTCTTAGACGGCTTTCGTCAAATTTTTTCTTTGTATTGTCTCTACCATTCTGTTCCGTAGAGCTCCGTAACTCTGGCCATCCGACCGATGCTCCCAGTCGAACCGATCCTCGAGCACGACGACACACCACTTCTTCCTTGGCGCCATATGCCCAGATGAGCAGCTTAAATTCCCTGATCATAAATCCTTAGTTTCGTCTATCTTTAAGCATTGCAAACCTAACCTCGAGTCATCGAGGAAGTAGATTTGCAGCGAAACCTTGCCCGGCATGTAATCGAAATGGACACAAAATACGTAAGTGTCACAAACTCAAGGAATTGACCGTAACAGGAAGGTGCAAACTAGTGGAGGAACAGAAGTTGTTCAGGCGATGTTTAGTGGGCAACGGCAAATGGCCATGCCGAATAAACCAACCTTGTGGGTTGAATGGTTGCACGGAAATGCACCATAGGATGTTGCATCTAATCCACACTGCGGAATCTGAAGTTGCGTCAGGTCCATCAGCTATAGTCTCAACCCACCATTGCTCGCTACGGTCAACATTATTCAAAATTCTTCCAGCAAAATTGCCTGCAGCCAGAAAAATCGTCAAGACCTACGCATTTTTAGACGACGGATCTAGTCACACGTTGTTGGACCAAGGCCTGGCAGACGAATTAGGCCTTGAAGGCGAAAATGTTCCCCTCTGTCTCCAATGGACAGGAAATGTAACAAGAAAAGAAGCTACTTCGCGGCGAGTAAGTTTGAGCATCTCGAACGTGAATGGAAAAGCTCAGTACGATATGTTCGATGTTCGAAATGTAAAGAAACTTGATCTTCCTCGGCAAAGCGTGGATTATAACCAACTCTCTAACCAGTTTCCGTACTTGCATGGTCTTCCGATCGCGACTTACCACGACGCAGCTCCCCGTATTCTGATTGGTGCAAACAATGCCAATTTGATTCTAATACTGGCTCGTCGTGAGAGAAGAATTGGAGAATTAATCGCAACTAAAACGCGACTTGGGTGGACTGTATTCGGTGGAGCGAAGCGTTCAACTGAATCTGCGAATATCATGGTCCATGTATGCGAGTGTTCCCAAGATGCTTCATTACATGAGCTTGTCAAAAATTACTTCACGATCGATAATCTTGGGGTAAGCGGCCCAGTTCTGGAATCACTAGAGGATCAGTGGACTCGGAGAATTCTCGCTTAACTTTTCAAAAGGTCCTAAGTAACATTTTTTTCATGAATTAATTTGAATAGCGCAATCAACACACCAATATGAAAGCTTTTGATTGCAGTACTCAAATTAATTCATGAAAAAAATGTTACTTAGGACCTTTTGAAAAGTTAAGCGAGAATTCTTCAGGAAACAACTAGGCGCACACCATACGGCAAATTTGAAGCTGGGTTACCGTGGACTAATGATGACGTCGTAATGCTGAACAATTATCACTAGGCAGAAAAGCGTCTGCAGTGTCTTGAGAGAAAGCTACAAAAGGAACCGGAACTGAAATGGAAAGTTGGTATCTACCATTGGGTGTGGTACGTAATCCTCGGAGGTTAGATAGAGTACGCGTTGTCTGGGATGCTGCAGCCACAACAAATTGGGTTTCATTAAATTCTCTCCTATTGCTTGTACCGGATCTACTGACGCCTCTGTTAGCAGTGTTATGCCAGTTCCGTCAACGCCAATACGCTGTATCAGCTGATATTCGTCAGATGTTTCATCAGATTATCATCAAAGAAGAAGATCGACAAGTACAGCGATTCTTGTATCGCTTCGATCATCGCACTACTCCGTCAATATATGTATTGGATTTGGCTACATTTGGTGCAGCTTGTTCACCTTGTTCAATTCCAAGGAAATTCTACGAAAAGTAGGTGAGAACGTTCATGGAGCCGCGAAGAATTTTTCTGCGGAAAAAATGACACTTACGGAGCGTGTTTTGGGAATGATGTGGATGACCGAGAAAGACGTATTTGTGTTTTCAGCACAATTTCGAGAAGATCTACTACCTCTTCTGTCTGGTAAAATTGTTCCCACCAAACGCCAGGTCCTTAGGGTTGTAATGAGTTACTTCTACCCACTTGGAATTATTTTCAACTACACTATCCATGGGCGAGTACTTCTCCAGGATATTTGACGATCGAACGTCAATTGGGATGATCATATCATCGAGAAATATTGTTTGAACTGGCAACGATGGGTTTTGAAGACTCCACAACTAAATCTAGTTACAATTCCTCGTTACTTTCCAGTTACGTTACTTTCCAGATTATGATCCAAATAGCTATGACTCCCTGCAACTCCATGTCTTTGTGGACCCTGGAGACCAGGCTTATAGTACCGTTGCTTATTTTCGCATTGTAGATCGAGGTGTTCCAAGATGCGCATTAGAAGCCGCCAAAACAAAAGTTAGGCCCCTAAAGCCTCTATCCATCACAAGGTGTGAACTTAACGCCGGTGTTATCGGAGTTCGATTAATGAAAAAAGTTGAACATAACTATTCGCTTCCTATTTACAAGCGTTTTATATGGACAGATTCAACCCTAGTAACATTTTGGTTTTATGCTGGTTTTATAAAACTCTTCTAGAGTAAATTATGCTCTTCAAGAGCGTGATAAAACTTAAAATGTTACTTGGGAACTACAGTCCTATCCTGGCTGCGAGCAGATCCTCGAAAATATCGGCAATATGTGGCACTTAGAGTGTTCGAAATACTTACTGAAAGTGATCCGAAAAGTGAATGGTACAGAGGACCCAACTTCCTTCTCCAACCGGAGACAGAATGGATTATAAAACAACCTAAAATTATTGATCCTCCAGAAGAGCTCAAAATAGTCAATGTTCATCAGCAAATATCATGTGCCTCCGCTGTGGACTTCACTAACTTCTCTCAATTAAACCCTTTGCTTAAGAGAACTGCATATCTTCACCATTTTCGAAGATGTTGCGACCTGAAACCAAGACATCCATCTGGAGAAGTCAAGGTAGTGCTGACCAAGGAAGATTACGAATCTGGTGAGAGAAGTTGATGGAGAATGGTTCAGGAGCAAGAATTTCCAAATGAGGTTGCAACACTAAGGAGGAATACAACATTACCAGTAAAATTAAGTTCTTTATCGAAACTGTCGCTCTTCATTGATGATGATGGATTGCTTCGGATGGAGAGTCGAGTTGATCCTGAAGCGGCATATTATGCTTTCAATTTTCGCAATCCTATTGTTCTTCCAAAACAATGCCACGTAACGGAGCTGTTAGTGTTACACTATCATCAGCGATTCGGGCACGCTAATGTTGAAATCGTTGTCAATGAGTAAAGACAGCGCTATTATATTCCAAGGCTCCGGACTATCGTGAAGAGGATCGTGAACCCAAGAAACACCGAAAACATCATTATTAACTAAGATCTAATAATGATGTTGAATAAAGGTCGGGAAAATGAATAACAAAACATGTTATGTTCAAGGAAAGCTATGATAAGGTTTTTGCAAAACATACAGCAATTTGATCAGAGAAGAAGTTTCATACTACATTCTCACAACTTGCTGATAACATGTCAATTTTTGACATTTGTTTGGTTTTTTGAGATGTTTCGTTTTATATTCTCACAACATAAAACATGTCTACAGGAAGATTTGACGAACAAGGTCATAACATGTTTATTGCTTGACATTTGTTTCGTCAGAATATATACCATAATGATAGAAGTTTAAGGTGGTTATACAACAAAGCCACAAATCGGCCATCTTGGAAACCACGTGCTTTTTCTAGTGATTTTTCAAGAGCACGAATTGAGAGAACAACAACGCCCATGAAGATCGCAACATATGTAGATCGTTTGATTACTCATGCTAAGCAATCGACGTTAATTTCAGCATTGTACAAAAAATATTACGCTGGTTTTGGACTTTTGATAACAGGAGTAGAAAACCGTGTGGTGAATTTGAAATTCACCACATGGCTTGATTGTATAATCACCTTAACGTAATTTCAACATCTTTTAAGATCAATGTTATGAACGTTCTTCATCGACCCTGTTGTCTATCGACAACTCTCCATATTGTTTTTCTTTTGCAGATTCGAGAATTTGTTTACAGAGACGTAGAACGATCGACGATCGCGTCCAGACGTGTTTTTTTAATAAGCAGAACGATCGGCCGGTCATCGAAATTTTGTTCTGCTTTGTGCGGTAAGCAGAACGATCGGCCGGTAACCGAAATTTTGTTCTGCTTCGTGCGTGTGAGTAAACTAATTAGAAAGTGAAAGTTTAAATCGCGTCTAGACATGTTTTCTTTAGTAAGCAGAACGATCGGCCGGTCATCAAAGTTTTGTTCTGCTTTGTGCGGTAAGCAGAACGATCAGCCGATCACCGAAATTTTGTTCTGCTTTGTGCGGCCTTTAATATTTTTTTTAATTTGTTTTCATCGATCAAACTACACGCTATACACGGCATACCGTTTACCAAAACGAACCCTGCCACACTCCCTACCCCATATATCCAACATCCCAGTGATTTCTCGTGGAAGTGCAGATGACTCGTCGGCTTCTATCAAAGCGAGTATCACGTCAACAATTTCCCACCTATTCCCTAATTGACCTGTATTCGGACACGGCCGGCGCTGGTATTGCTTATTTTTGGGTCACCAGTTCTTACACATTGAAGATGATGTTAGTCCCAAACTTCATCTGTTGGTTCTCTGTGTAATTATAGCTGACCTGGCAATAACGGAGTAGCAACCGTGGGCGGTCAATCATGCTCATGCTCATGCTCATGCAGATTCGAGAATTTGTTTACATATCAATTTCAAAATTATGCTTTGGCATAGTTATAATTTTCTTCAATCAATGGCGTATGAATTTAGAAGAAGTAAAATGAAAATTTAGCCAATGAAACATGAGCCGCATATAATGTTTCGACCGAGACTTCGAAACAAATTTGATTTATTTATTTAGTTTGTATATGTTTATTAATATTGTTAAAATGATGTTCATCATTTCATGCATGCTCGTTTTCATTCGTTTTCTGTATAAAATTTCTTTCTTTCAACGTGTTGGTCTGCATTTTTGTTTTGGTACCGTCAACTGGGGGGAAGATGATCATTTTTGAGACAAAACATGCAATAACAATGTGTGTTTACATTTTAAATCGAAACAAATATTTTCAAAACATGTACTGCTATAAGTTGCAATAATCAACAACTTTAGTTTTCTGAAATGCGTTCGCATTTATTAAAATAAATTAAATTATCACACATTTTTTGAGTAATCTGGTTTGGGGTGAAGTTGATCAAGACAGCTCTACTAAAATCATTATGACCTAGTAGTCAAAATATACTAGGTTATTTGTATGAATGTTGAATTTACTACGTAAAGAAGTCTACGAAGTCAATATTTGAAACGAAAATAGCGTCATTTATGACTATCTCTCTCTTTCTTCCACAAAATGCATTTTCATGATTATAATCGAAAAACTCGGATTTCTACCTAGCGGTAACATTACTTGAACGGAGAATATTGTTGACTACCGTTTCATAAAAAAATTTGGCACTTTTGACTGACACATCAAATGATCATCTTCACCTCAATGATCATCTTCCCCCCAGTTGACGGTATTCAATTTGGCAGAGCCATGTTGAAAGTCGGTTACTGAAAACATCCTTAGTACTTAAGTTTAGTCTTGTGAATGTGCAATCAAAAACAAGGTTGCAACTAAAAGTTGTTGAAAATATTGATAATTTTTGCGCTGTTCGGTTCGTGTGAAAGTAATCAAAGCAGTTTTTCATACCAAAACGTAACATACTATATGTTCGAAAGATGTATTTTTTACACTCATACAACAAATTGTGTTACTTGGGAAGTGCATGTGGTGTCGAGTACATAATGCTATTTCATCTCCCCCAAAAATGCCAGCACTGCCTCAACCTCGAGTTTAACCCTACATACGCCTGGAAATTGGCATTGATGCAATATCTTACGCCCCTTTACCTGCGTCGGATTGGACTATTTCGGTCCAATGATCATCAAGCGAGGTCGCACAAATGTTAAACGTTGGGTGGCATTGTTCACTAGAGTGGGGCGCAGTCAGGTATCTGGCAACCCCAATCCTACCCACTACGTTTGACAATAGCCAACATCTTTGAGTTTCCCATTGTCCTGTTGAAATAGGGTTTCCCACTGACAATTCTTTTTTGTAAACAAACCACTATTCCGAAGTGATTTTTTCCAAATAGACGTAATTATTTTTCACCATTTTTCAAGAACTTGTGCGAAAGTATGAATGCGAGGTGTATTTCAACAAGAATATTGATGTCTTTAATCAATTTTCATATTTCAATCGACACCAAGCGCTCTACTTTGCCAAAATATTATGTTATTTAAAATATGTTTTCAATGGCAGGTTTCAACGATTATGATTACGCCTTCGTATTAAATTAATCGATGATTTTGATGCTGCACGGAACCGCGAAACAACTCACTTTATGGTTCCTGTGTGGGGCAAGACAGCCCTGTTATATACCACTCTATATTATATACTGTTTATGCCGAGCAAGCAGCTAAGCATCGGCCCTCTCAGTCAGAGTCCAACAGTTATCCGAGTAAGGCGATACCTCCGCCGAGTGCAATAATGCGCAATGGGTGATTTCCTGGCGCAGCAGCAGGTCACACATTTGGCGACAGTGGCAGGTTTTACTTCTCATTTCTTTGTTAGCATCAAGTGGAATAATGTTAAAACAATTATGCCTAATAATAATACTGCGTCATGGAAATCACCCACTGCGCAATCTCAGAGAAAAACGTCAATTCCTGAAAGAAGAAGGAAGTTGAATTTTTTTGTTTACGTTGGAAGCGGTGCTGCGAATAGGAAGAGTCGCGGTAGCGTGTTGGTAAGTGGAACGAAGAAGACTCGAAATTGTTTGCGTGTTTTGAGGACCGCCAATAAAAGATTAAATGATTATGTTTGCGTGTTTGGAGGACCGCCAAGTGAAGATGAAATGTTTTGCGTGTTTTGAGGACCGCAATGGCGTGTTTGGAGGACCGCCAAGTAAAGATGAAATGTTTGCGAGTTTTGAGGACTGCAATGGCGTGTTTGGAGAACCGCCAAGTGAAGATTAAATGTTTTGCGTGTTTGGAGGACCGCAATGACGTGTTTGGAGGGCCGCCAAGAAAAGATTAAATGATTATATTTGACTAGTTTTGATGGCCGCAATGGCGAGTTTGGAGGACCGCCAAGTAAAGATGAAATGTTTTGCGTGTTTTGAGGACCGCAATGGCGTGTTTGGAGAACCGCCAAGTAAAGATGAAATGTTTGCGAGTTTTGAGGACTGCAATGGCGTGTTTGGAGAACCGCCAAGTGAAGATTAAATGTTTTGCGTGTTTGGAGGACCGCCAAGAAAAGATTAAATGATTATATTTGGCTAGTTTTGATGACCGCAATGGCGTGTTTGGAGGACCGCCAAGTAAAGATGAAATGTTTTGCGAGTTTTTAGGACCGCAATGGCGTGTTTGGAGGACCGCCAAGTGAAGATGAAATGCGTGTTTTGAGGACCGCAAAGGCGTGTTTGGAGTATCGCCAAGTAAAAGAAATTTTTTTGCGTGGTTTGAGGACCGCAATGGCGTGTTTGGAGGACCGCCAAGAAAAGATTAAATGATTATGTTTGGCGATTTTGGAGAACCGTAATGGCGTGTTTGGATGACCGCCAAGTAAAGATGAAATCTTCTGCGAGTTTTGAGGACCGCAATGGCGTGTTTGGAGGACCGCCAAGTAAAGATGAAATGTTTTGCGAGTTTTGAGGACCGCAATGGCATGTTTGGAGGACCGCCAAGTGAAGATGAAATGTTTTGCGAGTTTTGAGGACCGCAATGGCGTGTTTAGAGAACCGCCAAGTTAAGATGAAATGTTTTGCGTGTTTGGAGGACCGCAATGGCGTGTTTGGAAGACCGCCAAGAAAAGATTAAATGATAATGTTTGGCGAGTTTTGAGGACCGCAATGGCGTGTTTGGTGGACCACAAAGTAAAGATTAAATGATTTGTGTGTTCTAAGAAAAGAAGTGATATTGTGCGTGTTCTGAGTACCGCAATGGCGTGTTTAGTGGACAGCCAAGTAAACATTAAATGACTTACGTGTTTGGAGAACCGCCAAGTAAAGATAAAATGATAAAAGATAAAATGATTTAAAGTAAAAATGATTAGGACCGCAATGGAGTATTGGGAAGCTAGCCAAGTGAAGCTGAAATAATTTCCGTGTTTTAAGGACCCCAATGGCTTGTTGGGACGACGCCAAGAAAAGTTGGGATTTTTTTCTGTTTGTTTTGAGAACCGTAATGGCGTTTTGGGAAGATCGCCAAGTAAAGTTGGAATGATATGTGAGTTATGATGACCGTCAGATTGGAAGGAAGGTTTGCCAGTTGGAACGCAGTTCAAAGCATGGTGTGGGCGTTTTGAAAGGATTACCGCACATAGTTGAAATGGTTTGATGCTGAAAAACTCAAGGGTGTGTCAAGAGCACTAGAAAGCACAAAGCATGTTTCTGAGGAGACAACAATGGGGCGTTGATCCAAAGTATCTGCTACGTTTTGACCAGGCAAGTCATTTGATCATTTCAGTTAAATTCATTTGACTTGCCAAAGGTTTCTTTTCGTTCAAGTGCGTTGAACGAAGGAGTTTAGACTTTCAAATCAAGCGACTTGGTTAGTTCACTTGCGCAATCTAAGCTTAGTTTAAAATTACCAAAGACTCACCGTGATGCCGAAAGTTTGGCAACAGCGTCCATCGTGCATTCGTGCATGCCGTCGCTACGACACTTCGGGTTGAATGAGAAGTAAGCAGCATGGAGCGACTGATAGCATGCAATGCGACAGTTAGTGCTCTTCCAAACTGACTGCAGCGGAAAGGCTGTACATTTGGAAAGCCTGCTCACCTGTATCAAATATCTAGTTTGTCTCAGCCTAGCAGCCAAAGTATCGGTACCATAAGTGTCAAAATCCATAATAATCTGCCAAATTCTGCTTATTGTAGCATGGTTTGATAAAATGCTTCTGATGAATACGGTGCTACCAGAAGCCTATGCTTCTTCTGGATCGCCGAATAGGGCAAAAAAACGCGAATTAAAAAAAAACTGCAAAGGCACGTAGAGAGAAAGTAATATTGGAGTTTCGAAAGTTGTGGATGCAGCGATGGCGCTTTTGGAGAGCCTTGATGGCAAATTGCAAAATAAAGTACTAAGTTTAGCAATTGTGATGTCCCATCGCGAAGTGCAACTTGGTGCAGCTAATATCGAATGTCATTAATAATATTTAATATATCTTCAACCATGTTGGTTAAGGTTAAATCATACCCAGATTTTAATATTGGAACCCTAATGCTTTGGAAAAAAAAAACTCGCTCATAATATTGAAGAATGCATTATGCTTGAGTTTTATTTCATGCGAAATCACGATGTTGCATTCCAAAAATGATTAAAATCTGCCGAGGTCTATGTTATATTTATACTTCAAAATTATCTCTTGTCTTATGAGAAGAACACTGCGTTTACAAAGTGAAGCATAACGATGATAACCTTACATGTCGTAGTTGCTACTCCGTGATTGACCTGAACAATCGCAATTGCATAGAGAGCCAATTGCTGAATCATGATATATGCATTCCAACATCAATGTGCACAGGGGTCTCCAGTAGCCTTGCAAGCTAAGGCGTAGGATTGCCAATCCGGAGATAGCGAGTTCGATTTTCGGTCCGGTCTAGGATGTTTTCGGATTGGAAACATTCTCGACTCCCTGGGCATAGTGTATCCATTGTACTTGCCACACAAGATACATACTCATGCAATGGCGGGCATAGAAAAGCTATCAATTAATAACTGAGGAAATGCTAATAGAACACTAAGCTGAAAAGCAAGCCAAGTTACAGTTGGAATGTCGAGCTATTGAAGAAGAAGAAGAAGAAGAAGAAGAAGAAGTGCACAGTTTAAAAGCTCTAATGGTGGTTAATAAACGGCGGTGGCCACGTCCTTTTGGGCTACCGAATATAGGAAGGAATTGAAGATGCAGTCACTCGCCCACTGCAAACCAAAACCACGTCTGCACTCGCCACGAGAATTTTATTGGAATCTACGGGATAAGCTCTATGGAAGAAATTCATCTTCATTAACGGGTTGCCAACCTAATAGTAACAAAAGGGTGGAATATTCAAATTGGATGCCGAAGCGATGATTTCTAACCGTTACTGCTAGAATTAGTCAAGTTGTAGATAAAGGATAGAAGATGGAAATGGTATTCACTACATTTCCAATCTTTGCGATTGTTAAAACATTAGAAATATATAGAGAGAAAAAGTTGGAGAATTGAACCTGAGATTGATCCTACGACCTGCTGCGTATGAGGCAGAAGTAACGAGCATATGATCAACTTTTCTTACATGTTATGAGCACATCTCAGAATAGAGTACATAAATCCGTATCATTTTGTTATGTTCGTTTGCTATGGCAGCTAATACACGAATGTGAGATTTCAGATAAACCAGCAAGATTAGTCAAGGCGAGTTTGATCGGGTAAAACGAGTGTTTCAAATTACATGAATGCTTCCGATTCTTCCCGGAATATTCAGAGTTACGCTTTGGTATAGATTCACTCTATTAGTGAGATTTGTATAAGATCCGTTCAGAAATGTCAGCATTGGTGCTTTGACACGTAACTTTAACAAGATGGAGGATATCGTTTCAAATTTAAACAGAATGTGGCACATATAGTGATATCGAAAAATATTTCTAGAGAATGTGTGTGTGATTGAAAAACGGGAGTAAAAAGAGCGGATAAGAAATGCCGAATTTGCTTATCTGCTATATGATGCCGTTAATTTTGCTTGAGTAAGGAATGAAGGCTTTTGAAGGTATGCGAGGATGCACAAGAAAGCGCCGAACTGCAAGCGTGTTTTATCCATGCGAGAGAGTGGGTGTTTATGACATCCTAGCATGCGATATACAGGCAAGAAACCCACATTCGGACATAGTGCGTTGTATTTGCATAAAGATGCGCTAAACAACGCATCAGTTAGTTTGACAAATCACACTTCGAGAGAAAGTTCGGAGCTGCTATTATGGAGATTATTGTATTCGTGTACTTTGTTTCACCGGAGATCTACAAAATCTGTACCAACAAAGGAATTCGGAAACGCATCTGTAGTAGGGGTCTTGGGCATCTTGAGACGGGTATGGTAAATGACATGAACATTCGGTATATACATTAGCCATTAGCCCTAGATGGGATAGTGATAAATGAGAGAATGAGCCTACAGTTTTGTGAAATATTTCGTAGGAGAAGATCGTGGTGTTGAGTTGCTGTGCTTTGCCCAGCAGCTGAAGATGGACACGATAAAATCGTAGTAGAAAATCATACTAACTTTGCACTCTATAAGACGCTCCGACCGTATTAACCACCTACAAAATGTGACGGCCCTCCACAGGTAGAAGACCAGAACAATACTCGTGGAAGCCCAACTTGCAGTTGGAGTCTTGGAGCATATGGAAGAGGTGAATGACCAACTGTTAGAGGAAACTTCATCTGTTCAAACCGGAAATATCTGATCATTGCCTGAATGTCGGGCAATATTCCAGTGGAAATGGTTTTTGATTTCCTTGACCTTTGAATGCCATGTTGCGTGCGGCAATTTAATCTTTATAGTGGTATTATTACCAAAAGTTACAGCTCAATAATACATTTGCAATAAAAGAGAAAACCAAAGACAAGTTATAATTGCAGGAGACCAAGGAATGTAAAATAACAACATTGCCAATGACAACGACATTATCCTCTCTTGTAAATGTTGGGACAAACTCAACTCGCAATAAGCGTTTGTCCCAAACTGCAACAGAATAGGACAATTATCGCCTGCCACGCATTTTGAGAAGTAGTCGGTTTCTGATTATGTTTTTGGTTAAATTAGTATCAGTTATCATAGATTAGACATAAACTGTTTTGACATGATTTGCGTTTTACTTCTAAAATAAACAAGTTATCGCAGTTTGAAAAGTTCACAACAATTACCTCTCCATGTTTGTTGCAAATAAAATGGAACGCAACAATGTCTTTATCCTCTGCAGATGGGGACAAAGGGTTATCGCTATTCTCTTTTGTCGCTTGTTTTTTGCATTTTTCAGCGACAATTACATTCCGTGCAGGAGACTAATGAAAAATCCGGAGAGAAAGGGGGATGTGTGGGGCAAGACAGCCCTGTTATATACCACTCTATATTATATACTGTTTATGCCGAGCAAGCAGCTAAGCATCAGCCCTCTCAGTCAGAGTCCAACAGTTATCCGAGTAAGGCGATACCTCCGCCGAGTGCAATGATGCGCAATGGGTGATTTCCTGGCGCAGCAGCAGGTCACACAGTTCCTTTCACTCAAATCCGGCCTTGCGTGGAAGAAGCCAAAAATAAGTTAAATGCAAAAAAATCTGGTGAGTAATTTGCCTTTACTCCTGTATTGAATTTTCACCCACTATGAAGTTTCACCAACTCAAATTTATGTTATTTTCACTCACTCGAGACTATGGTGAAAACAACTCAAATTTAGCTTCTTCCACGGAACAGCACACGTTGGGTCGATGCAGCTCTCTTTGTTTGTAATATCATTCATGAGAGGGAGTGAGAAAACTACCTAATATTGAGTTAAAAATTTGAGCTCCGAACTCAAAGTTGAGTTCTTTAAACTTTTTTTTTAGGTTCTTTATTTTTTCTGTTTGGCATCAGAAACATGGCCGCTTCGCAGACCCCTGGGCGCAGTTGTATGGAAAAACGCAAACTTTGTCCGATCAAGTGAGATCAAAGTTTTTCTGAAACTTTTTGGGACACCTATCAACTGTGCAAAATATGAGCTCGATTATTGGTGGCGACCTCGCATGCTGCATCGCGTTTACAATTTACATGGAGATTAGTATGGGAAAACTTACTTTTCACATTTTTGGTATTAGCGGCTTCAATTTATCATCAATCACGTGACTCAATACGTTAGCATATAGTCTGGAAGATGCCGAAAGACTTTGCAGAAGAAGGTACGTAGCTGGAAGGTCTACAAAAAATGTTATTACGTTTCGAAACTTGATGGTTCAAACCATATGAAAGAAATCAATGTTTCTGCCAGCACTACCGGACGACCTATGGTTATCGAAGGGCAAACCCATCTTCCTTGTTGTCGGTTTTTTTTCTTTGTGAAATGATTCAGGATAGCTCCCATGAGCTCTAAAACCCTAAAAGAACAATTATTTTGAAATAACACTCAGTTAAATTGTTGGTCTACGTAGTTCGCCAGTGCTGGCAGAATAAACGATTTTTTGCATATGGTTTGAACACTCAATGTTCAAAGCGTTATAACTTTTTCGTGGACGTTCCAGCAACGTGCTTTCTTCAGCAAAGTTTTTCAGCATCCTTTGGGTTATACTTTAAAACAATGTCCCACTTGGTTTACGTTGAACTGAAACCTCTAGTAGTAGAAATTAAGCATATGCGGTATTTCGAAAAATTTCGTTTCAGGCGATTCGAAACAAAATTCCGCGGAATTTCGCGGAGTTTGAGCATGGCGAAATCTGATTTCTTGATTTCGTTTCGCTTCGTGAAATTGCAAAAAATTCGCTTGAAAAACTAGCTTCTTACGAAATTTAACGGAATTCCGCGGAATTTCGAAACAAATTTAAACTTAAACCAGACTTTATATTATCAAAAGTTTTGGCTGCGCCGCTGAACAAAATCTTAAGATTGTTTTCAAAATTTTAGGCTATACAATTTTTTTTATTAACGCTTACTACATAACCCCATTCTCAGTCGACAAATACGTATGTAGTTTTCTTCTATAAAACGTCTTCAGTGTTTCCAAGATTCAAATTTAAATTTGGTGATATTTTTTTACTATTTGCACAATATGAATGCGGAATCGATCGTGGGACGGCAGCTAGTCCGGGAGAACGCGAAGTGAAAAAAATCTACCTCGTGTAGCAGAAATTTGTTTAACTATAGTGTGCAATCGATCGTGTTGATGCTGATCACGTCAGCTAGTGTTGGAGAACGCGAAGTGATAAAACTAATGTCTGCATCGAAGAGCACAACATTATTTAATGCGGAATCGATAGTGTTGTAAAAGCTTATTAAACGCAGCACATTGATCTTGCGTTAGATTGATTTGAAACACAGTTTTCGTCTTCTTGTTTTCAAAATAACTTCGTTTACAATAAATATTTAAATTAATTGCATATTATTCGGCAACTCGGCCGTACAAAAACCATTTTTTTGTTAAATATCTTGGCTGTGCATATGCACAGCATATGTTTCGAAATGGACAAATTGATATGAAATTTGCGAAAAAGAATCCACGTGTCTTGGAGGGACTCGAACCCTCAACCTCCTACTCTCTAGATAGGCGTGATAACCCCTACACAATTTTAAAATTATTTAACAAAAAATGGTTTTCGTACGGCCGAGTTGCCGAATAATATGCAATTAATTGTAATCAAGTGTCGGTCTTTCACCGTCATTAGTCGTCTGAGTACACGCGACCGCTTACGTAAAAGGCAATCAAACTCATCAAATGCTTTAGCCAAGCAAGCCTTTGGCACAGCAGAGTGCGATTGAATTCGCATTCTATACCGTCCCGCCCAGACAGTTACTGGGGGGCATGGAGTGCGATCCTCTCGTTTAATAAACAATGTGCACTCGCTTGGCTGTGGATATACAATAGTAAAAGCACATGTGGAGATTGGACAAATCAAGCATCCGAAAGATATTCAATTTGCAAAAAAGAGCTAACCGCGGTGGAGGTTGGTACTCGGATTCTGATGGCTTTTCCGCAAACGTGACCTTTAAGTGGTCTTGTTGTGTAGGGGTTATCACGCCTATCTAGAGAGTAGGAGGTTGAGGGTTCGAGTCCCTCCAAGACACGTGGATTCTTTTTCGCAAATTTCATATCAATTTGTCCATTTTGAAACATATGCTGTGCATATGCACAGCCAAGATATTTAACAAAAAAATAAATATTTTTTTATTTACTAGCAGACCCGACGAACTCCGTTTCGCCCAAAATTGAGGTATGAAGAAATAGGTGTTTCATTTGTATGGGAGCCCCCCTTTTCAAAGCGGGGAGGGGTCTCGAACCATTTTAAGAACCTTCCCCGGCCCCAAAAACTTTTGCATACAAATTTTCACGCCGATCGGTTCAGTAGTTTCGGAGTCTATAATGTTCAGACAGACAGAAATTCATTTTTATGTATAAAGAAGAAGAAGAAGATTTATCTTCATCTTCAGTTTTAACTAAGCAATACAGGCTTTTCAAGGAGTAAACGTCATAAAAATCTACAGCGTTCCGGCGCATTAAACCTAGTACGGCGAAAGCCTTGGCAGTACTCGTTGCAATATGCTCATTAAAATTCAGCTTGCGGTCAAACGTAACTCCCAGGTCTTTTATGGAGCTCACACTTTTCAGTTCGTTTCCGCATGCCGAGTAACGAAAGTTTATCTGCGTTCTGCATCTGGTACAACTTATTGAGTTGCATTACGACGCATTTATTTCCATACCATTTGAACAACACCAGATGGCTATGACATCTAGTTCTTGTTACAGCGCAAGACAATCGGTCAATGATCGAATAATTCGAAATATTTTCTTTCCAAATCGTCGGCGTACATGAGGCGATGGGATCGAACTTTATAGCATAAGTCGTTCACGAAGATGATGAAAATCAGCGGCCCTAGGTGACTGCCTTGTGGCACTCCGTATGGCGTAGGAAATGTATTGGATGAGACTGTGCCTAATTTAACGAAGAATGACCTACCAATCAGGTAAGAACGCAGCCAAGTGATAATCATGTCAGGAAATCCCAAACGTTCTAATTTCTTTAAAGTTAATCCGTGAGGAACTTTATCGAAAGTCTTCGAAAAGTCGATGTAAATGCTATCAACTTGACATCTCTTCTCCAGGTTAGAATTCAGCATGCTAGTGTAGCTCATCAGGTTTGTTACAGTTGAGCGATTTCGTACAAAGCCATGTTGGTACTCAGAGATAACAAGTTTAGCAGCCACATACATACGTTCATGAATTAGCAGTTCGAGTGTTTTGGCCAGACAACTAAGAATCGAGATTGGACGATAGTTTTCAACATTATGGGAGCCTTATGAATTGGAGTAACTGCTGATATTTTCCACTCATCTGGGAAGACTCCTAGCGCAAACGACATGTTGAACAAAATGCAAACTGACAATCCTAATGCGTCAGCACACGTTGAATGCAGGAGGTGGTCTATCTGGAATAGTGTCTGGCTACTAATGTTTTTGAAATTTCAGCTATGGAGAATACGGGACGCGGAAAGTTCATGTTGTATGCTGGAAGAGAGTTAAGAAGGTCTGTCGAATCTGGAGGAGGGTTCGTATTGTACACCGACTTGAAAAATCTTGCGAATAGTTCAGCAGATTATTATTTGCAGTGATGTTATTTGATGTAACATCAGCAAAACTCACAGTGGATAACATCGCATGCGATTTTTTTCCTGGTTTTAATGAAGCGCCAGAAAGCTGACGGGTTCGATTTAACTTCATTTTGTACACGGTGAACATACTCACGAAAGGTAGACGACACGAGATTTTCGTACTCCGATTCAACGGTTTGATAACTGGTATAAAATTGATCAGATCCGGGAGCAGACGCTCCACGATGAATTCCTTTGAAAGCGGCTTTATCGCCGATTTAACATATGCGGCAAGAATGCGGTGATTTATCACATACTGCCTCTTCTGTTATTATAACTCTATTGGTCGCAAAACAGTTATTTGACTTCGAAAAACTGAAATCAGAATTGCGTACATAATGTAAAACCAATTTAATAAAAAATTCGCGGAAAAAAATTAAATTTCATTTCGCTTAGAAAAATTTCGAAATAAATCAACCTTGATTTCGTATCGTTTCGAAGTCTCGAAAGTAAATCTACATTTTGTTTCGTTTCGATCCGAATCAACGTAGACATTTTAAATTTCGTTTCGTTTCGTTTCGTTAGGAAAAAGTGTGTTATCGCATACCCTTAGTAGAAATGTAAAAATATACGTTCTCCCATACTAATTTTCATACAAACTACCAATCACAAAGCAACCAATCAGTCCCAAATTCTGCACAGTTGTTCAGGACCCAGAATGGCTTCGAAAAACGATTGATTTGAAAAAATGACCATGACGCCCCACTCTATTGTTCACGTACCTGACTGTAAGGGCAGTGCATCTTGAAGTTGTGCATTCCTTATCAACCGAATCGTCCAAAATGGCAATATCACGTAGAGGATCACCGAAAGAGATTTTTTTCGTTTAACTTATATTATGCTTTGTCTCTGTACGGATGGTTCTTCCAAAACCTTTGAGCATATAAAATTTTTTGGGGGGTTAGCTTTAAGCTGCAAATTCATTTCAATTATTAACGAATGCATGAATTATTGCTTATAGGTCTTCTACTCACAATTTTTGGTGACACAACTTTCTAAATGGTATCACGATATTTAGCCAAACATTTACACCTGTTTCAACATTAAATATACTCACGGTAACTAGCAAGCTTATAATAACAATTTTGAAGCAGATTTTAGATATGTAGTATGTGATAGCACGTTATCCTAAATATAAAGTAGCATTAGGTAGGTATTTCAATATAAGTAGCTAATTCTTCATTTTTACCTGTAGATCCCATTGACTACCTTGAGTTTCTTCGAGATTCAGTTTGATTTAGGATTAACGAGACAGCATAGGAAATATTTTAGATTAACACTAATTATGGATATAATATTATAAGACTCTGGTTTAAGGGATTATTAAAATTCCGACTGAAATTGTGATGATCGTTTTCTGCTTAGAACTGGATAGATGACTTTCACTTTTCTTTGTCCTATACCATCGCATTGATACCTAATAGCTATCGGTCACTCTGTTTATATCTGGTCATTCGCTAGCCTTTATAATCGCTCTCTTCTCAACTGAGCGATTCCAAGCAACAGCATCAAAATTTAAGAAAATTTTTAATTCATGATTTTCTATTGAGTTGAAACTTTGCACAGTTTTTCAATTTCATCTAAATCGTCATTTTCGATATCAAATCTTCATATTGAGTCACGACTAACTTTTCAAAAGGGTGTATGTGAAAATGGTTCAAAATATTTAAAAGCTGCACAGCAAAAACGGAATGTTCGATTGTTATGATTTTTTCAGCAAAGTTAGACAACTAAATGGTGATTCTTAAGAAAATGTGCACAGTAAAAAAAAATTTTTGCCTTTAAAAATATCATTTTTGTCACAAAAACTCAAATATCTCAAAACCCTATCTTTTTCGAACGTAATTTTTTAGGAAAACGGTCCATTATATTAGCTATCTACCATAAAAATTTGGTGATGGTAAACTAATAAACAAAAAGTTATGACATTTCAAACATTTCACAATTTTCACATATAGTAAACAAAAAAAATTTCCGTGTATTTTTTTTTCAAGAATCACTGATTTGATGCTGATTTTATTGTTAAGGGCCTTGCGTGAGTTAAACAAGTTGTTTGTATGATATTCCATATTTATGTATTCATCGATATTATGTATATTATATGTATAAATATTATATGTATAAATAAATAAAAATGAATTAATATTATCCTAAGTATTAAATTAAATGTGGCAGTTACACAATGTTGTTATAGAAACTCTAAGAGTTTTGGGTTTGAATTTTGGTATGGGTTATGATATCATGAAAACAGTTTATTAATACTTATTTTTTATTTTTTTATTCAAATTTTTAAAATATCGAACACTTTTGAATTATTATCAGCACAGTTTGAGTATAGTTTTGCTTTAATTTTATTTTCCGACAATGGAATGAAACAGTGAAATGGGTTCCTTGGATCGTTTTCGCGTTATTAAATTGCTCGCTGAGCTCTGAAGCCTTTATTTCGTACTCTTCAGTAGTAGTAAAACAAAATGATAATTTGGTTAAATCTTTTTCTTTTCTACGATTTGCCCAATCAAAAAGTTCTTTCGCAGTTTTAATTGGATGCTCACGTTCTTTGGCTAAACTTGCTCTTGTGGCCATGCGCTTTATTGTTCCTCCAATAGCATCACAAGGACCTTTGCCATGTGATGTAGCAAAAAAATGCCATTCTGCATCAATTCCGTACATTGATTTAAATTGACATAGGCTCGAAAAATTCTTACGATTTTTGTACTGCGACGCTGCTCCATCAGACATGAAATATATCTTTTTGACTTCTTTATGCTTATCAACGCGTAAAAAGTTAATCATTTTTCAATGAACAAGTTTACGGATACTGAATCGTGTCTTAAATCTTCGGAAATTATAATAAAACTTAAGTGTTCAATTTGCGTACTTCCATTAAAATAAATAACGAATGGATGAATTGTAGCTTGTTGTACGTTCCAGTGATGGGACTGCACTTCATCTTGCAATACAAAGCTGTAATTTTCAGAAAAATCACAAATGACTAAAATTCACCATTTTGTAATGTATTTTCGTATTTTTAAGAGGCTGGATTGTTCTGTTTTAATGAAATCGTGAGGGATTAAACTTTCTAATTTCAAGCAAAAATATGACACAAACTCATCTACAGGTTTTACAATAGTTTCTATGTCACACCTATCCGTGGTCACCCATTGCTCAAATGATAACTGATCAATATATTTTTCTTCAAACTCAGCGAATAAAGTATTTTCCAATGATGAAGAATCTGGACAATCCGAACAAGATCGTAGATAGCAATTTGATGTTGTATTTTCACACAAAAGACTACCAGTTAACATTTTAATATCCTTTGTTAAATTGATTCTTTTCAAACTATGTAAAATAAGATTAATATTCTCATGGGTTGTGCACACACACATTATGTGTTCCTGAATTGGAAAGAAGCTTACATTGCCTTGGCCGAAGGCTTGCAAATGAGGAAAAACCTATTTTAATATTATCGTGAATTTCCTTGAAGCGTGTGTACGCTTCTTTCAAAGTCGTCATCATTAATCGTTTTTGGATTGCTTGACGCTTTCCATCTTTTTTTACTGATACATAATCTTTTTGACCAGGCATAGCTCGACTTACTTCATCATCTTCAAAATATTGACAAAATATTCTTTTGTCTCATCTGTTAATGCAGTACTAGACCTAGTATTTTTGGTTGAAAGACAGTTATTCTTCAATTGTTTTGCCTCTTTTACTGTATTTCTATTGGTTTTGAACTCATCAATGGCATCCTGAATAGACCACGAACTTGGCAGCATCGACAAAATCAATAATTTCTAGGAACTTTTTTCAAATGGGCCTAATTGATTCTGACCTTGATTTTTGGAATAGCGATTGGGATCTTAATTCTAACTATTTTGGTCAATTAATGCACCCAACAGAAAGAATAGATTGCAAACTATCGGGTTGTAACGTTAGTTGAATGAAATATGTTGAATAGAGAGAGAATGAGTCGTTTCAAATTTCAAGGTCAAATACAGTTAGGCCTATTTGAAAAAAGTTCCTAGATTTTTCTTTCCTTGTCGTGGCTGCATTCGAGAACCTTTCCTTCATATTTATAATTACCTCATCGTAGTCTGTATTTTCCACATCATCAGGTCCTAATTTGAAGAGGTTTCTTCGTACAGCTTCGTTTATTTCACGGTATTTTTTCTCCGGGAAATAAACGTAGTCCATCTTACTCCATTTAATCGGAGTCACTTTTATCCCAGCTATGCCCTCGTTAAAGCGTTCGATGTTGACCTTTTGGATACACTCATCTTCCGATTGATTTGTTGAAACAGATTTCGCTGATGGTACGGTGGCAAGGCTCTCAGCACTTAATACTTCTGGTAATTCCTCAGTTGTTGTCGATACATCTGGCAATTCCTCAGTTGCTGTCGTTTTCGAACTTCCTGCGCTCTGCTCAACCGATGATATACAGATTGCTCTTTTGTCAACGTTTAGACGGCAGGACGTGCAAATGCGTAAATTTGTATTCAATGTGGACATTGGAGCATAACCAGTCGCTTTCAGTTTATCTATGGTGCTTTCGGTGAGATTTCGTAACTCTTTTGAACACCTTTTTCCATCAAACGGCCTACAACAGTTGAGAAAGCGGCTACTCATGTTGTTCGTAATATTTAAATAAACAAAATCACTTTTAAGTTTTTACTGACTAGTTTGGTGTCATTTGCTTGACTGAAGAAAAAAATTACTATAAGATCTTTAACAACCTTAGTAGTAGTAATTTTTTTGCTTTTTCGTGAAACATTGTCATGGTATGTACCTATCATGCATTTGTTGCATACCGTTTCCTCCCGATCATAAAGTCTATTCTCTAAGAGGTATATTTTTGCAGGTAAACTATAGACGTACACGTGTATATAAATCTTTGATTTTGCAGCTTTTGTCTTAAAAATAACATTTCTGATATGTTTCTATCAACGTTATTATCAACAGGTTTCAACACTATTAAAAGAATTTTTCGCCAGTCACGTGCAATGAAAATTATGACACTATCAATACTTTTGATCACAACACTGGATCGTGTCTAAGTTTCTTATAGATGCTATGAATAATTAAATCAAAATATCATGAAAACAACTTGTTTAAATCACGTCCCTTAACAATAAAATCTGCATCAAACTGCAATTCTCGAAATAACTTACACAGAAAAAAATTTTTTACTAAATGTGAAAATTGTGAAATGTTTGAAATGTCATAACTTTTTGTTTATTAGTTTACCATCACCAAATTTTTATGGTAGATAGCTAATATAATGGACCGTTTTCCTAAAAAATTACGTTCGAAAAGATAGGGTTTTGAGATATTTGAGTTTTTGTGACAAAAATGATATTTTTAAAGGCAAAAAAAAAATTTTTTTACTGTGCACATTTTCTTAAGAATCACCATTCAGTTGTCTAACTTTGCTGAAAAAATCATAACAATCGAACATTCCGTTTTTGCTGCTGCCTCATCGTCCCCAACGGCACAGGGGTTCTCATCGTGACATTCCCCCACCCGTGAACATGGGGGGAGGGGGATCCTGGGGTATCCTTGACGCCTTCATGTTCACCAGTCTTCATGATATCAAGTACCGCTAACTTTACTGCAGCTCGTCGAAAAATTCCCGATGTGGTGCGCACTAGAGCTTGCCTAGTACGTCCATCTCTTCCACTGAATCCACTGATTCTGACATGTTCCACCAACTATCAAGACTAAATCACCTACTTCCAGCTCCCGCGTTTCTGCGTACCATTTTGAACGACGGGCTATGACCGGCGTGTATTCTCTTACCCATCTATCCCCAGAAATCGTTACAGGAAACTTTGCTCCGGTTGGCACGAACGCTGCTGCTCCGAGTCTGCTTCGCATCCGAAGAACTCCATTATCGTCGAGATAAAGCCAAGTTTTGTAGATTGGACTTGAAACGCAAGGTTGTCGTGCCTCCGATGTTCCTTTTGAAGAAGAGAGAACTGCGATTTCCTCGGGGAATGATTCTGCCTGAGTTAGTTTCCACAACGCTTCTTCAGGATTTTTAAATTCATTCTGATTTAGAATTACCAGCTGCAAAGTCGCACCGCTTCTCTTGCGACGCAGATTTTTGATGAAACGATGGACGTATGCCAACGTACGTTGCATTCTTTCAAATCGGCTGAATCTAGCTGCTTGAAAGGGATTGATGACCTATGTATGCACTGGATGGAGTTCTTGTTTTGTTGTAACATTTTGACGGCGTTCAGGTCAACACTCTTCGCTTTGATGCAAAAATGCAGGACCGCTGAACCATGGGTTATCTGCTCCAAAATCTGAACCTTTTCTCCACTTAGTGGCTTTGTCTGTACACCGTCGAGAGTTTTGATCGCAGGTATACTGCAACGAGGTAGTGGTCGGATTCAATATTCGCACTGCGGTAAGTGTGGACGTTCGTGACATCGGAGAAGAATTTACCGTCGATTAGAACGTGGTCGATTTGGTTTTGGGTTTCTTGGTTAGGTCATCTCTATGGCCTTGTGGATATTTTTGCTGAATCGTGACAACTCATGAGTGTAAAACCGACAAAAATGAGATTCTGTGAATGGAATCAAAAGATTGGCAACGCTGTAAGAAGAATTGATAACACTTGCTCAACATATATTGAGTCCACTCTTTCCTTTCGGCTCACATATACCCCGCTCCCTATTTTCATTCATAATGTCCATAAGATCAACATAATTCATTTCCCAAATGACCAAACAACACCGTAAAAGCATCAACTAGCACTCCGGTGCCGGTCACATTCAAAGCCGAAAAACTAATTTAATCAGATCAATCTAATCAAAAACTAGATTTATATTTATTTGAACATGAACCAATTAATCGAAAAATACCCTGACGTTGGCCAAACAACAGTCGCGAGCAATCATCGCATCGGACCCGGCAATGATGATGATTCCTGAAGCGGGAACAACTCCCACCAAAATGTGCATACTCAAACCCCGGGAAAAAAAGGTGCCTAGCGTCCGGCAAATCCCGATGGAACTCGGAGCATTGCCTATTGACACGGTTGAACAAATGAATACCAAATGAGCATGTGCTTTTCCGATTTTCGGAGATTTTCGTATAACCGCACTCGAAACTTGGCAAACAAGCATACCGACCAACCAACAACAGCGGCACCGTGATCGACAAGGTGCTGCCGGAGAAGGGACAGGGGAAGAAAAATCAGGTAAAATCTCCGCAAGCCGATTTGCCGCAAGAAACGCACCAGCAAACAAAGGAATAACATCGGGGAAACTATTCACAACAATCGAAGGCGTGCACCGGGAACTTTTGCGCACATAACAGGATTAAAAATAATTAGCAAAAGTCTTATCCCTTCTTCGTTACGGGTGCCTCGGAGAGAGGAAGAAAATTTGACTTTTATGTGTATCTCATTTTCATTATTCAGAAGATACGCGTTCTTGTTCAGGGGATGGTGCAACCACGGTTGAGGGTATGCAGCATTAAGTTGCTTTACGTCGAAGCCGAAAATAGAACTTTATTATTATTGGGCATTCGTTGAAGCTTTGGGTTTTAAACATGTGTACATTATTGACTCATAGATTCATTATCGCTAAAGGTCGTAATTAACTAAAACCCACCAGTGTAAAAAAAGAACTGGGTGTATGTAATATGTCACTTGAAAAATTATGGACGACAAGTTGTAATCAAATATTGAATTGAATTGATCAAATCCACTTAAATTCCTGTGATTTTTGAGAAACCCAAAAAATAGCTTTGAGGATCGAAATAACAACGATTCGACATACCGCATACCCTCAAAGTTAAGCGCATGTCTTTTGTTCAACACTTTCTCGTCCTTGATTGCTCCGTTGTTGGTAGCGTTTGTGCTGAGGAGCATCCGTCTCTCGACCGAGGACCGGGGATTATTGTCTAGTACTTCCGTTTCGATTTTGTGCCGATGTAAATATCGGAAAGAAAGGGGAAAAGAAATTGGATTTTTTTCTCTGGCAATCGTTTTTTCTTCCATGTTGGCAACTGTTTCTTATTGAGCGAACGGAGAATCCAAAAGATCCCAACAGACATGTAAAAGTGCCCTCAAGTGATGCTACAGGGATGAAAGGAAATGAAATCTTGCATTGCAAATTAATTCCTGATGCGGAGATGATCGGGCAGGTAGAATTGATTTCGGTCTTTTCCTATCATGAGATGAAAAAAATATGTACGTCACGTGTAGGTTTTCCGTTCAAAATGTTAAAAATTGTTATAATATGAATTCAAATTTTTGTGTTTCTTAACGATTACACAATTTCTCATCAAATAAGAATAGGGTTATGCGCTAATTCGTCCATGGCGCTAGCATTCGTCATATCAAATTCTAAATCACTAAATACTCGCGAATCGTAAACTAAAATAATGAACTAACCATCTGGCGAGATAGAAAAAAGTGTACACTACGATCTGCATTCATTTAAATTACATTCCGGTGTTACTTACTTGAAATACAGTTAAATTTAACTTTGCGACTGTGACTTTTTGCACAATTTCCTACGTTATCCGTGCGACGAAGGAAAATCCAGTTCGTTCACTGCTGTAGAAGACGCGCAACACCGTCACCAAAATCAACTTAATTCACTGCTTTTCACCACACTTTTTCACATAAATTTCTCACGGCGCACTAAATAAAAGCAATGTTTATTGCTCAAGTGAAAAATAATTGAAAAATAACTACCGGAAGGCGTTCAAATGATCTGTTTTTCAAACTTTAGAGCGTTTGAAATTTATTTCCTTCGTCGCCTTGTTTATAGTCGAAAACGCGTTGCCAAACTGGCAGTTTGAACTGAAATAATCTTATGTTACACATCTGATAATACATCATGCAGTCAATAAAAGTGGGTTTTTCAATTATTTTCCGCTAGTGTAATAAAAGAAAAGTCTTCCAAATAAATATTTTCCATACACACTCGTCATTCACACTAAAATTTTCCACTATTCCAAAAGTTTGGAACAGGAGAAATAATTTCATAACAGAAATCAGTTGGCAGCACTACCCACGTACATGTTAAGCATGTGTGTTAGTTGTTTGACAGACTGAGGCATTTAACTGAATTAGGGTCTCGCCGACATTTCTCACCAACACGAACGCAGGTTCGTGGTTGCAAACAATCCCATTTGATTTTGCCGTGACAGCTGCTCGTGGTTGCAAACAAACCGAGTAAAAGTGTGAGTGAAACGTGCGTGTACGTACACGATCGCTGAAAGCCTAATGGCAGCACAATCGAAACCATTTTTATGCGGTCGAAATGGGATTGCAATAGGAAATTTTTGTTAACTGGAACCGAAATAAACTTTTAAGTTTGACTTTCAAAATGGACCGAAACGAACGTTATTCTGCATAAAGTCACAGATAAGTCGTCCAGTTATCCAAGAAATGGCTTGAGCTCAGGAACAAAGATTTGCAGTCCTGTTTTAAGTATGGTACATGCTCCTTGTGGTACAGAGAAAGAATACGTAAATGATCAATTTTCCGGTTTCAAATATGGTCCATGCTCTCTGTAGTACAAAGAACAGAATGCGTTCACTGCATATGTTCTTGGTCATCCAAGAAATCCCTGAGTAAGGCCTTCCGATCTACACGCGTAACTGAAGATCAATTTTCCGGTTTCAAATATGGTACATGCTCTCTGTAGTACAAAGAACAGAATGCGTTCTCTGTCTATGTTCTTGGTCATCCAAGAAATCCCTGAAGTAAGGCCTTTCGATCTACACGCGTAACTGAAGATCAATTTTCCGGTTTCAAATATAGTACATGCTCTCTGTAGTACAAAGAACAGAATGCGTTCACTGCATATGTTCTTGGTCATCCAAGAAATCCCTGGAGTAAGGCCTTTTGATCTACACGCGTAATTGAAGATCAATTTTCCGGTTTCAAATATGGTACATGCTCTCTGTAGTACAAAGAACAGAATGCGTTCACTGCATATGTTCTTGGTCATCCAAGAAATCCCTGGAGTAAGGCCTTTTGATCTACACGCGTAACTGAAGATCAATTTTCCGGTTTCAAATATGGTACATGCTCTCTGTAGTACAAAAGAACAGAATGCGTTCTCTGCATATGTTCTTGGTCATCCAAGAAATCCCTGAAGTAAGGCCTTTCGTTCTACACGCGTAACTGAAGATCAATTTTCCGGTTTCAAATATGGTCCATGCTCTCTGTAGTACAAAAGAACAGAATGCGTTCACTGCATATGTTCTTGGTCATCCAAGAAATCCCTGAGTAAGGCCTTCCGATCTACACGCGTAACTGAAGATCAATTTTCCGGTTTCAAATATGGTACATGCTCTCTGTAGTACAAAGAACAGAATGCGTTCTCTGTCTATGTTCTTGGTCATCCAAGAAATCCCTGAAGTAAGGCCTTTCGATCTACACGCGTAACTGAAGATCAATTTTCCGGTTTCAAATATAGTACATGCTCTCTGTAGTACAAAGAACAGAATGCGTTCACTGCATATGTTCTTGGTCATCCAAGAAATCCCTGGAGTAAGGCCTTTTGATCTACACGCGTAATTGAAGATCAATTTTCCGGTTTCAAATATGGTACATGCTCTCTGTAGTACAAAGAACAGAATGCGTTCACTGCATATGTTCTTGGTCATCCAAGAAATCCCTGGAGTAAGGCCTTTTGATCTACACGCGTAACTGAAGATCAATTTTCCGGTTTCAAATATGGTACATGCTCTCTGTAGTACAAAGAACAGAATGCGTTCTCTGCATATGTTCTTGGTCATCCAAGAAATCCCTGAAGTAAGGCCTTTCGTTCTACACGCGTAACTGAAGATCAATTTTCCGGTTTCAAATATGGTCCATGCTCTCTGTAGTACAAAGAACAGAATGCGTTCACTGCATATGTTCTTGGTCATCCAAGAAATCCCTGGAGTAAGGCCTTCCGATCTACACGCGTAACTGAAGATCAATTTTCCGGTTTCAAATATGGTACATGCTCTCTGTAGTACAAAGAACAGAATGCGTTCTCTGTCTATGTTCTTGGTCATCCAAGAAATCCCTGAAGTAAGGCCTTTCGATCTACACGCGTAACTGAAGATCAATTTTCCGGTTTCAAATATAGTACATGCTCTCTGTAGTACAAAGAACAGAATGCGTTCACTGCATATGTTCTTGGTCATCCAAGAAATCCCTAGGTAAGGCCTTTTGATCTACACGCGTAATTGAAGATCAATTTTCCGGTTTCAAATTTGGTACATACTCTCTGTAGTACAAAGAACAGAATGCGTTCACTGCATATGTTCTTGGTCATCCAAGAAATCCCTGAGTAAGGCCTTTTGATCTACACGCGTAACTGAAGATCAATTTTCCGGTTTCAAATATGGTACATGCTCTCTGTAGTACAAAGAACAGAATGCGTTCTCTGCATATGTTCTTGGTCATCCAAGAAATCCCTGAAGTAAGGCCTTTCGTTCTACACGCGTAACTGAAGATCAATTTTCCGGTTTCAAATATGGTCCATGCTCTCTGTAGTACAAAGAACAGAATGCGTTCACTGCATATGTTCTTGGTCATCCAAGAAATCCCTGGAGTAAGGCCTTCCGATCTACACGCGTAACTGAAGATCAATTTTCCGGTTTCAAATATGGTACATGCTCTCTGTAGTACAAAGAACAGAATGCGTTCTCTGTATATGTTCTTGGTCATCCAAGAAATCCCTGAAGTAAGGCCTTTCGATCTACACGCGTAACTGAAGATCAATTTTCCGGTTTCAAATATAGTACATGCTCTCTGTAGTACAAAGAACAGAATGCGTTCACTGCATATGTTCTTGGTCATCCAAGAAATCCCTGGAGTAAGGCCTTTTGATCTACACGCGTAATTGAAGATCAATTTTCCGGTTTCAAATATGGTACATGCTCTCTGTAGTACAAAGAACAGAATGCGTTCACTGCATATGTTCTTGGTCATCCAAGAAATCCCTGGAGTAAGGCCTTTTGATCTACACGCGTAACTGAAGATCAATTTTCCGGTTTCAAATATGGTACATGCTCTCTGTAGTACAAAGAACAGAATGCGTTCTCTGCATATGTTCTTGGTCATCCAAGAAATCCCTGAAGTAAGGCCTTTCGTTCTACACGCGTAACTGAAGATCAATTTTCCGGTTTCAAATATGGTCCATGCTCTCTGTAGTACAAAGAACAGAATGCGTTCACTGCATATGTTCTTGGTCATCCAAGAAATCCCTGGAGTAAGGCCTTTTGATCTACACGCGTAACTGAAGATCAATTTTCCGGTTTCAAATATGGTACATGCTCTCTGTAGTACAAAGAACAGAATGCGTTCTCTGCATATGTTCTTGGTCATCCAAGAAATCCCTGAAGTAAGGCCTTTCGTTCTACACGCGTAACTGAAGATCAATTTTCCGGTTTCAAATATGGTCCATGCTCTCTGTAGTACAAAGAACAGAATGCGTTCACTGCATATGTTCTTGGTCATCCAAGAAATCCCTGGAGTAAGGCCTTTCGATCTACACGCGTAACTGAAGATCACTTTTCCGGTTTCAAATATGGTACATGCTCTCTGTAGTACAAAAGAACAGAATGCGTTCTCTGTATATGTTCTTGGTCATCCAAGAAATCCCTGAAGTAAGGCCTTTCGATCTACACGCGTAACTGAAGATCAATTTTCCGGTTTCAAATATAGTACATGCTCTCTGTAGTACAAAGAACAGAATGCGTTCACTGCATATGTTCTTGGTCATCCAAGAAATCCCTGGAGTAAGGCCTTTTGATCTACACGCGTAATTGAAGATCAATTTTCCGGTTTCAAATATGGTACATGCTCTCTGTAGTACAAAGAACAGAATGCGTTCACTGCATATGTTCTTGGTCATCCAAGAAATCCCTGAGTAAGGCCTTTTGATCTACACGCGTAACTGAAGATCAATTTTCCGGTTTCAAATATGGTACATGCTCTCTGTAGTACAAAGAACAGAATGCGTTCTCTGCATATGTTCTTGGTCATCCAAGAAATCCCTGAAGTAAGGCCTTTCGTTCTACACGCGTAACTGAAGATCAATTTTCCGGTTTCAAATATGGTCCATGCTCTCTGTAGTACAAAGAACAGAATGCGTTCACTGCATATGTTCTTGGTCATCCAAGAAATCCCTGGAGTAAGGCCTTCCGATCTACACGCGTAACTGAAGATCAATTTTCCGGTTTCAAATATGGTACATGCTCTCTGTAGTACAAAGAACAGAATGCGTTCTCTGTCTATGTTCTTGGTCATCCAAGAAATCCCTGAAGTAAGGCCTTTCGATCTACACGCGTAACTGAAGATCAATTTTCCGGTTTCAAATATAGTACATGCTCTCTGTAGTACAAAGAACAGAATGCGTTCACTGCATATGTTCTTGGTCATCCAAGAAATCCCTGGAGTAAGGCCTTTTGATCTACACGCGTAATTGAAGATCAATTTTCCGGTTTCAAATATGGTACATGCTCTCTGTAGTACAAAGAACAGAATGCGTTCACTGCATATGTTCTTGGTCATCCAAGAAATCCCTGGAGTAAGGCCTTTTGATCTACACGCGTAACTGAAGATCAATTTTCCGGTTTCAAATATGGTACATGCTCTCTGTAGTACAAAGAACAGAATGCGTTCTCTGCATATGTTCTTGGTCATCCAAGAAATCCCTGAAGTAAGGCCTTTCGTTCTACACGCGTAACTGAAGATCAATTTTCCGGTTTCAAATATGGTCCATGCTCTCTGTAGTACAAAGAACAGAATGCGTTCACTGCATATGTTCTTGGTCATCCAAGAAATCCTGGAGTAAGGCCTTCCGATCTACACGCGTAACTGAAGATCAATTTTCCGGTTTCAAATATGGTACATGCTCTCTGTAGTACAAAGAACAGAATGCGTTCTCTGTATATGTTCTTGGTCATCCAAGAAATCCCTGAAGTAAGGCCTTTCGATCTACACGCGTAACTGAAGATCAATTTTCCGGTTTCAAATATGGTACATGCTCTCTGTAGTACAAAGAACAGAATGCGTTCACTGCATATGTTCTTGGTCATCCAAGAAATCCCTGGAGTAAGGCCTTTTGATCTACACGCGTAATAAAAGATCAATTTTCCGGTTTCAAATATGGTACATGTTCTCTGTAGTACAAAGAACAGAATGCGTTCACAGCATATGTTCTTGGTCATCCAAGAAATCCCTGGAGTAAGGCCTTTTGATCTACACGCGTAACTGAAGATCAATTTTCCGGTTTCAAATATGGTACATGCTCTCTGTAGTACAAAGAACAGAATGCGTTCTCTGCATATGTTCTTGGTCATCCAAGAAATCCCTGAAGTAAGGCCTTTCGTTCTACACGCGTAACTGAAGATCAATTTTCCGGTTTCAAATATGGTCCATGCTCTCTGTAGTACAAAGAACAGAATGCGTTCACTGCATATGTTCTTGGTCATCCAAGAAATCCCTGGAGTAAGGCCTTCCGATCTACACGCGTAACTGAAGATCAATTTTCCGGTTTCAAATATGGTACATGCTCTCTGTAGTACAAAGAACAGAATGCGTTCTCTGTCTATGTTCTTGGTCATCCAAGAAATCCCTGAAGTAAGGCCTTTCGATCTACACGCGTAACTGAAGATCAATTTTCCGGTTTCAAATATAGTACATGCTCTCTGTAGTACAAAGAACAGAATGCGTTCACTGCATATGTTCTTGGTCATCCAAGAAATCCCTGGAGTAAGGCCTTTTGATCTACACGCGTAATTGAAGATCAATTTTCCGGTTTCAAATATGGTACATGCTCTCTGTAGTACAAAGAACAGAATGCGTTCACTGCATATGTTCTTGGTCATCCAAGAAATCCCTGGAGTAAGGCCTTTCGATCTACACGCGTAATTGAAGATCAATTTTCCGCTTTCAAATATGGTACATGCTCTCTGTAGTTCAAAGAACAGAATGCGTTCTCTGCATATGTTCTTGGTCATCCAAGAAATCCCTGGAGTAAGGCCTTTCGATCTACACGCGTAATTGAAGATCAATTTTCCGGTTTCAAATATGGTACATGCTCTCTGTAGTACAAAGAACAGAATGCGTTCACTGCATATGTTCTTGGTAATCCAAGAAATCCCTGAAGTAAGGCCTTCCGATCTACACGCGTAACTGAAGATCAATTTTCCGGTTTCAAATATGGTACATGCTCTCTGTAGTACAAAGAACAGAAGGTGTTCTCTGCATATGTTCTTGGTCATCCAAGAAATCCCTGGAGTAAGGCCTTTCGATCTACACGCGTAACTGAAGATCAATTTTCCGGTTTCAAATATGGTACATGCTCTCTGTAGTACAAAGATCAGAATGCGTTCACTGCAAGTGTTCTTGGTCATCCAAGAAATCCCTGGAGTAAGGCCTTCCGATCTACACGCGTAACTGAAGATCAATTTTCCGGTTTCAAATATGGTACATGCTCTCTGTAGTACAAAGAACAGAATGCGTTCTCTGCATATGTTCTTGGTCATCCAAGAAATCCCTGAAGTAAGGCCTTTCGTTCTACACGCGTAACTGAAGATCAATTTTCCGGTTTCAAATATGGTACATGCTCTCTGTAGTACAAAGAACAGAATGCGTTCACTGCATATGTTCTTGGTCATCAAGAAATCCCTGAGTAAGGCCTTCCGATCTACACGCGTAACTGAAGATCAATTCTCCGGTTTCAAATATGGTACATGCTCTCTGTAGTACAAAGAACAGAATGCGTTCACTGCATATGTTCTTGGTCATCCAAGAAATCCCTGAAGTAAGGCCTTTCGATCTACACGCGTAACTGAAGATCAATTTTCCGGTTTCAAATATGGTACATGCTCTCTGTAGTACAAAGAACAGAATGCGTTCACTGCATATGTTCTTGGTCATCCAAGAAATCCCTGGAGTAAGGCCTTCCGATCTACACGCGTAACTGAAGATCAATTCTCCGGTTTCAAATATGGTACATGCTCTCTGTAGTACAAAGAACAGAATGCGTTTACTGCATATGTTCTTGGTCATCCAAGAAATCCCTGGAGTAAGGCCTTTCGATCTACACGTGTAACTGAAGATCAATTTTCCGGTTTCAAATATGGTACATGTTCTCTGTAGTACAAAGAACAGAATGCGTTCACTGCATATGTTCTTGGTCATCCAAGAAATCCCTGGAGTAAGGCCTTTCGATCTACACGCGTAACTGAAGATCAATTTTCCGGTTTCAAATATGGTACATGCTCTCTGTAGTACAAAGAACATAATGCGTTCACTGCATATGTTCTTGGTCATCCAAGAAATCCCTGGAGTAAGGCCTTTCGATCTACACGTGTAACTGAAGATCAATTTTCCGGTTTCAAATATGGTACATGCTCTCTATAGTACAAAGAACAGAATGCGTTCACTGCATATGTTCTTGGTCATCCAAGAAATCCCTGGAGTAAGGCCTTTTGATCTACACGCGTAACTGAAGATCACTTTTCCGGTTTCAAATATGGTACATGCTCTCTGTAGTACAAAGAACAGAATGCGTTCACTGTATATGTTCTTGTTCATCCAAGAAATCCCTGGAGTAAGGCCTTCCGATCTACACGCGTAACTGAAGATCAATTTTCCGGTTTCAAATATGGCACATGCTCTCTGTAGCACAAAGAACAGAATGCGTTCACTGCTTATGTTCTTGGTCATCCAAGAAATCCCTGGAGTAAGGCCTTCCGATCTACACGCGTAGCTGATGATCAATTTTCCGGTTTCAAATAAGGTACATGCTCTCTGTAGTACGAATAACAGAATGCCCTCACAGCATATGTTCTTGGTCATTCAAGAAATCCCTGGAATAAGCAATTTGATCTTCACGCGTAGCTGAAGATCAATGTTCCGATTTTAAATATGGTTTATGCTCTCTTCATATTGAATACATTTGTGTTGAACTTGATGTTAAACTTAAAAAACACACAAATAAAGGGATGATTCAAATATGACGTCCACTATTTTTTTAGATTTCTAGACCCCCCTCCCTCCTCTGTCACGCTTTTTTGTATACCTTGTATATGCAGTGTCGCAAAATCTTACAAACCCTTCCCCTCCTAAAACCTGTGACATCATTGTTGAACGACCTCAAAGAAAAAAAAACCCAACTTAGTTCACCGAATAGTGATACTGCCTTTCTCGCATTTAGTCAAGACACCAACCTTATATGTCGCTTATATGGCTCGGTTTAATGTACCATTTTCGTAATAACTTTCAAACGCGATCAACTAGGCGTTGCCTTCTATCGAATAAAACTTGTTGCGAGAAAATCGGCTAAGGATTGCTATAAGAAAAGTTGTCTAATGTTTTTCTTAGCTTTTGTGCACACATACACACACATACACACACATACACAAACACATACGCACACATACACCACCGGAACTGTCGGACCACCTCTGCAACCCGAAGACGAAGACGGCGCAATGCGCGAAAGCGTCCCCTGCGATAGCCGCCGGTAGTCGGGGCACCATCAGTGCGGAAGTTTCCTTCACCGGAACTGGTGGACCACCCTCGACGCCGGGGGAAGTCAGGAGGATTCGAGTGAGGAAATTTGCGGCACGACCGCCGAGGGATCGAGACAACGTAGAAGTGGATCTCAGCAAGCCAGTCGGCGAACTAGCCTAAGCTAGGGGCCGGAATTTTAGAAGAAGTGCATGAGAACAGCCCCCCCCCCAGTGGTCGCAGCATCCCGTGGTACCGGGGGGATCGAGGCAAGAAGGATAAGGGACCCGGTTTATCCGGGAGGCACATTTTTAGCAGGTCGGGAGGAGCCCATCCCTGTTCGCCTTCGATCATAGTGTGGATGCTCGAGGTGTCTGTCGCGCAGATTTTTGGTGGCCTTTAACCCTTGTAAAAAAAATAAAAAATACACACACATACACACATGCATACAGTTCGTTGAGTCGAGTAGATTGGTATATAACACTATGGGTCTCCGGGCCTTCTATAAAAAGTTCGTTCTTGGAGTGAAATGATAGCCTTTCGGTACAACTTTGTTGTATGAGAAAGGCAAAAATAATGGGTACATTATATATTCAAAACAGACCTTTATATCGTTTTTTACGCGTGTCGATCTGAAATGATCCACTTCAGGTATTTCTTGGATATCCGCGAACGGCTTTCATGCGCAGATTCTGTTACTGTGAAACCTCCATGAGTCGATATTAAAGGGACCTTACATTTACAAAACCATCTTGTAGATCATTGGTTATGCATGTAGATCTGAAAGCCTCCACTTCAGGTATTTCTTGGATAACCGCAAACGTCTTCCATACGCAGATTCTGTTATATGTACTACAATGGGTACATAACATTTAAAAAACAAGCCTGTAGATCATTGGTTAAGCGTGTAGACTCGAAGGCCTTCACTTCAGGTATTTTGTGGATAACCGTGAAGATCTTCCATACGCAGATTTTATTATATGTACCACAATGGGTATATTGCATTTACAAAACAGGCCTGTAGATCATTGGTTACGCGTGTAGATCTGAAGGCCTCCACTTCAGGTTTTTTTTGATAACCGTGAAGATCTTCCATACGCAGATTCTATCATAGGTACCACTATGGGTATATTGCATTTACAAAACAGGCCTGTTGATCATTGGTTACGCGTGTAGATCTGAAGGCCTTCACTTCCGGTATTTCTTGGATAACCGCGAACGTCTTTCATACGCAGATTTTGTTATATGTACTACAATAGGTACATTACATTTACAAAGCAGGCCTGTAGATCATTGGTTACGCGTGTATATCTAAAGACCTCCACTTCAGGTATTTCTTGGATAACCGCGAACGTCTTCGATACGCAGATTATATCATATGTACCACAATGGATATATTACATTTACAAAACAGGCCTGTAGATCATTGGTTACGCGTGTAGACCTGAAGGCCTTCACTTCAGGGATTTCTTGGATAACCGTGAAGATCTTCCATGCGCAGATTCTGTTATATATACCACAATGGGTAAACTACATTTACAAAACAGGCCTGTAGATCATCGGTTACGCGTGTAGACCTGAAGGCCTTCACTTCAGGAATTTCTTGGATAACCGTGAATATCTTCCATACGCAGATTCTGTTATATGTACCACAATGGGTATATTACATTTACAAAACAGGCCTGTAGATCATTGGATACGCGTGTAGATCTGAAGACCTCCACTTCAGGTATTTCTTGGATAACCGCGAACGTCTTCGATACGCAGATTCTGTTATATGTACCACAATGGGTACATTACATTAACAAAATAGGCCTGTAGATCATTGGTTATGCGTGTAGATCTGAAGGCCTGCACTTCCGGTTTTTCTTGGATAACCACGAACGTCTTCCATACGCAGATGCTGTTATATGTACTACAATGGGTATATAACATTTACAAAACAGGCCTGTAGATCATTGGTTACGCGTGTAGACCTGAAGGCCTTCACTTCAGGGATTTCTTGGATAACAGTGAAGATCTTCCATACGCAGATTCTGTTATATGTACCACAATGGGTGTATTACATTTACAAAACAGGCCTGTAGATCATTGGATACGCGTGTAGATCTGAAGACCTCCACTTCAGGTATTTCTTGGATAACCGCGAACGCCTTCGATACGCAGATTCTGTTATATGTACCACAATGGGTACATTACATGAACAAAATGGGCCTGTAGATCATTGGTTACGCGTGTAGATCTGAAGGCCTTCACTGCCGGTATTTCTTGGATAACCGCGAACGTCTTCCATACGCAGATGCTGTTATATGTACTACAATGGGTACATTACATTTACAAAACAGGCCTGTAGATCATTGGTTACGCGTGTAGACCTGAAGGCCTTCACTTCAGGAATTTCTTGGATAACCGTGAAGATCTTCCATACGCAGATTCTATCATATGTACCACAATGGATATATTACATTTACAAAACAGGCCTGCAGATCATTGGTTACGCGTGTAGACCTGAAGGCCTTCACTTCAGGAATTTCTTGGATAACCGTGAAGATCTTCCATACGCAGATTCTATCATATGTACCACAATGGATATATTACATTTACAAAACAGGCCTGCAGATCATTGGTTACGCGTGTAGACCTGAAGGCCTTCACTTCAGGAATTTCTTGGATAATCGTGAAGATCTTCCATATGCAGATTCTGTTATATGTACCACAATGGGTATATTACATTTACAAAACAGGTCTGTAGATCATTGGATACGCGTGTAGATCTGAAGACCTCCACTTCAGGTATTTCTTGGATAACCGCGAACGTCTTCTATACGCAGATTCTGTTATATGTACCACAATGGGTACATTACATTAACAAAATAGGCCTGTAGATCATTGGTTACGCGTGTAGATCTGAAGGCCTTCACTGCCGGTATTTCTTGGTTAACCGCGAACGTCTTCCATACGCAGATGCTGTTATATGTACTACTATGGGTACATTACATTTACAAAACAGGCCTATAGATCATTGGTTACGCGTGTAGACCTGAAGGCCTTCACTTCAGGAATTTCTTGGATAACCGTGAAGATCTTCCATACGCAGATTCTGTTATATGTACCACAATGGATATATTACATTTACAAAACAGGCCTGTAGATCATTGGTTACGCGTGTAGACCTGAAGGCCTTCACTTCAGGCATTTCTTGGATAACCGTGAAGATCTTCCATACGCAGATTCTATCATATGTACCACAATGGATATATTACATTTATAAAACAGGCCTGTAGATCATTGGTTACGCGTGTAGACCTGAAGGCCTTCACTTCAGGAATTTCTTGGATAACCGTGAAGATCTTTCATACGCAGATTCTGTTATATGTACCACAATGGGTATATTACATTTACAAAACAGGCCTGTAGATCATTGGATACGCGTGTAGATCTGAAGACCTCCACTTCAGGTTTTTCTTGGATAACCGCGAACGTCTTCGATACGCAGATTCTGTTATATGTACCACAATGGGTATATTACATTTACAAAACAGGCCTGTAGATCATTGGATACGCGTGTAGATCTGAAGACTACCACTTCAGGTTTTTCTTGGATAACCGCGAACGTCTTCGATACGCAGATTCTGTTATATGTACCACAATGGGTATATTACATTTACAAAACAGGCCTGTAGATCATTGGTTACGCGTGTAGATCTGAAGACCTCCACTTCAGGTATTTCTTGGATAACCGCGAACATGCCCCATGCACATATTCTATTCTATGTTTCACAATGTACACATATCATATTCAGAACAGGCCAATAATAATTGAATTCATGTTGTTTTTATTTAACACGGTATGATACCGCATAAAAAACTAATTTGGTGTACTTGTAGAAATCGCACACCAATACCAACAGATTTATTTGACAGCAATCCATCGAGTTTTAGACTGGACGAATGAAAATTCTCATGGACGTAATCAGATTTTCATAAGACAAATTTGAAAAATTTGAAGGGTATTTTTGATTGCCGATTCTCAATAAACTATGATTTGTTCAATGCGCTAATAGTACACAATGAAAACTAGGAACTCTAAAATACGTGTTGCATACAACTTAGTTAGAGTAAGTAGTTGGGCTGGCGTATAAATTAGATTTGAAAACCAAGCACTACCTACTACGACGGGAATTAGCTCACTACCCTAATGCTTGTTTAAAATTCCTCGTTACAGTTATCGGGGTGACACCGGCTTGTAATTCCCATCACGTTTACCGCGGCCATTCAAAATAGCCGTGACAGCAACAAAAATGAGCCTATTTCATTGTCCGTTTTAAAAAAAATCCCCAGCCCTCTTGCGAACAGTACAAACAACTGCAGTTTACTTTGAAGGAATTCATACGTGCTTCGTTTGATTAGAGTAGGGAAATTTCGCTTCGATTCTATGGAGCAAAACTGCTGCCGTTGCTATCTTAGCCAAAATTACATCAGATTTTTTTTTCTGTTTCTAGCACCTGACTTCTTTCCTAGATCAGTGATACCGAGCGCATGCCTTCACTTAGTGAGCAGATGCATTCGCAGTAAAGTTTGACAAAAACATACACGTGGGCCACATCCCGAAAAAGTCAACTTGAGTGCATTTGTAATCTACACAGACCGTCACGGTGACAACGATGACAACCGGTCGGTGCCCGCCGGTGAATGTTCTGGAGATGAAGTTTCGAATTTACGACGTCTCCGCAGACAAGCCAGGAACGGAACGGAACGCAGTCAGTTCCATTTCTTCCCCGGCAGCATGATATCGCGACGCGTGCAAAGTTTACCCAAGGTACACATCCGCAGTTGTGCGCCATTGCAGCAGCAGCAGCAGCTTTTCTCCACACACGGACCGTACAGAGATATTGCACTGAGAACATTTCGCGGGACATTCACACGTGTCCGGAACGGCCGCTTGTAGGAGCCCGTGCGGGAACGAAAGAAGTCTGTTGACAAGGTTCTTTTTAACTAGTCTGACGCATAGGATCGTATTATTGCAAATTAACTGGCCAAAATACTAGAAAAAATATGTTTTATTTTCCACAATTAATTCTCATATGGATTTGTCCTCTGAAGCATCTCCAAACTACAGACAGTCCAGAACAATGAATTGGAAGAATTGATGAATATAAAAAAATAAATGTAAAAAATGATAAGAAACAAGAAACAAGAAACAAGAAACAAGAAACAAGAAACAAGAAACAAGAAACAAGAAACAAGAAACAAGAAACAAGAAACAAGAAACAAGAAACAAGAAACAAGAAACAAGAAACAAGAAACAAGAAACAAGAAACAAGAAACAAGAAACAAGAAACAAGAAACAAGAAACAAGAAACAAGAAACAAGAAACAAGAAACAAGAAACAAGAAACAAGAAACAAGAAACAAGAAACAAGAACAAGAACAAGAACAAGAACAAGAACAAGAACAAGAACAAGAACAAGAACAAGAACAAGAACAAGAACAAGAACAAGAACAAGAACAAGAACAAGAACAAGAACAAGAAACAAGAAACAAGAAACAAGAAACAAGAAACAAGAAACAAGAAACAAGAAACAAGAAACAAGAAACAAGAAACAAGAAACAAGAAACAAGAAACAAGAAACAAGAAACAAGAAACAAGAAACAAGAAACAAGAAACAAGAAACAAGAAATAAGAAACAAGAAACAAGAAACAAGAGCAAGAAACAAGAAACAAGAAATAAGAAACAAGAAACAAGAAAAGAAAAAGAAACAAGAAATAAGAAACAAGAAATAAGAAACAAGAAATAAGAAACAAGAAACAAGAAACAAGAAACAAGAAACAAGAAACAAGAAACAAGAAACAAGAAACAAGAAACAAGAAACAAGAAACAAGAAACAAGAAACAAGAAATAAGAAACAAGAAATAAGAAACAAGAAATAAGAAACAAGAAACAAGAAACAAGAAACAAGAAACAAGAAACAAGAAACAAGAAACAAGAAACAAGAAATAAGAAACAAGAAACAAGAAACAAGAAACAAGAAACAAGAAACAAGAAACAAGAAACAAGAAACAAGAAACAAGAAACAAGAAACAAGAAACAAGAAAAAAGAAACAAGAAACAAGAAACAAGAAACAAGAAACAAGAAACAAGAAACAAGAAACAAGAAACAAGAAACAAGAAACAAGAAACAAGAAACAAGAAACAAGAAACAAGAAACCAGAAACAAGAAACAAGAAACAAGAAACAAGAAACAAGAAACAAGAAACAAGAAACAAGAAACAAGAAACAAGAAACAAGAAACAAGAAACAAGAAACAAGAAACAAGAAACAAGAAACAAGAAACAAGAAACAAGAAACAAGAAACAAGAAACAAGAAACAAGAAACAAGAAACAAGAAACAAGAAACAAGAAACAAGAAACAAGAAACAAGAAACAAGAAACAAGAAACAAGAAACAAGAAACAAGAAACAAGAAACAAGAAACAAGAAACAAGAAACAAGAAACAAGAAACAAGAAACAAAAAACAAGAAACAAGAAACAAGAAACAAGAAACAAGGTGCCGCTTATTTTCTTTAGGTATGCTGAATTTCGTTCATAGACTGTAGCCGACTCCTCTTGTAGAACGGTTACTCTAGTTCCATTTTTCTTGAATACCTCACATGGCGCAGGGTGAAAGGTTGTAGTCAATTTGTTTCCGGGATTCAGATTCTGCATAAAAACCTTATCTCTTTCTCTAATTAGTGATTACGTGGCCTTTAGATTATAGTTTTCTCTTTCACATGCTCTAAACTTGGAAGTGCAATCCCTGTCTCTGTATTCATCACTAGTTGAAGCCATCTCGATGTCCTTTAGCGATGTTATTTTGGTTCTTATTGTTCGACCCATGAATAGTTCTGAGGGAGTTTTACCAGTTACAGAATGGGGAGTAGAATAATACATCATAAGATATTCTTCTAAATCCTTTTTCCAATCTCTTTTTAGAGCGCAACCGATTTAAAGGCGTTTTAGCAAAGACCGGTTTTGTCTTATTACTTCCCCATTCTGTTGAGGCCAATATGGTGTGGTGAAATTGAGAAAGATTCCATTTCCTGTCCTGTCTTGCGTTATCGAGTGTGATCGTGCGAGGAACACCCAACCGCTGGAAAAAATTTCGAAGACTATCAGGCTGTTATTTGCATTATCTCTACTTCTTTACTTCGACTGGAATAGTCGATAATGACCAGAAGATAATCGCCACTCGGAAGAGGTCCAAGGAAATCAATGGCGACATCAGTCCACGCTTCACTTGGCAACGGCCTGCTCCGCATTGGTTCCGGTCTCTGTGGCAGTCCTACTAGACGGCAGCCTTCGCACCTAGCGACAAATTTTGAGATCTCTTTGTCCATCCCAGGCCACCAAACTCTATCTCGGAGTCTCCTTTTCATAGCTGATTCTCCTGGATGTCCTTCGTGTGCGAGATGTAAGAAACGTTGACGCAGACTACCAGGAACCACCATTTTATTTCCTCTTACAACTAGTTCCCCAACAATGCCAAGTTCATTCTGAAACGCCTCAAATGGTTTTAGCTCCACATTATCCCATACTTCACTGCGAAGAGCATCACGAACTAAAGCGATCTCTCGATCATTGGCTGTCGTACTTTCAATCTCGCTAATGTCGATTGCAGTAGATTCGAGTAAGGTACCCCAGGGCAAATGAAAATACGGGGTAAGTGGGTACTATGGCTGCCGATTAATCGGTGAACGTTTTTAATGGTAACAATGTTCTAGAGAGATGAAGCAAAATTATCAACGAATTCGCCTGACACAAAAAAATTTGGAACCAAAACCATTTGCGGCTCCATGCTAATGGTATTGTTTAATCATGACTTTAAACTACCGGCAAAATCTATTACTTTTATTTTAATTCAATGAATTTCCAACAAAATAGTCGTTTCTAAATTCATCATTGATGTGGAAAGTGAATATTTTGAGCAATTAAATAATTGTGTGACATCAAAAACGATTTAAAAGTTTTGATCAAAGCCAAAATCTGCCATTTTCACTTTCCCTTGATTTTTAACATACATGTGGCAAGTGGGACATATTTGAACAACATTTTCGATAGAGCCATTTTACTTGTTGTTAGATTGTTGTCTAGTGAAAAATAACTTCGACACTCATATATCATATGGATCTGAATCAAATGCAGTTGATATCGTTGGTTTGGTTGTTATGAAGTAGTGTACAGTTGATTTACCAAATGTTTATTTTACTATCTGTAAATTGTCTCCCTCATGGAAAAGAGCAATGGTTATAACTATGCAAAATTTTCCGTTTACAGTGCAAACAATCTATTTATTCTACAATAGATCAACAGGTTTTGTCTTGTGTTTTGTTATTTTTAAACTTTGCATCAGATTAACAGATTTTCAGATAAATAAAGTGCTTAAGACATAAATTGGCCATTTCGTTCTATTACAAATTTACAACACCGCCTGAATAAAAACGTTCCTTTTGAAGTTCTCATTTATGTAATAATTTGTGTTAATCAGAGAAACATTCATTCGAAAAGTGAACAAAGATTTGCTTATCCCTTTCGTCTAACACATTTGGTAAGAAAGTAAGCTAATGTAAAGCCAGACAACAGACAATAAAACAGTAAACCGGCTGCTGTCTTGTTTTATTATGTGCTAACATTTTAATCCCTTTCTTTTGCTAAAAAAACAAAATTCTGACAAGCAATAAACCTCCATCCATGATTTGAAATACTACGACTCAGAAATTACATGAACATTATATCTTCATTTTTCAAATTAGTTTCGTTCGACAGTATAGAGCAAAATAGGTCCCACTTGCCTCGTTTGAAGGGGTAAGTAGGTCCCACAGGTAAATTTATTTATGTCACTACCAATATTTTTGTAACTGTGTAAATGGCTTACAACACGTCTTTACTTCAACAACGGAAGCATATAATGATGTATCCGTGGTTAATGTCCTGAAATACCCTGTTTTCTAAGTATGCGTTAGCGGTTTTGCTGAACTAGCGTTTTTTTAGGTCCCACTTGCCCCGGGGTACCTTATGGCGAGAATGAGAAACTTCTCGTTGCCTTCGGGACATTCAGTTTTAACAAGGTGATCAGTCAGTCTAGATAGGGGATCTGCAGTATTCGCTGACCCTTTCCTATACTTTACATCATATGTGAATGACTGCAATCGTAATACCCATCTCTCTATACGGGCGCAGGGGCGGGAAGTAGGTGCGAATATCGTTTCAAGCGGTTTATGATCCGTTTCAAGTTCAAATCGACGTCCTACTAGATACACGGAGAACCGCTCGACTGCTCACACTAGTGCTAATGCTTCTTACTCCGTTATGCGTCAATAAACGTAGGGGAGATGCTACTGTTCCCAAATCCGGTAGGATTGCATAGGTGGACAATTCCAAAAAAAAAAAAAACTTCTGAATTTCTTCGGCGTCTTTTGGTGTCTGAAACGCCTTTAATGCCTCAACTTCATTTTCTGCTGGTTTGTTTCCGTCACCTGAGAGATGATGACCCAAAAAATCTAGCACAGTAACTTTGAACAAGCACTTCTTTGCATTGAGTAGCACAATGCGGTTCTTCAAAATCCCTAACACTTTGTTTAAACACCAATCATGCTCTGCTTCATCAGCGCCAAACATGATGGTGTCATCAATGAAGCTGATACAGTTTTCACACTCTGCTAGTATTTGTTCGATGATTTTTTGAAACATTTCGGGGGCACAAGACACTCCAAACATCAGACGTTTATATCTGTAAGTACCACGATGTGTTATAAAAGAGATGACTCATCTAGTTCGATTTGATGAAAGGCGTCTTTTATATCTAACTTGGATAAACTTTGCCGATTTTATCCGATTCAGAAAATCGTCAATAGTGGGCATGAAATGATATTCGCGTCTTATAGCACGGTTTGCTATTCGCATATCTACACGGATCCTTAGTTCCCCATTGTCCTTCACAAGGACTGATAACAAATCACTATATTGAGTTACCTTTTCAATAATGTCCGACGATTCGAGCTGATCTAATTTCTCGTATTTGCTAATTCGACCGAGCTTTATTCCCTTCATTTTAGGGAATGGTGTTGTATTTTAGAGCTTTAAGATAAATTAAATTGATTATTGTGGTTGGTTATTTGTATATGTTCTTATAATGTCTTACCCGATATACTCCCTCGTGCATCATGGGAGGTCCTAAACGCAAAACGTTCAGTTGTCGCGCCGTTTCCTTACCGAGTAATGGATGATTTCCATCCTTGATGACATAGAATTGCGCTTCGCTCTTGGTTTGATGATCCTCCCGGGCAAGGATGTTAACGATCATTCAGTAATTTGCGTTCGATCATTTAGTAGTTTGTCAATAACAAATTCCAGAAGCCGAATTTCAAAATATATTGTATGGTGGACTTCGAGTGCGAAGGTTTTTCTACAACTCTGCCTAATGGTTCGTTGTTTGAATTCCACTAGTAACGGAGTTATAGCTATAGTTTCAGTAACTTAGACTAAATGATAACAAAATTTCAATCATTTAGTTTAAGTTACTGCAACTAGCGCTCTAACTCCTTTATAAGTTGAATTCTAATAACGAATCATTAGGCACAGTTGTAGAAAAACCTTCGCACTAGAAGTCCACCATACAACATGATTTGAAATTCAGCTTCTGGAATGTGTTGTTGGCAAACTACTAAATGATCGAACGCAAATTACTGAATGATCGTTAACATCCTTGCTCCCGGGAAGATGTCACTCCCGGGAAAACACAACCTCAATACCACTCCGCGCTCGAAATCAGCAACACAATCAAAATCCTTTAGTTCCTCTGCGAACTGGATTCCTTTCTCGGCGCCACTGTTGAGACCTCGGTTGAGACCACGTTTCGGATTATTCGTGAGGATTTATAAAAGAAATTAGCTTGGCGAAACACTTTTATTGTTACGCTCATCCGACCTAGTAAAGTAACTGTGACTGTTTTGTTTATGTTTATTTTGTGTGAATCCCCGAGTAGAAAAATACCAATTTATCTAATGCTAGCATAGGGTGTAACAAAGACAAAAACAAAACAATAATAAAATGTTGGGTGACCCGCAAATCGGCTAACCTGATTCATCTATGGTTTCGAAGCCATCAGCTAGGCTGCTCGAGGAGTAACTAGAGGATGCTTGGGAATTTGTTTCAAGTAATTCGTCTCTCGATGTTATGCCAACGATATCCTCTTCTCGCTGTACGTTTCGATCTGCTGCTACATGGTGTCCCTTAAATGCAAGCTCAACTGCTTGCAAAGTTAGTTCGAGCGCTTGAGGATTTACTGTAAAATAAAAAGGTTTTACTGTATTTTTCAAGGTTGATATTGATATAGCAAAAATAGTTTATTTGTAAATGAAAAACAAAACAAATAAACTGACGAATTTCAATGTTGAAGCAGGATATTAATGCTTACCTCTTGAAGGACCAGGTTCCTGCGACATCTTCCTTCTAAGCTTCTTGTGGATCATCGAATCCAGCTTCATTTGTCTTGGCTGTCCCAAGTGTTGTACCGAATTCGAAGAGTTCGCCGTTTGATGCACTTTGTAGTGCTTATTGTAGTTCGCGGTCGTCACTTGAAATGATGCTTCTCCCGTGATGTTGTAGAATAACTTTATTATGGAAGCATCTTTATGATAAAATCTTTCTCCATTACTTTTCCGTGTTCGGGTATGCCTTCACCTTGGACGAAATTTGCTAATCTTTGCTGGAAACGCTCTACAATTTTCACGATAGTGGCGTCCGAGAAACCGTCATTTGGTGCACGAATTGGTTCAGAAGAAATATTTTTCGTTACATTACTTTTTTGATTCGGCACTTCTATTCATCTACCAGATCAACAAACTCCATTCGTTGTCTCGAACTAATTTTCGATAGCCGTTGAGAGCCGAACGGTATCTTGGTAGTGGATTGTGCTGTTTAAGTAGTTCCTCCAAGTCCAGATCGGTCATCGTTTTCAAGCCAATATAACTGTCGTATCCCGTATCAATGAGGAAATTGCGGATGGCTATTGGTACAGGACCACTCAGTTCAAATACTGCCCAGAGGGAAACATCTGGCTGAGCATCTCCTTTGGGTTTCCTATTCGTTTTAAACACGAAGTTCAACATTTAAAGTCATCATATAATTTGAAGAAAAAGAAAACATAGAACGTTAAATGCAGATTTTTACCATCTTTGTTTAGAACAAACAGGAGGCTATTTTCGTCACTATAATTTCCAAGAGTATCGCCTTGATAATCACCGTTCATGCATCACCTCAGTTCGTCGAGCTTAGTCGTTTTGTATTATTATTATTTATTCAGACTAAGGCCGAAGTGGCCTGTGCGGTATATAAGAGTCTTCTCCATTCGGCTCGGTCCATGGCTACACGTCACCAACCACGCAGTCCACGGAGTGTCCAAAAGTCATCTTCCACCTGATCGATCCACCTTGCCCGCTGCGCACCTCGTCTTCCTGTACCCGTCGGATCGTTGTCGAGAACCATTTTCACCGGGTTACTGTCCGACATTCTGGCTACGTGCCCGGCCCACCGCAGTCTTCCGATTTTCGCGGTGTGAACGATGGTTGGTTCTCCCAACAGCTGATGCAACTCGTGGTTCATTCGCCTCATCCACGTACCGTCCGCCATCTGCACCCCACCATAGATGGTACGCAGCACTTTCCTTTCGAAAACTCCAAGTGCGCGTTGGTCCTCCACGAGCATCGTCCAGGTCTCGTGTCCGTAGAGAACTGCCGGTCTTATAAGCGTTTTGTAGATATTAAGTTTGGTACGGCGGCGAACTCTATTCGATCGGAACGTCTTACGGAGTCCAAAGTACGTACGATTTCCAGCCACTATGCGCCTCCGAATTCCTGTGCTGGTATCGTTGTCGGCGGTCACCAGTGAGCCCAAGTACACAAATTCTTCAACCACCTCGATTTCGTCACCACCGATAGAAACTCGTGGTGGGTGACTTACATTGACCTCTTTTGAGCCTCTTCCTATCATGTACTTCGTCTTCGACGTGTTGGTGACTAGTCCAATCCGTTTAGCTTCGCTTTTCAGTCTGATGTAGGCTTCCTCCATCCTCTCAAAGTTACGTGCCATGATATCAATGTCGTCGGCGAAACCAAATAACTGGACGGACTTCGTGAAAATCGTACCACTCGTGTCAATCCCTGCCCTTCGTATTACTCCCTCCAAAGCGATGTTGAATAGCAGACACGAGAGACCATCACCTTGCCGTAACCCTCTACGCGTTTTGAAGGGACTCGAGAATGCCCCTGAAACTCGAACTACGCACATCACCCGATCCATCGTCGCCTTGATCAACTGTATCAGTTTATCCGGAAATCCGTTTTCGTGCATTAGCTGCCATAGCTGGTCCCGATCGATTGTATCATATGCGGCTTTGAAATCGATAAATAGATGATGTGTGGGCACGTTGTATTCGTGGCATTTCTGCAATACCTGACGTATGACGAACACCTGGTCTGTGGTAGAGCGTTCACCCATAAATCCCGCCTGGTACTGCCCCACGAATTCTCTTGCAATTGGTGTTAGTCGGCGGCATAAAATTTGGGAGAGTACCTTGTAGGCGGCGTTCAGCAATGTGATTGCGCGGTAGTTGCTACAATCCAGCTTATCGCCCTTTTTGTAGATCGGACACACGACACCTTCCATCCACTCCTGCGGCAGAACCTCATCCTCCCAAACCTTGGTAATCACCCAGTGCAGCGCTCTAGCCAGTGCCTCACCACCGTGTTTAAACAGCTCTCCTGGTAGTTGGTCAACTCCAGGAGCTTTGTTGTTTTTCAGCCGGCCGATCTCCTCCTGGATTTCCTGGAGATTCGGAGCCGGAAGTCGCATGTCCTGCGCGCGTGCTCCTAGGTTCATTACCATACCGCCACCGTTGTCTGCCATATCGCCATTCAGGTGCTCTTCGTAGTGCTGCTGCCACCTTTGGATCACCTCACGCTCGTTTGTAAGAAGGTTCCCGTTTATGTCCTTACACATATCGGGCTGTGGCACGTGGCCCTTACGTGAACGGTTCAACTTTTCATAGAACTTTTGTGCGTTATTAGCGCGGTACAGTTCCTCCTCTCTTCACGGTCTCGATCTCCGCTGGCGCTTTTTTCTCCGGAAAATCGAGTTTTGTCTGTTCCGCGCCCGTTTGTATCGTGCCTCGTTCGCCCTCGTGCGGTGTTGCAGCAATCTCGCCCATGCTGCATTCTTCTCCTCAACTAACTGCTCACATTCGCCGTCATACCAGTCGTTTCTCTGATCCGGGGCCACCGTGTCTAGTGCAGCGGTTGCGGTGCTTCCAATGGCGGATCGAATATCTCTCCAGTCATCTTCAAGAGATGCTGTGCCTAGCTGCTCTTCCGTTGGGAGTGCCACTTCCAGCTGCTGCGCGTAGTCTTGGGCTAGTCTACCGTCTTGTAGCCGCCCAATGTTTAGCCGCGGCGGACACCTCCGACGCGTGTTGATCACCGTCGAGAGTTTTGAGCGCAGACATACTGCAACGAGGTAGTGGTCGGATTCAATATTCGTACTGCGGTAAGTGCGTACGTTCGTGATGTCGGAGAAGAATTTACCGTCGAATAGAACGTGGTCGATTTGGTTTTCCGTTACTTGATTAGGTGCTTTCCATGTGGCCTTGTGGATATTCTTGCGGGGGAAGAAAGTGCTTCGGACTACCATTCCGCGGGAGGCTGTAAAGTTTATGCATCGTTGGCCGTTGTCGTTCGATATGGTGTGCAGACTATCCGGTCCGATGACCGGTCTATACATTTCCTCCCTTCCTACCTGAGCCTTCATGTCACCGATGACGATTTTGACGTCCCGCAGTGGGCATCCATCGTCTGCTCCAGCTGTGCATAGAACGCTTCTTTCTCGTCGTCGGATCTCCCTTCGTGTGGGCAATGCACGTTGATGATGCTATAGTTGAAGAAACGGCCTTTAATCCTCAGCTTGCACATCCTTGCGTTGATTGGCTGCCACCCAATCACGCGTTGGTTTGATAAAAGCATCCGAACACAAGTATTTAATCGCATTAACATGAATAATACCACAAAAGTTCAACTCAATGGATGCAGTGGTTCTACGCCCCAACAAAAAAAAGCATGTATAATAAATTATGAAACAGTATCAATTATTGTATTGTCAGAGCAATTCACCAACTTGTGAAATAAAATATGACTTATATTCATCGAGGATAGCTGCAATAGTGTTCGGCGTTCGCTGCGACATCTGTTGAAGTTCCATCATTGAACCAGTGTTTCTCCATTCTTCGGGTTGGATAGCGCCATCAGCATTGATGTCAACTGATCCTCTAGGGGCATAGCGATGATTTTTACATTTCATGAAAAAATGTGAAGAACGCATGCATATTGCAGACACATTTTTTTTATATATTTACCGGTTTATGCTCTAATGTTGTTCGAAAACCTCGCCAGCGAATAGCAGCAAGCCTAAATTCGCTTTCAGAAACACGAAGAGCACTAGAGACGGTAATTTATTTTAAATCGATCATAGATACATTTAGAGTTGCTACAGGTTTCATAAAACGGGTAGAAACTTTGGGGGACACAATCGAGTGTCTCAAAGATTTCTGGGGTATAAGATGTGTAGAAATAAGTCGAAACAAATACTAAAGTGTCGAAACAAGAATTGAAGTGTCAAAACGAAAAAAAAATGAAGAAAGTTACGATAGTGAAGAAATATTGAACTGGTGCAAATAGGCTCTACCAACTAAGAGGAGCCCGAGAGGGTCGACATCATGGACAGTTGGCATAATTCAATAGGAATTCGAACTGCTTAGCAACTTCTGACCATGTTTCTGTCCTGGGGTTCTAGAAAGAATAAGGTCATCTAATTATTGTTTTTTTTTCATTCTACAGGAAAATTATAAAGATGAGATTGTCGAAATTTCGAACGAGTCGTCCACGAACATTCCGGATTCACCTCCAAGCTCATCATCAACGAATCAGGCATCTTCGTCAAAAGCAATGGCTACATCTCAAAAGCGTAAAAGAAGTGCTGTCGACGACGAATGGCGTAAATGCTGGTCAACTCTTATGAAAGAATTATCCGATAGTAAGAGCCGATGTCAGCAATTTGGCGAATATGTTGCGTCATATCTCGACATGATGCAAGAAAACATAGCAGAGAAAACGAAGCCAAACATTCAATTATACATTGCCAAGTTTTTAGCGAATACAGATTCACACGATGTTCATGATGAAACGGTGGAGGAAGAAGTACTCTGCTCGACAGAATGGCTGGACGATGAATAAGCCTTTTGACGCAAACTACGTCTAAGGGGAAGATATCAATCGATTCGCAAACTCTCCACCAATTAGCCAGTGGTATTGAAACTTTTGATTCCAATCCTTGGTAATTGCCTACTTTTAGGGTATTATCAATTATTGAACTGGAGGGTATAAAAGGGGTAGTCCAGCTACTAGACAGTAGAGTCCCTACTCTCTCACAGAGTGGAGTGGGAAGGACTGCTAAAATTGGGTAGTAGGGTAGTAGTGTCGATGGGATGGTTCCTTCTCTTCTATATAGAGTACGAGGTTTTAAGTAGTTTACGTCGAGCGGTCGTGTCTTTTATACAACCCCAAGATTTTTTAACGTAAACTACGTCTAAGGGGAAGATTCGGATGCAGGGTGTAAAATGAAAATTTCAAAATTGAGGACTGTCACAAAATCATGTAAGATTTTGAGCGTTACTAGCGCATTCATCTTTCGATGGATTTTTGAGATTTATATATCAATCGTCTCGGGAGCGCTGCCCCACTGAATTTCTAGACGATGGATGAGTTCATATTTCATTTAATAATTATAAAAGTGCATTGATCTACCAGGTCAACCTCGCCTTTTCATGGATTGAAAGTAACTCAGCATGTCAATACAAGTCCTAAGATCTGTTGCGCATGATTTACAATTATTATTAGTTCAATGCAGATGTTCTAGATTCTCCAAAACGTTCTGGAGTTAAGATTAATTAGTCTAACAGGTCAACCACGCCTTCAGCTGAACTGAGAGCAACTCAACATGTCTATACAATTCCTATAAGCTCTTTCGCATAATTTGCAATTTATTTTATTTAAATGCAGATGTTTTAGATACTCCAAAACGTTCTGGAGTTGAGACGAATTGGTCTACCAGGTAAACCTCGTCTTCTTCTGAACTGAGAGCAACTCAGCACGTCTATAGAAGTCCTATAAGCACTTGCGCATGATTTGCAGCTCTTATTAGTTTAATGCAGATGATCTGGTTACTCCGTAACGTTCTGGAATTCGGATCAATTGGTCTACCATACAGATAGTAGAATATATAGATGAGCGAAAGCATGCTGGTTTCGTTTTTTATATTTTCATTGAAATCGTGACGTCATGCTCGCTTGGAGACACGTTTGACAGTTTGGTTGTAGACAGAGGATTTATCTTCGCTCATCTATAGATTCCACTATTTATAGTCTATCACGTCAACGTCGCTTTTTTTTTTAACTAAAAGCAACTCGGCATGACCATACAAGTCCTAAAAGCTCTTGCGCATGAGTTGCAATTCATATTAGTTCAATGCAGGTCAACTGATGTACCAGGTCAACTTCGCCTTTTCATGGACTGAAAGCAACTCAGCCAAGGATGTTATCGATCACTTAGTAATTTACATTCGATCATTTAGTAGTTTTTCAATAACTCATTTCAGAAGCTGAATTTCAAAATGTGTTGTATAGAGGACTTCTAGTGCGAAGGTTTTTCTACAACTCTGCCGTCTCTCGAATGATCCAAGTGCTTGCAAGTCCTCCTCGAGCATTGTCCATGTTTCGTGTCCGTAGAGAACTACCAGTCTTATTAGCGTCTTGCACATAACACATTTGGTGCGATGGTGAATCTTTTTTGACCGCAGTTTCTTCTGGAGGTCGTAGTAGGCCCGACTTCCACAGATGATGCGCCTTCGTACCCACAAGCATGTACTGCTCGAAGCATTCACCACCAGTCCAACTTTTGTTGCTTAACGTTTCCGGCGAGTGTACACTGTACAGTTCTGCCACCTTTGCAAATGTTCGTCTGACAATGTCCATATTTTCCGCGAAACAAATAATTTGACTGGATCTGTTGAAAATCGTACCCCGGCTGTTACACCGGCTCTCCACTGACACCTTCTAGCGCAATGTCGAACAAAAGGCACCAAAGTTCATCACCTTGTATTAGTCCCCGGCGCGAGTCGAATGTACTGGAGTGTTCGTCCGAATTTTTCACACAGTTTTGCACACCATCCACCGTTGCTTTGATCAGTCTGGTAAGCTTCCCAGGGAAGCTGTTCTCGTCCATAATTTTCCATAGCTCTACGTGGTCTATACTGTCATATGCCGCCTTGAAATCAACGAACAGATGGTGCGTTGGGACCTGGTATTCACGGCAATTTTGAAGGATTTGCCGTACAGTAAAGATCTGGTCCGTTGTGGAGCAGCCGTCAACGAAGCCGGCTTGATAGCTTCCCACGAACTCATTCACTAATGGTGACAGACGATGGAAGATGATTTGGGATATCATTTTGTAGGCGGCATTAAGGATGGTGATCGCTCGAAAGTTCTCACACTCCAACTTGTCGCCTTTCTTGTAAATGGAGCATATAACCCATTCCTACCACTCCTACGATAGCTGTTCAGTTTCTCAGATTATGACTATCAATTTGTGCAAGTGGCTAGCTTTTCCGCGCCCATCTTGATGAGCTCAGCTCTGAATCATCCTTACCAGCTGCTTTATTGGTCTTTAGCTGTTGGATGGGATCCTTAACCTCCCTCAAGGTGGGTGCTGGTTGCCTTCCAACGTCCGCTGAACTGACGTAGTCATCTCCTCCGCTGCCTTGACTTTCACTGCCTGTACTCTCAGCGCCATTCAAATGTTCCTCCTAGTGCTGCTTTCACCTTTCGATCACCACATGTTCGTCCGTTAAGATGCTCGCATCCTTATCCCGCCACATTTCCGCTCGCGGCACGAATCCTTTGCGAGATGCGTTGAGCTTCGGATAGAACTTGCGTGTTTTTTGAGAACGTCACGGCTGTTCCATCTCCTCGCACTCCGCTTCTTCCAGGCGGCGTCTCTTCTCCTGAAAAAGGCGGGTCTAATGTCTCCGCTTCCGTCTATTACGGTTCACGTTCTGCCGGGTACCTTGCTGCAGCGCGACCGCCTGCGCTGCATCCTTCTCCTCCAGAATCTGTCTGCACTCTTGGTCGAACTAATCGTTCCGTCGACTTCGTCCCATCTACCCGACGTTGTTCTCCGCTGCGTCGTTAATGGCTGCTTTGATTGAATTCCAGCAGTCCTCAAGAGGGGCCCCATCGAGCTCACCCTCTTCCGGCAACGCTGCCTCGAGATGCTGCGCGTATGCAGTGGCGACATCAGGTTGCTTCAGTCGCTCTAGGTCGTACCGCGGCGGTCGTCGGTACCGAACATTGTTGATGACGGATAGTTTTGGGCGCAGTTTAACCATCACCAGATAGTGGCCAGAGTCGACGTTAGCGCCACGATTATGTCCTGACGTCGATAATGTCGGAGAAGTGTCGTCCAACAATCAGAATGTGGTCGATTTGTGATTCTGTCTGCAGTGGTGATCTCCAGGTGTACCAATACGGGAGGCTGTGTTAGAAGTAGGTGCTGCGAATGGCCATATTCTTGGAGACGGCGAAATCAATTAGTCGTAGGCCGTTTGCGTTTGTCAGCCGGTGAACGCTGAACTTCCCAATAGTCGGTCTAAACTCCTCCTCTTGGCCAACCTGAGCGTTCAAATCTCCTATGATGATTTTGACGTCGTAGCTTGGGCGGCTGTCGTACCCACGTTCCAGCTGCGCGTAGAATGCGTCCTTATCATCATCAGTGCTTCCGGAGTGTGGGCTATGGACGTTGATTATGCTGAAGTTGAAGAACCGGCCTTTGTTCCTCAACTTGCACATTCTTTCATTGATCGGCCACCACCCGATCACGCGCCTTTGCATATCGCCCATGACTATGAAAGCTGTTCCCAGCTCGTGTGTGTTGCCGCAGCTCTGGTAGATGGTATGATTACCTCTAAACGTTCGCACTATTGATACCTTCCAACAAACCTCCTGCAGCGCTACGATGCCGAATCCACGGTCCTTGAGCACATCGGCGTGTATGCGTGTGCTCCCGATGAAGTTGAGAGATTTGCAGTTCCACGAACCGAGTTTCCAATCGCTAGTCCCTTTTCGTCGCAGTGGTCTTCGCCGATGGTTCCGGTCCGTACTCTCTTGTTGATTGTTCGTTGCCTATGTTTTTAAAGGCTGGTTTGCAGGGCCTGACAACAAACCCCCTAAATGTCCGGAGGATCATTCCTCCTTATTCCCGGTGGACCATGGTGCACAGTTTCATATAGAGTCCCTTGCTGGCACTCGAACGATGATCAGCCGACCCTAACATGGAGAACAGACGCTGTTGTGAGCCGATCCTGACATGGAGAACAGATGCTCAGTAAGATTTGCACCTCCGCAGAGGAGCAAACCCCCCCTTCCCCGAACATAGCTCCCGATCTTCCCTAAGGTTGCTCGTATCCCGGCCAGCACCACGGGGAGGTAGGGATAGGAGTTGCTGGGTAAGAGGCTAAGGACCGCGAGATGGGGTCTATTTTATTCCTTCAGGTACTTACTTACTTACTTAAGGATCCTGTACACCTCCGGTGGTGCAAAGGGCCGACTTGAAAGATCTCCATCCTGAGCGTTGCCCGGCTATCGCTTTAACCTGTTGCCAGGTTAGATTTCGGTCGACTTCTTTTATTTCTTTATTGAGGCTTCGCCGCCATGAGCCTCTGGGTCTGCCTCTGCTGCGATGTCCCGCTGGGTTCCAGTCTAATGCTTGTTTACAGATTTCGTTTCCGCCCCTACGTAGGGTGTGGCCGACCCAGCCCCACTTCCGATCCCGAATTTCTGTTGCTATCGGCCTCTGGTGACAACGACGATGGAGCTCATTGTTTGAGATCCAGTTGTGAGGCCACCACGCCCGAATTATATACCGCAGGCATCTGTTAATGAACACCTGCAGCCGTTGAGTGTTCTCCACTGATACACACCATGTTTCGCTAGCGTATAACAGCACAGATTTCACGTTAGAGTTGAAAATTCGTATTTTGGTGCGTTCACTTATCTGCCTGTTTTTCCAGATATTTCTTAAACTCGCAAAGGCAGCCCTTGCTTTCTTGATCCGTGCGCCTATGTCGATCTTGGTACCGCCGTCCGACGCCATTTGGCTACCAAGATATTGGAAGCTTTCAACATTCTCCACTGGTTGCCCGGCTACTGTGAAACTGGAAGGAGTCGCCGTGTTTACATCCAACGATTTGGTTTTGTTGACGTTGATGACTAAACCTGCCGAAGAGGAGCGCTCGGCAAGATCGTTGAGCTTACTCTGCATATCAGAGCGCCGTTGCGCGAGGAGTGCAACGTCATCAGCCAATTCGAAGTCGTTTAGATGCTCCATGGTTATAGGCTGCCATAACAGCCCGCGGTTTGGTTCACGGTCAATCGCACCTACCAGAACCTCATCGATTACGATGAGGAACAGTAACGGTGATAGGATACATCCTTGCCTCACACCAGCTACGACCCGGATAGGGTCGGACAGGACCCCATTGTGCAGCACTCTACACGAAAAGGCCTCGTACTGTGCCTCGATGAGGCCGATGATTTTCTCAGGAACTCCCTTGCGTCTCAGGGCTCCCCACATATTCTCGTGATTGAGACGGTCGAAAGCTTTTTCGTAGTCAATGAATACCAAGTAAAGGGACTCTTGGAATTCGTTGACCTGCTCCAGAATGATGCGCAGCGTGACAATATGGTCCACACAGGATCTTCCGGCACGGAATCCGGCTTGCTGCCGCCTTCAGGTACGCGAAGTACCAATGGTACGCTTTACCCAGCATTTGCCGTGCCAAATGAAAGAATCATGAGTTCTTTGATTAATTTCGCATGAAAGGCAGTCAATGGCAGAAAAATGTTGTGCTTTATATTAAAATTAAAATTTCTAAATTATTTTAAAAGATATATGCAAAGAATAGTGACTATTCGACAACCTTAACATATTCCTTTAATTCACCAAGTTTAAAGTGGTAATAAACAAAAAATAACACACTTTCATGCCCGGTCACCGACATTTTTTTTAAAGATTTTTGTAGCATGCAATTTATCCTTCGCATTTCTGTAGATATTGAAGGGGCAGATACATAAACATCGCGTGACATCTCTCATTGAGAATGAGAAATTGCAGTACTGGATATTGCTGCGGCGGCCAAAGAAGCTAAACAATGAAAATAGGTCTGTAGAGTTTTTCAAATCCATCTAGAGTTCCAAGTTATTCCTGATTTAGCTTTTAGTGCTAGAGCCTTGCAATCTAAATAACCTAGAGTAATAATTGGGGCCCTCCTTAGCCGTGCGGTAAGACGCGCGGCCACAAAGCAAGACCATGCTGAGGGTGGCTGGGTTCGATTCCCGGTGCCGGTTCAGGCAATTTTCGGATTGGAAATTGTCTCGACTTCCCTGGGCATAAAAGTATCATCGTGTTAGCCTCATGATATACGAATGCAAAAATGGTAACCTGGCTTAGAAACTTCGCAGTTAATAACTGTGGAAGTGCTTAATGAACACTAAGCTGCGAGGCGGCTCTGTCCCAGTGTGGGGATGTAATGCCAATAAGAAGAAGAAGAAGAAGAAGAAGAAGTAGAAGAAGAATAAGAAGAAGAACAATTGGAAATTCGGCAAAATCACTAGAACACTTTTTCTGGACAAATCTGCAGAAAGAAATCCCTTCGAAATGTTTAGATTTGATGCAGCCTTTCAATATGCTATTTCGCATTTGTAAGGATTGTCCAGAAATGCAATGCATCTTTATGGATTTGTTTTATTTAGGAAGCTCAAGATCATACACTCGATTTAGTAAAAGAAAGTACGCACAAATTCTGGAGAAACTTGAAAATTTTAAAGGATTGATCATCTGCTTATAAACTTCATTGCAAAATTCAGGTTTGTTAGAGATTCAACGCTAACCTAAGCAATATTGAGCACCCTATGCAGTGATTCGTACAGTACATTTTTGCTGCTATTATCATGTCACATTGTTTGTACCAGATAGGGTATCTGTTCCCATATTAATAACAGCCCGTATATTAATCTCAACCGTCGATACACCAAATAAAAAATCAATTTGATTACAATTTCTCACATCGTATGTACACAATAATGAATAGACCACCTTCTCCAATGTTTGGAATATTATTTAAAATTTCGTTTGAGTAATGATTTAGTTCACAAGACTCAAATTATTAAAAACAAAATTATAAAACACATTTTTTTCATTTTCATTTTCCTACCTCTGAACTGTTGATTTGATGCACTGCTTGATTGCTACTAGCAGATTCATCTCATTTCACGCCGCTGTTTTCCACTCAATTTCAAGTTAAAACGAATGAATCCTTTCAAAATACACTTCACAACACATAGAGCACATCACAATTTCACTATAAATATAATCATACTTGAAAAACTAACGCGATTTCCCATAGTTTGATATAGGTTTATTTCGAACAACGTCTAAATTATTCTTGTCCGTATTCCAAACTATTTACATGGCTTGGAGCATCGGCAAGGGTTGCCGACCTAGATTTTTATTTCAAAAATGCTTGAATGAACTTTTACTGTGAAATTCAACTCTTATGTTTGTAAAACAAGGTATATCGAAGAGATAAGCTATGACAAATATAAAATTAAACTGAAAAGTTGGAAAACTACAACGAAAACTGGAGTTTTGTAATTATATTTTAACTCAAATACAAAACATTGAATAATTCGGCATCACTGCAATCATATCATTACGTATACACACAAGTAATAGTGTGCGTATTTTATCTTGGAAACAGTATTATTGATATAGGTACAGGCATAGGATTAACTTTTTTTGAATGTTATTGAAATAGGTGCATGGCAGTGATAATGTTTTTTAGCTGAATACTTCTATAATGTGATAACAATTTCATTTTTGAAGTTACCAAATTGTTATCAATTAAAAATGACGTGAGCCGAGCATAATTATTCTCATGTTTCTTGATTATTGGGTGAGAAATAAATGCATTTCATATGCGCATTGGCTTATTGTTATTGATATAGGAACAGATACCCTAGAATGTTGCACAACATTCTCTTGTGACAATTATAGTGTTGTAGACACATGCCATTCATGACAATGAATGTATTACCCGGGAGTCGTTCGTATTATGTGACAATATTCGTGCCGCCTGTGAATGTATAGCTATATCACAGACAAACAGACGTAACTCTTCATACAAACTGTTCGAAAAAATATCGTCATTCGCTTTTCAGAAAACACTACTGCCATCTGTTATCAGAATCGCGAGAAACAGAGTCGGCCATGATTATTTCCCATTTGACGTTTGCTCCTAACGCATACATCTATATCAATCATCATCATCATCGTCATCAACACAGAAAACATTCAGCAGCATGTACACTAATCAAATGTCAAAGCGATTGAACACTAGCGCCTCTCTTGGCACAATCGCGTAGCACAGATGTATTTCAAATCAACCGTTGAACACGTGAACGATGTTGAAATGGGAAGTGTTACGTCTGTTTGTCTGTGGCTATATATTATGATGGTAGTGCAAAATGAATGTTCTGAGCAGTCATAAAGGTATGATGCTTATAGAAAAAGTAAATTAGTAAACAATTTGTTTCGTTTGGCTGCTTTGGGGCCGCAACTTTAGGTAAAGGCTTATGGCGGGTGGGGTAAGCGCAGAAAATAATTTATAACGAAACAATTTTTCATAGGGGAGGAGGTTCAAACCCCGGAGAATTCACTTTCGTACTGAGTGTATCGTCATTTTATATTCCGAGTAAGATTTCTCGAAACAATGAATCGTCAAACGATGAGACACTTCTTATATATTTAAAAGCTATTGCTGCTCTGAAAAAGAATGTTTTTACAGGCTTAAACACCATTTAAATAATTTAATATTTCAACTATTCGAGCCAGATTTATTTTTAACCTGTTTTTGATTATCTAATCTAAATAAAAATGATATTTCTAGACGTATTTCAAAAAAGCACTAAAAACCAATATAAGGCCGTTACAAATAGTTAATTCTAGAGTGCTTTGAGAATAGGTCGTATGTGCAAAAGAGAGCCTCTCTTCGGTTACATTCTCTTTCGATTATTTCAAAGCTATACACAAATTTATGTTGGATTTTTTGGCAGATATCTAAAGACAATAACTTTGTCTAGCGTGCTAAAGTGAAAATGTAGCAGAAAATGCTAAACTTGCCGATCTATTAGCGAAAGAGAGCGTGAACAAAGAGAATCTCTCTTTTGCACATACGACCTATTCTCAAAGCAATCTAGAATTGACTTTTTGTCCTACTGGTCTCCGATTGGTCAAGGGCTGGGGGTGGTTGAAATAAAAAATAAATATTAAAATGAAAAAAATCAAAAAACTCCCCGGATTTGTTAAAGAATGTTTTGAAAATCCTCAAAATTATCCGAATTTTATTTTGTTGCCCCCTCAAAATATTATTTTTTGGCATAAAAATCCGAGGGGGGGGACAAAATAGATTTTAAATATTTGTATCGGCCTAATAACAAAAAATAGGCTCGTACCTTTAATTGTGTGACAAGTAATCTTATTTTCTTGGTTGAACCACATTTGTTTAATTTCAAAATTTTGATTTTTATTGTTGAAAACCCAGGTTGGGGAAACTGGGGTAATAAGCACCCTCGGGGCAAAACGACCCATTTGCATTTTTGAATACATTTTCAGTAATTTTTCCAGAGTATTTACTACAGCACATGTAGTACGGATCTCTAACTAGCGATCCAGTAGTAAAAATTTATGAAAATATTCCTGGAACATCGCCGAATATGCCAAAAAGTCGTTTTACCCCGGGGGTGCATATTACCCCAGTTACCCCTAATTCCGCTAGCGGTTTCCACTTCAGTTTGATGTCAGTTACACCAAATTGAAGAGTCAAAAAACTCCATAAAAAAGATTTTTAAAACAAGTTAAAAATTATCAAATATCAAATAATCAAGAACTATTGCCTAATACGTTACACATGTAGCAGTACTCGTTTTAAAAATATGAGAAAAGCCACTTACGGAGGAAATTATCAATGTTCCTCCGGATCACGGCACTATAGATCGTGGTAACGGAATGATTGATAGAAGCATAATTCGTAACCTGATTGCAGTTCAGGATAGCGATCCGTTTATTGATAATATGTTAGTCACATATGCTGAAGTCGTAGTCAACGCTAGATGTTAGCTTAGATTTTTTGATGTCGTCAGTCAGCACAAACAGCATACTTCTTGAAAAAATATCAGCATAAACACTTTCAAGGACACATGTTTACACTAATTTACTTTGAAAAAGATACACGCCGAAAAAGCTACTAAATCAATATCGATAATCCGTGAACGTGAATTTTGAAATAAACGTAAGAAATGGCTCAACGAAAACGATTTTTAGTGGTTTTTTCCACTTTGTATAAATTAGCGTAAACCATTCATCTTTCTTAAATCTTTTACTTGCTTGTATATGCAAATCGAGTTTTCAAAATATTGTAATTATTGTTCATTTCGGGTGGCCAATACCCGGAAAATAGGAAATTAAACTTATAAATCCCAAAATCCGCGTAAAGAAAGCACAAAAAGTGAGCTCAGCGTATAATTAACTGTACTATTTTCAAATATTTAGCTCCATTGGTGATGCATTCATCACCTTCAAAATTATATTCCATTCGTTTAATTTGTGACACATTTTATGTCGCATAGAAAAATGTCACGGTAGCTCATGACTTCTTTTTCTGTCATGCTACAATAATTTGTGTTACACGACTGTCATACATGCAACACGTGACCATCGTGACAGATTTACAGTTCAAGACAGTACATTTTAATCCACTGACCCTATGCCATTTGAAGCTCAAACAACTAGGCTAGGTGTACCAGTTGTGGCTATAGCACCAGTTATCGCACTAGTGCTTTATATGCGAAATGACCAATAAAATCACTGCGAACCAAGTTCATATCGATAAAGCATATTCATATGACACGATAACACCTTTGATTTCCTCCAAAACAAGCAAAGCATAATTGTAAAAATTGATTTTGCTTAATTTTTAACGTTCTTTGCACCAGTTGTGGCACTAGTGGTCCCAATTTGGCCAGTCCCATAAGAAAACAATGGGATTTGCCAAATAAGGAACCAAAATTAAGAATAGTGCCACAACTGGTGCATGCGTTCCTATTATGGATTAATCAATTTTGAAGGTAATAACAAATTTTATTGTGGTTTTCACAGCTATTCTAAGGAGCATGAAGTAAAACCTTTCGCTTGATATATAAAGTCCACCCACATGCCTTTTACTTATTTTTAAAAAAATAGTTGTTCTTAAGTATGGCGACAATTGGTACACCGACCCTAATACAAAGTTTCATGTTGATTTAATATCAAGACCATACAGGTAGTTCAGTAGTTTACTTGAATTTTCTTTGTTCAATCTAAATCTCAGATATCTCAAAATCTGACAAAATATATCTGGCAATTGACATTGATGAATATCTTTCGTGCTTAGCATACATCTAGCCAAATATAACAATTGCTCGAAGTTCAAAAACCTAATCAAATAGATTCAACTTGCTGTACTGTTTCGAAGAAAGAGATAATGAAGACAATTCATTCTCGGCATTTATGCCTATCAGTGGCGCCGGGAGTGGGTGGGACAAGTAGGACATGTCCTACGCATGAAAATACCTGGGTAGGACAGTCGAAGCATTGTCCTACCCATGATTTTGATAAGAATATACCATATGAATATCTAAAGGGTCTAATTTTATAATTATCAGTACTGTTCTAGATCGAACAAATATCATTCAAAGTTAATCAGAGATTTGAAAGTTTCAAGGTTTCCGTACGGCCGTAATTGTAAAGGAAATTTTTTTTCCAAAAGGCTCCTCAGAGTCTGTGAGGATTTTTGGGTATTCCTTCTATTCCAAAAATGCTCAATGATGTATTGAGATTTTCCAAGAAGTCTTGAAGTTTTTTATAGTTTCTTATTTTCTATAAAATTGTTGAAAAATTTCTGCAAGTCAGGGAGCAGGCTAAGTAAATTTATTAAATTTTAATAGATTTTCAGAGCAGTAGGTGAATTAACCATAAGTTGTAGATTTTCAACAATGATATAGCTTAACTTAATTCATCCTAGATGGTTGTACTTGTACTCCGGAACCAATCAGAACTTGTGTAAATTGCACTACGATCCAAGATAATAATAGTTGGAATCTACCATATTCTGGAAGGAAACTTTTCAGCAGCGCTAAAATATAGAGCCAGCCAGCCAGCCAGTTAGTGTGGAGTTGTTGTTGCTACTAGAGACCGACAGTACCTGTGCATCCCCACGATATAACATTTCGTTAATTCGGTAGGATAGAGATCGATTATTCACAAAGGAATGTTATGTATAGTCTATGCCACATTTTTTTCAAATAGGAATTGAGCCCACGACCTCCTCTCTGTAGTTGCTAGACTAGTTTCCAAAAGCTCAAAATCTAAACAATCTGCTAGTACATCTGCTGTACTACGAAATGGTGAGGCGACATCAGATTTGATATTTTTTAGGTTTCATAACTCACAAGCTCCAATACTCACGCTTCCACAGGTCTTTCGATGGCAACTGACCGCCAGCTTTTGTCCTTCTGACATCAGCTAGATTGAGAGGGTGCGACCTGGGGGCTTGCCTAGGATGTGGTGGAGTTTGACAGTGGGCTCTGTTGAACTTCTATAAAAAGCTACAAGTATCCGCAAGCATGCCCTATCATGCCCTGTTCGAGTCTGTTCATCATGGAGGTGCGGCTCCAACAGCGTCTATGAGAGAAACAGCTCTGGAAACTTCAAATAGATGATTGAAATCTGTAGAAATCACAAATATACCTACGTTTTCATGAAGTTTTAGAAGTTAGTAGTTTAAAATTCGGAGTAACATTATTCTCGAGATTTCAGAAAATGTACTGAAACCTCTAAATAGTACTAAACACCCTGAAAGATTATTGATCGTTCTTTCCTGGTAAATCGCAACAATGTTTTTAAGGCTTTGGTCCGATTCGTGAATCAAAATCGAATTAAACTTAAAAGTGACAGTTCAAAAATTTCCAAAAAACCCTGCTCGCAGAGCAAGATTACTTTTGACAGATATTCAATCATGTTTGATAGATGTTTTGTTGGTCTTGCTGGGTAGCACCAGCCATTCTTATGAGCGGGGGATTTCATAATTTCCGAACTGTCACTTTTAAGTCTAATTCGATTTTAATTCACGAATCGGACCAAAGCCTTAGGCTTTAGCCTTAGGATACAAATACCTTAGCCTTAGGATACAAATTTCTAGAAGTTAGTAATAATTGCTTAATGATCAAATATTTTACAAAATTTAAAGAAATCCATAACCACTTCTAGAAGTTTGTCAAGAAGCTCGAAGATCTTATTTTATGTAAATGCTCTATAAACTCTGGAAATGCAATGTTGCCTGAATAGCCTTAGAGAGTTTTATAACTTAGGGTTCATTCACAAATTACATAACGCTAAAATAGCCCATTTTCAACCCCCACCCACCCCCTCGTAACGTGTTTTGTATGGAAGGGTTCTAAAATTTGTATGAGCCATAACGGTTGGACAGACACCCTCCCACTCCCTAAAGCGTTATGTAATTTGTGAATGGGCCCTTATCTGTGGATGTCCGAAAAATCCCTTGTAATCCAAAAGGATCTCCGGAAAGTCCGTGAAATTTCCTAAAAGTATTTTATAGATTTGATTACCCAGTAATAGCTTAAACTTGAACAGCTAAAACTTGAACAGTCTAGAATAATATTTCATTCATATTGAATAAGAGTAGTTTCAACGTAACAAAATATTATTATGACCTAAAAAATATATTTTCGACATGTGACACACGCGAACTTTGTCATTTCTCTTTTTTGATTTTTTTGTCCTACCCACGTCTCAGAAGGTGGCCGCGCCTCTGATGCCTATATATAATGGAATGGCTAGATATGTGCAATACTTATACAAAACATTTAATACTCTTTCGGGTGCTTGGTATATCCTAGGTGGGGCTAAACCACCCCCCCCCCCGCATATCCACCAAGTAGTTACGCCAATGCATCCACTGGAAAAGTATCACTCAGTTATCTTTTTATTTACAAATCTATATGTATAATATTGCTGTAGCTGGCGTCAAATTTATTTCAATGAATGTTTGTTTGTTTTTTTCTTTATTTAGTTTGACATAATTTATTGAAACAATGGGTTGACCGATTTATTTGAGCGCAACAACAGGCATTCGACGGGGAATTTGGTCCCATTGCATTGTTTACTATTAAATATTAGAAAATTGATCGAATTAGTTTAGAACTTAAAATTTCCTGGTTGACGAGCAGAATTACTGAAGTAGAAACTTTTGACAACTCAAATCGACAGAACGAACCACAGTGCGATTGTTGGACAAAATGGTTTGAGGCATTAATGCACACGCGCCAAATTTGCAGCGGAATTACACTGCAAAAGTAGGTAGGACATGCGGTGATGTGGAAAAGTTTATTCGTCGCCATGGTTTAACCGCTTCCGAGGATACTCTTCCAGCAAGTCATTCTGGTGATTACATTAGGCGCTGCGCTGCCTGCGACAGTAGTCCTAGGCTAGCACAGACCAAACCACTCTTTTGTTACTGCACTGCAGCAATCGCGACATCAGCGTCGGTCTCTTTTCCGTGGGAGCCATTTTTCGCAGTCAAGTCAAGTTCTTCGTGTGTGCGACAAAAAAGAAGGAATGAACCGTGAGACGCATTCGCGAAAGCCAGAGGCCTTTAGGCGCTGCTTCCGTCGCAAATGTATCCCACAGGTTTATGACTGCAGACAGTTGTCGGCAGGGATGATCTGGAACTGCTGCACTGGAACAGATAACAACGTGCTGCTGCACTATGTCTATGTCATCTGGGACAAGAAGCAGATAACACACATTGTAGGTTGCCGTAGTGAGTCGTCGCTCGGTTGGATTGTAAGCTACGCGTACGTGGCGTGAATCGCGAGAGATGTTTGCACAGGTAAAACAAAGTGTAGAAACAATTCTCTGATGGGAAGAGTGAACGCTAATGGCTAGATAGGGAATGAGATTCCGTGGAATTTCATTTGTACCAATGGTTGTTATGTTTTATGATGTGCATAGTGGAAATATGCTATTTTAGAAGAGATGCATAAGAGATGCTATTTTAGAAGAGATGTGTAAAAACTGTCGTTGGAATATTAACCAAACAAGTCTAGCCAGAAAATGTTACCGAACTTCATTGAATTAGTAGATAGTCGGCTGGGTTAAAAAAGGACTTGCTGTGACTTGGTTTTGAAATTGTTTCCAAAGTTTTAAACTCTCATTGCTAGGAAAAAATGACGGAATTTTGTTGTAACCTTTTGTCTGTGCTCTGGGATCATATTGACCCCACATTGAAATTACCATAACTTTTCTATTGTTTGGCCAATTTCCTATTTGGTCTGTTTCGAAAGATAATTTAATCATCTTTCAGGGTGTGTCCTAAGATTGACAGGTGGGTGGGTGCCTCGCGGGGTTGGGTTTTCTTGAAAAAGGGTACAAAAACGGTGAATTTTTATGCTTATTTTACTTATATCTGAAAATCCTACCCATTTCGAACTGCACCTTTTCAAAAAGGTTATGCAAGACACCGTGTGCATTGTCATGAGGCATTGATTAGTTTAGAACTTGGTCGCTAGATGAGGTATATATAGTATATCTCTATTCACCAATTTCACTCCTTGCTCCCCACCTTGCACCTCTCACGTCTGGTTTCTAACTTTGTACCCATTTATCAATTCTCATATTCCTCTTCTGGCTTTTTCACTTCTCATTTCTCACACAAAGTATCTCGCTTAATACTTCTCACATTCTACTTCTTGCTTCTCACTTTTCACTGATCACATCTTTTTCGCACTTCTTACTGCTTACGTATCGCTTGTCAATTATCAATTCTCAGCTTCTCCCATCTCACTCCTCACATCTCATATCTCAAACTCCAGTTTACAATTCCCGATTGATTATAAAATAAGTGAGCGCTTTTGAGTGGCATTCCCAATTTCAACTTCTCACTTGTTGTTTCTCACTTCTCACTTCTCATCACTGACATCTTCTCACTCATCCCTTTTCACTATTATCTTCTCATTTTTCAATTCCTACTTTTTCACTTTTTAATTGATAATTATTTAAAAATAAATTATTAGTGGCACACGCCCATATCATACTATGTCATCTAAAGTCAAGCATATCTGACGAGCGCATTTTATCTTGCATGCAAAGTTTTTATTAAAATGTGCGATTTTTATGAAAAATGTAATAATGTTAACTTTTTAGAAACTTGGCACCATCTTTACTAATTTGTCTCTCCAGACATATACAAAGAATGCCCGAATGGAATCACAGACTATCTAATCACTAGAATAGCACTAGAAATGCCATCCCCTCCTCGAAAAATCTCAAATACTACAAGAAGCTTAATTGTCACTAAAAATCAGGTAGTCAACAGTCTATTAACCTGCTAGATCAACTCAAAAAATGGACCATCAAGACGAAAATAACAAAACGTTAACAGCACCCACATAACTAGCAACAACGACAATAACATCACCACCAATACCACCCACAATCATCAAATTTGCCACCACTTCAAGAAATTCGAATTCATAGCACCCCTTTCTAGGGGGGTCTCGTAGCGTAGTTGGCTACACGTTCGCTTTACAAGCGGATGGTCATGGGTTCGATTATCAGCCCCTCCACCAAACCCTTGTCAGTCGCCGGATGCGCAGCCTATGCGGTGGCGTATGTGGGGTTCGTAAACCCCTGGTCCCCGTACCGGCCCCGGCCCTAGATGTTCCCATTGCATAGACTGAGCCTACACCCAACCAGCGGATGGTAGATTTTGATACAGTTCTGCATAAGAACCTTACAGAAACTGTATAATAATTGAGCATATACAATTTCGGAAGATTTTAATACAATTGTTGTATATTGAAATAATACAGATTTGTATTATTTTAATACAATATTTGTATAAAAAGCTTACAGAATTGTATATGCCCAGATTTTATACAATAATTGTCAGATTTGTTTTTTGGGTGTAGGGCGGCCGCTGGTGCGAGGAAGAACTTGCCTCCACAGGCAAGTACCTCCTCTATTTCGTATCGACGAACATCCACTGTCTTCGATTCTTATTCGGAAGAGAACCAAACAGCCACTCACCAGAAATCAGAAAACTCAATATACTACAAGACAGCAGACCGACTTCAAGTAGACTTAGCGGCTCTCAATCTACAATACCCAGCTGTCATGAAACGTTTGTTTTACAATGGAATAAACGTAGCATGTCGCGAAACTATCCCGAATTCAAGAAAATCGTTGACGACAACCAACCGATAACAATCTGTGTCCAGGAAATAATGACGAATAAAATCTACAATTGACTCATAAACAAATACCACTGGAATATAAGCAGCCGTCCGGAGAGTCTCGGGAAGGGACATCCCTCAACAGTCAAGAACTGACTGATGAATTGAACGTTCTACTTCATACTCTTGAACCTCGCTTCCTTTTCCGTGGAAATTTTATTGCTGCCCATGAAGCATGGCGAAGCACAAAATCTAATCTACCTAGGACAAATGGTATTCCAAGGAATAAACGTCAGTTTTGATGGAACGATAGAGTAAACGAAGTGGTGAAAAAACGAAGGAAAACTAAAGAATTAAAAAAATCTTTAAGATGATGATCCAGAGAAGATCGAGTTCAATAGTTCAACAAAGCGAATCGAGAGCCACCATAGATGCTGCCAAACGAAAGTCCTGGGCAGATTTCCGAAAAATCTTTTCTAAGGGATCTAGCGCCTCCCAGCTATGGCAAAGTTATAGTAAACTTAATGGAAAACACAGATCAAAAGCCCCAGGAGTCACAATCGAAGGAACATACACGAATAGTATTCCACAGCTACATCTGCCACTGCGGGCTATCCGGAAAGCTTTCGGAATTCTAAAGAAGAAAGAAAAGCGGACGAACTGAACCTCGAATCTGGCGGCGAAACTATAATCAACCAAAACTGTACAGTGGATGAATTCTTCCAAGCTCTTTAAAACTCAAATGGGACTACTGTTCGAGCCGATTAGATAAGATAACTTATCTAATAAAGCATCTACCATTCCACTGCAAGGTGAGCCCACTACAGGCCTTCAACAACATTTGGTCTACAGGTAAAATTCCAACAATATGGAAGCAGAACCTGATCATCCCGATTAAAAATGCCGCTGGGAAAACTAACAACATAGGCAACTATAGACCCATATCACTCACTAGTTGTTTATCGAAAATAATGGAACGCATGATAGCCGATACCTTTTTGGAAACGCATGGAACTTTTTTTTTAGTTTGGATTTGCTGCTCCAAATAATCTTAGAATAAGGCTTAAATTAATAATTCAAAAATCAACTATAATTGTCTGTGTTTGCACACTCTCATTTGCTTCTTTCTTCAGTGTTAGATTTTTTAGACATAAACAAACTAATAACGTTTTAATAATGCGTTGTAAACTTTATCTTCTTTTTAAACTATTGTACGTTTCTGTTGCCATAATTAGATAATTAAAGGTACAGTCGCCTCTCTACATTTCGATATTGAAGGGACCATCGAGATAAGGAGAGATCGAGGAATGGAAAGAAAATTTAAATGGGTTCTAGATTGAAAAAGGCTCGTTGCTGTGGAAAACGACAACAAAACAAATGTCATCTCTTGTTGTTCATGTGCTTGTTATTGTAAAAAAATCATCTAGTAGCCTAGAAATATGAATATATCAACATAGGGAAAGACAATCCTGAGCAAAATATGACCAGAACACATCGAGATAGAAAGATATCGAGATAGGGAGGTTATCGAGATGTAGAATGCCCAAATGTATGTAAATCGAAGGGACCGAGAAAACCATCGACATAGGGAGAGATATCGAGTTATAGAACATCGAGATGTGGAGAGTCGACTGTATATGCCTGCTCGTGAAACAACAACCAGATGCATAATAAATTGTTATTTGAATTGTAGTTGAACAAGTGAATTAAGAAATACTCTATCTTGAATAACCTGCATAGTTTAGTTGTCCTCATTTTTATCTCGTTGCGATCCACCAAATAAAAACCTACGTATTCGACTAACCTCAGTCCTCTTACTGCTGCTTCCAAAGGTCCTCCACCAGGAACGCACTCAGCATGTGCCGCAATTCCTCTTTGGCGTATTCCTGTGGCAGGAGCAGCTTCTCCAGTGCGCTTCTTATCAGCGCACAGCTGTTGATACGGGGATCCTGCGCGAAGAACAATCTTATCAGGTACGCTAACCACTGGGCGATTTCGCTCTGACACAGCCGATGCTTCGGCGTTGGACAGGGGAACATTTTTATCACCGAGCAAAGGTCAGACAGCTTGGGCTTCAGCTCCTCGAGACGGACCTAGGCCAACTCATCGTCGATTGCGTCCCGGATCAGGTCGAATTTCTCGTTCAGCTCGATAAAATCCTTCAGAATTTGACCCTTGATGGACCAGTTGGAAATTTGTTTGACGTCCTCGAATTCATTTAGCAGTGACTTCAGGTAGGGTATATCGTCATTGATCACGCAATCCGCCGCGATATGTTCCATGATGACCTCGTGCGCTTGGGACCACTGCTTGGCCTTCAGCAGAAACCGTGCCTGTTGATGATAATCGAACCGCGATCCAGCCCGTACAGCTTTAGCCCAGAAGATCCAGCTCTCCGGAATGCCCAATTCTCCGACGATGAACTGCTCTCGTTGGAGGTACTCCGCGTCCTGCTCGTCGTTGTCCGTGGTCAGTTGTATGTACCGATAGAGCAGATCCTGGATGGTTAACTCCCGCCGTGATCGGTCACTCAGATGCAGCAGAACGTATATCGACCAATGCCACAGACCGTGATTTTCCAGTTTACTGGCGAACGATACGTGCAGTTGGCTTCGGGACAGTTCCGAACAGTGCCGGTATCCGAGTGTTTCTAATATTTGGAGCAAGAACCACGATAGACGGAAGTCGAGCGTATCTGGCGTGTGAGTGACGGGGTTCAGTAGAGACTCCAACGGGTGAGAACGCTTGGAGTATAGTTTTAGGAGATGGAACCGGATGTCGTGGATTGGTTTAGGACTGTCAAGTTTGACTCGCGGAGCATACGCTGGTGTTGGAGGTAGAGCGAAGAATTCACTTGATTCGAAAGACTTTTCGTAGTTGATGAGAGCATCGGTGATGGAGGCCGAGGCAAAGGTACCAGAGATGAAGAGCGAGTGCTTTCAGCCATCCAAGGTTTTCGAAGATGTTGATTGCTCCGTGCGTTGAGGATAACAACGGAATACCAGCGATGAGCATAAAGAGTTTAAGCCGACGCGAGTCAATGAACTTATCCGCTTTAACGTCCTGCCAAGAGCTCAGCTGATGCTGTACGAGTCGACGAACCGTCGGACCCCCGGATATCTGGGCCAACAGCATTGAGAGATTGATGTCGATATTTTCGAATGCTAGCTCGCATGCATCCAGAACTTTGTGGGTGCAAATCAGCACTAGTAATTGATCAAGATAATGTTGTTTTTTGCCGTTCAACGTTGCTGTCACCTCCTTGGAGCTAATATCGGTAACGACCTCCTCAATCCACTCGGAAAATAGATCGCGTCGGAACATGATGCTCATGTAAGCGCTTTCTTCAACGTCTTCCAGCTCAGCTCGCTAAATGATCAGCGAGCGCTGCATGTTTCCCATTGGCCACGTAATGCGGACAATCACTGCCAGGAACCTTACGAACAGTGTCGTACAGCTGAATCTTTAGATGCGCTTCAACGGTTTTAGTGAATTGTATTGTAATTGTATTTCGTCAGACGATCGGATGCTGAGCATTTGCGGTGCAGCCGGGGAGTAGTCATTGCTGGTACGTCCCGCGAAGAAACGATGCAGATCACCAATATGCATTGTTTGGACCCTTTTGAGGAAAGCGCAATTTTCAACCGTGTTTAGCTGAACCAACGCTGAAGGGAAGCTCCAACCGACCTTGAATTTGCGCCCATGGAGAATGCCAGATCCGATTTGTTGTTTAGAAATCTGGCGAGTACGGATTTTTGGAGAGGTATTACGATGCTGTTCGAATGAACCAATTCCACTTGGGGCTTAACGATCAAGGGGAGCGACTTTGGTCCGATCGGACGAGGGATTTCCGAAAAAATGGTAAGCTTGGTTTTTTGTTGTTCCTGGAAGTTTTTACTCGTAGATGTTGTGAAAAGTGGTGCTGGAGTTCCATAATCATCCATCTGAATGGATTCAGCGTCTGCTACTTTTGGTGACTCGTTTCTCATGTACAAACTACTGGCGAGGTTTCTCCCGAGTCCAAAATATGGCTTGTTGGGAACCATCTGATCGGGACTGTCTCGGCCACCATCGGTCATATCCGATATTATGGACCTACGGTCGAAATCATCATCCACGAAAAATGAAGCCTTCATCAGCTGCAACTTGTGTGAATCCGTACCCATCCCAAGAGCCAACGCGGCAGTTGGACTGGTCGGTGCCGAATTATCCGCAACCATCATCAACTTAATTCCTCTTGGCCAACGACCTTTTCCCGATTGATTACTTTACCATGCTTTTCGTCTCCGGCACCGATCATCTTAGCCTTTTTCGGATCCACAGGCACCTCGTCCTCATCGCTGTCACTCAGTCCGTATTTGGAGAAATGCTCCACTTTGAACACCCAGCTTCCCGTGTCAGGGCGGTACTCTAGGAATCTGGTGTCATGTTTATCGCACACGCGGCGTAGCTTTCCCTCATAATCCATCCGCGCCAGACGTTGCGGATCCTTGATCGGTTCATGCAAGGCCTTATCATGGGGCCACACCTGATCTGTGCTTTGCGGTTAAGACCCTGCCCAACCGGGGGCTTGTTCTCATCGTCCGGATAGAGGATCACCTCCTTGTGACGAAAGTGGACAATCTCGTCCAGATTCAAATTGGCCACGTCAATCAACTCGTTGAAGTACACATTACCGTACACATCGGCCAGCATCCTCGCCTTTACCTCCAACGCCACTGGCCGGTTGCTGCAGGCCGACGATCGAGCCGCCCGATCCACTCGGTGAAGATCCGGAATCAATGCATGTGTTCTCTTTGACGAGCGATTGCGAAGCAGACGATGGGGCGAATTCTTTGATGGTTGTTTCCAGAACCGTTTCCGAGAGGCGATTGTTCTGTCGGACCTTATCCAGAGCGTTTGACTGGAGCCAAGAAACGCGACGACTCGTGTCGTGTCGACCGAATGAACCGGGATTTGGTTGTGAAACGATTCTCTGGGGGCATGATCTTCTTTAACGATGGAATCGTTAATTGAGTTTGGCTGTCCTGCACGATTTTGAATCGTGATGGTCGATGTTGAAGCTTTCGGTTTGATGATCAGACGTTTGGCGTTTGGTTTGAGCGAGAAAGATTCCTCTAAGGTGCTGTCATACTCTTCGAGTCCTTCGAATAACGACTTCTTCGAGAAAGTGGCTACCCCAACGGGCTTCACGCGAACACCACTCCCGGCGACTTTGGGGGACACTTTGAACTGTTGATTGGCAACTTCGAGTATTGCCTTCTGAGCTGTTGGATTTGTCGGTTTAAATGATTCAGCCGTGGCTCCGGTCAGAAGTTTTATGCCTTTGAAAATAGGATTATCACCATACGGGGACGTGACCATGGCTAGAATCTGTTGGTGGATGGAAACCGCGGCTTGAGTGGGTTGTCCAACGACTCCCATTCCCATATTAGTACCGGGTCCTGTACCAAAACCTCCGGTGCCGAGAGAACCGAAGGCACCAGTTCCGAGAACCTCCGGTGTTGGTGGTTGTGCCAAATCCACCAAACGATGGGGCCGTCGATGCCGGATTTTGTCCGAAAGAGCTCTGAAGCGTACCAAATGTGTTCGCTGGTTTAGCGCCGAATAAACTTCTTCCCGTGGTATTAGTTGCCGTGGTTGACCCAAAGCCGAACCCAGGTTGCGTTGTTTGTGCTCCTAAACCTCCAAACGGAGTAGCACCAGCTGTACTCGTAGTAGTTCCAGAGAATAAACCTCCAGTCGGCTGAGTCTGACTCTGCGTTCCAAAACCTCCAAAGGTGGATTGACCAAAAGTATTAGTAGCTGGAGTTGCCGTTTGACCAAATAATCCGGTTGTCGATGCACCAAAGAACTCTACACCCAAACCAATTTGCTTTCCGTAAAGGAAAAGGTAAGACAAAATATCTAGCGGAATTAGATGAAATAATTACGGAAGCAGCTAAAACAGAACAGCACTGTGAAATAGTGACCCTAGACATAGGCAAAGCCTATGACAGGGTTTGGCACCGAAGTGTTATGGAGGCCATAGTTGATCTAAATGATGGCTCTTGAATGAACAAATTCATAAATAAATTTCTCAAAGGACGCAATGCACGAGTTAGCTCCGCTGGACATTTATCGCAATCTTTTAATCTAGAAAACGGAGCTCCACAGGGAGCCGTACTCGCGGTGTCCTTATTTTTGCTTGTGATGAACACACTAGTACATAAAATTCCCAAAATCGTTAAAATATTACTTTACGCCGATGATATTGTCACCATTTCTTTTGGAAAACGGTTTTGCTGGAAAGAGGCTACAAAAAGCCATAAACGCTGTAGACGACTGGGCTAGTGACATCGGACTAGAACTATCACCCACGAAGTCAACAACGATGCATTGCTGCAGAATGAAACGCCACAAAAAAATGGCACTTGGAGGGAGCTAACCTTTTACTGGGAAATATACCACTTCAAAGTGAAGACCACAAGAATTCTAGGAATCCACTTCGACCGAAAATGCTCTTTTAACCAACGCGGTAAAAAATAAAGGAAGACTGTCTATCTCGTCTAAACCTACTAAAAGCAATCTCCAATAGAGCAGATCGTAAAACCCAACTGTACATACTGCCGCTAACCGCAAGTCGAGCACATCTGTATATGGGCCTCCATATACAGATGTGCTCGACTTGCGGTTAGCGGCAGCATAGGTGAAGCAACAATTGTTTCCAAGGTTCTCTATGGAGCAGAGGTTATGAGAAAAGATAACTTCATAAATCTTACCAATTCCAGCATTGTGCAACAATTGCGCTTATTAAAAAGCGTGCTCTATTCTGGGAAAAAATGCCCAAAGGTAGAAACCTTATTTGGAAAAATGCTAACACAGCATTTGAAGAAAAAACGGGGAAAGTACTACCTCCTATCCAAAAAGCTCAAACAAACCCTTCCAGACAATGGCACGAAAATGGATCTAGAACTGATTAAAGACTAAAAGCTGAGCTCGGAGCGGGCCAAGCTCCACAACGCGCATATGCGGTCTTCAGAGAACTAGTTGAACGGAGCTACCCAAGCAGCACAAGTTAGACAAAAATGGTTGCAGCAACTTGATTGTGACTCAATCTGGTCACATATGAGTTGCAGTAACCTATGTGGAACATGTGTGCTGCTAGGGTATATTCACCATTCCCAGTGGTATACAGATGGCTCACTAGCACAAGGAAAAGTCGGACTTGGGTTGATAGAACCCTCAACAAGAATTAAAGCAAGCTTACCTGACCAATGCTCCGCTTTCACAGCTGATGCTGCAGCACTAGCCATCGCCACGAGGAATGCTAAAGGTAGTCAGTGACTCAGGCAGTTGTCTAGAAGCATTGGAAACCGGGAAATCAAAACATTCATACATTCAACAAATTGAACGAGAAGCAAAGGGAAAAAATCTACACTACTGCCGAATTCCCGGGCACTCAACCACTCCAGTAAATGACAGTGGAGATAAGGCCGCAAACAGGGTCGCCTCAACAATCGACTAACGGATGCTGTACCCAGGCAAGATCTGTTGAAATGGTGCCTTGGAGAAATCTGGAACACCCACCAAAATACATGGCATGCAGCACCAAGAAGCAGCATGAGAATCATTAAGCCAACAGTCACATAACATAAGTGGATCTTCGAAGAAAATCCAATCCAAAAGTTGACCCCCTTTTGATGAGCCAAAACTGTTATAATTGGGAACGGGAACATCGTTCTGTCATTTTCAAGTGTAAACAAATACCATTGACCATTGCACGAGTCAAAATCTCCATATAAAAAAAATTGTAAACATTGCCCTCATGAGAAGTCACTCCCATTTAAACACGGGTAAAAAAAATGTAAACATTGCCCTCATATGGTTTCCGATGACGTCATGGTGCAATCGTTAATATGATCAGAAAATTATAACACTTTTTTCCAAGACTACAAAGAGCAAGATCTGTAGCCAAAGTATAATGATATTTATTTTTCTATCATCAATTTTTACATTGTTTTTAAAAATGACGGATTGCATCCAAAAGAAGGTCTCTCCTATGCTGTTACTAACTAATTTATATTTGATGAAATCTAATTTGATTTATTTGTACGGTAAACTTCTATTTTCAGGCGATTTTTGATGAAATGTTCGTCTTTTATCCATTTTAACTTTTTTATCATACGAAAATAAAATTTCTCTAAAATTGATATAATATTTTCGAGTCAGCATGGAAAAAAATCTAGATTTTATTCAACATGTGTAGAAAAGTATATTCCTTAGAACTGTTCTACATTGAGAACGAATCTTTGTATACGCAGTCTTCGGTTTTTTCGAAAGGATGACGAGGGATACACCAATGTTTGTCTACGATGCGCAAAAATCACAAAATAGATAGATTAGAAGCAACATTATAAATTATCAATCGTACGAAAGCAAACTCGCTTATCACAATGCAGGAGAGTATCGCAACTGTGAGGTGCTTCCAATTTGGATATCATATTAAATGAAAATGTGATGATTCAACATTGAAATCAAGATAATCTTTATCATGCAATGAAGCACCTAATCTGAATAGGTTATTACGATGTGCGATATTAATGTTATCTCTTTTCATGGCATTCTTTTCATTATTAGAACATTGCTTTTGGGTTGATAGTATTTCGAATACTCTTTATCAAAAGTAGAGCAATTTCAAAGACACGTAAAAAGGAAACAGAAAACACCAAAACTGTTCATTGAACATTTAACTGAGGGTAAATTCAGGTAAATATCGATATTTCTTCAAAATTAACCGATAAATGAAACTCTACTTGTTGTTATTTATAGCTTAAGGAAACATAGTGTAGAAGACTTTTGAAAGACAAAAAGTTGGTTACATACATGTTAGAAAAAAAGTCAAATTCGGGTGCGATGCCACACCACTGGGAGAGACGCCACATGGAAATGTTTGAGAAATGCGGTTAATAAATATGCTCATAGCAATGAAGGAGCATTTCATATGCTTTTCGAATAAAACATAATATTTCAACCAAGCACCAAACAAATTCATCGTTTACTGATTAGGAGCCCGTGCGCGGTGTACGAATGGATTTTGTTCGAGTTTGTCGAATCAATATCAATACAATATTAAATCAGTTACATACCTTAAACTCCTTGCTTTTCTACTTTAATATTGTTTACCCCAATCTCCAATTAATTATAAAAAAACAAATTCAGCTCCTAAACACCCAACGCCACTAGGGAAAATCTTTTGTAGAATTCCAACGCGAATCGTATTCAGATATACAATATAAGTCGCATGACCCCTTGTTAGATCAAATACTGTTATACTATCTTCTGACGTTTCGATGTTCCGTATAACAAATAAAAAGTGTTATAAGGGTACAACTTTTGCTACCCGAGTTACACATATGTTATGTGCAACAGTGCTTAAGTGGAAGGATAGATGCAACAGGAAGGAACAAATCATTCTAACTAGATTACCATATCTTCGAAAAACGAGAACCGGGCCAATGTGACATGTGCAACAGAAGCGTAACCGTCCATCATATCCCGAGTAGACGAAAATAGCTCAATAATATCAAATTTCGATTAGATAGCAAAATGTGATATGGACATGATTGATATAAGAGATAAAATATCAGACGACAATATCAATATTTTGCACTAAAATATCATGAGGAGATCAAGTTATGCTATTTGTAAGAAGTGATACATGATACATAGCATATCTTGATATTTAAATGATATTCTGGTGCAAATGTTTGATATTGTTGCCTGTTCTATTATCTCTTATATCAGTGGCGTAGCCAGAAAGTTGGTCGGAGGGAGGGGGGTTTCTGAACATTTTTTGTAGTTCGAGAAGGTTCAAAAAAAATTTCTTCTAAAAATTTTACCCCGGGGGTGGGGGGTGGGGAGGCTTATGTCCAACACCACAAACCGAAAAAAAAAACGAAAAAAACCAAGTCAAAGCAATTTTTCACGCAGGTTTATTGCGTTTATCAGTTGAAGAAGTGCATGAATCTTGCGTAATATAAATCAAGTCGGCTTGATACACATTTTCAAAGAAGCCTTGATAAATATCTCTCTACAAAACGATGTATTATGGTTGAATTATTGATTAATTGGCATGATGAGCCGGCAGATTACATCCCGTTACCCTACTAGATAACAATAAGAAAACAGAAAAAAATTTCATAAAATATGTCGAATAAATTAGAAGGTGTAATCAATTATAGAGTAAAATATTTTTAGTAAAATATAATATATGATGCATAAATTAGGGTCAATTGAAAAAATGATTTAAGGTCACTCCTGACAGAATACAAGATTCAAAGTGCTCGCGTTTTCGGAGGCACACCACTCGATACGGAGGCGGCGGACAACTGTCATTTTTGTTGATTCAGCTTTGCTGCGTCGCAGCATGCGTGAAAAAATAAAAATGACAGTTGTGCGTTGCTTCCGTATCGAGTGATGTGCCCCTGAAAACGCGAGCACTTTGAAACTTGGATTCTGTCAGGAGTGACCTTAAATTACTACAGTGCCATAGCGTTCTAGTACTTATGCTTTTACTGTTTTTTCTTAGGGCACTTGATGCCAACAACAGTCGATATGCAATCAATCTCCGTCCTGGAATGGTTTCTTGCCAAAATCTAGCCAACAGCAAAACTTGCCCAGAATGCATTTCCCGATTTCATGATTCCTTGAGTGAAGAAAGTGTTTAGCCTTGCCTCACCATTGAAGCTTGCCGACCAAATTAAGCAAACCGGTTTCGCTGTGATCAAGTACGAGACACTGAAGACGACCACACAGTTGTGGTCGAAATACGTATCTGCAAAGATATCGAAATAAATGCTGGAATTAGATGGAGAATACTTAACTCGTCTTGGACGGTTGAAGGTTCCTTTGTTTGAAAATAATGGTTCAAAAGATGCAACAAACCCCCGATAGTTCTATAAACGGATTGAGGATTTTCCATGGCCCAACGTCAAACTACGCGGATGATAAACAACACTATGATGCAAGCTAATTGGATTAGTCAAAGGAATTACTCGGTTGTATAGAGTTGATAGGCACATGTATTGATTTGGATATTTACTCTATAGAGGTGAGCCAGCCTTGGGCTGCAAGCCTCTTTAATAAAGAAACAAAAAAAAAGATATTTACTCTTGCTGTTCTATAGAATATCAATCTTTATTAAATGCCGTTTTCAAAACTATCTTTAGTATCAAATCATTTTCTAGTTTCATTTGCGTTTCGATTGTGACGCTAATGCATGGTTGACCAACCTTCAAGCTCATGGCAACCAATTGTCGTTAACATTTTCTTAGAAAATGGTGAGCATACACAGCGATCGGATGCCTCACCTTCAAGCCTGATCACGGGTATGTAACATTTGTGGAATTCTTTTGTTTGAATTCGATTTCATGAAACCGACCGTACGGTGATGTACGTCAATGATGACTATTTGCTTTTCACACATCGCGTGCATTGAGCGGGTAATGAGAATTACGTTTTCAGTTCGAACGACCAGCTTCTTCTTTGCTAATAGTAGGAATAGTAGGTGATTTCGTGCCCTGCACCATCTGGCGACTTATGATTCTGTTTAAACCCTAATTGATTTTTATCAAAGCAAACTAATCGCATCGATGTGCATTTGTAAGCAGATTAGCTCAGGCCTAATGAACTCGACGGATGAGATCTTCTGTGCCAAACACGCACTGCTTACGACTATTTAGCAGCTCATTCAATCACGATAATACTCTCTGGCCCAACGTCTCACCAACCCTCGGAATCCCACTAATCAGACAATCTAGATCGGTTACGCTGAAATACCTTCCGTCCCTTGTCGAGCTTTATTCGCTTTTATTATCGTTATTCATTGAGTGCACTATGTTCAATAAAACCCCGAGAATGGCCCTAATTCCATATTGCGCATGGTACAAATCGGTGTCAAAACACCCACCAAACCCATCGCCGGCATATCGCCGCCACCGCACCACACCGCCGACGAGAGAAAACCATTGTCGTCGGTTGAAAGGAATCACCCCTCCGCAATTAACGCACGCTCGCAGAGGGACGATAAAACCTGCGTCGCCCGCCGCACACCGAACATATGATATAAATAAACTACCTACCGAGTAACAACAATAACAACATGGGCCATTTGCAGGGGTTTTATCTGGGCTGTGGTCCAACTGTGCTCTGGTCTGGTCTATATAGTTGGGGTGGCGCTGTGATTCTCGGATATGGGTTCAATCGGTTTCGTTTCTTGGGTTGGATTTCGGAAAACAGAGTTAAACGCAAGAGTCGCTACAGCTCTATAAGGGAAGTAAGGCTAATATGTGCCCCTAAGCCAATCACTAAATTTATCGATGGTTTTATCTGAAAATGTGTATTTTGTAAGGGCATTTTCATTGGTAATTTGGAACAATCCTTCCAGGAATTCAGAAGCAATTCGATAGAATTGTCCTCAGAACTTCAGAAGAATTTCCATAATAATTTGAAAAAAACAGAAGAATTATAGGAAAAAAATCAATGGTAAAAACCGAAATAAAATATGATGGAGTTTTCTTTGAAAAATCACGATTTTCCCGCTATTTTCGATATTTTTATTTCCAAATAAATCAAAATTAGGACATAATTTTCTGACAACCGGTTTCACATATGTTTCTGTTACTCCCTGTAAGCCAAAAGATCGCGTAAACTTTGATTTAATATATTAATTATTTGCCATAAACGGTTTGCGTTTTTGTTCGCTTTCTTCCATCGCTGGTCGCCGGTATTCATCCCCTACGATTTATCTCCAGCGCGCTGGCTATGCTGCTGGCTGGCGACCGACGCTTGCTCACTGTCCTCGCGCGCACAGAGGGGTTGGTTGAAAGCGCGCTCGCACTCACTCACCGAAGACTGAATGACGACGACTGTTTTGGGTTTTCAGTAGAGTAGAAACGGTCGGGTGTGTTCGCTTGGCTGGAAATGAGGGTGATTTTAATTTGATTTTATTATATTGCATTTAATTCGGTGCGCTCGCGTTTGCTTCCCCCTTTTATGTCGGCGATGACGAGACGACAACGAAACGGATTCTAGTAGTATGAAAAATCAAAATATACATCCCACCGAGGAAAAGCCAGTTTCTCACTCCCTCGTACAGGCCCTTTGGGGGAGGGTGGCTACGGAAAATGGGAACGTGATGATTGATCTTCGTGGGTTTTGTTTGCCTTTATTCTCTATTTTTCCCGATGACGACAGCCGACAAATGGGGAGGATGATGCCGGAGCCGGGATTTGGGGGTGAGAAGGACTGTTTCTGCGCGCGCGTTTTCGGAGCTCGCTTTGCTCTATCTTTAATTGAATGGGGGTGTTTGCTTTCTGTTATTATGTTTCACTTTTGTCTGGCTCGAGTTTGGGTTGTTCCATATAAAGTCCTCCGCATACAATGTAAGCAACCAACATCATCATCATCATCAGCTATGCTCGGATATAGGATATGAGATGGTGCAGGAGTTTTTCCCTTCGTACTGTATTCGGTTTTTTGAATGGCAGGACGACAGATGATATTTTCTAGGGCGTATAACAGCCGTATCGTATAAACAACTTTTAAATTAGGAACACAAAACTTAGGGATTGGCAAATCGTTAGTGGAACGGCTCATTGTTGTGGATTTCATGGCTAATCGTGCGATAATAAGTAATATCTTAATTTGATCATATGCCATTCGGCAGGGTGTATCAAAGTTGGATATCTGGCAATGACCACTTTATATGGTACATGAAATTTGTGTTCAGATGAAATAACACTTTCGATGACCTAAACCGAAAGATTGCCATCAGTTTCTCTGAACCTTAAAGATCCAGTAATTTCTTTGTTCGTAATTGGAAATTTTCATATGAATCATTTTGATTTCTTTATGGAAAATTATTCTTTTATAATTGCAATTTATTGCTCATACTATGATTCCTCTATTTTCAGATACCTATTTTTTTAATGTAAAAATTCTTATTTTTCAGGGAGAGTTTTTAATTTAGTCATTGCCCAATTGTGACAGTTTGTCCCGAAATCCGTCATGATAAATTGTGCCATTTTCAGTTTTGACGACATTTGCGGGCAAATGTCAACAAAATCGATGAATAAACGATGAAAAAAACTAGACCTGTGCGCCGATAGAAATTTTATCGGTGGCGGTGTGATAGATCACTTTAAGCCAGCGGCGGTGTCACGCCGTTGGTGATCGGCGTAATTCCTCTGGGAGTTCGTAGAGAAGTTCTTCTAGAAATTTCTCCGGAAGCTCCTCCAGGAATTCCTCTGGATGTTCCTCCAGGAATTCCTCCGGAAGTTCCTCCAGGAATTCCTCTGGAAGTTCCTCCAGGAATTCCTCCGGAAGTTCTTCCAGGAATTCCTCCGGAAGTTCCTCCGGGAATTCCTCCGGAAGTTCCTCCGGGAATTCCTCCGGAAGTTCCTCCAGAAATTCCTCCGGAAGTTCCTCCAGGAATTCCTCCGGAAGTTCCCGGGAGAAGTTAAACATTAAACAAATGAAAAAAATCAAAAAACTCCTCGGATTTGTCAAAGATTATTTCGTCATATAGAAGAGCAAAATGTATCCGCAATACAATCCGCACGAGCTATCAAAGGTTCGATAGCGAATCCGATCATTGACTGATCCACTTCATCCAATTTTCCCTCCATTCCTCGATCTCACCCTATCTCGATGGTCCCTTCAATATCGAGATGTGGAGGGGCGACTATAATACTAACTCGTCTTATGACAAGATTGTATAGATAACAAAATTTAAAAACAACCTCTATGATTTTTTTTCTGCGGCGCTGCCGAAATTTTTAGTAATTCGAAGTATGATATTAGTTTAATTTAGTTTGGAAAGATTTCGCCACGCTCAAGTTCCGCGGAATTTCGTTTCGAACCACCTTAAACGAAATTTTTCGAAATATGCTCACATTAGAGAATAATAGAAAAAATATGAAAATATGAAAAAGCAATAAAACTAAGCATTTTTCCATAAATGAGCCCTTCTTTAAAAACGTTTAAAGTTCAAGGAAAATTTTATCAATTTTATTGCTTTTTTGTATTTTTTATGGAAATTTTCTCGGTCCGCAAGGTCCTTGAAGAAGACAATCCTCCCTTGGACGAAATACTTTTCGGGAAGTGCGAGTAGCATTTTTTTTCATTAATTCTTCTAGCCAGATGTTCCTTGTATGTTGCGTATGTTTTGCATGGCAATCAATGAATGCCGAAGTACATATTCCAACTCCCAATAAATCAGCTGAGAATATATAAACGGTCATTTAATCATCGTATATTATTCTGTGGAATTGATCTTTAACATATCATCTGCCTTTGTTGCCATTCTGAGCTAAATCGGGCATACCGAACCAATTTTCTGAACGACAGAATAACGGCGGTGTATTTTCCTAAGCATTTTGGCTGAAACCACCAATCTTCAAATGAAAAGCACCAGCTCATGCAACAAGAGATTGAGCGATTTTTTTTTTCCGTGATTGATTTGCCCACCCACACAGATGAAAATATGTTGTGATTTTAAATGTATTTTCATGCACATATTCGGAGCATATAAATAAACGTAACATTCAATCGATCTCACTATTCTTTCAAATTCAAAGAAATGTAAACGGTGCTTTCTTGTAACATTCAATCGAATTTAATAGAATATCGAATATTAATTCGTTTGATAAGATAAGCTGCAATTTTACATGTCGTTGAATTTTCAAAATAATTTGCTGTGCAAAAGCAAAAACCTTTTGTTTCCTGGGCCAGTCTAATGGCCAGGTACCTATATAACGTGTAACGTATTAACTGAATTTAGTTCCTCAATTTGAGTTCAACATGCGATTACTAACTTCGACCTTGAGTTGGGCGAACCGAGAGCTTTAATAGCTGCTTGGCTATCTGAAAAGAAGCATATTACTTTGCCCTTAATGTGTTGTTGCGTGCGGATTGCGCTCCACACAAAATGGAAAATATTTTCGCTTGAAAAACTGTACAGTGTCTACCCGGTGAGTGGGACTGTTCCTATCTCAACGCACGCGAGTAGACACCTGCACTCGCTCTACCTTCAAGGAGGGAGCCGTCAGTGTAACAAACAATCCTGTCCGACGTGCTTCTCTCTAAATAGGCAGATGGCCACTCATCCCGCGAGGAGAATTTTGTTGAAAATTACCTAAGAGGAAAACTACTAGCGGGTGTGAGATCACTTGGAGAAAGGACAGTTCCAATCAACCATGAGCTGTAACAACGAAGTGTGTGTGTGTAGAATTACGATTTACAGGATTCTCTTCCATGAAACCGAGAACCCATAATCGGTAAGTACAAGAAAGTGCTTCTTGTTTGAGATGTATGTGTGGTGGGACCAGTGTTGCCACTTATTTTTCGAACCTCACCTTCATTTTCAGGCGTAAAAATCTTTTTCACCTTTATTTGTGAGCAAAAAATCTTGAAAAAAATCTTTATGTACTTAAGGCTGAAGCGCATAACATCGTTCGTCATTTCGCCCGTCAAAATTGACATTTTCTCGTGAATAAACTGTCAAATTCGACGAGTTGATTGGCAAACTTGTCTTTGTGCTCCAGGCTTAAACTTGAATAGGTGCTTAATAGCTGAAATATTCACTTTTTTTAAATATACAAATATTTTTAAATCTGTTGGGTTTTTTTTAGAAGCAGGTAGATATTTGTAATGAGAGTATATTTTGAAACGAGTTTCGAGGTATTTTTGTACCATCCCATTTATTGCAAATCAAGGTGACCAAAAGTTATAAACCTTTCAGGTTTGTAGTGTGAATATTTTTACTTTTTGCATTTTGAATTGAATTGCAACGTTAAAGCCATCTTGGCAATTCCTTTCTTTTTAACATAACATTTTTAACGCAAAATAGCATTACTCGTGCTGGTATACCGTATATATATTCAGTCGGTTACTAACCAAAGTTTTAATAAAGTTATTCGGCCAAAACAGCCTTTTGACAGCTGCTGCCGAATGAGGGATGAGATAGAAATGTTGATGAACTTTCTTAATAATTGAAATACCAGCTTTCCTTCTCGCCTTCTTTCCTACCGCCCAGCGATGTCTCGCAACTTTTCGTCGTATCGGCTTGCTCTTCGATCTGATTAGTTTTGCAAAGATTTACACCCCTGAGCTCCGCAAAAGTTTGGAATCTTCTTCAGGATCGAACTGAGACTGGTAATGTTCTCCAAATTCTTTGGATCGATGAGTCAAGCTGTCTTAAGAACGGGATGTTTGCTTCACCAGCTCCACATAGAAATTACATGCGAGAGAATAGAAAGTTACCTTCAGCGGTTAATCAAGAGGTCCTGCCAGATTATCTGCCGCTAGCCCTACGTAGGTCTTCATTTTCTCGTGAAGATGTTGTTCAAAGTTTTGTAAGCCATTTGTCTATGATATTTTTAAGAAATTCATCTTTCTAGATGTTGGAAAGGATAATCAGAGAAAGCGATTTAATTTCACTGTACATGTTCGTATACTCAGGGCTTTCCTATTGGAAAATACGATTGACTTTATTAACAAGCAGTAGGTCATCCCGAGTAGAAGAAAATAGCTGAATAATATCAAATGTTGATAAGATAGTAAAATAAGATATGAACATGATTGATATAAGAGATAAAAGATCAAACGACAATATCAATATTTTGCATGAAAATATCATGAGGAGATCAATTTATGCTATTTATAATAAGAGATCAGTATCATGTGCCATTAGTTTGTTCTTATCCATAGCATATTTTGATATTTAAATGATATTTCGGTGCAAATTTTTGATATTGTTGCCTGTTCTTTTATCTCTTATATCAATCAAGTCTATATCATGTTTTTTATTCTGTTCATGACTTCTACCAGGGATGGGATCGTAGAGGTGACGACGGTGGCGCTGAGCAGTTCAATAATTGTCACAGTTCGAATAGAACATAAAGTACATGATAAGCTTTGAAAAACGATCAACATTCCGTTTAACTACTGAGTCAAGCGATAGCCATCTGGTAGCTGACGGATTATACTAAGTGAAAGCTGCCTTATCGGTCATGATATCGGATTAAAGTATCGGCCAAAAATGAGAAAAAAAAACAGAACACTAAATTTCAAAATGCACAAAAATCTTGAAAAATCTTATTTCTTCAAAAAAATCTTTAAACTTTATATAATCGATGCTTAACGTAATGTCGAGAAGAGATGTCGGTTTTTAAGCATCTGGTGAATCCATTTGATTATTATATTAAGTAGCCCATGACAACGTGCGGCTTCCAATAATGCATCGAAAGACACGTTGTTAAAGGCACATTCAATATCTAAGAAGGCACCCAAGCATGATTGCTTTTGAGAAAATGCTTTCCCGATGACGTAGAGAACCTTGGGTAGAAGAGTCACGGTGGACGTTCCAAATTGGTAAACATTAGAGGTGTGCGCCACCGCCGACAGTTTTTGACAAGCCACTGCCGCCGTTTTAAATTTGTCACGCTGCTAATCGAAACATTTACACGCCGATTTAAATTTGAAAAAGGTACCAGGATTTTTCGTGCAAATTCCGAAGATGCAGCGGTATTTCAGCAGAATTTCCTGATTGATCCCAACAACATAGCGTTGAAACTCCAAAGATTTTTTTGTGAAAATATCAATGATTTCCTTGAAAATTCTTTGTGTGAAAATTCTGAAGGATGTTCCGTTGAAATCCAAACAACTTCTCGTTCAAATAAAGTGTTTGAACAGAGAAGCGTCATTTGTCAGAAAGCCATTTAACCGAAGGCCACAAGGCCAAACGTTGTATGGCAAAATACATCGTTTGTCCGAACATTCGACCGAAGCCCACAATTTTTTTTTTTGCTGAAAATGTCCTCTGCCCGAAGTGATTGACATTCGTCCGAAAGTGTCGTTCAGCTGAATCGGTTATTTTGCCAAACAAATTTAGTCGAATAGGTTATTTGGTAGGAAATGCCGTTTAACCGAACTGCAAAACGAACATTTCTACCAAATGGTATTTCCGGCCAAATAATATATTTCGTCAAAAGATGGCATTTCCAGCCAAATGACCTGTTATGGCAAACAACATTTTCGGCCAAATTACTAAATCACATTTTCAGTCAAACCATTTTTGATCTAATAACCGTTTTGGATCAACGTTCAATTCGACCAAATGGAATTTGGTTACATGACTTTCGCCTCAACGCGTTATTCTGCCAAGTAGCATTAGAACAAAGAGCTTTTCGCCGAACAACGGGTAGGGGTATTTGGCCGAAGCAGTGTTGTAAAATGGCACGGCAAATGCTGAGTAAAGCGTACCATTGATACTTCGCGTACCTGAAGGAATAAAATAGACCCCATCTCGCGGTCCTTAGCCTCTACCCAGCAAATCCTATCCCTATCACCTCGTGGTGCTGGCCGGGATACGAGCAACCTTAGGGAAGATCGGGTAACCAACCCCGGTGGTAGCTATGGTCGTATGCTGACAGGGAAGGGGGGAGGGGTTTGCTCCTCTACGAAGGTGCAAATCTTATTGAGCGTCTGTTCTCCATGTCAGGATTGGCTCTTAACAGCGTCTGTTCTCCATGTTAGGAGCGACTGAACATCGTCCGAGTGCCTGTGCACCATGGTCCACCGGGAATAAGGAGGAATGATCCTCCGGAAATTTAGAGGGTTTGGTGTCAGGCCCTGCAAGCCAGCCTTTAAAAAAACATACGCAACGAATAATCAACCAGAGAGTACGGACCGGAACCATCGGTGAAGACCACTGCGACGAAAAGGGACTAGCGATTGGAAACTCGGTTCGTGGAACTGCAAATCTCTTAACTTCATCGGGAGCACACGCATACTCGCCGATATGCTCAAGGACCGTGGATTCGGCATCGTAGCGCTGCAGGAGGTTTGTTGGAAGGGATCAATGGTGCGAACGTTCAGAGGTAATCATACTATCTACCAGAGCTGCGGCAACACACACGAGCTGGTAATAGCTTCCATAGTGATGGGCGATATGCAAAGGCGCGTGATCGGGTGGTGGTCGATCAATGAAAGCATGTGCAGGTTGAGGATCAAAGGCCGGTTCTTCATCTTCAGCATAATCAACGTCCATAGCCCACACTCCGGATGATGATAAGGACGCATTCTACGCACAGCTGGAACGTGAGTGCTGCCCAAGCCACGGCGTCAAAATCATCATAGGAGATTTGAACGCTCAAGTTGGCCAAGAGGAGGAGTTTAGACCGACTATTGGGAAGTTCAGCGCTCACCAGCTGACGAACAAAAACGGCCTACGACTAAATTGATTTCGCCGCCTCCAAGAATATGGCCATTCACATCACTTACTTCCAACACAGCATCCCGTATCGGTACACCTGGAGATCACCACTGCAGACAGAATCAGAAATCCACCACGTTCTGAATCATGGACGGCACTTCTCCGACATTATCGACGACAGGACATATCGTGGCGCTAACATCGACTCTGACCACTATCTGGTGATGGTTAAACTGCGCTCAAAACTATCCGTCATCAACAATGTTCGGTACCGACGACCGCCGCGGTACGACCTAGAGCGACTGAAGCAACCTGATGTCGCCACTGCATACGCGCAGCATCTGGAGGCAGCGTTGCCGGAAGAGGGTGAGCTCGATAGGGCCCCTTTTGAGGACTGCTGGAATACGAGACGGCGTGGAGCGCAGCGAGCAAGGTGGGCAGACCAGGTGCATAACGACTTGGCGAGCGTGGGGCGCATTCGAGGATGGAGAGATGCGGCCTCAAACCGTATTATGTGGCGTCAAATTGTTGATTCAGTGTTATCTGTTTAGGTGTTAACTAAATAAATGAATGAATATATCAGAGTGAAAAATCTACAGATTAAGTGGATATTTGCGATGTTGATATCATAATTAATTTCATTTTATTGCGCTGAACTACATACATTATTTTGCCGGCGGGTGGTATACAGTCTTATTATTTACTCAGCTTGCACCGTTAATTTAGAAATCGATTTTTTATTTTTGATGCCAAATGTCTTAGAAATGCATAAAACGTCGAGGTTTAGAAAAGTTTTTTAGACATAGAATTTTTTTTTCGAAATCGATTTTTAATGCATCGCAGCATGCGTGGAATAATTAAAATGACAGTTGTGCGTGGCTTCCATTTTGAACGGGATGCCCTTGAAAACGACAGTGCATTTAGTTTTGGATTCCGGGAGGCTTATCTTTATCGTCGTACTCATAATTTGGTTCATAGTACGCATTTCCCTAGTTATAAATTGGAAGCTCAATTCTTGACTGTGGCAAGCTCAATAAATACATTATGCCCAGAATGATTCCCATCCGAGAAAGTCAATTACCTGACGAGGATCGAATTTGCCGTCTCCGAATTATCAATCCTATATGCAACCAGCGTATGGCAGATTTAAATACAGTTCTGCATAAGAAACTGTATAATATTTTGGCATTACAATTTTGGAAATTTTGACCATTGAATTGAGATCTTACAATTTTGTATTATTTTAAATATTTTGATACAATATCTATATCAAAATCTTACATACTTTGTTCAAAATCCTTGTATAATTGTCTTATTTTGGCATATTTTATACAATAATTCGATAATTCGATTGATTGTTCGATTGTTTTTTTTATGTATGCTTTTGCTCGCAAGGCAAACTTGAGAGACGAGGCCTAGACTATTACTACAGGCCGGACTCGATTATCCGGAGGCTCGATTATCCGGGGCTCGATTAAGCGGAAAAAATCGCTCGATTATCCGGAGTAATATTTTTACCCATCTTACAAAAATAGAAGTATTATCTTTGAGTATCCGTTACGTATCCAATATTTGCAAGACATGATAGTGACTTTCTCGGTTTCCTGGGAGCATCCATAAATTACGTAACGTTCAGAGCGTGGGGGGGGGGCGGTTGCCTGAAGTGTGACAATCCATACAAAAATTTGCAATGATTCATACAAAAAGTGTGACATAGGAGGAGGGGGGTTGAAAATGGCCATGGAAAATGGTTTGCGTTACGTAATTAATGGATCTTCCCAAAGGGACTGTTCATAAATTACGTAACGGTTTAGGGGAAATAAGGAAGTCAGACCAAGCGTTACGATCCGTAAAAAAACAACCTTCCATAAGTTACGAGAGGGAGGGTGGGGTAACAAAATTCAACCTGTCGGATTTTGTGAAAGAACCCTAAGGGAACGAAAATCAAGAACATTCATAATTGGTCATTTTATGAATTTCAGTTCAAAGCACCGATATTTTTTTAAGCATTCGTATGTATATTCTGAGTGCAGCATTGACTTTGTGATTCATGCCACCAAATGGTCCTTCGGAATATCTGTAATGGATTCATTCACAAATAACTTAACGCTAAATTTGAAGATTTTGGACCTCCATCCTCCCCTTGTAACGCTTTTTATATGGACGGTTTAATTGGTTTGTATGAATCGTAATGCACGGCCTGACCCTTTCCCTTTTCTTCCAGCGTTACGTAATTTGTGAAGAGTTTCAATATTTATATGAAAAAATAATTATTTCACCAACGGTGGTCCATGTATGGATTAAAACACATAGTCATAGTAACAACAAATGGTGCTGAAAAATCCTTGTGTTTATGGAACATCAGTAAATTACGTAACACTTAGAGGGGGAGGGGGGTTTCCTGAACTGTGACAATTCTTACAATTTTTTTAGATACCTCATACAAAAAGTGTGACATAGGGGGGAGATGGGATTGAAAATGGCAATTTTTGCATTACGTAATTAATGGATCTTACCTAATGATGAAATGAATATTTTCATTTTCGAAAGAATCACTCGGTGGCCACACTGTCCTACCAAAGTACTCTTTAATGGGTAAAAAAGTGCCCATTATGAAGTTAAATAGTTCAACTCATTAAAAGAGTAAAGAGCGTTTACTCATTAATGAGTAAACCGTTTATACGTCAATTTAACGAGTGATTTATACCCACTATCACCGAAAATTTTGGCCGCTAAATGGGTGAAATTCACCCTTTATTATTTTCAAAAAGCATCTACCGTGATGTTAATTTTTCAATTAATTAAACAGTGGAATTATTTGCAATCATTTTATTTATTGCATAATGAATTAATATGATAATACATTGCACTAGTAAACTAATAGCCATTATCCCAAGTCCTATATTCCCGGCGTCAAATCGCTGCGTTTTCCGTCAGCGGTTGGTTTTCCTGGAGATTTTCAGTGAACACGGGATAGCGTAACACCAACAGCTCCTGACGCGGTGTTCCTCCCTGAAACGGCAGGGGATGGGGTGTTCTAGTCAGTGTTATCTGGCCTTCGGATACCGGCAAATGCAGAGAAGGATAGTTTGCTGAAATAATCAAAAGTTATTGTTATATTATTCTAAATGAAATAAAAATAGTACTCACGTTAATTTCGTTCGCTCGAAATTGGTTCCTCCCTAGGATCAGCCTGCCTCGTTAATTCAACATCAAAACGTTCAAGTTGATTTTCACCCATTAATGGGTAAACACATTTTCCTAAGAAATGGGGTAAAAATACGCATTATACAAAATTTCAAAGTACCCATTATTTTGACAGCTTCATATACCATCAAAAAATGGGTCTTTTTAACTCTTTAATGGGTATTGCTGGGTTTACAGTGTAGGAATCCGCAGGGGACAAGAAGGCAAGGTGCGCAGAGAGCAAGGTGGATCGATTTGAGGTCCCTCCGTGGACTACAAAGTTGGCGACGTGTAAATACAGACCGAGCTGAATGTAGATGAATTTTATGTATTGCAGAGGCCTTAGTTTGAATAAATCAAATTAAATAAATTCCGATGTTAGAATGTCAAATGGTACTATGCGATGAAATTCATTATTTTTTGTTTTATTTCATGGACGTTCAGGAATTTTCGGAAGGCCACGACATGTATAAACCAGAACATCGAATGCATCTGAAAAATCTTAGTGCTTAACGATAAAATTTAGAAGTTTTCTTTTTTTTTGATCCTCCACACGGTGGTTAGAGGTGTGCGCCGTCGCCGCCGACAGTTTATGGCAACTCCAGAGGATTTCTCTTGAAAAAATCTATTTTTCTTGAGAATTCCATATATTTTTTCGTTGAAAAATCGAAAACGCTTTTCGTAAAACTAAATGCTTTCATTGAAAATTCTGATGAATTTCCTTCGATATCTCGAAAATACTACCGTTGAAATTCTAAGTAAATTTCTTTAAAAATTTTAAAGAAAGGAAGACAGGATCACCGTCTTTGACCAAAGGTCGCACAGACTGAATACTTAACACTTAGCATTAGACAACGGACAAGACATTCACACAGCACCCAGTGGACCAGCGAAGCGTTTTCCGCATCACGAAATGTTTTATCCTCACTAGGGCGAAAAACAAACTCACACTCTATGGCAGTGATCCCCAAAGTGCGGGCCGCATGCGGCCCTCGAAGCCTTTTTCTGCGGCCCGCGAAGGGTTTCAGAATATACACTACATGTGGCCCATTGACAAACATCACATCCAGGAAAAGCTTTCATCGTGTCCAGTTTTTCGTTGTACTCTGGCTGGCCATATATGCCTACATACATGTCAAGTTCACATCATTATGATGGTCAAGGAACATGTAAGCCAAGAATCTTTTTATCATCATGATTAAATAAATTTCTTACTTCATACATGCTATGCAGGCTAACGACAACATACTTTGATGGTATTTTATGCACTTTTACCAAGCTGAATATATAACGTTCTTAGGTAAAAATAATGTTGTCATACATTGCACCCTAATATGAATTCTTTCATTCTTCAAAATAAGTTAAGTTGTGGCAAAATTCGATTGAAAATTGCTTTATTTATAATTCCTGAAAATGCGTCATGTTAACGTACTTCACACTAAGAAAAATGTTCAACGAAATCAAGATTTTGTCATGCTGCGATTAGTTGGGATGATGGAGAAAAGGTTTCCGGAAAATTCAATTACTTGGAAATAATGGAAACACGGTAAACAGTTCAGAGTTCAGATTTACCGTCAGGTCGCCATTCACCGTAATTTTCATTAGGTTTACGAAAATATTGGAAAATACTTTATTTCAACATCAGCACCATTAAAGAAGTTCAAAAGAATCCTATCGAGTAATTACTGTGAAGTGAAATATAACTGTTCCAACAGCTGTTTTGACGTTAGAGTTTGTTAACATCCTGCGGCTGTCTGCTTTCACCTTTGTTTTCAGCCATCAAGTATAATCTACGCTCGCTCAATATCAGTGGAAAAAGTGAATATTTTATTGTTATTTATCTGTTAATGTCCATGCGATTGAAGTGTCAGGTTTGAATTTTGGTTTTACGTATAAAATTAAGCCATAATGTCGGTAATACTCCATTCTCCACCAAATAAAAATGCATGGCGAAAGGATCCCCCAGAAAAAAAACTGTGTCAATTCACCGGCCATCGAAATCGTGAGTACTATGAATGATACTGCCATAATTTTGTACAGGTTGGGCAGAAACAATGGGGATGGGTTTTCCGGGGATGACTTGTTGGTTATAAGAGTTACGTGACGCTAATGAGCATTGATTTCTGCACCTGCAATATAATTCTTTTGATTGATTATGTCCTTTCTGTGTTGCACAAAAACACATAAACTTCACATGTTTATGCTTAACTAAATGAAAAACACGAATAACATTTTAAAATCAATGTTTAAATTCATATTTTAATTAATTCAAATGAAAAGTTCTTATGCACGGTGAATGCGTACCTACCCACACGGTGAATGGTGCCCTAACACGGCGAAAGGATACTCCAAAATATCACTGAAAAATCATCGACATCCACCTATCTTGCCAAAAACAGATAGTTCCTGATTTTCATTCGAATTAAAACAATTATTTAAGGTTCGTGACGGTGTTCAAGCGTATAATTTTCCATTTGAATTATATGAAGAGCTCTAAGATTTGCTAAATTTCCTAAAATCCACGGTGAATGGCGGCTTGACGGTACTCAATTTTCTATTCAATACTGCTGGTAAGTGGTTGTAGTTCGACTGGCGTAATTGTTCTTATTTTCTGAATTTGTTAGTTAAAGATATTCAAACGGGTTTACATTTGCAGAGTCCGACGTTTCGGCCCGTTGTTGAGTCTTTTTCCTGATGAGCATTTTCCTTGAAAAAAGATCAAATAAACGAGCTGACACGTCGGGCGATGCAGGTATAATCCCGTTTGAATATCTCAGATCGAAAAAGGCAAAAAATAAGTGCTGCTGGTAAGTTCACCTGGCTATAAAAACACGTACAAACATGCTGTCGTTATTTGCAACAACTTTCATTGAACTATAATCATCGAGGATAAAAACAGTTCAAACTCTTAAAATCGGTCGACAGGTGTTTATTTGGTAAAATAATTTTGCCAACTAAGCCGAGAAGATTTTGTTGTGAAAGTAAAATTTCACGTTAAGTCCGCTATCGCAGAAATGTGTAATAATATGAACTAAAACTCAGCTACGCTGTAGAATGTAATGCCCCTTCAAGTATGTTTTTAAAACAGATTCTTTGATTACTTTGTATTATACATACTTCAAAATTCAATTCGAGATGATAAACAAATATTGCCAATATACCGCGTCCCGCTTCATCAGTTCAAAATTGCCTCGATAGTGAGCAGGCTGGGGACCACTGCTCTATGGCTTGCAAATACGCTTAGACTAGTGACGCCACTAACCACACGGCCACGAAGCCCACCAGGTGCAAATTTCATAAATTTCCCGGGCAAATTATAAAAAAATTCCTTTGGGAATCTCAAAGAATTACCTGCGGAAATTTCCAAGAATTTCCTGTTGAAATCAAATGTTTTGACGTATTTATCTGAAACTCGACTGGCATTTGGCCGAAATATACATATGGCCAATAATGTCGTTTGGCCGAATAGGTCATTTGGCTGAAAAGTCGTAATCGAATAGGTCATTTAACCAAAAAGACTTAAATGGTCGTTTGGCATACAAGGACCATTTGGCCGAAATGAACATATGGCCGAAACTGTTGTTTGCCCGAGCTGCCGAAAAAAATCGATTGACAGAAAATGTTGCTTGGTCGGACGAATACGGTCGAAAACTGTTTGGCCAAAAATGTCATTAGGCTGAAGATCATACGGTCGAACTGATAATTTGGCCGAAAAAGACGTTAACTCCGACAGCTCATTTGTACGAAAATGGCATTTGGCTGAATGGGTCAATGTATTTTGCCATATAATCCGATCAGCCGAATAACATTTTCGGCCAAATTGTCCTTCCTGCTAAACTACCGTTTCGGTCAAATAGAATTTTCGACGCAAGGTATATTCGACCAAACGACCCGTTAGAGCATATGGCTTTTTCAGCCTAATGACTAGTTTGGTCGTACCTGTAGTGAGCAGATATTAGAAATCAAACTGTTTAAAATGTTTTGGAAGGAAAAGTTATAGCGATCATTATTCTTAACATGAATGTGAATGCAAAATAACATTCATATTGAATTTCAATATTAAATGATTTTCAATTTCAACTTTGCCCTGTATGCCTGTATTATTCCATGGACTTATATGATACATAATGTAAATACATAATCAACTTAAGTCGACAATGCACAGTATATTCAATGATTTGCATGTGCCAGAGAAGAACAAAAAAAAACAAAGCTGCTTAGTTGAGCAAAATGAGACAGAGCAATCGATGAATGCATATTACTAAGAGCATCCAAATGTGAATGAGCGTTAAATAAAGACGATTGAGAGCATGACAGAGAGCGGCGTATATTTGACTTGGGTTGTATTGTATTTCGAAGGCATTGAGGACGCTCAGTTTATTGACGATTTTTCACGCGGATAGACGTGTTCGGTCAGTGTTCGGCAACATCGAAGTTTGGATACGACAGTACCGTCAAACCGTTTTCCACATAATAACCGTATCGAACAAATGGAATTCAGCTAGTTAGCTTTCGGCTTAACGTATTATTCTGCCAAGTGGTATTCGACTTTCCACGTTCCACCGAATGATTTTCAACCAAATGACCCTTCGTCTTTTGAAAATTTTCTCGTAGAATTTCGGAAGAATTACTAATGGACAACATAAAAATTTCAATTTTGAAATTCCGTTGGAAACAGTTTTTGTGAAAGTTAAAAAAAAATCACAAGGAAATTCTGTTTAGTGGAAACTCCGGAAAATTCTCGACGAGAAAAAAATTCGAAGCGTACATGCCCGGTGGCATAGGCAAACTTCTTAACAATTTCCCGTAAAAATTAAAAAAAAAAAATCCGGTGAAAACTTTAGAGCATTTCCTCTTGAAAGTTCGAAAAACTTGGAAGAATCTCCTGGGGAAATTCATTAGATTTTTCCGGCGAATTAAAAAGATTCTCCCGTTAATTTCTTTAAAATATCCTGAAAAAAAAACTTTACGTTACGAACGTAATAAATAAATCACCAAGCCCTCGCCGACCAAAATTATGACGAACGCCGCCGCTGACGATTTCTGGATCGGCGCTGACCTCTAACGGTAGTCAGAACTCATGAACGCACCAACGACATATTTTATGAGATTTTATATAACTAAAATAAAGATTATTTGAGCAAAAGTTAAATTTTCAGCGACAACAAAAAAATGGCTCGACTATCCGGAGGTTTCGTTTATCCGGAGTAAAATTTTTTTCAGCACTCCGGATAATCGAGTACGGCCTGTAGTATTTTTCGAAAACGCCATATTTTGTCCTGAAAGCGAATCTTGCCCGGAACAGACTATTATGTAAATGTAACAAGAGAAACAAATAAGAGGTGAAAATTGCACATTAGGGAGATAGATTCAGTCCTTTCCAACAATTCACATTTTTTTGCATTGCAGCAGTAAAAAAAACGATTTTGATTTTTTTTCCAAGAGTGGACATTGTGTGTCAGTGTTTTTCATTCAAGCGCTACCAAAGAACTTGCAGATTGATTTCGAAAATGTTACAGACTATTGGTTTGATTTAAACACTTGCTAGAAATATTGTGAAATTGGAGTTGTTGGAGCGATTATTCAAACAGTGAGAAAAACTGGAACAATTGAAATGTGCTTCGTTTAACTATAATGCCAATTTAAAGGAAGTAAAAAGCTCTTTTAACAAATCTCGCTTAGCTTTTCAAAAGGTCCTAAGTCACATTTAATTTGAGTATTGCAATCAACAGATTAACATACGTTGATTGCATTATTCAGATTAAATCATGAAAAAAATGTTACTTAGGACCTTTTGAAAAGTTAAGCGAGAAATCATCACTTTTCGCTGTGGTAAGAGAAGTTCAAGCACTTCTAGTTGACACCTAATATTGAAAATAGTGGAAGGAGTGTCGTCCTCGATAATTCTCGCCGATGCACAGCGTTTCACCATCGCATGATTTACTGACTACCAGGTGGAAAGCTTTTGATCTTTGCCGCACCATCAACAACCAACTACCACCATATCGCCATATCCGCAGGTAATGGGTACTTAATATTTTGCGTCCCATCAGCGCGACTGTAGTGTGCAGATGAGAGTTATCCAGTTATTGCATTATAGTGAGCACTTTGAAGTGCATTCCAACTTGCGGGGCTGGGTTGACATAATCAAGAAACTTTGAAGTTTTCCCCAGGCAGCATTAACAATTCAAATTGCGGTCGAAGAATGTTTGCTACTTTCGTCAAGTGGTAAATTTTAATTGATTTTTTTCCCGGAACGTGACATGATTAACCAAACAGGTTGGAAAATGAGTGCCGAAAACTTGCCACCTCTGCTTACGGAGCCGGCTTGATGGAGTTTTATTCTAATCGAATATACACGGTAGCCACGTTCCAAGTTTCGTCGTCGTTGTCGGCGTGTCGATAGAATGATGGGCTCTAGTGCTGCATGCCAGGAACATGAACGGGCGCTGCGGATTCGAGGCCAATGATACCACATCACACCGTCGTCGCCGAATACGGGGAAGCGTAAAGGGTTGAAGAAAGGATAAATTTTTAATTGAATTCGTGACTTCGTACTAGAAAATACAAAATTGTACTTTCGCTTCGCTTCGCGCGCTGCTCTCGGAGGTCCTTGCTGGAGCGTAAAATTTAATTACTTTTTGGGTAGTAGGACTTTTGTTTTTATTTCATTAAAAAGAGATTTCTCGCTTCACCGGCGAATGATCGTTCGACGCACGGCAATGTGCGTTGGCGTGGGGATTGCGCTCCCATTAAAGCGGCATGGCACAAGCACCCGGTTGTCCTGAAATGCGGGTCCAAGTTGATGTTGAAGTTCGTCGACCGGGAAGTATTCAAATTAACCACTTATGCATTAAGTACTAAAATTTTAATTAATCAACCATTGATCTGTTATAGATTCTACTATGTCAAACATACACTCATGAAGCATTTACGGAGCTTTTTTTGGTAAACTAAAAATGCCACAGTGGCTAGGAAGGTTCTGTTTTCAGAGCGCAAATATTCACCAATCAATTACATGTTGATTATCAACTTTCCAACGACTGTTTGCGGGCAGACCGGTCCCGTCACGCCACAATAGTAATAGCTCTGTGCCGCATCTACGTCGTACATTCACCGCATACACACTTGGAGAAATGTCGGCGCCGCGCGCCGTCCGCCGTCCTGCCAGGCAGCTGGGGGAGACAGCTCCCAGCGAAAAAATCAAAAGCGGTTTGTCAAACACAAATATATTTATCGGTACAAACGGAAAAGTGGAGTGCAATTGGAATGTGTGCCATTTGTGGACAAGTTGTCCTACCCGAGGAGCGTCAAATATTTTCATCGCACACAGAAAAAGTCAAGGAGCTGTGGCAGCTCAAGCCCAGAGGAAAAAAATGTATCGTTTGTTGTGCCACTATAGAACTGAACCTCGATTGCCGTTGTTTATTGTTTGTAGGAGTATTATTATTGTTTCTCGCGCAAACAGTTTAATCAAGGTGGTAGGAAGGAACAATGACAATCAAGAGCTACTCCACTGTCGACTGTTTGATCGGATTGTACATCCCATTAAAACCCACCCAACACGATCCAATCCAAACATCTCACCTAGTTTCGTCTATTAGCATTAGCCTGATCGGTAATCAAAACCAGTGGAAGAATAAATGTTTGAGCTGTTTTTATCTATCGCTAAAGTAGCATGTTTACAGCACGCCTGAATTATCTAATTAGTTTACAAATCCAAAAATCCGAATCAATATTGTCCCAAATACTCAACATGATTATCTTTGGTCAAACATGCGCTATAATCGCCATCGAGTGTACGGCCGGGGCCGAAGCATTTGGCTAGCTGTGCTGGGCCAAAATAGCGCTCTCTCCGCCAGATTGTCGAGCGCTTTTTATCGTTCGCTGCGTCCCGTGTCCCGCGAGTCAGCGTGAATTCAGCGGTCACGATTTTTGGAGTTTTTCCCTTTTTCACACATGTGCGCGATATTAACATCCCCCGCCGGTTCGCCCTATCAACAACCGTCGACAGTCAGAGTTGGTCAACACAGCGATAATAATTTAATACGCGCAACAAAATATACACAACACAAGGTATAATCAGTTATAGAATTCCGTGACTCATTCTTGTTGAAAGGCATGGAAAATTTGGATACCTATTTTAAATCTTTTCTCACTAAAAATGGTTGGTCCAACAGGATTGAAAATGTAGTTTTGAATGATGACCTGTTTAATAACTGATTTCGGTTTTTTCGCGTAAGCATAAAAGAAAAACGCGTAAATCCGCGTCAAAAGCCCGCGGAAATCGTGGCTTTACATTTGTCGTGAAATTCAGCAAATCCGACCTTTGTGCAGAATTTTGATTTCCGGAATCCCGCATTAGGAATCTTTTTGTCGTACGGAACCAAAATAGTCGTCAACACCAAAATAGTGTGGCGGAGCCGAAAAACTCACACATTGGTGAAGGGCATCCGCCCTGGATGCCGGTGGACTTACGTAGTGATCAATGCGGAATATCATTTGCGAAACTGCGTGCCATGTTGAGAAAACTCCGTTAGAATCCAGGATCGGGAATAAATCGAAGCCTTAACATCTGATTTGTGTTGGGGAAGAGGCCCCAAAATGCTCCCACCCCGATGCAAAACGCCTTTCGGGTATTTCCTTATATTTACCGTGTTTGAGATGTTCTTAACAAAACTAGATATAAAATTATGTAGGTTAGGCGAAAAAGCTTTAAAATAATGGGGAAAGGTCGTTTGGCCGAAATAGATTCGGCCGAAAGCCATTTGGCCGAATGCCACTAGGCCGAAACGCATTTGGCCGTAAGGGTCGTTTGACCGAATGGGCCATTTGGCCGAAAGGGCTATTTAGCCGAAAGGGTAATTTTGGCCGAAAGGGTCATTAGGCCAAAAGGGTCATTTGACCGAAAGGGTCATTAGTCCGAAAGGGTTATTTGGCCGAAAGGGTCGTTTGGCCGAATGGGTCATTTAGCCAAAAGGGTCATTTGGCCGAATAGTTCATTCGAAAAGTAAGAAATGAGCAGTGAGAAGTGAGACGTTTCACTCCTCATTTTTCTCTTCTCACTGTAAAAAGTGAGAAGTGCGAAATGAGTAGTGAGACGTTTTACTACCCTCTTCGCACTACTAACTTTTCACAGCGTAAAGTGAGAAATGAGCAGTGAGAAGTAAGACATCTCACTCCTCATTTCTCACTTCTCGCTGTAGAATGTGAGAAGATTAAAATGAAGAGTGAGGAGTGAGACGTCACACTTCTCAATCCTCATTTCTCACTTCCCACTGTAAGTGAGACGTCTCACTACTCACATCACGCTTCTCACTTTTTACAGCGAGAAGTGATAAATGACGAGTGAGAAATGAGACGTCTTACTCCTCACTCTTCCTTTTTCTCCTCTCACTTTTTACAGCGAGAAGTAAGTTATGCGAAGTGAGTAGTGAGACGTCTCACTACAGATGTTATGCCTTCCGCTTGTGAACTCTATAATGTTATCAAGTTGCTCGACGACCACCCGCATTCCGGGTAGTGGCCTGAATATTGTATCCATATCGCAAAGTAGTCACAAGTCTAGATTATAGACACTATAGACAAAGACGAGTGCAGCCAAACGAGTTCTCAATTAGGGTGCCAAACGAGCATGACGTCACGATTGCAATCCAAGCAATGTTATGTGTGGAGTCGAATTCATGTGGTATACTTCTCTATTCGTACTTCTCACATCTCACGTTTTATCTCATTTTTCACTTTTCACATCTCACTTCTCACATCTCACTTCTCACTATTCACTTCTTGCCTCTAACTTTTCACTTCTCGATTCTCACTTCTCAACTCTTTGCTTCTCACTACTCACATTACACACCTCACTTCTTCCTTCTAATTTCTCTCTTTTCGCTTCTCACATTTCAAATATTGCTTTTTATTTCTCACTTCTCGAATATCATATCTCACTTCTTACTTCTCACATCTTACATCTCACTTATTGTATTGAATTTATCACTTCTCAATCCTGCTCCTCATTTGTCGCTTCTCAATTCTCGGTTCTCGCTTATCACTTCTCGTCACTTCTTGCTTCTTATATCTTACATATCACTTGTCGTATTGAACTTCTGACTTCTCACTTATAGTTTCTCATTTCTCGGCTCTCACTTATCATTTCTCGTTTCTCACTTTTCACATATCAATTCTTCATCTCATTTTTCACTATTCACTTCTCGCCTCCCACTTCTCACTTATCGCTTCTCACTTCTCGCTTCTCTCAACTCACTTCTCTCCATTCACTTCTTACTTTTCACTTCTCTCCATTCACTTCTTACTTCTCGCTTCTCACTTCTCACATCTTACTTCTCGTGTTGAATTTCTCACTTCTCAAAATTACTTCTCATTTGTCACTTCCCACTTCTAGACTCTCACTTATCACTTCCCGTTTCTCACTTCTCGCTCCTAACATCTTACATCTCACCTCTCGTATCGCATTTCTTACTGCTCACTTGAAGCTTCTCATTTATCACTTCTCGTTTCTCACTTCTCACTTTTCACATCTCACATCTTTATCTCATTCCTCACTTCTCACTATTCACTTCTCGCCTCTCACTTCTCATTTCCTGCTTCTCACTTCTTACTTCTCACTTTTCCTTTCCCACTTTTACTTCTCTCTTCTCACTTCTCACTTCTCGCTTCACATTCCCCACTTCTTACTGCTTCTCACTTCTCACATCTCACTTCTCTCAACTAACTTCTCTCCATTCACTTCTTACTTCCTACTTCTCACTTCTCGCTTCTCACATTCGCTTCTCACTTCTCACTTCTTGATTCTCGTATTGAATTTTTCACCTCTCAATAATACTTCTCATTTGTCACTTCCCACTTCTAGACTCTCACTTATCACTTTCTGTTTCTCACTTCTCGCTTCTAACATCTTACATCTCACCTCTCTTATCGCATTTCTCACTAGTCACTTCTCGCTTGAAGCTTCTCATTTATCGCTTCTCACTTTTCACATCCCACATCTTTATCTCATTCCTCACTTCTCGCCTCTAACTTCTCATTTCCCTCTTCTCACTTCTTACTTCTCACTTTTCGCTTCCCACTTCTTTCTTCTCTCTTCTCGCTTCTCACATCTTAAATCGTATCTAATTCCTCATTTGTTACTTCTCACTCTTAAATCTCATTTCCCACTTATCGCTTCTCACTTCTCGCTTAGCGCTTCTCACTTATCACTTTTTGCTTCTCATTTCTCCCTTCTCACATCTCACATCTGTATCTCATTACTCTCTTCTCACTATTCACTTCTCGCCTCTCACTTGTCACTTATTATTTCTTTCTGCTTATTTTTTCTTGATTGATGACTTGTGAGGGAAGTCAGATTTTTTTCCTTTTTTGGAAAAGATGTTTAATATTGATACACATAGTTTAGTTTGCCATTTTAAGGTGTTTTTATGAGATATTGCGAAAAATGATTCGGCTGCCAGTGAGACTTGAACCCGCACTATTCCATTAAGTACACGGACGTATTATCAATTATACAACAGCTGCCCTTGCGAGAAGTTGTTCCATAACCAGCTAATAACGATGGGATATCAGTCAATTCCCCGTATCTATCGAATCTACTTTGGCAACATTTGACACCCTGTTCTCTATACCCAACTATGTGTATCAGAATTGAACAACAGTCGGTTGCGTTTGAATCACAAACATGTGCTTCTATTTATTGTATTGAGGCGGGTTTGCTTCTGCAACAACAATAGAGGCTCTAAACATCTTTCCCAAAAAAAAAAATCTACTTAAATTTCACTTCTCGCTTTTCACTTCACACTCCCCAAGCAACGCCGCTTGTTTCTCAGTAAGTAACAACAACTGTAGTGTGACTTACTAAAGGTCTGAGTTATGCTCAACGCGTCGTATTTGGAACTCCTTTGTGACACAAAAAGCGCAGTGGAGTCTATTTGCAACATCTTGCGGCTACGATGAAAATAAAAACACAAAAATCAATCGAAAATCGAACCATGGCCCTTGAGATTTATAACCTTCTACTATAACCATCACATCACCAATTCTATTTAAAGATTCTGCTACAAGTGCACTACATAAACAACAAAGTCATTTGTAACTTAATTGTACCTTATACGGAACATGCAGGGGACTGTCAAAAAAAAAAACTGCTCAGCTGAGTTCAAAGTGTTTTGCAACATATCAGAAACATTGTCGTAACAGCAACGAACCAAAGGGTTATCAATTCTGCAACTTATCTGTTTTGTTTCTGATATGAAACACATTGAATTCCAAATCACCCAAGAAGTCAGATACGTGGCATATTGCGACGCCACTTAAACGGAAATGAAACATCGTGTGTTTCTGAAACTGGAAAGTGGCTTTAATGTGACTCGATGTATTGCCAGTGTCTTCAATGCAATTTATTAAGAACAAACAGCTATTTGAAAGATGTTGCGCATGCTGCTTGGGTCCTCACTTCTTCCATCTTGCTTCTCACGTCTCACATCTCAAATATTACTTTACATTTCTGATTTATCACTTCTCACCTCCCACATATTGTTTCTCACTTTTCACATATAACTCCAGAATTCTAACTTATCCCCTCTCACAATCTCACTTCTCGCTTCTTACATCTCACTTCTTACTTCTTTTTACTTACTTCTCACTTCTCACTTCTTACTTCCTCACTTCTCGTTTCTCGCTTCACACTTCTTACTTCTCTCTTCTCACTTGTCCCTTCTTGCTTCTCACATCTCACATATTAATCCTTATTTCTCATTCTCACTACTCACTTCTTTCTGCTCACTTCTCATTCGGCCTAACGGCTGTGGTCAAATGACCATCGGGACTGACTGCCTTCGCTCTAATGACCCAGCATCGTCTTCTTCTTCTTCTTATTGGCATTACATCCCCACACTGGGACAGAGCCGCCTCGCAGCTTAGTGTTCATTGAGCACTTCCACAGTTATTAACTGCGAGGTTTCTAAGCCAGGTTACCATTTTTGCATTCGTATATCATGAGGCTAACACGATGATACTTTTATGCCCAGGGAAGTCGAGACAATTTCCAATCCGCCAATTGTCTAGACCGGCACCGGGAATCGAACCCAGCCACCCTCAGCATGGTCTTGCTTTGTAACCACGCGTTTTACCGCACGGCTAAGGAGGGCCCCCAGCATCGTACCTCCATCAAATAATCTCCCTTTTTTCGAAAGCTTGAGATCCTTCGTACCTACACCCAAGTTATTTTCGGCAAAATTGTTGTTTTTTTGAGAAAATGGCTTTTTAGGACAAACATTTGTGGGATGTTTTTGGAAATCGATTTTTTGTTGATGCCAAATGTCATAGAAATCCATAGATCTAGTGTCATCTCGAACATTTGTTTTCCAAAATGATTCACTTTTTGGGACTTGAATTTTTTTTCGAATTCAATTTTTTTTTGTGGCAAATGTTTAGAATTTTATGAAACGTCGAAATCTGGTGTTACCTCGAAACAACAGCAAACATAAATGTTGTGGTACAGTCTATTGCGAAAATTGGAAGCCAGCATGTCGGACAGTAATCCGGTGAAAATGGTTCTCCACATCGATACGACGGGAACAAGAAGATGAGGTGCGCAACGAGCAAGGTGGATCGGACAGTAAATAAATGAAAAGATGCTGCTCCGGCCTAATTAAGAATGAAAAAAAAAAAAATAACGCTGTATCATGAAGAAATGAGAATTCGGCATTAATTCGAATTTGTCATCTGTAATCTATTTCACAGACAAGTGAATTGTCACACTAATCCCTAAACCATCCTGCCGTATTGGGTGCGAATTGGAACATATGAATTTAAATTACCCCTGTTCTATTCTGATGGGGAAGTCGTTGCGTTCAGGTTCAAAGTTAGTGGTGATTTAGTCCGCCATATGTACAAACGTACAGCACCTCACTGCACTGACGGATTCCATCCCTTGAAATATTTCCTTCTATGATGCTTTTACAGTGCCGGTCGGACGAAATTAAACTTCTTGTGCAAAACTCTAATATTGAAGCAATGTATTTCTATTTCGATGTAATACTAACCCATGCAATGTATTATTACTTCATCAATATTTGACCGCTACTGTCCCGATCGAGACAAGCATGACTGCCATTAACGCATCAAGCGCAACATAAATAAACATCACCCGCAACAACAATTACACACTCATTGTATTCAATTTAATTTAATCCACCCTCATCGTATCGTCCCGGTCACAGCCGAATCAAGATCCCGCCAATTCCCCCGGTTGGTTGCTGGCACTTGGTTTCTATGTAGCGAGGAAGATATGCGACTGCTGATTGGGTTGCGGCATATTGGCGACGACGACGTCGGCTATTGCTTATCAGACGCAGCGTGGAACACATTTGCAGCGATTTGTCTTCATTATGTTCGGCACTCTGGAAGGAGAAACCGAAAATCTGTACTCAACAAATGGCAGTAGCACAGCGCCGCAGGATATTCCAGCGCCGGAGAAGGGTCGACGGAGGTAGGAGGGAGCTTAAACGGAGATAAAGGATGTTTCGTGGTGTAGCGTTCTCGTTGTGCAGTCGGGGCGCTCTCCGGATGAAGTGTAACACTGCAGGGGCAATAAAATAATAATGACAGTAATCCTTCTTTACTCATCCTCGTCGACAGGCGGATGCCGTTCGGTTCCTGGCTGCGGGCAGAAATGCCGTCTGACAGGCTGAGGCACAAGTGGCACAATTTCAGTGCAGTGAAGCGACGGCAGATTTAATGAATTGTTGGAAACTGCTGATGGCTTCGATTCGGGAAGATCCATTTCAAAAGCGCTCCACGATGAACTGACTTTCCAGGTTGACCCGATCGCCATACTGTGCCAACTCCATCATCATCGGCTTCTTTGCTTCTTCTTGTACTATGCCAAACTAAGTGTCAGCGGAGATTCATTGATGATTTAAATTGTTTTCAGGTGTGCTACTGTGTGCTGTACTGTTATTCCTAGATAAAATGGTTGATCTAAAAAAAAAACACCTGGCATTTATTGTACCAAATCTGTGTACTCTTTTTGTATAATAACTCAGATTGGAAGCCCGAAGAACTTTTTAGCTCTCAGCTCACATTTTAAGTTTTCTACGCAAGCTTAAAACAATATTTGAAATTAGATAAAAGAACTAATTTGAAAAGATTGTGTTGGTCAAGATGCAAAAAGTTTGTACAACATCATACAATTCTATGTGTCGGCATAATCGAAAATATGACGGCACACTGATCTGGTCTTGGAAATAGATCTTTTTCAAGCCTTCGTTTGACACCCGTCTAACAAAACAGTTTCTTGCCCAGGGGCCTATCGCCTATGCCTAGCACCCTGTACCAGCAACTCTGGCAGCACACATAGCCGATGAGAAATCGTGTGGAAAAACAAAAAGTTTTCAAATACTAAAACTCAAATATTTGCTCAATTGACTATTTATAAACTAGAGCACCTGTTCAAATTTTTCCCCTTTGAGTCGTATTTATCGCCGTTTGGTGCGTGTGCTGTCGTGCTGTAGCGCTAAGCAGAAGAGCCTTTCCGGGAGAGAGCCATTCTGGTGGAAATATGCGCTACAACCAGCTTTTTCGCTGCAAACTCGGAAAAGCACGGCGTGAACGTTAAAAACTGGGCTTTCGTTTGGACAGGATTGCTCCGGGTGCCCGTTCAATAACGCCGGGATCCATATTTCATGCCTGACGGTCAGCGACGTCAACGCTGGACAATCTCGGAGGCTCGCGTGCAAAAGCGGCATATTTCTCCGGCAAGCTCAGACAGCGACGCGCTGATGCTTGCTAGAGCTGCCGACAGGGTTTTAAACTTCACCATATGGTTCATTATATTATTGCATATGTGCTGCACTTTGCGCGGTGCGGGCGTAGGTGGACCAGCAGAGAGGGCCCTTCCGGCAGGAGTAGAGGATTCGATGGCACTTGACGCCATCCATCGACAACGACGCACGGTGCACCCTTTTCTCGTTTGATTTTGATGGATAAATATCAACCGTGAACGACTTTTGTTGTTGGCACTGCTAATAGAATAGGCTGACCTGACGGTTCAATGGTAATTGAAGTCAATCATATCTACCGGCGTGGGTATGGGTTTGTAAAACTGCCTTCAGCAGTTATTGAAAAATGAAGATGATTTTTCTAATTCAGGAAAACTTTTAGCTAGTAAAAGAATCTAAGTCTTTGTCAAATATCTATCTAATTTACTATAACTATAAAAAAGCATCACAATGATTGATTGGTAATTATTAGAGCAGAACATTTTAATTTCATCATTTGGTTGTAATGTTCTCGAATTCATCACCTCATTGGCTTTACATACTCCACGGGGTCATTGCCTCCTCGCAGCTCATTCAGCACTTCCACAGTTATTATCTGCGCGGTTTCTAAGCCAATTTTGCCATTTTAGCATTCGTATATCATGGGGCTAACACAATGACACTTTTATGCCCAGGGCAGTCGAGACAACATTGCCTAGATCGACACTGGGAATCGAACCCAGCCAGTCACGAATGCAAAAATGGTAACTTGTTTTATAAACTTCGCGATTAATACCTGTGGAAGTGCTAAATGAACACTAAACTGCGAGGCTGCAATGTCCAAGTGGGTTATGTGATGCCAATTAGCAGAATAAGAACACGTGTTTCACATAAGTTACTGTAATTCATATGTGACAAGATTTAGTCACAATCAAGTTGCTGCAGCCATTTTTGTCCGACTTGTGCAGCTCGGGATGTTCATAAATACTTCCCACAGCAATATTACTCTGATACGTTACTTAACTTCATAATAGGTTGTTTTGCCCTATATAACTTAAAACACTGTTACAATGAAAAAAAATCGATCACAATCTGAAGTACATAATCACAGACGTTTTCTAAAGGTGCAGAGGATTTCTCGAATGGCCAAATGCATGCTATCATCAATAAAAACTTTCATGCTTTTATTTTCTGCAACGTTAGAAGCATCTACCAAAAACTGCTATAGAAATAATCAGCTTCGGAAGCAAACACTCCAGGATAAATTATTTTAATTTTAAAAGTGCTCCAAATGCAGATATATTGGCGGTGATAATGTATTTCAGCTTGTTTTACAAAGCTTTGCAAAAAAATGCCTCATCTTCACACCAACCAGCGCGCTGCAGAATGGTTGGCAGATTTCAATACAGTTCTGCATAAAAATCCTGCAAAATCTGTATAACATTTAGACATATGCAAAATAGGGTGATTTCAATAGAATCATTGTAGGGGAAGTGTACCGGTTTTGGCCACCTTAGTGCCTAATTGGGTTAATCCTGAAAAATGTATATTTTTCAAAAAATATCGATCAGTTTCAACAGCAAAGAAAGATAAGGGATATATCTCCTGTTAGAACTAATGATACCCTCGATAATTGCTTTACTTTTCGAGTTATAAGAGAAACTGGCAAAGTTAGGAACTTCTACTTTTACTTTCTAAGCGTATAGGTGTCGACTAGTTATATGATAGTATAATGAGAGATTATTTATATTTACGAGATATTATTCAGCCATTTTGAGCTCGGGGACATGCGACTCATAATGCATGGTGACTGTCGATTAATCACAACAATTTAACATTAAATTCATTTTATAAATCCAATACATTACAAGTCTTTCGATTATTACTTGGAAAGTTGCTTAAAGGCGTCCAGGATGGTTGTGATTTGTAAATGGCTCCAAAACAATATTTAATATAAAATAATAATATAAAAAAACAAAATTATCATACAAAGTATTGAGACGTCAAGCTAAAAATGATTGAACTGAGTAAAAAAGTACACTGATGTCGGTTTTTACACGAGGGATACGTTCTGTGTAAATCAAAACCACGTAAATGCCGACAACCGCATAAATTCTTAAATCTGACTTCACCCAAAATCGATTTTTCACGGTTTTTCCGTGTTTTCAGCATTAGGAAATGTTATGGAGAAATTCGCGCAAAAAATGCGTAAGTCGCGTAAAAACGAACTCAATGTAAACAATATCATTTTGTTGGAGCAAGTTGACACAATGGAGAACACCAAAACTCTTCCTAGAACAAATAATTGATGTAATTCTTCTCGGTCAGCTGATAGACGAATAACGAAGAATGATGATGCCTCAGAATAAAAGGTTAAATAAATTGAAAACTAACTAATTAATTATTTAAAAAAAATCTTAGACATTCACTAACTTACACTATCACATATTCATATATTAGCTCACTCTTTTTTTCATCTACTCACTAGCTGATTCTCTTACTCATTCATTTATATAACCTGTAACTCTTTCACTTTTTCGCTCAATCAAATTCTCAATCAGTCACTAACTTGCACACATATATGCTCATTATCTCTAACTAACTAACTTACCCACTAATATACTTTTTCATTTGCTTACGTTCTCACTGAATCCACCCACCCACTATCTCGCATACTCACTTGCTCATTTACTCACTCACTTTCTCATCTATTGATTAATTCGTAATTATTCTTACTCTTATTATTATTATTTATTCAGACTAAGGCCGAAGGGGCCTGTGCGGTATATAAGAGTCTTCTCCATTCGGCTCGGTCCATGGCTACACGTCGCCAACCACGCAGTCTACGGAGGGTCCGCAAGTCGTCTTCCACCTGATCGATCCACCTTGCCTGCGCACCTCGCCTTCTTGTGCCCGTCGGATCGTTGTCGAGAACCATTTTCACCGGGTTATTGTCCGACATTCTGGCTACGTGCCCGGCCCACCGCAGTCGTCCGATTTTCGCGGTGTGAACGATAGATGGTTCTCCCAACAGCTGATGCAACTCGTGGTTCATTCGCCTCCTCCACGTACCGTCCGCCATCTGCACCCCACCATAGATGGTACGCAGCACTTTCCTTTCGAAAACTCCGAGTGCGCGTTGGTCCTGATTTCCAGCCACTATGCGTCTCCGAATTTCTCTGCTGGTATCATTTTCGGCAGTCACCAGTGAGCCCAAGTACACAAATTCTTCTACCACCTCGATTTCGTCACCACCGATACTAACTTGCGGTGGGTGGCTCACATTGTCTTCTCTTGAACCTCTTCCTATCATGTACTTCGTCTTCGACGTGTTGATGACTAGTCCGATCCGCTTGGCTTCCCTCTTCAGTCTGATGTAGGCTTCCTCCATCTTCTCAAAGTTACGTGCCATTATATATTTGACGTCGGCGAAGCGAAATATCTGGACAGACTTATTGAAAATTGTACCACTAGTGTTAGGGTAAATGATATATTTTGGACATGTACATATTTTGGACAAGCCTGAGCTTCTTCGATCAATTTTAGATAATGTGTAAGAAATTTTTTATCGAAAGTATGATCATTGCATACTTTTACCTCAACTCTAGCGGCTCCTAATGAGAATTCACAAATCAACTATTATTTATCTTTAAAATTACCTAAAAAGTAAAGCTTTCTACCAAAGTGCCTGCTGGACGCCAGTATGCAGGAGAACATGCATTATAGGACTCTTCGTAACATGCACCTGAAACACGTTTAAATTGGTTCAAACGGCAATCTTGAGGTCTTGCGGCCAAAGTATGATTGTAATTGAGAAACTAACATATTCCAATCGCTTAACATGAACATGAGACGGATGAAAAAGGAGTGACCAAAATAAAGTTATGTTTTTATGCATCAGACATTTATTGGTCACCCCATGTACAGTACATGGATGAACCATTAATTGCCAACTTTCAGGCTGTTTTCAATGATATCGATAAGATTGCGAAACAATGTTAATTTCTGGTTTAATCTATGTCAGTTAAGCAAATAAATGCATTTAAATGAATGTGGATACGTGTAGGTAAGTCATACCATTGAGATCTGTGGGTGGCCATTTTTAAATTAGGAGAAAATGACTCTGTCCAAAATATATGCATTTTCCATGTCGAAATTATATATTTGATGTCCAAAAAGAAAATATTTCAGTTCGCAGTATATCACAGTTTTCAACTAGTAAACGTAATTTACTCAAAAATTGGACAATGGAGATACAAGACTAATCATAGGTTATGTATTTGGATGAACCTAGTGGTTTTCAATTGTTTTATACTATTCAATCTCGATATATTTTCTAATGAATGTCCTGCGCTTGTCCAAGATACATCATTTACCCTAATCCCTGCTCTTCGTATTACCCCTTCCAAAGCGATGTTGAATAATAGACACGAAAGACCATCGCCTTGCCGTAACCCTCTGCGAGTTTCGAAGGTACTCGAGAATGCCCCTGGAACTCGAACTACGCACATCACCCGATCCATCGTCGCTTTGATCAACCGTGTCAGTTTATCCGGAAATCCGTTTTCGTGCATTAGCTGCCATAGCTGGTCCCGATCGATTGTATCATATGCGGCTTTGAAGTCGATGAATAGATGATGTGTGGGCACGTTGTATTCGCGGTATTTCTGCAGTACTTGGCGAATGGCGAACACCTGGTCCGTAGTGGAGCGTTCGCCCATAAAACCCGCCTGGTATGGCCCCACGAACTCCCTTGTAATTGGTGCTAGTCGACGGCATAATATTTGGGAGAGAACCTTGTAGGCGGCGTTCAGCAATGTGATTGCGCGGTAGTTGCTACAATCCAGCTTATCGCCCTTTTTGTAGATGGGACACACGACACCTTCCATCCACTCCTGCTGCAAAACTTCCTACTCCCAAACCTTGGTAATGACCCAGTGCAGCGCTCTAGCCAGTGCCTCACCACCGTGTTTAAATAGCTCTCCTGGTAGTTGGTCAACCCCAGGGGCTTTTTTGTTCTTCAGCCGGCCAATCTCCTCCTGGATTCCCTGGAGATCCGGAGCCGGTAGAATTATGTCCTGCGCGCGTTCCCACAGGTCCATCACCATACCGTCATCTTCGTCTGCCACATCGCCATTCAGGTCCTCTTCGTAGTGCTGCCGTCACCTTTGGACCACCTCATGCTCGTTCGTAAGAAGGTTCCCGTTTATGTCCTTACACATATCAGGCTGTGGCACGTGGCCCTTACGTGAACGGTTCAACTTCTCGTGGAACTTTCATGTGTTATTAGCGCGGTACAGTTGCTCCGTCTCTTCACGGTCTCGATCTTCCTGCTGACGCTTTTTCCTCCGGAAAATCGAGTTTTGTCTGTTCCGCGCCTGTTTATATCGTGCCTCGTTCGCCTTCGTGCGGTGTTGCAGCAATCTCGCCTATGCTGCATTCTTCTCTTCTACTAACTGCTCACATTCGCCGTCATACCAGTTGTTTCTCTGATCCGGGGGCACCGTGCCAAGTGCAGCGGTTGCGGTGCTTCCAATGGCGGATCGAATATCTCTCCAGCCATCCTCAAGAGACGCTGCGCCTAGCTGCTCTTCCGTTGGGAGTGCCACTTCCAGCTGCTGCGCGTATTCTTGGGCTAGTCTACCGTCTTGTAGCCGCCCAATGTTAAGCCGCGGCGTCCGACTTCGACGTGTGTTGTACACCGTCGAGAGTTTTGAGCGCAGGCATACTGCAAAGAGGTAGTGGTCGGATTCAATATTCGCACTGTGGTAAGTGCGGACGTTCGTGATGTCGGAGAAGAATTTACCGTCGATTAGAACGTGGTCGATTTGGTTTTCCGTTTCCGTTTCCGTTTCCGGGAAAGAAGGTGCTTCGGACTACCATTCCGCGGGAGGCTGCGAAGTTTATGCATCGTTGGCCGTTGTCATTCGATACGGTGTGCAGACTATCCGGTCCGATGACAGGTCTATACATTTCCTCCCTTCCTACCTGCGCGTTCATGTCACCGATGACGATTTTGATGTCCCGCAGTGGGCATCCATCGTATGTCTGCTCCAGCTGTGCGTAGAACGCTTCTTTCTCGTCGTCAGGTCTCCCTTCGTGTGGGCAGTGCACGTTGATGATGCTATAGTTTAAGAAACGACCTTCAATCCTCAGCTTGCACATCCTTGCGTTGTTTGGCTGCCACCCAATCACGCGTTGGTGCATCTTACCCAGCACTATGAAGCCGGTTCCCAGCTCGTTGGTGGTGCCACAGCAACCTGCGAAACCTAGCGACTTGCAGTTCCATGTTCCAAGCTTCCAATCGTGATCCTTCATTCGTCGCCTAGGTCTTTGCCGATTATATCGAGTCGCATTATCTCTTATATTGTTCGTAATTATTGGTTTTCCAGGCGGCTTATTGGGTCGGCGCAAACCTTCTGTCTCGCCGGAGGGCCATCGTGTCAGGGCTGTTTAGCGTCCCACCTAACACCAGGACTTGGGCTTGTGCGCGTAGGCGGAGCCTACTTGCGGATACATGCAGCTTTTTATAAAGGTTTAACAGGGCCCACTGTCAAACCCCACCACATCCTAGGCAGGCGCCACAACTCGCAGATGGCCTGGGAGGGATCGTCAAACCCTTGGACATAGGCCCTGCTACCCCGAAAGATAATCTACGTGGCTTATAATGAAAGGGATCTCCATTTTTCAAAATAATCTCCATTTCATACCTAGTTTCAGGAATTGACGGTTTATTATAATATAAGTAACTTTCACAAAAAATATCCAAAAATTGTGCCAACTGATCTTTTGTTATTTCTCCAATGTTTCGTTTAACAACATCAAGAACATCTGAGCTAACATTGCATATTAATTGTATATTTACCTTTTCATTAAGTTTGGTTTGAGGGTTCGAGTTAAAATTGCTAATTTGATTAGTTTTAATATTTCGATTAATTACTGTCCGAATTTCTGAACGCATAATGACATCTCGTCCAATGATAGCATCAACGTGACCAAGCACCCTATCTGGTACTATGTACAACGAATTTAATTCTGTAAAAGATATTTTAAATGTTAATAATTTTAATGCATTCGCCTAATGTCTTAAGCCTTCTCCCACCTATACCCTGATAACGTTTGCTTTTGCAATTTTGAAAAAAAAACATTGTTTATCAAATAAACCACGTCGTATAAGTGAGATATGGCTCCCAGTGTCGAATAAAGCTTTAAAAGAGTTATCAAAATTGTCAAATTTGAATTCTACCAGTCCATTATATTCTTCGTCAGTAAAATCGTCTTTCGAACGCTCATCATTTATAACTGCGTTGATAACGGGCTCTAACTCGATATTCTGTATCTCGATATTTTGCCTAACTCGATGAAATTCAAAGTCCCTTGAATCTAGCATATTGCGCTCCCCCCTTAAGTCGATATCTCCCTTACTCAATATTCCCTAAGTCGAAGTAATTTTCCAAAGCATTTTCACCTCGCTAACTCGATGTTGTCAGAAACAGTACATGCACGACGTAGTTAGGAGTGAAAAGTGATAAGCGAGAAGTGAGAAATGAGATATGAGAAATAAGAAGTTAGAAGTGAAGAATAAGAAGTGAGATATGAGAAGTTTTATGTGAGAAGGGAAGAGTAAAAAATGAGAAGTTATATGTGCGAAGTAAGAAGTGAGATGTGCGAAGTGAGAAGTTAGAAGTGAGAAATGAAACGTTAAAAGTAAGAAGTGAGAAATTCGAAGCGTGAAGTGTAAAGTGAGAAATGAGAAGTAAGAAGTGAGAGATGAGTAGTGGGAAATGAAAAATGAGAGGTGAGAAGTGAGAAGTTAAAAGTACGAAGATCGAAGCGAATAGTGAGAAGTGAAAAGTAAGAAGGAAAAAGTGAGACCTGATAAGTTAGAAGCGAAAAGTGATGAGTGAAAAATGAGAAGTCAGAAATGAGATATAAGAAAATTTTAGTGAGAAGTAACAAGTGAAAAATGAGTTGTGAGAAATTAGATGTACGAAGTGAGAGGTGAGAAATTAATAGTGAGAAGTGCAAAGTGAGACGTGAGTAGTGAGAAATGTGAGATGTGAGATTATTTTCATCGGCTTTTTTCGGTGAACATTAATTTAAACTAAGCAAATTACCGGACGTTTCGACCTACTAATATGTTCGGTCATCATCAGCGTTTTTTAAATACAATATTTTAATTAATGATAACTTACATGCTATAGAGAAAATCTACTCCCATCACTTCTCTGCTTTTGTTTTGTACATCAGTCGTTTTGTGTGGTATGCAGGCCTGGGATTTGTCACCTTCATACAGAGAAACCATGCGACAAAACCAAAGAGAAAACAGTCACCTCAAACTGGACAACAAAACCTAACCAACGTAGCTCGATACAGCGTACTACTGGTCTCTCGCTCCGACAAGACATTTTGAATCTTGTCACATACTTATTTTGTTACGATATAGTTGTCGTGTGACGCTCTCCATCACGACTAAGGTTTTGCGCAACCAGACGGATTAGAATAGTTGTCATGGTTATTGACAAAAAAGTTCGTCATGTCACCTTCGAATTTTGTCGCGACAAAAATTGTTGTCGTTGTCAGCAAAATGTTGTCATTATGAATTGATGACAAAATGTGGGGAAACCACTGAAATGGTGTGGTTTCTGGGTTTATCCGTTGAAGCCGGCTAATGTGTACGGCATAATAATAATGTGTCGAATATTGGTGATTTTAGTCCAGCTCCTCCTGTTTAACCAAAATCCGTCATTTAATTACATATCTAAAATGTATGTTTAAAAATCACGAATGGTTTGTAATGATCTATATCCAGAAATCTTTTAGGCGGGCCATTAACACTCGAGCACACAAGCTGTTGTATTTTGAACAACATAAACCAAAAAACATACCACGCTGTACATAGCATGAACAAGCCCGCATGAGCGTTTCATGACAGTACACTTATCACGTAAGCACTTATGGGGGGAGTACTATCATTTTCTTACTCTCCATATAAATAAAAAATAATGTGTAAAAAAAAATTTTACATGGGGAGGGGGTTTCGAAAAAAACACAGAAAAATGCAGCGTAATAAGTGTACGGCCCCACAACAGTAAATGTATCGAATGTTCCTTAATTGCCCCTAATGTAGGATATTCGCTCAAATAAAATTCCGTATTTCTCTTATACATAAAATATTGCAGTCAAATAAACGTCTATCAGGCAATTGCTACAAACGGTGTACCGGTCAGAATCCACTGAAGTAGATATTTACGCGGACGATTGTACTGCGTAAGTCAAAACCGCGTAAAAACGACTTTATCAAAAATCGCTGTTTCGTTGGCTCCGATTTTTTTTTCAAAACCACGTGAACAAAATCGGTTAAAAAAATCGTATTAATCCAAAACCCGCTTGAAAAGCACGAAAACTCAATAAACCGCGTGAAAAGCGAGCAAACTTGCGTTGCATTAAGGCTCAGTTATTCGACACTGGGGGATCTTTCTCTATGCAAGAGACACTTGTTTTTTTTGTTTATATATTAGGCCGTTACAAATATTTAATATACTTTTTGTCCTACTGGTCTCCGAAAGGTCATAAAAAAATCAAAAAACTTCTCGGACTTCTCTTAAAGAATGTTTTGAAAATCCTCAAAATTATCCGAATTTTATTTTGTTGCCCCTCAAAATAATATTTTTAGCAAAAAAATCCGAGGGTGTCGGGGTGACAAAATAGTTTTTAAATATTTGTATCGGCCTTATTATGTACGTAACAACGCAAAAATTGAATTAAATTTCTTACTTCTAAACAGAAAATCTGTCAAAGAAAAAAGAAATAATTAATTATAAAGTGCCCTTTTCGGTATGATAGGTTTCAAATTTGTCCGCTGCTATTGCTCCTCCACGCAGATGGACAAATAGAAGATGCGACATAACTTACTTTCGGGACCAATGTTGTGTCGTGCACAGAGTAGAAACTGTATGCGTTGTAACACTTTTGTCGCAGATGTGTGCTCTAACAAGACATACAACAAAAGCTAATTGTCGCGGTTGGAAAAAGTTGTCATCTGGTCGTGGGGGTCCAGTCGTGCGACGGAAAACTGGAAGTTGACAAGTTTTTTTTGACTGACCATGTTTTTATGTATCTTGTCAGGTGTCACTGACAAACGCGACAATTCCCAGGCCTGGTGGTATGTGTGTCCTTAGGTTATAGTTGTTTTGTTGTTATTAATTTTTCAATTAGACCGTTATACGTCGATCTGAATCTGATGGAATCTCTCTGCAAATTCACTGTATTCTCTTCTCCTCTAATTTTAATATAAAAGGTTTCTGCTATGAGTCTTGTGTCTGTTCTAGGTATCTCGTCTAGTATTTGTGTTTGTTCAAAATTAAAGCAGTGTCCTTCGTTGATGGTATGTTGTTTTTATGTTGATTAACTATTGATTGATGGTACTAGTCCAATGCTTGATACATTCGGTTGGCATTCACACCTTCTTTGCACATCATTTCTTGATAAATTTCGATCCGGAAACGAATTTGCTGTAAATCCATCACCGTGACCACCACTTGTATAGGCTTGACTGGGTTGTAATGACAGAATTGTAGCATTCATAGTGTATTGAGCAGCGATACCTACAGATTCTTGTCGAACATCAGCCTGTAGTATTCTGTCAGCAGCTTCAGAGGAAGCATTACAATGATCACCGGAAGGATGCAGTTCATTTGATGTCTTCTGACTTCGCAGGAACATCCCACTTCTGATAATGTGGAGACTTCAATAAATACAACCAATCTGATTGAAGTTGTCTCATAGAATAATCTTTATTAGTCCTCATATTGTCAAATGTCCAATGTCTCAGTCCATTGCCTACCATGATCGAGTTACACAGATACATTAATATTATTTACTACACTCCCCAACCTCCCACTAAATTCTGTACGGCGCTACCCGTGACTTTCGCAGCCAATGCATGATCCCACGATACCGAAACTTATGCGCCCGATCCATGAATCACGGACTGCGATTACGTTTCTGTGGATAATCCATCCACACTATGTTTAAGATCCGAAATCTTCCTAGACCATAATCTGTTCCAGGGTTGTTAATCGATGAATTATCGTCGTTAATTTAACGCCAACTTTGATAACGATAATGGTTGTACGATGATGTTTCGTTAACGATAAAGTGAGCGTTGATTTAACGTTATCGTTATCGAGTTGATTTAACGATAATTATCGAGTTAACTGTAACGTATACTACAGTTAAAAGTACAAATATTCTCAAAGTTGGTTTTACAAAACCTATTTCAAGCATAGCATCGCCTTCAAATATTCAGAATCGCGTTTAAATCGTGGATTTAATTGAAATTCGAGAAAGTCACCGAATTTACCAATCATTAAATTTCTTACAAAGTCTTAGTTTTCAATAGTAAATAATCTGAGAATAGTTTAAATGTCTTAACTGTTTAGTTTGGTTTTATTAACAAAACTTCTATTTTGAAGATGCAAAACACCCAGTTAAACGATTATTGTATGACCAACAGTGAGGACAAAATTCCTCAGCCTAACCGAATCATACTGAATAGGGGACGAGGTTAGTTCACCAATTCATTGAGAGTATTTTTACTCGGTGCTAGAATGCAGTAATGCAGGTCGCTGCATCAAATATTGTTTTAGAGTTTTATAAAATATGAACTTTACCCCTGAACATTGAATAAAATCGTTTTTAAATCAAAAAATAAGTTTTCTAATGAAACTTCGAAAAATCCCGGGATCCCGGTATTTCCCGAGATATTCGAACAAGTTCATCCCGCATCCCGGGACAACGAAAATGGCCGGGAAATTGAAACTCTAATTCAAACGTTTATTTTATTTATATTATATGTTAACCATGTTTGATGGAATTTATTTTCAATGTTGTAATCATTTTAATATGTTAATTTAAAGATTTTGTTGTTGTTTTATGTAAAATTATTGGGTTACCCGACGGTTTTTACTTACAAGACTTTCCTATAATATTCGAGAACCAACAAATTTAAGATTTCTTTCACATGAACGTTATAGTTGGGATTTTATATATGTAAATAATTCAAAATACGTAATCATGCAGAAAGCTATTCTACAATTATGAAAATTCCGAGGTTTGCAAAGTATTGAATACTTTGTTATAAAAATGATAGTCAAGCAATTTTTAGTTTCAAGTTCTAATGCTTTGCTAAATCTGAACTCTCACACTAATCTTGCCAGCAATAAAGAACGTGGACACTGAGATTTTAACTGGAAAGGTTGCTTTTTCTCCTGAAAAAGTTGAACTGCGACCTCAGTTTGTTGTCAATTGTTGAGAAGATATTTTTCGTGAACGTAGCGTTAGTAGCATAAACTTATCAATTGTAGAAGGAAACAATTTCCAGTTGCTTTCCACTTCAGATTATTTTTGCATCAAGCGGAGCTAATTGGCGCCCAAAACACCAAAACAAGGTGTCGCAGTTCCGAAGCAGTTTCCTACTTATAAATTTTCAAACCTGATTGCTTTCGGTTCGGATTCTTCCACCCGGCAAACAAATTGACACAAACCACACCGCAGAGAGCCGTCGCTGTCGTCGCTGCTCAGGTATTCGGCGAGGACGAGGCACCGAGAGGGACTAAGGACTCCTTCTCGGTCGAAGGCAAATTATTTACCGTCATCATATAGACATACCATTTTGTGGCAAATATTTTCACTGCGCAAACATTCCATTGGTTCACTCTCTCACTTGCTCACATTCACCGCATCGCATCGGCTGGTCGTTTTCGTCGTTGCCAGTATAGTAGTGGGGTGATGGGCGGCCGAGGTTTGGAAAATGCATGGGGGGTGGCCGAGACGAAAGTGAGATGCCACCAAAGTGAGTGAGTGAAGTTTACCGACATCTTTCTGTTTTTCATCGGATGCAGAACGGAAGGATGGGGCCTGTCGCAGACAAGCAGTGGGCACCTACGGCAGATGCAAAGTGAAAATTGTCGATATGTTTGTTGTTTGGAGCGAAACGTCGCCCATCATCGTCCTTTTGGTGGTATGATGGCCGAGAATGATGGACTTGTTTTGATTTTTAGTGTTTGCATCACTATGAGTAACAATTATCGCTTGTTTAGTCGGCCAATATTATCACTTCGTGTGGTGTGTCACTTCAAATTGGGAAGCAAGCTGATATTGGATTTGTTTCTAAAATAAATTCTTGATAATATTACAAATTTCGATGTAGCAAATATTTACTGTTAAGTTTGATAATTTGTTTAAAAGTCCGATTGTTTGTGCTTGTCAGTGCCAAAGATTGTTCTGAATGCCTACTGAAAAAAAACACCACGTTCGATAGCACCAACTCAATATCCTACTCCAAAGATAGCCGAGCCTCTCGTTGGTCGCCTGGTGGGTGCGCTTCGGTGAATTATTTATGGCCAACAATTATGATTCGACATCCGCAGGGATGCCGATAAATCGAAGAGTGCTTACCACGCACTGAATAATGAAGCAGTGGCAGCGAAAAAAAAGCCTGCCCCAAAGTCAACACAGTCAACCGATACCGGGCCAAAACTGCCTGCGTCCGGATTGTCGCATTAATTTGTTATTGTTGTTATTTCGCTGCTGTTCAGCAGTCATTTTTTCCGAGGAATATTTTTCCACCAACAATGACCCCCGCGGGCCGGCAACGGGAAATAAAACAACATTAAAAGTTCGTTTTCATAGGCCCGGTCAAACAATTTTTCCGAATGAATTTTTAATATCAATATTTAACGTTTATACTTTTTGTTAGCGTATTTGTCTGGCGTTTGAAACGTCTACGGATCTCAGGCCCCGCCAGTACAAGGGAGCGGAAGGGACATTGTTCCGCTCGTTTGCATTGTTGTAGCGCTTGCATTTCAAAGGACAACAGTCATAATAGTAAAACAGCACTCAAAATGGGAGCGGAAAAATCCGATGGTCAAACCGAGTCGCATTGTTTTTGTTTTCCATCAACGGACGCTATTATCGTGCTTAAAACGATTATGATTCCAAACATAAATTTCCATCAATATTTGCGCGAATCAATCAATTAATGAGCATGCGTTCGAGTTGGCGGAATATTTTGAAGCGAGCATAAAAAAGAATGTCAGCAAACAGTTTTTTGTTACATTTTAATTAGTTTTTTATGCCGATCACCGTGCGGCAATTAAAAATTCCATACAAATTAATTGTTGCAATCAGCCATTGTTCGCACTACTTTATGGCCACATTGTTGTCGTGCCGGACAACAACCAACGACGTACAAGTTTATCAAATATTAATCGTTCGGTTCAAATGAGTTGAATAAATTTGTCGTGAAATATAATTTCCACTACAAAAAAAAAACAGTTGTCACCTATTTGTAAATATTTTATGGAAAAGGTTGTTGAATTTCCATAATGTGTTTGTTGGCTGGAAACCATCACCACATTGAAGTCATCATCAGCAACTGCATGATAGTGAAAATATTGTTGCCGAATCAATTAGTAGATGTCTGGTTTGAAGAAACGTATGGTGGCAAGCTGGTGACATGCGAATTCTTCGAATTACTCGAATATCAGACATTAACATTAGAAGTATTAGTTTTCCTTCTATTTATTTCTCTTTTTGACTGTTAATGATTACGATAAATATCAAAAGTTTAAAATATTGCTCGAAACAGAACGATCGATAAAAAGACAAGATGTGGATGTTTGTTTTTAATTTCATAGATTTAATAGAGGACTATAGCGTATTTGAAAACCATTTTTTCGTGCATGCTTCAAGTGAGCAAATGTGAAAAACTTTCACTCCTGCCTGTCGTTTGGTTTTGGAGTTATGTGCCCCTGAAAGCGCCAGGTATAGTTTTGAAATTGGATTACAGCGCGATTCACTTTAAGGGCCCTCCTGACGGAATCCAAGTTTCAAAGTACTCGCGGTTTCAAAGGCACACCATTCGACACGGAAGTAACGCACAACTGTCATTCCTTTTTTTCACGCATGCTACGACGCAGCAAAGCGGAAACAATAAAAATGACAGTTGTGCGTTGCTTTCGTATCGAATGGTATGCCCTTGAAAACGCGAGTACTTTGAAAATTGGATACCGTCAGGATTGTCCTTAAGTGGCGATAACACGTATTAGTCGTATTTTGAATGTTATTTGCTAGATAACTCCTGTGATTTTCTGTGATAGCAAGCCTAGCAGCGGATCTGGACAGTATGATTGTTCACGTGAGCAAATACATAGTTATTTCCAACACTTTTAATGTTAAACTTGCTTCAATTCAAATATGTAGTTATCTTAGCTGAGATAGACTAAATTCGACACACCTCTACCTTTCTCTTTGGAAGCTATTTCAAAGAAATTCCGAAGAAGGAATATTTTCTGTAACCGTATCGACGTTGCGAAATTCGCTTTGTTCGTCAGCTTAAGGGAGTTCAGCAGTGGAATCATTCCTTGACCATTACATACTTGTCCTATTTATTCACGTTCTGTAGATCCGCAGATCACCTATGAATCGAGATAAGAATTGACGGCCTCCTCTATACACACAATTTCTTAAGATTTGTCCCACCTATTCAGTTTATTTGGAAATTCCTGTTTATCAAACTAATATTTGTACTGGAAATTTACTCTCGTTCTCTCTCCGACGCTCATCTGATTTCGATATTTACCACGGCGAGTTGCCTTTCAGATTGCATACGAACGCAGCTCACTAGTATGCCATCTAGTCAGCGCCATCATGCCGTTCCAATCTTGGTGCGTGATATCGTCCGACGAATCGGTCCTCAATCCTAGTCCCGTGGTGACGACGGACAGTTATAGTGTCTATGTTTTGCATGGCAGCGACGGAAAAAAAAGAGAACCTCAAAATTCCGAGTCGAAATTGTGTCTAAATCGGTAGCACATCACTAAACGTACATATGAATATGAATCCATCGATGGTGAGACGGAATCTTTGTTACGATCTGCTTAAAGGTTCTGTGTTACAATCGTAAACATGGTTAGTTTGTCAACTTGTCAACTAACGGCTTTAATTATTTCATACAAAATTATTGCCGCAAACATTTTTGAGAAAAAATGAAAGACAGCGTTATTCAAAACTTTGAAAATTTTGATTTTCCGTCGTGAATTCCATAAAATAGTTTGATATTCGAACGGTTTAAAGGCAAAAAGGAAAAGTGGGAACTGGAGTATTCGGTCCAGGTTTTGAGGTCTGAGGGAAGGGTTTTCCGTTAAAAAATCACGGGGTGCTCTCCCTGAGAAAATCGCCAGATTTAGCCCGCCAGAATGACGTTGTCAGTGTCACCAAAATTATTTCAGAACGAAAGAACGAAAGGAACTGGTAGCAATGGAACCAAAAAAATCCGGATATTTCTCCAGGAATTCTGTCGGATATTAGGATTAGGATTTTTTTAAGCATATTCCTCCAAGCATTTATCCGGGTTTTTTCTTCAAAGATCTTTTCAAATATTTCCTCAGGAAATCCTCCAGATCCTCCAGAAATTCCACCACATGTTCATCTAGAAATTCAACCATAAATTATTCCAAATATTTTTCCAAGAATTGCAAAAGGTCGAAAGACAAAAAGTTGAAAGGACAAAAGTTCGAACGAACAAAAGGTCGAAAAGCCGAAACGTCGAAAGGGAGAGAAAGTCGAAAGGACAAAAGGTCGAAAGGGATAAAAGGTCGATCAAGAGCAAGATGGGTGTATTCCAAAGGAATTTGTGAAATGCTTCAAGCAGTCAATCGAAGTTGAAGAATAAGCAATTTTCAAAGAAGGAGTAATTATCATGAAACAATAATATAAGTACATATCTGGATAGTTCTGCTAAAGATAACAAAGATCGTTGATTCAAGAAATGAATAAAACTTGTATTATACGAGATTGGTTCTCTCCGTTTCTGTTTCTTGTCTACTTCGACCTTTTGTCCCGTTTGACCTTTTGTCCCTTTCGACCTTTTGTCTTTCGACATTTTGTCTTTCGACGTTTTGTCTTTCGACCTTTTGTCGCTTACCCATCCCGTCTGACGTTCCGTAGGATATTTTGTCAAGGATTCAGATATTCTTCCAGGAACTTTTCTGAGTATTACTTCAGAAATTCTTCCCCATATTCCATCACGATGATTTCTGATATTCCTCAAAAAATTCAACCGGTTGTTCTCCCAGGAATTTCTTCAAATATTCAGCCTGCCATTCCTCCGGATGATCTTTCAAAAATTCTTCCGGATGTTTGCTCATGATACTCTTCCTGTAATTTCTCCGTAGATTCCTCCAAGTATTCCTCCTGGAATGTTTCTGGATATTCTTTCAGGAGTTCCTTAGTATATGCCTCCAGGAATTAGGAATTTCTCCGGATAATCACCCTGGCCCTGGATTTTTTTTTATTTAGAAATTAGGTTAAACGCCAAACCGTTGTAAGCAAAGGTGACGTAGGACTTCGTAGCTATACGAAATGGATGGTATTTGTCATCATAGTTTGTGTCTTTTGAGCAAACAGCTCGGAGGAGGTCAATCTAATGAAGAAGCCGAACAGCAGCTCCCAGTTGGATGGACTTTGAGTCTCCAACCGTGGAAAAGGGATTGCAAAGCATCACATCCCCAGAACCAGCGGTTGGCCGAAAAAAAAACGTTTCCATGGTGGAATCCTACTGTCCGTTCAGCCGTCAAACTCTGTGGCAATAAAATGCGTGCTCTTCAGAAAGTTGCTAAGGGGGAACGTAAGGATTCCATTCAGCTTGCGGAGTTCCAAGCTGCCAGGAATGCATCGAGAGTCGTCATAAACAAGGCCCAACAAGCTAGTTGGGATGAATTCATCTCATCCATCAACCTGGAAATCTCATTAAAAAAACTGTGGGACAAAGTCCATAAATTAAATGGACATAAAAACAACAACCCACAAAAATCCGAATCAATAACCAAATCACCGACAACCCATCGCTAATTTCCGGACATCTTGCTGACCTTTTCATGATCATCATCGGCCAACTTTTCAGATCTGTTGTGTCACTAAAAGCTTCTCAAAAATCCTCCCTTACTTGCTTTGATACTGACAATAACAAGCTATTCAAAAATCTTCCACGCATTGGTAAAACCATCTGGATTAGTTTTCCGATCCCTAAACTCGACAAAAACAAATACAGTGCCGACAGTTACCGTCCTATACAAAGCTGTATCGGGAAGATTTTTGAAAAGATGATCAACAGGTGTCTCATTGCTCTCATGGAGTCCCAAGAACTATTCGACAATAGGCAGTTTGCTTTCCACCCCACAGAAGCACCGAAGAATCTCTTGAGAAATGAGGAATCGCAATGGAGCTTCACGGTCATGACCGGCAACACCCGCTCTGAGGTGAGGAATCAATATAATGGAGATCTCCGAGGCCAGACTCTTCCTGATCTGTATGCAGTCCATGATCGATGACATAATAATCTTTTCCTTCCATAACTTCAAATCACTGGCCAGAAAAAGAATTCAATCCGTCGTTAACACTATCTCCGAATGGGCCGATAAACAGGGCTTCACAATGCCCCCAAAAATTCTAACTCCTATACATCAGCAAGAACAGAAAAGTAGTTGGTAAGCTACCCGATACCACCCTGAAAAACTGTCCCATAAAATTCCAAACATCCCTCAAAATCCTTGGTGTCCACCTGGGCCGCACTCTGGGCTTTGTTCACCATGCCGATACCGTTTGAAGGTCAAACGAAAAGCGCTTGCAACTAGTTGAAGTGATCGGATCCACAATCTCAAGCGGACAAAGGACAACCATCATTCAGATCATGAATGCCTGGGTGTTGCCAAAAATGTTCTACGGTGCAGGCCTTTTTAGTAGAAGTGATGAACGCAGAACCAAAAAACTTCGTCCTCTGTATAACGAAGCTTTCCGCTATGCGTATTCATCACCAGTCCCATCTCGCCCATTATGTCTGAATGTGGTTAACTTCCTTTCGAGCACTTCCTGGCGGTCGGCGATGAGGAGGGCTATCAGATGGCTCAGCCTTGGTGGTCGCAAGGTAGTTCCATTAGTCAATAGAGCAAATAACGTACTCAAATCCTTTACAAACAACGAACTACCTCCCCAACATCAGTTCTGCCCTCCCCACCCTCTGTTCCATATTTAGTGATGAACCGTATTATAGCTTCAAACCTCAACACCCACACTACCGACCATCATATTTAGCGACTGATTTAGCGTCTCGAAGAAATGAACTCCTCCTCCTCAAACCATCCCTGGCTTCAGGAGGCTGAAGGACTGGCTGTGGCCAATAACGCTGCTTTCTGCCGGGAAGCTTGCCCTCAGGCTGTCTCTGTTTCCTCCATGGATACCATGAGATGGTTCAAGGAATCTATTCGAGAGCATTGAGACTCCGAATTGTTCTGGTCAGACAATAAAAACCCGAAATATCGTCACACTCTCTCCCGTCTAAAGAAGATCCATAAAGTACGTCACGCAAAAATCGGCGATTTTCAACCCCCGTTTCCCCTTCGTCTCACTTTTTGTATTCAACCTCTCCCTCCCCCCTTAGAGCGTGACGTACTTTTTGGATGCCCCCCTACGAATCGGTCACACCCGCCCTACTCATAGCTGCATACTCAATAAAAACGAACCCCAATTCTGTGCCACTTGCAATACTCCCCTAGTAAACTCCCATTTCCTATCAGAATGTTACGCTTATGCAACGCAACGCTTGACTTTAAACTTGAGTAGCACATCCGTAGAGATACTTTCGCCACCAATGGATTGAATTCCTGAAGGACACCGACTTGATCGACCAGCTGTGAGCATCAACTTTTGGGGATGAATGACCTTCTAGTTTAATATCCCTCAAAAACAAACCAACAACCACCACGCGTGCTATTTTGATCGAGATTCCGCAGAGAGTGGGCCACTCTCCCGGAACCGAAGTATCTCGGAGAGACTGACAAATTGTAAGTGAAATACCCCAACTCCAAACTCACGGTTTGAAACCGACCCATCCGTAAACCTTTGTTCAAGATTTCTGTATTGGTCAAGCAAGAGTTCTGCCATCGAACTTCTAAGTGTCTCTGAATTGTCTTCTCTGTGAAATTGTTGCATTGTCTATGGTGGCTGAAAAGGAGTGGATAGTTGATTGGAAGAGTGGTAAGGTTTTAGAACCACATTACGCGGACATTTGCTACCCACGAATGAGTACGATAACCTTCCCAACAGATGGCTTCTATTTTTTATTATTTATTCCTTTATTTATTTGTTAAGTCACGTGTGTTACTTAACCGCTACTGTGCGGAGATCTACTGGGATATTCTGCTGTGCAGAATCCACACAGAATCTATTTTTAGATTTCCATTATCATCATTGTTGTCGTTGCCAGTCCATCTAATCGTGAGTCCATTGTGTCCGTTTGTCCATGTCGTGCATCCAATGATCCTAGCATTATTGTTCGTTTGCCGTTTTTATCCGGGTACGTTGGAGGAATTCCTTCTAGAAGAACAAGTTGTCAGTCGTCATCAGGCAGCCATGACGATAGGCGCGTCTCCCAATACGCCACCGCATGGACTGCGCATCCAGCGACTGACAAGGGTTTGGTGGAGGGGCTGGGAATCGAGCCCATGACCATTCGCTTATAAAGCGAGCGTATAGCCAACTACGCTACGGGACCCCTTAACAGATGGCTTTTGTTGGTGATAATTCAGAGAATGAAAGTCGCCATGTGACACGAGGAGGATCGAGAATGGGCAGCAAAGTACTCGAGAATGGGCATCCTCTAGCATCTCGGCTGCATACACGTCACACCGACTCTGTAATCGTTGTTCCGGTCCGTTCCGTCGGCTGCCTGCCAGCGAAGCCAACAACGCTTTTACCCCGCCGGCCCAACTATCGCCCGTCGCTTAATACGTCGATCAAATTAAGGAATAAGATTTTCGTAGCGGTGAGAAGATATTGGGTATCTTATTTCGTCCGGACAAGAAGACTTCCCGTTGCAAAGACAGACAGCTCAGCAAACGAAAGAGGGTGGATGATTGGGGAACTCGGCAAGTCCGGCGAAACTCAGTTCAGTCGCTGTTGTTGTCAGGTACAGACGAAATAGTCGTGCTGTTTAGTGTGTGCAGCCTTTGTGATACTGATATATTGCTGATGGATAAAGCGTACAAAACGGCACATGATCGTTCACTGTACATTAAATTCGTCTCCCGCGATGCAATGGAAGAATCGATGAAGAAGAACACAGGAAGTTTGTGTATACAAGTGGAACGTCGGTAGAGGTGCGATTGGAAATCGCAGGGTCGAATGTGGGTAACGTCTGTGTGTTAGATCTGCCGCCGCAGGTTAGCGATAAAAGCTTATCGCTGGTGTTCGGACTGTTTGGAAAAGTAAGAGAGAAATTTCCCCCGGCATTGGAATTAAGACATCTGTATACTGGAGTTTGAGATGTACATATGGAGGTATGAAAGAGTATTCCTCTATCGATAGATGTAGCCGGCATCAAGGGTATAATTTTCTTCGATGGACTTAGGGATACCTGCTTCCTGTGTCAACTGCTTGACTGTCAGACTCGTGTCGTCAAGTACGTCGGATGAGGACTACATTGAAGCTCCAGAAGAAAATCCGAAATCAGGAATCCAGAAGAAATCGATAGCTCATGAGAAGGTACATCCGGAGAAAAAGGTTCGTAGAAAAAAAAGATGATACACTGAAAGAGTTGGCTGTAGCGATAAAGGAAGCGGTGTTTTATCCACCGGCAAGTCAGCAACCTGCTCAACTAACCGGTTCGGGCTCTGGATCAAATTCCGCTTCTATAACACACCCAAAGAGGAAGTGCGTGCGGAGATCGTATAATTAATAGTATTTTATATTTTTGTAACAATACAAAAATTTACTCTTGACTCCGTAGAGTTTTTACAAAACAACTAATCCTAATAAATAAACAAACCGAAAAAAACGTTTAATATCTAGTGGCTATAAGCCTTTGGGAATCTACTGGATAGCCTCTTATTGACATAAGCGATGAAAAACATTTCTCAATATTTCTCTTTTTTTCCCCAGCTTGGTGCCGGATTGACAGAGTCAAATAACTACTCCCTCTGTTCCCTCTTGTCATCTCTTACCTTCTCCTGATGACCAGGGGGAAGCCTTTTTTTATTATTTTGATTTATTTGAAAGGCTCAACCGCTAATAAGCATCACAGAGCCGGATTGCTTTTAATTTGTATAACATATTTCTTCTTATGATTAATTTAACTTTTGCTTCCTCTCGATGGAGCCAATTCACTTTTGCCTGTTACAGCTGCCGCACTTGAGAAACACTGTTCAGGACAAACTTTCTTTTTCTCGTTCGCAATGCGAGCTGACCGCTGTCGCTTCGTTGATCCAGTGATGTCGCTTGAGTTTATTGATTCGGAGCTAGAAGAAATTGAACTATCGTCGCCGTCATCCATATTACCATAGTCGTCATCGGGAGAGGTGCAGTTGTTGCTCACCAATTCAGCAAGAGTACGTTGTTCTGTTTCTTTTGTTTCCTCAGGCCCGTCACGAGAGCTCGAGGATTGAGCGTTGCTTAGTGGAGGGAAGTCTTATGGCTTCTTTTTGTTTCCACCGCAGTACCTTGTGTTTGGTTGGAATTTGTTGGCGTGCACTTTTTTTCGGATGCGCTGCTTGGCCACATAGATGACACGGCGGTTTTTGCCCATTGTATGTGCACAAGCTTTGAAATCCGTTTATTGTGATATAGGACGGTATTGGTTGCTTGAGCCTAATGTGCACCACTCGCACACCGTTAAAGCTGTCGGGGAAGTAATACCTCCATCGTTCTTTTGTAATCGATGTTAACGTCCCGAATTGCCGCATTAAGCCGTCAACGGTGGCATCTGTCACCGTGGGTGTCAGATCATGAACACGAACTGCAGTCAATTCACTATACACATAAACGTGGATAGAAAATTTTTTTTCATCACACCAGAAAAAGTGTTTTAAATTATGCTCCGTTTCGTATCTACAAGCAACTTCAAAACTGCACATTTCGATGCAAACGCACTTGCGGATATTATGAAACTGTATCTGTTTCCCTTCCGATAGTTGCAGTTTAATTTCACTTTCCAGAAACTTGTGTACTTTCGCTGCATCAGGTCGCACGGGAAGTACACTGAAATCGACCACAACCGTATTTGGACGCTCCCGATTCATTGCAACCACTGAGTATTCGTGACGAGATAAGTAACAAAGTGAAAAACACGTCCGATAGGTAGTAGCGCTGGCTGTCAACTGGGGGAAGTATTCAGAGGGCTTTCCTTATGACCCTAAAATAGTACGACGCGTCCCATCTGACCACCACCGATGGGCTCTACGTCCAGGCCGAGTATTGGTTTGCGGAATAGATGACCCCACCTGCGACATCGAGGGCAGTTTTGGGGAAATCAGGATCGTTAGCGGGGTGTTATGTTGTAACGCGGCGTTGGATATTTTTGTCAAAGGACTCCCAGCCGAAGGCATCATAGCATCATTTTGGCCTCTTGGTGATATTGAAGAGAGGCGTTAGCCATGACTTCAATTGGGAAATGGTTGTAATCGTAAAAGTTGGAAGACACCTCCCATTTAAGCACGGGGAGAACGGGACCGGCTAACGTTGGTAGTCGAATGGCCGTTGAGAAAGATGAGTGAACCATCGTTAAGGGGACTAAATCTGTCACCTTGGAAGATTCGAGTAAGGCAACACCACAAGGATCCGAATTTGTACCTCCCCAAGCCGGGTGGTAGGCGTAAACATCTCCTAAGAGAAGGGTGGCAGAAGGGGTGATGTGTCATTCGGCTTTTTAATGCCAGGGTGCGTCCACAAGGGAGGTACTAATTCACCAGACTAATAGGAACTGGGAAGTTGTCGCTTAACTGAGTTACGTTAAAGGGAAACTACTGATGAATTCCGATCAGCAAGAAATACCAGGTGCTGATACCTACCGCCAAATCACAAATACTTCATTGGAAATGATATTAACACATAAATAAGAAAACGTCCCAAATTTCGTAAGTGTCTTACCAACTAAAAATGGTAGTATAAAAATTGAACAAAAATCACCTTAAGTTTTAAAAGTATTGGAATTTTGGCAGTACAGCAAGAAATTTAATAAAAAAAAGCAAATTCATAGGTATTTGACGTGTACAAAGATTTTTTTAATAGAATTTGCGTTTCAAATGTTTTGTCGCAGAAGCTTAAAAAAACATAGTTTCAAATATATTCTATAGCAGAATTTAAAAAAAATCACAAATCAATTAGATTTATTTTATGCAAAACTAAAGAACTAATCAAGTAAACGGAACCATATTTGGTATCTGAGCGGTTTTGAAGACAAGAAATATTTCTGTTGTGGTTCGACACGCTCCCATAAAGAATCCATTTAGTAAAAAAAGACAGGAACACCGTTTTCGACCAGAGGTCGTACAGACTGAACAATTAACACCTAGAGACAACGGACAGGACACATTACACCCAGTGGACCAGAGGAGAATTTTTCAATCACGAAAAGTTTCCTCTTTACCGGGGCGGGAATCGAACCCACACTCCCTAGCACATGCGTCTAGACGATTGATGTCGCTAACCGCACGGCCACGAAGCCCACAACCATTTCTGAAAAAAAAAAAACAAATGTAAAAAATAGAGAATTTATCAATTTTAGGCGAGACGAAGTTCGTCGGGTCTGCTAGTCTTAAATTGAGAAAAATATCCTTTTCGTATATTTAAAATATTCATAGCTAATTCATAATTTCGAGTTGGAAGTTTAATGTTCTTACCCAGGAGGTTTGGGTTGAAGATCTTGCATTTAAAAACTGTATAAACGTGCAATTAACACAAACAGTAGTGAGGCGACATTATCTCGTTTGGTGATGATAAGATGGCAAAATCTATTTTAATCATTTGTAGTACATTGCAAAGCCATAATTTTCTTTTATGTTTCATATACATTTTGTTTCATATGGAACTATTTGATTTTATTTGTAAATTTTTTATGTAGTTCCCGAAAAGTCATTGGTGGGATAAAGCCACAATGAATATTGATGAGTTCGTCAGATTGCTTTAAAATTTGGAAAAGTACCATGGATGATTTTTGTTTGTGCGTCTATATTGAAGATTTTCAATTCAATCAAAACAAACGATTTCAGTTCGTTTCCTATCACCTTCCATTGATACAAAATTGGTAAAAAAGTGCACTTTTTCGGACCCGGCAAACATCATCGTTGGCAGCATCGACGCATCGTAGGTCCAGGATTCTTCAGCCCCCTCCCTCTGTGCATGTGTCTCCACCGATGAGTGAAACGTTTGTCCGGCGGGAATCGTTGGTACCACCATCGTCGGCGGCGTTGTTGGTTGCCGTTCTCCGGGGACAATCTAGTGCAAATAAAGCGCGAGATATGCTCATGAACGGTCGGTCCAGCCGTCACGTTATAGGTTCGAGTCGGACAAGCAAAGACCCAAAAAGCTGATGCACGCCGCCCAGCAAGCGCACAGACGAGACCAAAACAGAGAAAGGAAAGTGAGATAGTGAGAGCAGTGCCTATTTGTTCGATAAACAACGTTGTTTGATCTAGAGTCGATTTTTGTTTGATTTCTTCATGAAAGCATCTCCAAGTGCAGCAGAAACAGCATGGCGGGAGACAGAGAAAGTTCGATAAGCCAGCTGATAGCAGCCCTAGGAGACAGCAAGAACACAGTAGGGTGTGATAAGAGCCACGTCGATGATGATGAGAAGGCGCGGACGAAGCCGATTGGGGTAGTTGTTCAATGTTCATAAAGTCCGTGACATTGGCATTGAAGGGAGCTATGTTGACAATGGAAATCAGTGTCGTTGCCAGCAGCAATTGGAGTAGAATACGAGAGTCGTTGAAATTGCAGAATGAGAAATCTATTGAAATGTTTTACCTATCCGACAAATGTGAGATGAACAAATGTAATGAAAGTGACTGCAGTATGCGACAATCAACAAAACTCACTTAGGCAAAACACGAACTATGCCTCTAATGATCAAAATTTCTAGAACCAATTTGTGCCCGTGTGAGGCAACAAGATTGTGTTACTGGCATCTGCAATTCAACGAAAATGCTACCGTGAGGGATGTTCATTGTTCCTGTTTTGATATTTGATTCCATTTGCAGTTACTATTCAATGTATATCATAATCAATATGTTGGGAAATGCTAGTAACTTTTCATTATTGCCTTTTGAACGCTTAAAATTTTCATTCCAATCCTTTCTCCCGATGCAACAAAGTAGAGTCATAATATTAAATGTAGACTTCACATATCTTCAAATTACGCGCACAAATTTTAAAAAATATAAGAACGCAACAACAAAATACAAAAACGGATGTACTACAAACATTCTTAAGCTAGTTTACATCCCCTGTCCATAACTTCATATCACTACGGTAATTTCCAGTCGAAACGTGCAACACCAGGCATCACTCATGAACCAGAAGAACGGGAGCCTATATTTGCTTCGGCAATCAGGACTTTTTGAATTGGCCCCGGAGCTTCATCAATATTTTCCGACATTGATTGCAACAAGCTCCTGTAGCTCACGTTGCGCTACAAAGAGCGCCTAATGTTGATGGGACATCGGGTCTGCCTATATACGAGCTCGTTACCCCAGTCAATATCGACACCTTTCTGTTTCCCGTTTAGGGCAGCCCTCTTCAGCACCGGCACCGACCGGTATGACGATGAAATTGTACTGGCAGCATAATCAGCATCAAGTTCAATTGTTTGACCGGTTCGCTAATTAAAAGTCGCAATGGTCACCTGACTTACAAACATTGGAAATGTGCCCCCGTAATGGAAAATGTGGAAACGAACATTTCACACTTGAGTGAATGGAAACTTTCTTATAACAGATCACGAGGGTTTCAGTTCGCCGCAGAGAAAAAGGACCTCGAATCATCGCGCCATCGCTATCAAAGTTGGTGACGGACGGCATTGAAGCAGGTCGTTTCATTAGTGGCAAATTGATGTCAATTAAATTTGTTTGATTACTCGTGTAGCTCTGAATTCGATCCGTCTCGAATCACGGTGCGGCTGGCAACGGTCGATGTTTGAAAGTTAAAAAAGCTCCTTTGTTCTCTGGCATACGAATAACAAGTGATAATGAAAATTGGAAAATCAAATTAAAAGTTCTTTCCCTGATGGACTCAAGTCTGCCTTCGATTATCCGGCGAATACTTTTTTTGTCAGGTAGAGATGAGTAACTCGTGTACCTTTGGAATACTAATTACGCGATTTGTGGCTTGGAGAGTAATTGAAGAACATCAAATTGAGTGTGACCAAAGTGTCATGAATTGATCCGTGATGTGAAAATGGATAGATAGTTTTTATTCTCAACATGATGACAACTGCCAATATCTGATTTGTGAATATAAGTTTATATATTTCTCGGCTGAACAATCAGCGACTGTCAAGCGAGGGCGTTGTAAAGCAATTCGCTCATGAGCTCGACGAACCAATTGGACACGTTGGGGCATCAAGATCAACACATCGACCGCAGAAGTACTTGGTACCACACAAGGAAAATAAAGAAAGGCTGGTTTGATGTGGAATGAAAAAGGCAAATCAGGAGTCGCATGCTCGTATCGGCTACATGTTATTAAAGAACAATATAAAGAACACGTCATTTAAAGTTTGTATGAAAATTACTGTGACCCTTTTTTGAAAGACCATTCCGTGAGATGGCCCATAAACTATTTAAAAATCATCAACACTTTGACTATATAAAATACTTCCTAAGCTGGACGGTATTTGTTGTTGCGAAGCAAATTCAAGAAGAAAACAAAAATGGTCATTATCAATATTGATGATTGTTAAGATGAGCTGGTAGTTTTTGCGAAACTGGTAACACTGGCAATGCCATATGCTTCCATACAGAAGCAATTATGCTGAATTGAAACTAGATTGTAAGTTTTTTCATTAATATGTTATGTTTATAAGTTATTAATAATAAATAAATTCTAGCTTTGAAGCTGTGTAAAATGAAGCACACTGCTGTCAAAAGAGTTTCATTCGCACCACACAAAAAACCATCGCAACATTGTTTTATGTCTTTAAGGTGAAGGTGGGTTGAGTACCAAAACAAAGCTTTGAAAGTATTGGTACAATACAAACTGTCATATACTGTGTGTATACTGGTGTCGTATTTATGAAAAAACAAAGAATATTAGTAGGGTGGTTCAAAAAACGACCCAGCTCCACCACGCTCACTTGATTCTGTCCCATGCTCCGAGTGTCCTCCAAAAGCCGATTGGAACAAAAACTGATTGAGAACAAGCCGATTTAAGTTTGTATGAAAACTATTATGGGAAACTAAACCATTCATTACACTGGCTACAGCTCCTCCCCTCCAAACGCTGGCGAAAAGAGAACCCACATAGCTGAAAGCAACATTCCAGAGACTTCACTGAACGCGTGCTTAGGAAAGATCCGTTGAAATAGCATTTTATGCTCCGCTCACCCCCATGTCACACTTTTTGTATGAAGTATCTGCTCCTGGTGAGATAGATATGTATCACAGAAAAATCTGGCTATTTTGTTGAATTACACAAACACAATGTCAGCGGAACGGAAACGGCAAATTTGACGGAAAATATATGAACTAACTGTCATTTTTGCCGTTTCCGTTCCGCCGACATTGTATTTGGGGCTTTATTATCATGCTAAAGATTTGCAACCTCGATTAAAATCGACTCCCAACTATTAGAACGTCCATTTAATATGCATTGTCTAGGGAGTTAAAGTTCTTGAATTTCATCCAGTCATATGGTCTTCCCCTCACAAGCGCCCAATCACGGAGTGCCACAATCAGAATAATGTAAAATTCAACCTCGCCATATCAACTGCCATACAAACCTGAAACGACCTGAGCACGGTAAGCCCCTATTCAAACCAACCGAAACCAGCGAACGACACCCAAAATATGAAACATAATCGACTGAGCGCGGCGGAGCAAAATCAGTTTTGAGCCACCCTGTTTATTAGTTTGCTGCTATCGGTACCGGTGTTTACATTCGCTCCGCGATCAGTTTTTAGTCGTTTTTTTCGAACAAAAATAGCAGTTTTTATTAAGTTTTCGCGTCAAACAAGTGACTGATTTCATAAAGTGATGTTTCATTTGCATTCCATCAACATTTCGGGCTGCTCAAGTGCGGAGAAGTGTGTAAAAAAAAGATTTTTTCAATGCCCTTTGAGAAGAAGTGGATTGCAGTGATAAACCAAAAAAACCGCGGACGGCAGTTAAATTGGCACGAAACTGCTGGTTTAGGCTATATTTCGAGCCGAAATGCATAGAACTTTTTGAAGAAACATGTTAATTATCACGGGAAGTACATAAATATACTGTGAACAGGTTAGTAATCTGAATATTAAAATTTTATTCGATGCTGTTCGATGCATTCGCATGTTGGTGGGAGAGGAGTGAGGGAGGTGTGGGGTTGACCCGTGGAAGGTCCGGTGCCATATTGACTGCCATCGTGGTACTCTTCCAACTATGTCCTTAAGTTTCCCACGATTCAGTATTTCCTTAGAAACTTTTCTTGCAAGCATCAAATCATTTCGCAACAATAACGACCTGTGTCCTTGTAAAATTTCCTTTGTTGCCGATGTACTCATATGTTTTTAGAGCTTAATGGGAAGCGTTGGGGAACGGTATTCCATAAAAGGTACTGGTTTCATAGTGATTTCCAAAAAATGAGAATGTTAGTATTGAAGAACAACACGAAATTGAAATCGCAGTTATTTTGCCTAAAGGTAGCCTCACACCACGGGAATTTGGTCCGCGGATTTTTCCCCCATTTTTTTTTACATATGCGATGTTTTCGGGATTTGGGCACGGAAAATTAAAATCCCGGCCCCATTTAAAATGCACGGGAATGAAAATCCGGCGAAAAATTTATCCGAGGTGTAACGTAGTCTTAACGTCCACCCAGGAACGGCTTGGCTGATAGCCTATCTTGGTTACCAGGTCCTAAGCCCTGGTAAAGGAGGAAGGTTGCGATGGCTGTTATTCATGGCCATCGTGTAAAGCAAAAATGGATAAACCCCAATGCCAAGGTGTCATGCGACCCGTGCCGAGGGCTGAATGGTTGAGGGGGTTCTAAACATGCTCAACCGCGAACGGAGCCTGGGGTGCACCGGGGCGAACACCCCAGTAAGCAGCCCTTACTGCACTACGGCGGGGCACTGGTGCAGCGGACATTTATTTCCCTAGCTACTCGTGGGACCAAAAATGAGTACAAATTCTACAAACAACCCTCAAGGTGACGACTGCCTCTCTCAGTCGTGTGAGAGCGAAGTGGAGAATACTCTGAGTCAGCTTGGCCTTACCGAAGACCAGCTACTCAGTAGTTCGCAGGAGAAGATGAAAATATCCTGCCCCTCAACGCCTATCTCCCGGAGCAGCACATGTTTCGACAAAGCTGATCCAGATCTACAACCCCCCTCATCGACCGACTCCAACCAGTTGGACATGGAAGATAACGAAGATGATGGTATAAGGATCATCATCAACCCCCAAAAATCTTTAGCAAGTAGCAAAGGATCCAAAGATAACAAGGGTTCTACAGAAGCCAAGGGTGCTCCGAGAAAGAAAATCCCCACACTCACACGCTCGCAGAGGAAGCAGCTTAGAACTCTCCGGGAGAAGGGAAAATACCGGAATGAGGCCTTGTCCATAATCCTGAATAAGGAGAGCGAGCCCACTTCCTCAAAACGCTCGAGAAACGACCTAGACAAATCCGCCACAGAGGACCCCAAACAAAAAAGGGTGAAGCACCATCTGGATCCGAGAGAGCGCGCCCAACAGTCCTCAAACCGCGCGCCTCAGAAAAACGTGTCTGGACAACAAAACCCACCCATGAGGAAAACAGCTGGTATCAGCTACAGTGATATGGCCAAAAGCGTGAAGGTCGGGATAATACCCAAAGACTTTCCCACCGTCCAACTCACTACAGCCCAGCTAGACCTTCTACAAGAAACACTCCTGCTCAGAGTAGTTCAACAGCGAAACGAGCCAATAAAACCCAAATTCAACAACCTCATCTACAAGTCCGGTTACATGGTTCTAATCTGTAAGGATCAAGAGACTGCTGAGTGGTTAAAGAGAATATCCCCATCCATGAAACCCTGGGAAGGTGCAGAGCTGATGGCAATGGACGAAGTGGCGATTCCACGTCCAGAGATGATCAGAGCATTCTTCCCACAAAGCTCCAGCTATGATGACGACCGAATAAAGGCTCTCATAGAAAGCCAAAATGACATCACAACAACTAATTGGCGTATTGTGAAACGATCCATTCTGAAAGATATTCATGTTGAATGGATCTCCACAGTAGAGGGTGCGTCGATGGAAAAGTTGAAGAAGTCCAAATACACCCTCAACTACCGATTTGGTGAAATCCAACTAAGGAAGATTACAGATCAACCGACTGCCGCTACCGCCAATCCGACTGGAAGGCCGACCCAAGAGCAATCTGAGGAGGCCTCCTGTTCAAGGCGAGGTTCGGCTAACTGGAAGGCCGACCCAAGAGAAATCTGAGGAAGCCTCCGGTTCGGGCGAGGTTAGTAAATCTCACCCCAAAAAGCACCATAAAGGCTAGTCTGTCCGCCTCTAAAGGAAAAGCTCGAAGCTTACATGCGACCCCTGCTCTAGTGGTACCAAACCAAAGGTATCTAAACAGGGCAAAGGGGTGCAAAAGCGACAGTTTGACCACAGAGGCGAAACTGGCGGGCCAGGTTGCTACAGGGAAGAGAGAAAACCCAGACTGTAATACCAAACGACATCCTGATGATCCGCAACATCCAAAGCCGGACAGTCGTCGTCCGGAAAAAGCGGGAACCCCGGAAATGGCGACTAAAGTTCTGCAAGTGAACCTCCACCATGCTGAGAGCGCCACGGGTGTGCTCTGTCGGAGGTTCACCAAAGAGAATTTAACCGTGGCCCTCATTCAAGAGCCATGGGTCAATAAATCCAGAATACAAGGTATTCCACAACACTCATGTAAGTTGGTATATGATGACAGCCAGCTTTCTCCTAGAGCGGCTATTTTATTACATAACAACTGTAAATACTTTCCAATTTCAGAATTCATAAAGGGACATCGTAGCGGTCAGGATGGAGGTACCTTCCGCCAGAGGGAGTAGAGAGATCTTGGTGGTCTCGGCATACTTCCCAGGTGACGTGGACGAAATCCCTCCTCCAGAAATAGCTGCGCTCGTAGCCTACAGCCACCGACACAACATCCCCTTCGTCATAGGGTGCGACGCAAATGCACATCACACCGTATGGGGAAGTACCAATATAAACACCAGAGGTGAGTACCTGTTACAGTTTCTCTCTTCCAAGAACATTGACATTTGTAATGTTGGTGACAAGCCCACGTTTGAAAACTCCATTCGTCAGGAAGTTTTGGACTTGACTCTATGTAGTCGGTCTATCTCTGATAAAATAAAAACTGGCATGTTTCTGAAGAAATATCAATGTCAGACCATAAACACATCATCTTCGAATGGGAAGGGGTCTAACGATGGAAAAACGTTTAAAGATCCTAAGAAAACTGATTGGGAATCCTACTCAGCTATCCTACGATCCGAAGAGTACATCATAGAAAGTCACATCAAGTCCATAACACAATTGGAAGATGCGTCCAAATCCATTAAACACAAAACCCTTAACGCCTACCAAGAGAGCTGTCCAACTAAATCAACTAGTTCGAGTAGAGACGTTCCATGGTGGAATAAAACTCTTGAGAAGCTTAGGAAAACTGCGCGTAGGGAGTTCAATCGTGCTAAGCGAACCGGCGATTGGAGCCTATACAGAAAGGCCCTGACGAACTACAACAAAGAAATAAGGTCAGCCAAACGGAAATCGTGGATTCTAATGTGTGAAAGCATAGAGAATACACCCGTAGTGGCCAGACTCCAAAAAACTCTTTCAAAAGACCACTCCAATGATGTGGGTAGCCTCCGAAAGACGGATGGTTCGCTCACTGTAGAGCCTAGCGATACACTGAGCGAATTGTTAAAGATCCACTTCCCTGATTCAATCCCTGAGTCGAGCATCGGCGACCAAGGCACTGGAATTGCTGTCTCAGATCCACAAGAGATCCAATCATGGGAAACAATCATGTGGTTGGCTTCATAAAGCTAGTCTCGCCAGAATGGGGGAGTCACATACTGTAACTCAGGATCTCTATTCATCAATAATAGATGGTCTTGAGTTCAGTCGATACCAAGGTATCTCAGTGACAAACATGTTACTGAGATAACTTGCGTATTTCACAGTAAAAGGGTATATCACAATAGTCCTAAAATCTGGACGCAGTGATCTTCACCCGACAAACGAGGAAAAAAAAAAAAAAAAGATAGTTTCCAAGCTATCAGCCAAGCCATTCCTGGATGGACGTTAGGCAAAATAATGATTTCAATTTCGTGTTGTTCTTCAATGGCACCCTGCTTACTTTTCAACTTCTATATACGATTTCATACTTGTCGCTCGCTTGCGATAACTTTCAATTCTATGTTTCATCGTGCTTTGTGAAGATGCTCCCTTCCACTTTGAGCTTAGGTAGTTCGATCTCACCGATAAACGCCAATGAAAATCTATCAATAAGAAAGTGTTTTAGTAATTCCTTTAATCATATCTTTTGGATGCCCATCGAGATGATTTCATCTATATTCATTCAAGAATTCATCTAAAAATGTTTACAGTGATTCAAACCAGGAAATCCTTTTGAAAAAATTCTAGAAATTTCTTTAACAATTTTTTAGAGTTTTTTTTTAAGAACTCCTCCAGGAAATCCATTGGGAAAAAAATCAGAAATTTCATCTAAAATTCCCCCATGAGTTTGTTCTGTAATTTCCATAAGAATTTAACCAGTAGTTTTTTTTTATTCGGGAACTTCTTAAAGAAATCCTTTCCAAGATATCTTTTAAGAACTCTTTTGAGTACTCCCATTAAAAATCCGTCGTGAATTCCAGCTGGAGGAATACATTGGAGCAGTTTTTTTTTATTATACCTTAAGTAATTCCTGGAATTCGGACAAAAAACCGAAACAATTCTTAGAGAAATTTTTTGGGAAATCTAAAAGAGATTTATCTTGGGATTTATATAACAACTATGCTTAATGTAATTTCAAGTATGAACACTTTCACTTAAACTCGAAATTAGGTCATTCATTTCATTGAAAACATCAAAGATCTGAAAATTTACGGACGTTTCGTTAATATTTCGCATGTTAATATGAAACTGTAAATAAAATGACTGAATTTCAATGATTTTTTAATAATTTACTGATAACTGGGAAAAATATCACCAATGAAAATGTAAAAAAGCTGTAGTACACCCAAAAAATTCTGCACGTTGTTTCCACCTGAAAAAGTACGTAGATTTTTTCCACCTGAAATTCACGTAACTTTTACCTGATTTTTCGATAGAATTTTCATTCTACGTTAAAATCAGGTAAGTTCTACCTGAGTTTTGGATAGAATTCACCGGACACATAAGTTTCACCTGAATTTTCTGAAGCATTTGCAGTTACGTGTGCACGTAAAATGTACCTGAAAATTCAAGTGGAAACAACGTTTAGATTATTTGGAGTGTACCTATTTCTATTAAATACTAAGCTGAAAATCGGTAAAAGGCAAACAACTTCAAAAATCATGGAGGCAACTGAGATTAAATGAGTAAGTATATTTCCCGAAGAATTTTAATAGAACTTTTGTAGGAATACCTGGAGGAACTCTCCGGAGAATTCCTGGAGAAGCTTCACGAAGAATTCTTGGGGGAATATCACAACTAATTTTTTAGGAACCTAAGGAAGAATTCCTCAAAGAAATTCCGAAACTTCAGAAGGAAATCACGAAGGAACTTCAGGAGGAATTCCTGGAGGAGCTACGGGAGGAACTTCCGAAGAAATTTTTTGAAAAGATTCCTGAAGAAGTGCTGGAGGAATTTGAAAGGAATTTGTTAGGAGTTCCGTTAAGAATTCTTAGAGAAACCTTCCGAGGAATTCCTGGAGAAGCTTCCCGAATAACCTGTAAAGGAAACTCCAAATTTATTCTTGGCGGTACTTTCAGAGGAGTTCCTGAAGGAACTTTAGAAAAAATTCTTGAAGAAACTTCCTGAGGATTAACTGTATAAATAACTTTCCAAAGAAATACTGGAGGAATTTCTGGGAAAATTCCTGAAGGTATTTCCGAAGGAATTCTTGGAGGAACTTGTGAGGAAATTTCTGGAAGAACTCCCGAAGAAATTCCTGAAGGAACTTTCAGAGGAAATCATGGAAGAATTCCTGGAGGAACTTCCGGAGGAATTCCTGGAGGAACTTCCGGAGGAATTCCTGGAGGAACTTCCGGAGGAATTCCTGGAGGAACTTCCGTAGGAATTCCTGGAGGAACTTCCGGAGGAACTTCCGGAGGAATTCCTGGAGGAACTTCCGGAGGAATTCCTGGAGGAACTTGCGGAGGAATTCCTGGAGGAACTTGCGGAGGAATTCCTGGAGGAACTTGCGGAGGAATTCCTGGAGGAACTTCCGGAGGAATTCCTGGAGGAACTTCCGGAGGAATTCCTGGAGGAACTTCCGGAGGAATTCCTGGAGGAACTTCCGGAGGAATTCCTGGAGGAACTTCCGGAGGAATTCCTGGAGGAACTTCCGGAGGAATTCCTGGAGGAACTTCCGGAGGAACTCCTGGAGGAACTTCCGGAGGAATTCCTGGAGGAGCTTGCGGAGGAATTCCTGGAGGAACTTCCGGAGGAATTCCTGGAGGAACTTCCGGAGGAATTCCTGGAGGAACTTCCGGAGGAATTCCTGGAGGAACTTCCGGAGGAATTCCTGGAGGAACTTCCGGAGGAATTCCTGGAGGAACTTCCGGAGGAATTCCTGGAGGAACTTCCGGAGGAATTCCTGGAGGAACTTCCGGAGGAATTCCTGGAGGAACTTCCGGAGGAATTCCTGGAGGAACTTCCGGAGGAATTCCTGGAGGAACTTCCGGAGGAATTCCTGAAGGAACTTCCGGAGGAGTTCAAAGAGGAATTAATGGAGGAACTTCTGGAGAAATCCCTGGAGGAAGTTCCGGAGGGATTCCTGGAGGAAATTCCAGAGGAATTCCTGGAGGAACATCCAGATAAATTCTTGGCGGAGCTCCCGGAGGAATTCCTGGCAGAACTTCCGGAAGAATTGCTGGAAAAACTTCCGGAGGAATTCCTGGAGAAACTTCCGGAAAAATTTCTGGAGAAACTTCCGGAGTAATTCCTGGAGGAAATTCTGGAGGAATTCCCGGAGGAACTTCCGGAGGAATTCCCGGAGGAACTTCCGGAGGAATTCCTGGAGCAACTTCAGGAAGAATTCCTGGAGGAACTTCCGGAGGAATTCCTGGAGGAACTTCAGGAAGAATTCCTGGAGGAACTTCCGGAGGAATTCCTGGAGGAACTTCCGGAGGAATTCCTGGAGGAACTTCCGGAGGAATTCCTGGAGGAACTTCCGGAGGAATTCCTGGAGGAACTTCCGGAGGAATTCCTGGAGGAACTTCCGGAGGAATTCCTGGAGGAACTTCCGGAGGAATTCCTGGAGGAACTTCCGGAGGAATTCCTGGAGGAACTTCCGGAGGAATTCCTGGAGGAACTTCCGGAGGAATTCCTGGAGGAACTTCCGGAGGAATTCCTGGAGGAACTTCCGGAGGAATTCCTGGAGGAACTTCCGGAGGAATTCCTGGAGGAACTTCCGGAGGAATTCCTGGAGGAACTTCCGGAGGAATTCCTGGAGGAACTTCCGGAGGAATTCCTGGAGGAACTTCCGGAGGAATTCCTGGAGGAACTTCCGGAGGAATTCCTGGAGGAACTTCCGGAGGAATTCCTGGAGGAACTTCCGGAGGAATTCCTGGAGGAACTTCGGAGGAATTCCTGGAGGAACTTCCGGAGGAATTCCTGGAGGAACTTCGGAGGAATTCCTGGAGGAACTTCGGAGGAATTCCTGGAGGAACTTCCGGAGGAATTCCTGGAGGAACTTCCGGAGGAATTCCTGGAGGAACTTCCGGAGGAATTCCTGGAGGAACTTCCGGAGGAATTCCTGGAGGAACTTCCGGAGGAATTCCTGGAGGAACTTCCGGAGGAATTCCTGGAGGAACTTCCGGAGGAATTCCTGGAGGAACTTCCGGAGGAATTCCTGGAGGAACTTCCGGAGGAATTCCTGGAGGAACTTCGGAGGAATTCCTGGAGGAACTTCCGGAGGAATTCCTGGAGGAACTTCCGGAGGAATTCCTGGAGGAACTTCGGAGGAATTCCTGGAGGAACTTCCGGAGGAATTCCTGGAGGAACTTCCGGAGGAATTCCTGGAGGAACTTCCGGAGGAATTCCTGGAGGAACTTGCGGAGGAATTCCTGGAGGAACTTCCGGTGGAATTCATGGAGGAACTTCCGGAGGAATTCCTGGAGGAACTTCCGGAGGAATTCCTGGAGGAACTTCCGGAGGAATTCCTGGAGGAACTTCCGGAGGAATTCCTGGAGGAACTTCCGGAGGAATTCCTGGAGGAACTTCCGGAGGAATTCCTGGAGGAACTTCCGGAGGAATTCCTGGAGGAACTTCCGGAGGAATTCCTGGAGGAACTTCCGGTGGAATTCCTGGAGGAACTTCCGGAGGAATTCCTGGAGGAACTTCCGAAGTAACTGGAGGAGCTTACTTATGAGGAATTCCCGGAGGAACTTCCGAAGGAATTCCGGGAGTAACTGCCGGAGGAATTCCTGGAGGAACTTCCGGTGGAATTCCTGGAGGAACTTCCGGAGGAATTCCTGGAGGAACTTCCGGAGGAATTCCTGGAGGAACTTCCGGAGGAATTCCTGGAGGAACTTGGAAGGAATTCCTTGAGGAACTTCCGGAGGAATTCCTGGAGGAACTTCCGGAGGAATTCCTGGAGGAACTTCCGGAGGAATTCCTGGAGGAACTTCCGGAGGAATTCCTGGAGGAACTTCCGGAGGAATTCCTGGAGGAACTTCCGGAGGAATTCCTGGAGGAACTTCCGGAGGAATTCCTGGAGGAACTTCCGGAGGAATTCCTGGAGGAACTTCCGGAGGAATTCCTGGAGGAACTTCCGGAGGAATTCCTGGAGGAACTTCCGGAGGAATTCCTGGAGGAACTTCCGGAGGAATTCCTGGAGGAACTTCCGGAGGGATTCCTGGAGGATTTTCCGGAAGAATTCCTGGAAGAATGTCCGGAGGAATTCCTGGAGGAATTTCCGGAGGAATTCCTGGAGGAATTTCTGGAGGAATTCTTGGAGGAACTTCCGGAGGAATTCTTGGAGGAACTTCCGGAGGAACTTCTGAAAGAACTTCCGGAGGAGTTCCTGGAATAACTTCTTTTGGAATTTCTGGAGGAACTTCTTGAGAAATTTCTGAAGGAACTTCTTGAGTAATTTCAGAAGTACTTTTGTAGAAATTCCTGAAGGAACTTCCAGATGAATTTTTGAAGGAACTTCCTAGAGGTATTTTCAGTGGAATATCTGGAGGCATGTCCAGAGGTATTTCTTGATGAACTTGCTAACGAACTTGTGAAGGAGCTTCCTGAGGAATTCGTTGAACTTTAAAAAAAAAACTCCGGGGAAATTTCTGCGCTTTAAACTATTTCACGCTGACCCACCCCACCGCGCCGTCATCGTCGATTTCTAAAGGCGTGACGCCGCCACGCTGCCGCCGCTGGCTGATCTATCACGACGCCGCCGTTAAAATTTCAATCGGCACACAGGTCTGCTCGACATTAATTTGTCGATTTTCGGAGCGGCACTATGTGAATTTCGAATGTCTTTAATTCTCCTTCGGTTACACTTTTTCAATGGATTGGATTGGATGAACTTCTATTGGCTAAGTATCGAGCCCAGTTGTCTTGGTAGAGCAGTTGGTTTGAAGTCCGAAATGATTTAGAGAATTTAGGACATTCGATTTGGACATTCATAAATCGTAAACCATGCACATTGTCTCTGAGCGCCAGTATGGACACGATGAATTGCTATTGGCTTTGTACCAAGCACAGTTGACTTGAAAGTTCAATTGGTCTGAACTGTAGAATGATTCGGAGAACTAAGGATATGCGGTTTGGACATATCTGAATCGTAAATCTTGCGCATGGCCTCTAAGGGCCTGTATGGACACCATGAGCTACTATTGGTTTCGTACCAAGCGTAATTGACCTGGTAGACCAAGGCTCTGACATCCCGAATGGTTTGGAGAGCCTAGAACATCTGTGGAAATATTGTCTTTATTAATAATTGATAATTATTTGCGAGCGTCTTGGTGGAAAATGTTACACGGTTAAAAAAAAGCTTCCTTTTACTTCCACTTATTCGTTTTTTGGTATCTACACAGAAACGTTTTTCATGCACCACTTGTGGACATCTTCAGTGTCTTGTCTTCATTCATTATTCGTCATCTTTAAAATAGTATTGGGTATATTTTTGAGAAAAAAACACAAAACAGCTTTAAAATCGTTCAAAGCACGATAGTCGTGTGCAATTTTCGTCCATATAAAAGTGGCCAACTGACGATCCTTCCTTCGAGGATTACAGGATGCAGGTAATGCTGACCAGCAATCTGTGGTCAGTTTCGGAAAATTTATGAGGACAATTTATGATCCGAGCACTGCACTGTGCACCGAACAGTGTGAGTTTTTTTAGCACTGTCTCTCGCTGGCACTCGGACGCCTCGCTGATTAGTCGCCCCTAACATGGAGTACAGGCACTGTTGTGAGCCGTATCTCCTTGACAAACAGACCCTTGGTGGGTTTGACTTTCAGAAAAATATATTAAGCTCTTTTAGTGGAATGTATTAAACCGTCTAAGACGAATTAAGTACTGTCCATTTAATTCCACTAGTTAATTTTCGTTATCTTTGCAGATACGTATTTCGACCACAACTGTGTGGTCGTCTTCAGTGTCTTGTACTCGACTCGACCAAGTCGAGTCGAGTACAAGACACTGAAGACGACCACACAGTTGTGGTCGAAATACGTATCTGCAAAGATAACGAAAATTAACTAGTGGAATTAAATGGACAGTACTTAATTCGTCTTAGAGGGTTTGACTTTGTTTAGTGTAATTTGAGTGGCACACCATTGCTTTGGTAGAGGCTACTTGTGAATACATGCTGCTTTGTATAGAAGATAACCAGAGTACATTGTCAAACCCCACATCCTAGGCAAGCCTCAAAAATCGCAGTACATAGTCTCCGCTAAACTTTGTTTTGTTATAGGTGTCGAAAAATATGGTTTCGTTTAGAAAGTTGAACTTAGGGGCGATCTATATACCACGTGGAAAATTGGGGAAGAGGTGGTATGGCAAATGTCTTTGGTTCATACGCATTTTTCAAAATTGATATGAACAAGTGTCCACGCGGGGCAACGGGGTATCTGAAACTGATCAAAACCTGTCCACGTGGTTTATAAACAGCCTCTTGAATAAATTAAAGAATCGATGAAGCACATAAAATTTTTTGACGGGAAGGGTTAAGAATTGAGCGCTTTGGAGCATTCTGATTCAAGTCGCCAGTTCTAAAATCAGCCCATGATTGATTGGGTGTTCAAAACTTACTTCATTGAGATGCTCTATGCGGACGAGATGCTCGATGCGGACCCCAAGACATCCGTTAAATTTCGTTTCGCAATATCTATACATATTAAATATTTTAACTGCTTAACTGTTAAATTCTAAAAAATCAGAAGCTAAAGATTTAAAAATAAATTTTAACGTTATGATTTCTCAATACAAGTTGTTCAAACACCATAGCTATAAGCGTTTAAATTCCTAAATCCTAACATGCCCGGGGAAGAAAAAAAAACAATTATAATATAGGCCATAGGGGAAAGGTTCGGCACTTCATCTCATAGCTCCCATTTCCATACGATCAAAAACAAAGTAATGAAAAGGAATTTGATTTATTTTTTTATTTCTGTGATTTTTTTTCAGCATTGAGCACGTATGTTAGCAAAAAGAAGCAACGAGATTGGTGCTGTATTTCATTGTTTTGCGATACGATGAATATATGTTCAGTGAGATGGAAAACGGAATGAATTTGCGAAGATTCATAATAAATTCCCGAATTTTGAAGAACAACGACTCTTAAGCGAAACACAGTTTAATGTACTGGAATGCTTGAAAACCACTTAAACCGGATTGAAATCGAATCGAAATTCGTCGCAACCTACATAAGACTTGCAGAGCTCACGAAAAAAACCGTTCGTTTACAGATTGTTCCGATGTTCATCAGCGTTTATTTCTTTTGTTTGATTTTCCAGAAACTGAAACCACTAAATCGACTTGGGAGACCTTGGAATCTCATCCAAATTAGCTGAAATTTGACTAGAGGGTTATTTTAGCATAAGAATTGTGATGTGGGGTTGACCGCTTGAATTATTGATACTTCTTAAAAACATGAAGCAGTATCAAGAAGGCGAGGGCTGCCTTTACGTTCTTTGAAAACATTTGGAAATTCAGGCAAATTGTCAAATTACTAAAATTCAAATAGAACACAGACATTTTTTTTTATTTTGTTGCATTTAGGCCGATACAAATGTAAAATTTATTTTATGTCGCCCCCCTTCAGTTTTCCAAAAAAAAATGAGGGGGCGAAAAAAAATTTTTTTTTGTGTTGTTTTTATTTTTTTTTAAATTTTGAACATTATGCATCACAAACAGTGATGGTGCGAAATATATCATTTATAGTTCATAAATTTGTCGCCAAGAGTATTTTAATAAAAATACGAGCATATATCTCTATTGGCATAAATATTATATATCCTATCAGGTCACAAATATCAAGGGGACTCTTGCTTACAGATTCCGTTTAAGCTCCTATGCAATATGTGGCCGACCCATTTCCATCCAGGTTCTTAAACATTTTTTTTATTGGTATTTGATGGTTTTTATGTGTTCGATATCCAACTGTAAGGTCGTCAGAATTATAAATTTAAGACATCATCTGCGTTATCTTTGCCTATATACAACAAGTTTCGCGATAGAGTAGTACATTCGAATTTCGGTGCGTGGATGAATCCGGTTGAGTCTCAAAATATTTCGAAAACTCGCAAACGTAGCCAGCCTTTCTAACTCGTGCTTCCATGTCGATCCCAATTTCGCCATCTGATGATATCAAATAGTAAGGGTCTGTCTCATTTGGAGAATTAAACTGAAATTAAACTTAAAAGTGACATTTCAATAATTATCAAATAACCCTGCTCGCAGAGCAAGATTACTTTTGACAGATATCGAATCATTTTGCATCGATGTCTTATTGGAATTGCTGGGTAGCACCAGTTATTCTTGTGACCGGGTTATTTGCTAATTTTCGAATTGTCACTTTTAAGTTTAATTCTCCAATTGAGACAGACCCTAAAGATATTGAAATCCTACGATCATCCGACTACTGAGAAGTTTGAGGGGCTGTTCCAGTTTGACACTCAACTACCTGGTCCTGCTTACGTTGATAGTGAGACCCGCCACAAAGAAGCATACGGTCAGCTCGTTGAGTCCAATTCGCACAAAAGAGCGTCACAGCACTAATATAGTATTTCGTGTTCATTAGCCAAATCAGAGTCGATTAAGGTATGGTACACGGTCAATCGCACCCACCAAGTTCCCATAGATTGAGAAGTAACAGTGGAGATGAAATGCATCCTTGCCTCACATCAGCAACTATTCTAAAGGGGTCTGACAAACTTCTGATCCTATCTGAAAATCCGTTGCATCCTTAGGCCAATTCCAACTTGTTTACCTGCTCCATAATGATTCGGAGCGCGCAAAATATTGCATCATAGTTGCTACAACATTCGCACAGACAACCGATTGACCTTAGATGTAATGCCTTGGATGGCTGCTTTTTGAAGAAAACTTAAAGTCCCAGTTTTCTTCAAAAAGCTGTTCAAACTGCCCGAACTAACTTTTCAGCTGTACAAGTCAGTGAGCTGAATTGAATTGAAGCAATAATCTCCAGTTTCAGCAGCCATCCTTTCTTCATCGGTAGGGAAGTCGACCCATGCCGCCTTTCCTGTCTGCAGCAGCGTCCGACTCCTACTTACAGAGATACAAATCGTTGTGGGATTCGTACTTCGATTTGCTCTTCTACACTCCTCAATCTTCCGACGGGTAATCATAATAATTTCTGTAATCCTGTAATCTATTTGCTGAGTGCGCAGTTCACCAAAGTTGTTCTCGTAGGTTTCGATAAAGCATTCTTCGTCGCCCCCTTCCAGAACATCCACTACCCGTGTTTCAATTGCTTGAACAAACGATCTCTTCACAGCTGGATCATCTAGTTCGTCTATGTTGATTCGTTACCCGAGCATCTCCTCCCATCGCTGAAATCGATCAATGCGTTGCCGGATCTCGCGAGTTAGACGATGATAGTCAAACGCGATGTCAACTAAAAGCTATTCTAAAAAAGTAAGTTGCTGGCTGCAGACGGGAAAGGCGGTTTGACGCCCCGGCCGACGATGGGAAGAAAGTCGAAATAACCGGCGATCATCGCTTACTGCTCGATATTTCACGACGCCTGATTGGAACAAGGACAAGTCCGTGGATGCCAGGGAAAGACGCGACATGTCAGTCACTCACCGATCTAACTGATCAGCTGATAAGTTGCTTGACCTTAGCACAAATTCTTCAAGTTTTGACGACTTATTCTAATTCGGATATAGGAAAAGGTTGACAAGTCTCCGACGACAGCAGGCAGGATTCCGGGTGATCATGTGAGAACCATACTGCCAAGCTTTGCGTCATCCTGGAGCAGGACAATGGATTTCAAGAGTCCCTCTATTTGTTACTGATTGACCATGGAAAAGCCTTCAATCATCTAAATCACAAAAAAAAATCTGCAAGACGTCCCTAGAAGCAAGGGAGGTCTAGACAAAATCCAGGCTCCTGCACAATGGAATCGCTAGCGTAAGGCAAGGATGGATGTATTATATCTCTGTTGCTATTGCCCATCGTAATCGAAGAAATCATTGGCCAATCTACCAGCCCACCACCATAGAACAATCGAATGACCTCGACCCAGATGATGATAATGCTCTACCAATGCAACATCGCTCTACCATGTAGAGTAAACTAAATGACCTGGTCGTACGCTCCCACTCATCAACGTCATTAAGACCAAATCATTGGATGTGAACAACTCCAACTCCACGGTAGACGGACAAACAGTGGAAAGGAGGTCGAAAGAAGGTCGTATGAGCAGAGATCAAATAGATTTGCAAATATTCATCAACCGATGTCTACGTTTTACAGCTCGGACCTGGTAGCCTTACAACTGGATCCCGAATGCTGAGCCCCATCGACTATGCCACCGAAATTCGATATTAACAGCAACTCCACAGTATGAACGAACATAGGCCGACCACGCTCACATAAGAACGGTGACGCGATCTCCAAGCAAGCGCTACACAGGAATTCGGCAGGACATCGCAGAAGAAGCAGAGCAAGAATCTCCTGGCTCTGAAACCCTAACAGAAAAATGAACGCACTAGATCATACTTGGGCCCTAGTCAAGGATGGAGATCTTTTACGTTGTACGTTACGTATTTACTATGTACCCCTAAGGGCCGTTTTTTTAGGCTGCGTGGATTTGGATCCCACTTGATGAATGCCACATGTATATGGTTGCTGACTACTGAGAAGAAAACCAATCAAAGTGTCGTATAGCTAATGTATTGTGTAACTTTGATTAACTATTTTTACAAAGTAATGGAGATTTATTTTAGAACTTGTTTGGAAGAATGTTTTATTTTTTATAAAACACGTGGAACTGTAGCTCTCAAAAATCTAGGTTGTTTTCAGTGTTTCGTACCTTTGCACAGTGTTGGGAAAAACTCAAAATCTCAAAATTCATAAACGATTCAAATCACTCGTGAGTTGAAACGCACCCCACTCAGCACATGCATTGATTTAAAATCGCAAATGAGTTAGTTCGCGCGGGAGCGTTCAATGATTAAGTTTTATGAATGATTTTACCAACACTGTGCATGGAGTAAGGTAAACGAAAAACTGCAACTAGATACCTGAGAAGACATCGCAGATCATGCGGGGGTTTGGAAGCGCCCAGGCAGCAACCGTTGTGCATGAGCCGAAATGACTTCCTTACGACTCTTGCATGAGTGAGTTTAGCGTCCATTGCATCCTCTTTACGGGTTGACCCGAGGTTGTATCTATGTCACCAACAAATAGCATGGCATTCCAATAATTTGAGGAACATGGGCTGATATGACGTGCTCCACCGATTCTGCTTCAGACTTCACATGTCTTCCGTAAAGTCGGAGAAGCCTGCAATTCCAAACCTATGCAAGAAATTTATAAAACAGCCAGGTTCAGACTACACATCTGTGATTTCAAAAGTACATCTGACCATTGCCCTTATTGATTCAACCAGTTTGAGTTTCAGACTTGATTTAAACATAAGTCTCTAATTCTAAAAGTACTTTTAAAAAAATGGTTTTATGGATTCAACGGCACTTTTCCAAAAAGAAAAACAAAAATTTCTAAAGAAATAAGCTCCAGATTTTTTTTTAATTTTATAAAGTTTATGCTAAATTCACAACTGGATAAATATGCTACAAATATTCATATCCTTTGCTTTCTCTCTTCTCTGTGAGGAAGTATTCTCTTCTCTGTGAGGAAGTATTCTCGCACAACATTTTTATCCGGATAGAATGGCGGGTGATAAATTCGTGAGCGCCGACTCGCCGGATAATTTAATTTTAATCCACAAATTTTCCTTCTCGTCGCCTCACCAGATAAATTTTACAAGCATATTTACAAAAATTTAGGACCGCAACGGGATTCGAACCCAAAACAATTTTAAAATGTTTAGAGCGCCCACTATAACCACGCCACCACATGAATTGATTGAAAGCGAAGGGAAAAACTGCTGTATTGAACCTTCTGCTTATCGTGGCGCATCGTCAGATTCAATCAGCTTGGAGAGGCAAAGTAAGCAGCATTTGATTTTCGCGAAACATGGGAAGAAGGATAACAATTTTTCGCACCATCGCTTGTGCCGGAGTTTATCGCACTGTAATTTATCCGGATAAAATGCATGGTGGAGTGATCTGTTGTCGCGTGAGTGAGTGAGAAATCCGAACCCTGCTCTAAAGATTCTTTGCTATCATTTTCCATTAAAATTTCAAATTTTTCATGGATTATTTGCATTTTGAACTTTTTTTTCGTTTCCTTGTTATTTTTTTTATTCCCCCCCTCGTACTTTTCAAGAGCTGTCGGACATAAAATAAATTTAATATTTGTATCGGCCTTATTTTGATTTTTACAAGTTGCCATTCCAAAGAGCTTCATAATTCCTCATTATGCGACATGCATGTTAATGAATGCCTCTCATACAATTTGTTTTCAGATAAGGCACCACGGGCCTCCCTTGATCATGAATATCTATTTGTAATTTCCAACTCATTCAACTGACATACGAATATCACCTTCGAAAACGCCCTGATAAGACCACACCAAAGCTCCCAATGCCGCAGGCGCCGATCCATAGCATGGCTACATGCACTCGACGCTGAAGCGGCCGGCTGAAAAACGCCAAACCGGTATCAGATGAAGCGCATTTCCTCGATTCTGGATTGGACTGTAAACAATCGGATTCGGTGTAGTTCGTATAGCATTCTTTTTTAAAGTAAGGAACGGCAAGGGTGCTGATATCGGTGTTGCATGTTTGTTGCGACCTAGGTTAGTTTTGCCTCGGCGATGATTGGCGGCGGCGACTGCGCGCGGAGCAAGAGCAGGGAAAACTGATAACGGAACTGCTCAACTGCTGGTACCCAATTGGGTAAACAGTGCATTCGTGCGACGACGGGTGACTTCCAGCTAGGACGACAGTCTGACACGTGAGATCAATTCTTATCAATTTTACTGGGATTATGGAGAAAATCACCCCTTCGACGGAACAAATCACTTTTCCGGTGAGCTCTCGGCGTAATCCCGGTGCATGATTGAGACTCGCATGTGATAGATTGCGCTTGGAAGGTAGGAACACTATCCCATTCTCAGACTGGTACGTGGAATGAGGAAAGCTCTTTGAGAGCAATATTCGCATCCTTAAATGCTTGCCTTCAATCTGGTCGTCCCTGACGCAAAGGGCAAGTTAACGAAAGTTGGCTCGTAATACACTCACTTTCGTATATAGTTATGGGGGGTATATTTCGGCAGCACGGGATCTAATCCTGGGACTTTGCTGCAGGTCACGAACTTTTCGAATGGAGTGTCGAGGCGTAGAGTCTGCGATTCAACTTAGAACGACGATGTTAGATATGTGATTTAAAATTTAGCAAAGGCTTCAACTCCAATTTTCTGTGCTCAATGGACTGGCGTATGTCTTCGTTCAACTTCGACGCTGTCTGGCGTCATACTCGGTGGTGCAATGCAGAGCAGCACCGAACGTGGTACGTTAGATCCGCTTCGTGTACATATATGTACAAATCCATTTAATTAAGTGCATACGTCAATATGTACGGGAGCAATAAAATTTCCTGCATATCGGAACGAGAATGAACAGACAAAAGAGTGATAGTGTGGATGGAGCTATCAGATAGTTGCTTGAATCGATGGCAAGGTATGCGAAGCTAAGAGAACCGATGTTGCATATTTGGCAGGACAGTAGAATGCGGTGAAAAGATTTTTTTATGCAAAGCACTTTAAAGAGATACTATGGTAGGTTGGTAAGGTTATCCTTTTCTCCCGATTTTGTTTTCGACTGCTTCTGCTTATCCTCTGAGACTCATTTTAGACTGCTCCAGAAGAGCTCGTTCCTGGGTGGGACAGTAAAAGCATTGTCCCAGCCATGATTTAGTAGATTATTTTATGTTATTATTTTAGCTACAATGCTGTTTGATAAATTTAATTAAGGTTAACTAAAATATTATTTCAACATTAGGCAGTGTAGCTTATATACACACATGAATAAATCTCAAATTTTGAAACATATTCACCGAAATCTCAACAGCAGTGTTCTGATAAATAATTTAACCCGTTTTTGGTGGCCTGTGCAATACATAAAAGTCTTCTCCATTCAGCTCGGTCCATGGCTGCACTGCGCCAACCACGCAGTCTGTGGAGGGTCCGCATATCGCCCTCCACCTGATCGATCCACCTTGCCCGCCGTGCACCTCTCTTTCTTGTTCCCGTCGGATCGTTGTCGAGAACCATTTTCACCGGATTACTGTCCGACATGCTGGCTACGTGTCCGGCCCACCGCAGTCTTCCGATTTTCGCGGTGTGAACGATGGATGGTTCTCCCAGCAACTCGTGGTTCATTCGCCTCCTCTACGTACCGTCCGCTATCTGCTTCCCACCATAGATGGTACGCAGCACTTTCCTTTCGAAAACTCCAAGTGCGCGTTGGTCCTCCACGAGCATCGTTCAGGTCTCGTGTCCGTAGAGAACTACCGGTCTTATAAGCGTTTTGTAGATAGTCAGTTTGGTATGGCGGCGAACTCTATTCGATCGGAGCGTCTTGCGGAGTCCAAAGTACGTACGATTTCCAGCCACGATGCGTCTCCGAATTTCTCTGCTGGTATCGTTATCGCGGTCACCATTCTTCAACCATCTCGATTTCGTCACTACCGATAGAAACTCGTGGTGGGTGGCTTACATTCTCTTGTGAGCCTCTTCCTATCATGTACTTCGTCTTCGACGTGTTGATGACTAGTCCAATCCGTTTAGTTTCGCTTTTCAGTCTAATGTAGGCTTCCTTCATCCTCTCAAAGTTACGTGCCATGATATCAATTTCGTCGGCGAAACCAAATAACTGGACGGACTTCGTGAAAGTCGTACCACTCGTGGCAATCCCTGCCCTTCGTATTACTCTCTCCAAAGCGATGTTGAATAGCAGACACGAAAGACCATCACCTTGCCGTAACCCTCTGCGCGTATCTAAGGGACTCGAGAATGCCCCTGAAACTCGGAGTACGCACATCATCAGATCCATCGTCGCCTTGATTAACCGTATCAGTTTATCAGGAAATCCGTTTTCGTGCATTAGCTGCCATAGCTGGTCCCGATCGATTGTATCATATGCGGCTTTGAAGTCGATAAATAGATGATGTGTGGGCACATTGTATTCGCGATATTTCTGCAATACCGTACGTCACCTGATCCGACGAACACCTGATCCGTGGTAGAGCGTTCACTTATAAATCCCGCCTGATACTGCCCCACGAACTCTCTTGAAATTGGTGTTAGTTGTAGGCATAAAATTTGGGAGAGTATCTTGTAGGCGGCGTTCAGCAATGTGATTGCGTGGTAGTTGCTACAATCCAGCTTATCGCCCTTTTTGTAGATGGGACACACCTCATCCTCCCAAACCTTGGTAATTACCCAGTGCAGCGCTCTAGCCAGAGCCTCACCACCGTGTTTAAACAGCTCTCCCGGTAGTTGGTCAACTCCAGGGGGCTTTGTTGGTTTTCAGCCGGCCGATCTCCTCCTGGATTTCCTGGAGATTCGGAGCTGTAAGTTGCATGTCCTGCGCACGCGCTCCTAGGTTCATTATTTAGGGCCATCAGTGAACAATATTGATTGAAATCGCTGTTATTTTGCCTAACGTCCACCCAGGAACGGCTTGGCTGATAGCGTGGGGACTATCATACCAAGACAGGCAAAATAACAGCGATTTCAACCTGCACATATTGTTCGGCGTTTGAGAACGGTTCTAGTGATCAGTGGCCTATTTTACCTGTCTTGGTATGATAGTCCCCACGCTATCAGCCAAGCCGTTCCTGGGTGGACGTTAGGCAAAATAACAGCGATTTCAATCAATATTGTTCACTGATGGCCCTTGCACACTTTAACCTTCTATAAAGAAAAAAATTCATACTTGTCGCTCACTTGCGATATCTTTCATTTCTGTTCTTCATTACTTTCGATTGCTCCCTTCTACTTTGAGCCTAGTGCGTATGTACTCACCGAAAAAAGCCAACGAAAATTTCAAATAAATAATCTTAGATTTCTCCAAGAATTCTTTTGGACATTCCGTCAAGAGTTCGTTCAGAAATCCCTCTAGGAATTTCTTCGGAAAAATCTCCCAAAAAAAATTAGGAAATAAATCTAGCAATTTAAAAAATGTTGAAATTTCTCAAGATATTCCTCCAAAAATTCAAAAAAGATTTTCTAAGAACTATTTCAGAACTTCCCTCAGGAATCCTTTAAGAACTTTTTCAGAAAATTCCTTTGGAATTGCTTCAGTAATTCCTTAGCAAATTCCATCAGGAATTGCTTCGTTAAATCCTCTCGAATCTTCTACTTCTTCATCGCAGGGATATGGTGCGACCCGAAACTCTTTACGTGCAGCACGCGCTGTTAGGAGCGAGCACGTTCGGATCGAGAGAGACGAGTAAGTGCAGTTTGTGCTCGGGGCTCTCAAAGAGCCATGCACAGGGTAGCACTCTAACTGCACTTTTTCGGTTCTGCTTCTGCATGACTTTCGAGCTTTGAACGGGGATTATTTCCCGCTATTGCGTTCTATAAACATATAGGGGCACGGCAGGTATTTCCGTCCATCGTCATAGGGGCTAAATCCAACGAAAGCAACGTACATTTGCTAGAACTCCACTATAGCAGAACGTTTCTACTGAGCTTACGATTCGGTACGCATGAGTTTTACAAAAAAGCGTCTCTTTTATTGGTTTTCGAGACTATGACGAACAGACGAAAATACCTGCCGTCTCCCTAGTTGATCGGAGAGAATATCTTTGCATATTCTTTGTTCGATATTTCATTATAAAAATAAATAAGGCAAATAGGGCAAGTCAATATTTCAAAGAGAATAGTTTGTTCATATGATTGCGTTAAATGCATTCTAATCATAATCACAGATAAATGTATATTTATATGCATTCTTTTTCAACATTGATTTACTTTGAAGCATCTTCTAAGTTTCCAAGAATGACTTTATGTAAATACAAATGAAAATAAATCAATTTTATCCGGAGAATTAAAACGGCCTAATCTCAAAATAAAGGTAAAAACTTCATCAGCAGAAATCAACAAGGAAATCGATATGTGGTGTTACGCATCCCGTTTCTTCCACAAAATCGCGGGGAGAGACAACGTAAAAAATAAAAACTCTCTTGGCAAGCGACTCCAATGTATATTATTATTATTTGGCAGGGCTTTATCATTATTGATCCAGTATAAATTGATAATTTTGATGGTAATAATATAAACGCTACTATTCGGCAAAATTCATTCAGATTCATCTACCGGTGATTAAAACACATTTTTTCAAATGGAAGAGTATTCCAGACATACTATATTCATGGATGATCAGTGTAAATAGAATAATAGTTATTTCTATGAACGGTACATCTGAACGAATCCTTGCTTGCATGAAACAAATTAATTTGAAATAAAAATTACTGTAGCATTTTACCCGCAATTAAACAGAGCCGCAGAGATTTTCAAAATAAAAAAAATATTTCCGAATAACATTCAACTTGAATCGGCTGAGATGTTTCTTTGATTTCAGTCATGTATGTATAACTACATAGTTTTCACTATAACTAACGTACGGGCTACTGCTCCCGAAATAATGCTTGTTTTGAAATAAACAACTGGATCTCATTTTTTTTATTCTATTTTATTTTAATTATTTTCCTTAATGTATATTAAAGAAAATGCAAAAAAAAAGTTCAAAAAATTTGCAAATAAGACGAACGTGTTGGATGGCTAGCATTCTAATGTTAATTAATTATTTTAGAGCGTCTTAGGGGAAATGCTACAAGGTTAAAAGACTATTATTCTTCCATTTACTTCCACTATTAACTTCCACTATTAACAGTTAATAGTGGAAGTAAATGGAAGAATAATAGTCTTTTAACCTTTTAACATTCTAATGTTGTTAAGCGAAAATAAACTATCAGAAACATTCACCGTCTACTTGTGGGAATTAAACATAATTCCTATTTTCTCGAAAACGCACAAAGTGCACTACCCGTGCTCTTCAAAGGGTAGTGCAGCCTTTGACTCGCACGCAGTTGTGAGAGCGCGCGCACCTTCGGCTCCGTAGCTCGCAAGATTTGAGAGTCGCGCTCCCGAAGCTAGGAGCAGCACCAACATTTTTCGCACCGCTCTGAGTATTTAGACAATCCCTGAATCAAAGGCTCTACATTCCAACTGGAATTTGGCCTTCTTTTCAACTTACTCTATTAGCATTTCCTCAGTTATAATTTTTTTCAGTTATTAAAGCTTTTCTATGCCCGCCATTGCATGAATATGTATCTTGTGTGGCAAGTACAATGTATACGCTATGCTTAGGGTGTCGAGAACGTTTCCAACCCGAAAACATCCTAGACCGGACCGAGAATCGAACTCGATATCTCCGGATTGGCAATCCTATCGGATATACCTTCCGAAAATCCTTCACAAATTTCTTCTGAAATATCTACAGAAAATATTTTAGAGGTTCTTTCGAAATTCCTTCTGAAATTCATTTACGGATTCCTTCGGAAATTTCATTAGGCTTAGAAAATTAGCTTAGAGTTTTCATTCGTTTTTTTTTTCAGAAATAACTTCGGAAATCTCTTAGTAATTCCTACAGGGGTTCTTAGCAAGCTCCTTGACAATTTTTCCTGAAATTCCGATAAGAATTATTTCAAAACTACCCTAAGCAATTCCTTGGAAAATTTTCAGGGTAATCTGTAGAAAAATTTCTCAAGTATGCTTGGTAACTTTAGAAAGAAATTTCTCAGGAATTCATTTACAACATTCTTCATTACTTTTGCTTTATTTTTCGGGAATCTCTTTAGGAATTCATTCAAAATTAAAAAAAAGATCAGAATATTTATTTATAATTGCTTCAATAGGACTTGACCGAAAGACCCCTGATGAGTTTCGAATAGCTTCGTTATATGGAGGTTGAAGGGTTTTCAAATTCACTTTGCTACCACTGCTTGTCAAACCGAGTCCAAAAGTCATTTCTGGGATTAGAACAACTTTTGCTACGCGCTGTAGAGTCTTTCTTGATCCGCCATTCATTCGGTTTCCAATTATTTATGCTGTGTGCTGATTTTCTTAGTTCTGCAGTGTGTTTTTTAAAGTTAAGATGTTTATCTACAATAACACCCAGAATACGTGTATATTGCGCTTCCGGAATAATTCGTTCGTGTATTTTAATGGTTGGCATTTCTTGGTGCTTGCGTTTCTTACATATATGCATAAAACTATATTTTTCGGTAGAAATCGTCATTTTCATTTCTTCAGCCCACATCCCTAGCCTATGTGCTACCTTTTGAAGTTTTTTCTCGTGGTTTTATGGTCTTTATCAGTAACTACTACGAGGATATCATCAGCATAGATGTATATTTGTGCTCCTTTGGGAATATGGGCAATGGACCCCTGTGGCACTCCAGTAGCTTGCGTTTTTGCAGTTGAGAGAGAGTTTCCAACCATCACACGAAAACTTCTTTCTGTCAGAAAATTGCGGATGAAATGCAACATATGTCCATTGACGCCCCAGCTTCGATACTATTTGTCCCCTGTATGCCTTTTGAAAATCGATTGTTAACAATTCACAGTGTTCTCCACTATCAAAAGGTTACCGAATTGCTTGTTGGAATCCACCCCTCTTTCGCACCGAAATGCATATTGGTGTCGGTTGAAACAATGGTTGCCCTCCAGGTATTGTACGAGTCTTCTATTGACCATACGCTCCATTAATTTACTGAAGCAGCTCAGCAAAGTTATTGGACGACGATTTTCCACCTTCTTCGAATCCTTCCCTGGTTTCGGTAACGCTATTATTAGCCCCTGTTTCCATGAAGGTGGTATATTTCCAGTGCGCCAGATATCGTTGATTGCTTGGAGCATGGTCAGCTTGATCCTGAATGGGAGATGACGTAACATCGCGTAACTGATGATAATTCTTCAATGGTGAAATATTGATTGAGTTCCGCATCATTATGTAGGGTCGTTTCACCTACGGGTACCTTACTTGGTATGATGGTTGCAGAGACGGATTCAAAGTAATTGGCCAAGTGCTCTGCTATCAGGTTTTGGTCTTCGATAGTTTTATCTTTTACTACAAGAAATTTACTCTTTTTTCCGCAAAATGAGTTCACTCTTCTCCATAGCTCATTTGTGGGTGTGTCGGAGCAAAAACTAGCAACAAAAGCATCCCAAGATGCTTTTTTTGCATTTTTGACAAACTTTTTTGAAAAATTTCGAGCTAACCGGAACACTTCTAAAGCCTTACATTTCCGTGGATCTTCATCAGCCATTTTTTAAGTTTTCTCAACTTTTTGCGCCTATTTCGAATAGCTGCATGAACTTCGTCGTTCCACCAAGGAACTGATTTACTATCAAGTTTTTCAGATGTCCTTGGGATCGCTTGTTTTGCGGCGAAATAAATGCGATTGCTCAGTTCTTCGACAGAGAAAATTTGATTGTGAGGAATTTGTTCCAGCAAGATACTTTCGTATTCGTCCCAATTTGCTTGCTCGTGTAGCCACCTTCTACGTTTCGGTTCTTCAGGTTTTCCATTAGGTAGAGTTATAACTATTGGGAAATGGTCACTTGTGTCATTGTCATCTTCTACTTTCCATTTGAACTTCTCCAATTTCCTGTGACGAAAATGTGAGATCAATTGCTGAAGTAGATCCAGAGCTTGGGTCAAGTCGAGTGTGATCACCACTATTTAGTATAGTGAGATTATGGTTTTCTATGATTATTCCCTTCGCGTCATGCTTGCTACTCCCCCACAATGGGTTGTGTGCGTTAAAATCTCCTAGTAGTACCAGTGGTCGAGGAAGTTGATTGATGAGGTTCTCGAGCTCTGTTTCTAGTTCTCGTGGTGGAGTGTGACACTGAATGTAAATTGATACATAGGTGGCCTTAACCGGGTGATGTACTTGTGCGGCAACTGCTTGGAGAGCGGTATTCCCCAGTCACATTTCAAGTTTTATTCCGCTCTAGAAATGGTTTTCAAGATCAATTTATAAGATCTAACAATAAAACCGAATAATACACGGCAACCTTATGATGACCACTATAAGAGTAAGATATTGCCAAGTGACCCTCTCCAGATAACCACTATAAACCTATTATAAGAGCATTAAGAAACCCTTTTTAAACCACCCGCAAAAAAGGGAATTTGGCTGCGGCAGCTGTCAAAATGTTGCTTTGAAAAAAGAGAAACAAAACATTGCAGAAAAATAATAACAAAATGGATTGCTGATGAAAATTATGATGATGACAACAAAATAATTTTTTTTTCAGGTTGTATTTACGATTCAGTACCATTGAAAAGGTGTGCGCGTTTGGTTTTATGGGTAAAGCTGGTGAAAAAATAAGCTTGAACACCACGCGCCGGCAATATAACGTGGTTCATTGAAATAAAACGAAAATATTTATTACCACAACGTCTAGGATGCCCACTAAATCGATTAGTACTTTTGCCCAAATTATTATTAAGCAGAATCATTTACAAGCAAAAGTATAATACGCGTTGAAAATGTCGTTAAATCATGAATTTCAGTGATATATTTCACTGACTGCGAAATGCTTATCCATTTTCAATATGGCCATCATGGAATTTGATCAGAAAAAAATTACTTTTATTGAACACCGTCATAAACTCTTCGCAATGCAAATATTCTTATGGGGGTAATTCATTTGACCACATTATGACCAAAATTTGAAGCTTTATTCGAGCGTTGAAAATTTGATTCATTACGCTCTTCAACACAACCATAGATCTATTCATATGGTTAATTGGCATTTGACGTTTGGAGCTTTTTTCAACAGACTTTTGAGAGCTTTATTGATAACAATAAGATCGCTAATAAAACTGAGCTATTAGCTGAGTGATTGCTGTCATAAATCCGCAATAAGAATTAGATAAATCCAAGAAGCATGGAAATTGTTACTTGGGTTGAGCATGAGAAATTTGTCTGAAGAAGAACGATGAATGACCAAGCCAACACCGTTTTGGGTGCTGGAAGTTGGGCCAGGACGAAGGGACCAGTCGTATTCGGCATGGTAGAATCGTCTCATGAAATGTACACGTGATAAACGGGTTTTTTAAGTTGCGATGATCGTAGGCTTAAACTTAGCAACGATCGTTTCAAGTAGCGCGCTTGGATTCCATTTATGTTCCACTGGATGGCAACGCACCGATTTTGAGCGCTTGACTTCTCGGTTCCATATAGTGATGTTTTCCGAGATTGTTGTTCATAATTAGGGACGCTACTTGGGTCGCGAATAAGAAGCATGATCGGAATAATATGAGAAGTACCATTAAAGAATGGAGTTCCAGTCAAGGAAAGGGCAGTTATATGCCTGTCCCGATGGGGTGCGTTTGGTTGAAAATTGTTGACATTTGGATGTTCTTGGTGTCTACTAGCGTCTATTTGGATGTTTTGAATGAGGTGATTTGATAATTCAGTTCTGTCTTCGAAGCGAGGCAGACCGCTCTAAGAGATTCATTGTCAACGGTTTGGGGTATTGCATCCCGGACAAATCGTCTACTTAGAGGCGCTCCCATTTCTGAGAGTGGCGGGAGTACTACACATTCCTCACCACCAAGTCTGTCTTCGTCAGTTACGTTGAGAAATAAAGTGTCAAAGCAAGTTTCAGTATTGAGGTCAGTAACATTGTTCAAATTTGGATGTTTATGATTTTTTGTCGTATTCGGGTCCATGTGGGCGTCGTGAGAAATTATGGCTTCTGTTTTCAAACTCGGACATATCGGTATCGGATATTTCCTCAACGATTTCTTCATGGTCAATGAGCTCATTTGTGTCTTCGTAGATTTCCTTTATTGATAGTTGGTCCGTTGTCCGTTTTGGAGGTGGGCTTATTGAATTCGGGTTACTTTCGTTACTGCAATATCCTGGTTTATCGCAAACTTTGCCTTCCTGCATTTCACGCACTCCGCTACAGTTGTGACACCTCTTAGGGCCTGGAAACTTCTTGCCAACATGACCATATTGGAAGCACCCGAAGCATAAAGTCGGGTTAATAAGGACGGTAATAAGGACGGGTAGGGAAGCGTAGAAGGCCAACTTTGACGTGTGTTGGGTATGTCGTGGTTCCGAAGATGAGAATGATCGCCGGAGTGTTCACCATGTTGCCGTCGGCTCGCCTAGTTATTCGTTTAACATGCTTCACGCCTTGGATTTCCAAGTTCTCTTTCAGCTCATTTTCGTCGTAATCAATTAAGGTCCAGCGTGGAAATGACACATTTGCAAGAGTTAAGCATTGGGTTATACCTTATAGTAATTTCGGTTCCATCAATGAGGCTCGTCAACTTCAGCAGTTTCTCGACTTGTGTTGGATTTCTTATTCGTAGGATGTAGCGTGCACCTTGTTCTTCTGTAGATGTCGATTCGATTTGTCCAACAGATTTCTCGACACTCGTTCCAATCAGAAAGTGATTGGTGGGCAATGGAAGATACTTATCGTCACCGATGCTTTTTCCTAACATCTGCAGGATGAACAGGCGACCAAACTCGTTTCTCGCATCCATAAATCCAGGAAGACGAGGGCCTGCAGGCCCTCCGGGGTCGCCCCCGCCGCCCCGGAACATTTTAAACTCACTCACTCCTTTTAGATTTGATGATGTCGGCACACGGGAAAATGAAAAAGGACCAATTGGCAATAGTCACCTATTACCTACCCCAACGTGAGTTATTTTCTTGCGCCGAATACGGATCGATTCGATAACAGTCTCACTGTATCGTTAAAGTTCACTTTTTATGTACAACTGCTTCTATGGTTATCAACCCATACACGCGAAGATGGTTAGATGGGGAAACAAAAGCAACGCTCCGAGAAGATGTGCTTGGTCACTATGAAATGTACTGTTTTTATGCACTATTACGCACTTTCCGCATATCCTTACCAAAATGTATTGCGGAAACTTTGCTTCGAATCGAAATTCGCGGATATTTACTCGAAAAAGATTGTTGTTATCGCGCAGCCAAATGGCATCAACCGTATCCCGAGTACGATTGATGTCCATTAATTGTATTTTCATTAATTATGCACAATGTTTATGGTTTTTGGATCTCTTAATTTACGCTTGATATACGGAAAGCTTCGAAAACGTTATAATAAAGGGGCCGTACTTTCTTTCCAACTTCATGATAATTGTATGATATTCCAAGTTTTAAGAGAACTTTGAAGATAAGGGCTGATGGGGAAAGGAGCTCCATATAAATAGAAAGTAAAACTTTGGGATGGTGAGTTTGAAAGCCTAGGAAAATCCTTCACTTAATAAAAGTAGAAACGAAGATGATTTGTTGATATTTAAAAAAAAATCAATACAATTTTTATAATTGCGAGAGTTTAATAATTCTATTTTTTATACTAAAGACTTGCGGCGTCATACACAACTGAGCGCCCGTCAAATAAAAAAAAAGTTTAAAAAATCCTTATATTCGCACTAATTTTTGAGATGTTGTTCGATTTTTGTATTTTTGTTTTTGTTTTTTATACAATTCTGGAGATATTTTAAGGATGTTTGAAAATCATTGAGATCCGGAAGATGTTATTTAAGTATTGAATTAAAAACACTTCAAAACCGTATTTTGAGATTTCATAAATAAACATGATACTGGGGGCAAAAATACGACTATCACTCGATCTCACTTCGGTTTTCAACAGGAACTACAATATATTTACTGTGAGAAATTCTCGTTCTCGCCAGAGTTTTAAATTTCTGTGATTGCGCATAGTTAGTGGAAACAAATGAACAAATCTTGGGCTTATAATCATAGGGGCGTAACTGTATTCATCGATTTCTCTTAATCGATTTTATATTTTGTTAATTACTCAATTGTTTCAAAAGCTACAACCGTGATTGTTGATTCTGGTGCAAGATGCAATCAACCTTTATCACACCATACAGTAAAATCTTCGGAAAACTACCGCAATTTGCCACATCAATAAAAAGAAAACATCTGAGAAAAGAAAACGATGAATGCAGTTTCTCTCTTATGATTTTATACGCGAGAAATATTGGAATCAATCAACTTTATTTGTAATTAGCTTGATTTTTTATTGTTGTACAAGTTTTACTATTCATTCAGTCTACAAAAGAATTATTCTTCCTTATTCCACAGCTTCATATCCGTTTAGATCTACGTTCTTCGATCTCAACAATAAGACGAGAAAAGGCATATGTGTTATGTTACAAGAGACCGAGTTTTGTTAAACAGTGATCAACTTTGTGGCATACTTGAATAATATCTTATTTCTATTTTGGAGCCGAATTATCATGACCCTGAAAAGAAGACCCAGATTTCGGTGTGCGGAACCTCTCACTGCTCATCGTAAATTTATTTGATCTACATTGAAGATCTTTTGCTCTTCGTGGCTTGGGCAATGGCCGTAGTTCCGTAGATAAAGCTCTAACGATTTCATCCACACAGCAAAACATTTAAAAAATTCATATCTCTTGTGCGCAATACATTTTTGGAACATTAAAATAAAAGATACCCGTTCTTCCTTCTTAAAGGTCAAGATTTGATAGTAAGCCCATGTATGTTTAGTTTACCACTCATGAAACTACCTCATTCTACAAAACCATTTCGCTGTCTGAGTAGAAATTTCTGGCCTGGGTTATTGAAACCTCTCATTGCTCAAGATTATATCTGGTTTTTAGCATATCTTTGATACCTTAATCATATACACCACTTGTGAGGGGCAAAAACTATTATGTATCGGATGGACCCACTGAGACCTTTGAGATGCGAGAACTGGTGTCGTTCTTTTCAACGTTTATAAATTTGGTTGCACACATAGGATATACATTTATAAAATATTTAGCTGTGTGGATGAAGTTGTAAGAGCTTCATCTACAAAGTCCCAGCTGTATCCCAAACCGCGGAGAGCAAACAATAGTAGAAGGTTGCATCCGAGACACGAACGCCAATTGGACGTAGGATTACGTGAAGTGCAAAAGATTTTATTTTGAAATTGTGAATACGTTCCCTGGCGTTAGTTTTCCAAATTGGGGCTGTAAATTCAATGTGGGTTGGAATATCCTCGGCATGTTCGCATATCCTGGAAATAAATAAGCGAAAACCAGATTGTTGCTATAAACTCATTTCGGTTTATAACTAGAAGCACAGTATGAAATAAACAGAAGATCGGTAAACAACAACTTCCTCCATGAATATTTGGTGGCCCTGAAAAGGGCCGTTTGTTTATGTGGGCTTGAAGCCCTTTGAAGTGATGTACGCCGTGGTTCCGATAAATGTTTTCGGCTGTATCAATGCTCTGTTGGTCTAAATCTGTAGAAAACGAAGAAAAGAACAAAACGGGAAGAATGGTTCATATTAAAGACATTATGATCTAAATATTAATTTTGTTACCAAATATTCAAGCTTCATTTTCAGGAGCAATTATCTTTTTTTGCTATGGACTGTACGGTTGATGTCAATGATTAGTCATTCAGTTAAATCGTTCGCTCTGGCCGATGAACTAGTGGAACAACGACGATCAGTGACGATAATCCAATGGTACAAGTGGTGCATGGTGCAGGATGTTGTTAAAATATCTAAATTTCTATCAAAAATTACACTGACTGGAAACAAAAAAGTATAAAATTTTGTTACAATTTTATCAAAAAAAATAACATATCTTGTTTGAAATTTATAACATAATCAGATACAAAACATATTGTTTCTGTGCAGTTGGAAATTTTTACAGGTCGTGACAGGTCTCCAGGTTGTGATCAACAATCAGAAAAATAGTTTTTGTCTGAACAATAATATTTTTCAAGAACATGAAACTAACAACATTATAATTTAGGCAACATTTTCAAATTATATCAGCGTTGTGATATCTTTGGCTGGGAGACTTTGCTACATCTGTTTTAATTGCCTTCTGTTGAGCAATTCGCTGTTAAGCATTTTTCAAATCATATTATGATAAAATCCTGTTACAACATTTGAAAGATAATGAATACTAAGAACAAAATTGTATCAAAATAAGTTATAAATATCACAATATGTTAAAATTATGTTCAGTTTCAGTTATGCCCTTCTAGTCGGGATGGTATGCTACGATCGGCGGTAGCAAGGCTCAGAGTAACATCGTCAAGGGCGTCAAGCATCATAAACAGCTTCGTAAACGACATCTTCGAGCGTATCGAGCTGGCCAAGTCAGCCGTCTCGGCGGGGTTCCAAAGTCGTCGCCAAGCCGTCAGCTCCTAGTGAATGAACGAGGACGTAGCTCCGCTTAAAACGACCCTTTTCAGTGCCCCAGCCCTGTTCAAAGTGGTACCGTACCGCGCACGCAGGAAATCAAAATTTTGAAATGAATTTCCATTGTTACTGGTGAATTTATGATTTGCCGCTGGAACACGATAAACGCCATCCATGCTAATACATTGCTTTGAAGCGTCTCCCTGCAAGGCTGCTACCGACAGCGAGTTTCGCCCGTCACCAAGTGATTGTGATTTGCATTTCGGAAAACATATTTGTCTCGGCTCAACCTTCTTTCGTATAAAATGATGATTCTGTTTCCAATTATACGCTTTTCCAATAATAAACAGCAAAAATGCCGAAATCAGAATCTAGAGAAAATTTTATTTGCTACTAACGCAACTCAATGGTATGAGACGTCATTATTAAAGATTGTGCTGGTGCTCGGATTAAAGACGATATTCAATAGAAAATTTACTCAACTGTTAGCATTTTTCAGACTTATTTGAATACGGCGTTGTTGTATGAATGATGTCAATAAATTTTTGCAGCGTCTCCGAGAAGCGCTTGCGATTCTTCTGCTGACGGCTACTTTCTGCTGCTCCCAAGCAATTATGGGTTGCACTTTGAAGAAAATTCGTCTCAACTCAATGGTTGGTATGATAGTTCTGATAAGAATCAATTTGTTTTCCGCAATACGCCTATTCAATCACAAGCAGCAACAAAGCTTATGATTTGTACTTTGAAAAATATTTGTCTCGGCTCAACCTTCTCTCGTGTGAAGAACCCATTAGTGTTCAGTAATGCACCTTCCCAATCACAAGCAGCGATAAAACCGAAGCAGAATCTAGAGAAAATTTCATTTCATTGCTACTGGCCCCAATGTCAGCCACTCGATAATTTGCTGTTAAAATGCAAAAGACACTATCCATGTCGGGGCCCCTTCTTAGCCGTGCGGTAAGACGCGCGGCTTCAAAGCAAGACCATGCTGAGGGTGGCTGGGTTCGATTCCCTGTGCCGGTCTAGGCAATTTTCGGATTGGAAATTGCCTTGACTTCCCTGGGTATAAAAGTATCATCGTGCAGTAACACACATGTTGTAGAGTAGTTACAGTAACTCTTAGGCATTCAAATTTGGTCACATTTGAGTTGCTGCAACCAAATCAGTGTGAGTTGTGCTACAAGGGTGCTAGCCTCATGATATACAAATGCAAAAATGGTAACCTGCCTTAGAAACCTCGCAGTTAATAACTGTGGAAGTGCTCAATGAACACTAAGCTGTGAGGCGGCTCTGTCCCAGTGTGGGAATGTAATACCAATAATAAGAAGAAGAACCATCCATGCGAATCAATTTTTGCAGCATCCCCCTCCGAAGAGCACTTGTGGAGCTGCCGACGCCAAGCGATTATAATTTGCACTTTGAAGTAGTAAAAGAATGAGATGAAGAGGCTGGTTATGTACGATAGCTCTGGCATAACCAGCCTCTTCAAAGGAACGAAGGCAGAGTCGATGCCAATGATACGGCTCCCAAAGGGGCGGGGTTTCAGACTCAATTCAAACGTATTCTGACCAGCCGAATGTAGTGAATACGATAGACCATCTGATTATTTAATATATGTTTAGACCATTTATGTGAATTTCTCTGAGTGTTAGAAGGTCCACTGTTTCAAAGCTTTCAATTTTGAAAAGTTTAGACAGAAAGCGCATACGTTGATGCACAGATTGACGAATGCGACAAACGTCATTCAATCGTGAGAGGTGCGACTTAGTAATAAAGGAATGAAGGGAAGTAGAATACACCGACACCGAAGTCGGGTTTTATCGATAGAATCGGCAGGACAATTGCATCGCAGCGCCAAACCAGACATCACCGGCGTTGGAAAGGGTGCGGAAAAGGCAACAGCGCTTATGATTGCTACGGGCGGCGGCAGCAACGTTCAGAGAAACATGATCTCATCGAAAGCATCGAGCATTATAAACAACCTCGTAAACGTCATCTTCGTACGTAGCGAGCTGGTTAAGCCCGCCGTCTGGGAGGGTTTTAGAGTCATCACCAAGTAAGTCAGCTCCTACTCCTAGTGAATGAACGAGGACGTAGCTACACTTAAAACGGCCCTTTTCAGGGCCACAGTCCCACTAAAAGAGGAGAGGAGTTTTCGTACCGCGCACGCCGGAAAACAAAATTTTGAAATAAATTTCCACTACTGATGCCACTGTCAGCCAATTTATGATTTGCCGCTGGAACAAGATAGACGTCATCCATTCTTATACATTGTTTTGAATCGTCTCCCTGGAAGGAGCACATGGGCTGCTACCGACAAAGAATTTTGCCCGTCACCAAGTGATTATGAATTGCAGTTTTTGCTAAGTTTTGTCTCGACTCCACCTTCTCTCGTGTAAAATGATGATTTTGTTTCCAATAACGCGCCTTTCCAATAAACGGCAAGAATACCGAAATCAGAATCTTGGGAAAATCTCATTTGACTGCTAACGCAACTGAATGATGTGAGACGGCATCATTGTTTACTTCCCTCAATTTTATTGCAACCTATTCCAACTTTCTACCGTCGCCAAGCGGTTATAATTTGCACTTTGAAAAAAATATTTCGGCTCAACCTTCTCTTGCATACAATGGTAGATTTGAAAAGAATCGATTTTGGTCCACCATGCGCCTTTCTAATCATTTATAGCAAACAAACGATAGTCCGTACCTGGCGTAAAAATTTCACTTTTCTGCTAAGTAGCCACTATTAAAAAAACATTTTCAGTGACGCCACTGGTATCCGAGGACCGTAATCGATGCCATTTTTGCAATCAACCCTTTCTTCTCAAAAAAATTTGGTCCTGAGAAGAACCGATTTTCTTTCCCCAATGCGCCACTAACAGCAACTAAACGATAGTCCGAAGATTGCCGAAGATTCTGGCGACGGCCTCTCGATGATCCGCTTTCTGCTGAGACTGCTGATACGGGCGTCATCGTTGTGTCCGCTCTTCGAGAAAACTTAATTGAACTGAGGATTGGAGTCGAGCCCGTAAGTTGCATGATTTTGATGTCTGTTCTTGCGATGCACATACGCGATTGGTTGGTTTACCGATTTTTCAGTACCTGGTAGAATTCAATTGCTCAATAGTTTTAGTTTAACACTTTGAATGCATTTTTTCCGATAGTTGAGCAAAATTTTAAAGAGTTCGTCGATCGATTAACACCAACATCTTTAAAATCGGTTAAAAGACGGCTGAGTTATTAGCCCATACTTCCTGACCACTTTTCGTGACGGTCTCAAATTTGAAACTGCAGAATGACCCCCCTATCTTCCGGAAGAACGTAATCCTACGTCAAGACCTACGATGTGGGCCAAATAAAATAAGCCTCATAAGTAGGGTATCTCAATAACTAGAACGAAACAAAAGTTAGTAGTATAAATAGTATTTGTCGGTGGTGTTCAAGGATGTTATCGATAATTTAGTAATCTGCGTTCGATCATTTAGTAGTTTGTCAATAACTCATTCCAGAGGCTAAATTTCAAAATGTGTTGTATGGTGGACTTTTAGTGCGAAGGTTTTTCTACAACTCTCCTGAACAGGTCGATGTCCGAATTCCACTGCTAAAGGAGTTACGGTGCTAGTTGCTATACTAATACTAAATGATAACAAAATATGCAATCTACTACTACTACTACAAACTACTAAATGATCGAAGGCAGATTCCTAAATAATCGATAACATCCTTGGTGGTGTTGGTTGAAAAGCAGAACAAGTTTCAGTAGGAATGTAGAGTCATTGATGAAGAAAAGAAAGATCTTAGTAAATAGTATATCAGTCAATTGAAGTTTGAATCGTTGTAATATTTAAATGAAATTATGAATTTTCCTTCATAGGTATTTTATTTAATTTCAACCAGTTTAGTGGATGTGGCACCAAAGCGCGAATCGTTGCTTAAACGAGCTCGCTTCCTAACAACGACTCCAAGCAGCCAGCAGCGACAGCAGCACCGACGGCACAAGCAGCCGGTAGTGCAGTCATCGCGTCGAAGAACACATTAAGGACATGCGCATATTAGCAAGTCAATAAATTCCAACCCCTTTTGCTTGCGTCCGGAACGAACCTTGCCTTGGAGTGGTGGAAGCAAACGACGAAGGCGGGCGGTGTGGAAGCCGGGAATGGCGATGGGGGAGACGCCCGGTGGTGCCCCATCATCATTATCGTCACATTGTCAGTTTCGTTCGAGGTCCTCGAAAAAAAGGCCATTAGCTGGAGGAGCACTTTTGTATTATAGCAGCGCGCGCGAGGGTGGAGTATAAATTTGTAATTTGTAATCTTAACGAGTTACGGTGAGACAACTTGAATCAAACAGAATTTTCTTTCAGAAGTTAGATTCTAATTTTTAAAGCCGTTTCATACGTTACTTTCAAATGCTTATTTTCTGATTGCGAACATTGATTTTTACGATATTGTCAAATATTAGTGTGTTTATTACTTCAAGCAAGTATGTACATTATTGCTAGTAGTAGTGCCAGACTCAAATCTTCAAGGCATAGTTTCGTAAATATTATAAAATTTGTTTCAAAATTCTCAAACTGTCATCTCAGTGTAACCCTTAACTGCCGAGTTCTCTTATCATTCTGGAAACAGCTCCAGCATTATTTCATCGTCATGTCATCATAAATTTCCGAACCGTTTTGCCATCATTGGCAGCGGCAGAAGCTTTCACATTCCACTTCACATGTGCCGTCTGCTGTCTGCTCAATGTACACTGAAACGCCTTCGTCATCACCATACTCCACATATATTTTGAATACAAGTTTATAGTCGATATGCTTTACAGCAAACGCCCGCTCGCTCAACTTTTGTAGGGCAGCACCTACGTGACTACACCCGAGCGAAGAATACTGTCTGTTTATAAATCTGCGATTTGCGGAATCTGCATAACATTCGTATAGAGTTGTATCGAACACCGACAGAGTCTGATTGGATACGTTGAATACATATCACTCGGTTTGACGTAGATGTAGAATCCGCAAAATGGCCCAGGGACCCCGTTTCATCAAAAAAGGCTCCTATCCAGGACCTTGACTCATCCATCCGATAACTCAGCTCAACCCAACGATGCGATGCGGAGTTGTTTGTATTAAAATGTGATTTTGTTTCGGCGAAACAGCATACATATTTTATATATGATATACATTCCCGCCCATTCCTCTCCAAGCAATCAACCTTGAAAGCATCTGATCTGAAATATTCCATTTTATAATACACGAAGCCGTGGTACATGATGAATTGGCGTGTTCTCCCTTTTTCGGAAAAGCAACAATGACAAGCCCGATGAATTTTCGGTGGATCAAGCGAGATTGGGGGTTTGGTGGGTTGCGTTTGCATCGTTTCTGTTTGCCGGCACTCGTGGTGACTGGCAGCAGCGCAGCAACTATGGAGAGCATCATAAATATTTCAGCCGTCATCATTCGTCGATTCGCAAGCCACTAGATTTTCGATGCTGTGGATGGTCGAAAAAGCGTTTCTCTTTGCCATACCGATCCTGTTGTCACGGATGGGCTGCACTGTCGTGCCACTAGCAAAAGTGTTATCTATTTTTGACACAGAATAAGTTCACCCTTCATTGGTTGGATTTTTGAGTATCTGTAACAGATGTTCTCAAACTTAACTTGCTGTGGTACTTACTGTGATTTTACTTGGACACTGCCTAGTCGAAAATGCCAATGGTGCTTATTAATTCTGCCTTGTTACTGACCTGGTTTTGCGAGTGTCGGCTGTGAATTCTTGGTATCAAGTTGGCAACCTCGATCCTGACGGTTGACTCTCAATGCGATGGAGAATGTTCCCGTATGATATCAAATCATCCCCTTCTCTAATGCTATCCCGGTCGATAGCTCGTAGCCGTATTCCGTCAACCAAAATGCCTATTAAAATTTATGCATATCTTTTGAAATTGATTGCCAGCTGCTTACGCATTCCACCTGCGCGGTTTGCGGCCGAGCATGGAAGTGCCATTTCGCACAGCGTTGCTCATCTTCTATAAATAACTGGCTGCGCGCCTTTCCCACCGATGCTCATCTCATATCATACCCTTTCGACTTTGACACATGAATGAAGACGAAACTGTCAGTCAGCCGGGAACCGAAACGAAGGAGCCCTTGAGTGGGTACCTGGTTTCCGAGATGACAAGTGTCAAGTTTTGTTATTCTTACCACCCACCCCCACGAAGAGACGGTTTTACCCATCATCACCCGGACTGCGGTACGACAGGGTACGTAACTGTCCAACGTGGGATGCTGCAGAAGATGAAAACATCACGTTTCTCATCCGAACCGAACTCGAGGTAACCTAAGTTCTCGGTTTCATTCATGAAAAAACTGCACCTTCTCGAGTGCCGGAATCGAATGCAGTTTTTTTTTCTCATTCATCAGAGCTGCATGGGTGGGTGTGAATGGCCCATAATGCATCAATAGGATGTCAAAAAATGAGGATGACACAAACAAAAACTAATTTGGAATTGAGCGATTATGTATAGAGTGATTATCCATATAAGATGTGAATAATTTTTCATATAGGTACCATTTTGTAAAATTAATTAATCCAAATATCAAGTATTTTTGTCAAACTATTCGGAGCTTGTTCAGTGGACTGTTTTAGTGTTTTAATATTGAGAATTTGTTAGAAAACGTTACATTTAAATAAATTTGGAATAAAAAGTTTATACCGCAAACAGCTTCAAATATTTTTATATATTCGAAGATTTTTTCGCTCAGTAGGACTGCATATTGGACTACTCTCCTCCAACATCCAAAGCAAGTCAAAAGTTGTGTGGTACGGCAAGGCGACGAACGCGATGATGGAGTGGATTCTTGCGCTTTCAAGAGAGGTGTGATAGAAAACGGTTGGAATAATAAACGACATCGAGAAAATGTTCGCTCTTGATTGGGCTTCTGCAGAAATGCACCTTTTCTGAAAGGAAAGCACATCTTCCGGTATTGAGGAGCTACTTGAGCGGGACAAGACGTGACTGCGTTGTTGTCGTTGGGAGGTTCCATGTCGATGATTGTTTTTCTTTGAGGTAATTGAATTGCCAGCCTAAATTAGGTATACCGACTAGGCTAGACACGGTGGTGCGCTCAAGTTTTTCCAATTCGATAGTAAGCGTGACGTATTTTATAATCTCGTAACTTGAACTGGTTTTCGATGCTATTTCACCTCATCATTCCTGCTCGAGTGTCCATTATTTATCCCCGATTTTATTACGATTAAAAATTGTGTTCAACTTATCAATTCATTCAGCCATTTCATTTGAAAGTTTGGGGTCAACTTACACTGATATCTTTTGATTTCGTCGTACAAATTCAAAACCAGATGTCGTCCATAATTTACGGTAAGGAAAAATTTTACTTCTAAAAGTTCAATAGACTCTTCAAGTGGTAACCTAATTTGATTGGTTGCCATCTTTTAAGACGGTTGGTTCACCTCTGCATTGGAACTTTTTGGTACAATCAGCATCTCTTTTTTTTTCAAACCTTGCGAAGGTTATTTTGGGTAGCTGTCTAAAGACAATCTGGTCGTCTGGTCTTTTGTAGTTTTAATCATTGTTCATTGCCCAACTGGTCGGTTTTGTATGTCCTTCTTGATGTTCAAAATATCTCGAAGCTCGGTTGTGAAGCAATGCTTCAGGTTTCCTGAAAGGACATTCTTCTGTTTCTTTATTTTTGAGATAGCTATGTCCTGGAGCATTCCCAATAACAGATGGACCTTAAACAGGTTAAATAACAGGTACTGCCGATGCAACCAAGTCCAGAAAGGTACAGCCACGGTACTCTACGGCCAATCTATTGGTGGAATTAAAGATCGTCAATCTTCATCACAGCTGGTCTTGAAAACTGCGATCCAGGCGAATCTGGATATGTTTCGTACCACGTTGCAGAATTGCATAGACGAAGAAAGCTTCCCCGATTGCTGGAAGGGGCAAAAGTTAGTTCTGCTAGTGGTACCGGGTAAGCCACCGGCCCGAGCAGCACACTTGTCATATACCAGTCACTGCGACTCATATGCGACCAAATCTAGTCACATTGGAGTTGCTGCAACAAAATCGATCTAAACTGTGCTACTAGGGGTGGGACCCATCGTTGGGAAGCTTCTGGAGAAGGTCATCCTTAACAGGCTGGCAATCCACACAGAAGGGGAAAACGGGTTTTCAAGCATTTAGTTTGGGTTCCGGGAGAGCAGGTCCATTGTCCATGCCATCTAGATAGAGGTGTGTGCCACCGTGCCACGACGCCGTTGATATATGTGTCGGTGCGCCGCCGTTTAAAATTTGGCACACCGCTGATCTATAATTTTCCACGACGAATCAAATTTGAAGAAGTCCGCAGAATTTTCAGTGGAATTTCCGTGAAATTGAATTTTAAACGGAAAAGGGTAGTTCGGAAGAAAGCCATTTGGCCGAATACAACAAGGCTGAAAGTTGTTTGGTCGAGTATGTCGTTTGACCGAGTAGACCATTTGGTAGACTATCTAGCCTCAAGTTATTCGGCCGAAAATGTCATTTGATCAAACAATTCATTTGGTTGTAAAAAATCGGTTGGCCGAATATGTCTTTTGACCGGAATGGTCGTTTCCCCTGAGGTGAACCAACCCAGGGCTGGAAACCACAATAATAAATAAAAAGAAGGAGGCTTCCGAGCCTCTTGAAAGGAGGCTTCCGAGCCTCTTGAAAGGAGGCTTCCGAGCCTCTTGAAAGGAGGCTTCCGAGCCTCTTGAAAGGAGGCTTCCGAGCCTCTTGAAAGGAGGCTTCCGAGCCTTTTGAAGGGAGGCTTCTGAGCCTCTTGAAAGGAGGCTTCCGAGCCTCTTGAAAGGAGGCTTCCGAGCCTCTTGAAAGGAGGTTTCAGAGCCTCTTGAAAGGAGGCTTCCGAGCCTCTTGGAATAAGGCTTCCGGTCATCTTGAAAGGAGGCTTCCGGGCATCTTGAAAGGAGGCTTCCGAGCCTCTTGAAAGGAGGCTTCCGAGCCTCTTGAAAGGAGGCCTGAGCCTCTTGAAAGGAGGCTTCCGAGCCTCTTGAAAGGAGGCTTCCTGAGGCCTCTTGAAAGGAGGCTTCTGAGCCTCTTGAAAGGAGGCTTCTGAGTCTTTTGAAAGGAGGCTTCTGAGTCTTTTGAAAGTAGGCTTCTGAGCCTCTTGAAAGGAGGCTTCCGGGCCTCTTGAAAGGAGGCTTCCGGGCCTCTTGAAAGGAGGCCTGGGCCTCTTGAAAGGAGGCTTCCGGGCCTCTTGAAAGGAGGCTTCCGGGCCTCTTGAAAGGAGGCTTCCGGGCCTCTTGAAAGGAGGCTTCCAGGCCTCTTGAAAGGAGGCTAACGGGCCTCTTGAAAGGAGGCTTCCGGGCCTCTTGAAAGGAGGCTTCCGAGCCTCTTGAAAGGAGGCTTCCGGGCCTCTTGAAAGGAGGCTTCCGGGCCTCTTGAAAGGAGGCTTCGGGCCTCTTGAAAGGAGGCTTCCGGGCCTCTTGAAAGGAGGCTTCCGGGCCTCTTGAAAGGAGGCTTCCGGGCCTCTTGAAAGGAGGCTTCCGGGCCTCTTGAAAGGAGGCTTCCGGGCCTCTTGAAAGGAGGCTTGGGCCTCTTGAAAGGAGGCTTCCGGGCCTCTTGAAAGGAGGCTTCCGGGCCTCTTGAAAGGAGGCTTCGGGCCTCTTGAAAGGAGGCTTCCGGGCCTCTTGAAAGGAGGCTTCTGGGCCTCTTGAAAGGAGGCCTGGGCCTCTTGAAAGGAGGCTCCCGGGCCTCTTGCAAGGAGGGCTGCGGGCCGCTTGCAAGGAGGCGTCCGGGCCTCTTGAAAGGAGGCTTGGGCCTCTTGAAAGGAGGCTTCCGGGCCTCTTGAAAGGAGGCTTCTGGGCCTCTTGAAAGGAGGCTTCTGGGCCTCTTGAAAGGAGGCTTCCGGGCCTCTTGAAAGGAGGCTTCCGGGCCTCTTGAAAGGAGGCTTCCGGGCCTCTTGAAAGGAGGCTTCCGGGCCTCTTGAAAGGAGACTTCCGGGCCTCTTGAAAGGAGGCTTCCGGGCCTCTTGAAAGGAGGCTTCCGGGCCTCTTGAAAGGAGGCTTCGGGCCTCTTGAAAGGAGGCTTCCGGGCCTCTTGAAAGGAGGCTTCCGGGCCTCTTGAAAGGAGGCTTCCGGGCCTCTTGAAAGGGGGCTTCCGGACCTTTGAAAGGAGGCTTCAGGCCTCTTGAAAGGAGGCTTCGGGCCTCTTGAAAGGAGGCTTCGGGCCTCTTGAAAGGAGGCTTCCGGGCCTCTTGAAAGGAGGCTTCCGGGCCTCTTGAAAGGAGGCTTCCGGGCCTCTTGAAAGGAGGCTTCCGGGCCACTTGAGAGGAGGCTTCCGGGCCTCTTGAAAGGAGGCTTCCGGGCCTCTTGAAAGGAGGCTTCCGGGCCTCTTGAAAGTAGGCTTCCGGGCCTCTTGAAAGGAGGCTTCCGGGCTTCTTGAAAGGAGGCTTCCGGGCCTCTTGAAAGGAGGCTTCGGGCCTCTTGAAAGGAGGTTTCCGGGACTCTTGAAAGGAGGCTTCCGGGCCTCTTGAAAGGAGGCTTCCGGGCCTCTTGAAACGAGGCTTCCAGGCCTCTTGAAACGAGGCTTCCGGGTCTCTTGAAAGGAGGCTTCCGGGCCTCTTGAAAGGAGCTTTTCGAGCCTCATGAAAGGAGGCTTCCGAGCCTCTTGAAAGGAGGCTTCCGGGCCTCTTGAAAGGAGGCTTCCGGGCCTCTTGAAAGGAGGCTTCCGGGCCTCTTGAAAGGAGGCTTCCGGGCCTCTTGAAAGGAGGCTTCCGGGCCTCTTGAAAGGAGGCTTCCGGGCCTCTTGAAAGCAGGCTTCCGGGCCTCTTGAAAGGAGGCTTCCGGGCCTCTTGAAGGAGGCTTCCGGGCCTCTTGAAAGGAGGCTTCCGGGCCTCTTGAAAGGAGGCTTCCGGGCCTCTTGAAAGGAGGCTTCCGGGCCTCTTGAAAGGAGGCTTCCGGGCCTCTTGAAAGGAGGCTTCCGGGCCTCTTGAAAGGAGGCTTCCGGGCCTCTTGAAAGGAGGCTTCCGGGCCTCTTGAAAGGAGGCTGGGGCCTCTTGAAAGGAGGCTTCTGGGCCTCTTGAAAGGAGGCTTCCGGGCCTCTTGAAAGGAGGCTTCCAGGTCTCTTGAAAGGAGGCTTCCGGGCCTCTTGAAAGGAGGCTTGGGCCTCTTGAAAGGAGGCTTCCGGGCCTCTTGAAAGGAGGCTTCCGGGCCTCTTGAAAGGAGGCTTCTGGCCTCTTGAAAGGAGGCCTGGGCCTCTTGAAAGGAGGCCCGGGCCTCTTGAAAGGAGGCTTCCGGGCCTCTTGAAAGGAGGCTTCCGGGCCTCTTGAAAGGAGGCTTCCGGGCCTCTTGAAAGGAGGCTTCCGGGCCTCTTGAAAGGAGGCTTCCGGGCCTCTTGAAAGGAGGCTTCCGGACCTTTTGAAAGGAGGCTTCCGGACCTTTTGAAAGGAGGCTTCCGGGCCTACTGAAAGGAGGCTTCCGGGCCTCTTGAAAGAGGCTTCCGGGCCTCTTGAAAGGAGGCTTCTGGGCCTCTTGAAAGGAGGCTTCCGGGCCTCTTGAAAGGAGGCTTCCGGGCCTCTTGAAAGGAGGCTTCCGGGCCTCTTGAAAGGAGGCTTCCGGGCCTCTTGAAAGGAGGCTTCTGGGCCTCTTGAAAGGAGGCTTCCGGGCCTCTTGAAAGGAGGCTTCCGGGCCTCTTGAAAGGAGGCTTCCGGGCCTCTTGAAAGGAGGCTTCCGGGCCTCTTGAAAGGAGGCTTCCGGGCCTCTTGAAAGGAGGCTTCCGGGCCTCTTGAAAGGAGGCCTTCGGGCCTCTTGAAAGGAGGCTTCCGGGCCTCTTGAAAGGAGGCTTCCGGGCTTCTTGAAAGGAGGCTTCCGGGCCTCTTGAAAGGAGGCTTCCGGGCCTCTTGAAAGGAGGCTTCCGGGCCTCTTGAAAGGAGGCTTCGGGCCTCTTGAAAGGAGGCTTCCGCGCCTCTTGAAGGGGGGCGTCTACGCGTCTTGAAAGGGGGCCTGCGGGCCTGTTGAATGGAGGCTTCAGGGCCTCTTGAAAGGAGGCTTCCGGGCCTCTTGAAAGGAGGCTTCCGGGCCTCTTGAAAGGAGGCTTCCGGGCCTCTTGAAAGGAGGCTTCCGGGCCTCTTGAAAGGAGGCTTCCGGGCCTCTTGAAAGGGGGCTTCGGGCGCTCGTGAAAGGAGGCTTCCGGGACTCTTGAAAGGACCTCTTGAAAGGAGGCTTCCGGGACTCTTGAAAGGGCCTCTTGAAAGAAGGCTTCCGGGACTCTTGAAAGGGCCTCTTGAAAGGAGGCTTCCGAGCCTCTTGAAAGGAGGCTTCCGGGCCTCTTGAAAGGGGGCTTCCGGGCCTCTTGAAAGGAGGCTGGCGGGCCTCTGGAAAGGAGGCTTGCGGGCCTCTTGAAAGGAGGCTTCCGGGCCTCTTGAAAGGAGGCTTCCGGGCCTCTTGAAAGGAGGCTTCCGGGCCTCTTGAAAGGAGGCTTCCGGGCCTCTTGAAAGGAGGCTTCCGGGCCTCTTGAAAGGAGGCTTCCGGGCCTCTTGAAACGAGGCTTCCAGGCCTCTTGAAACGAGGCTTCCGGGCCTCTTGAAACGAGGCTTCCGGGTCTCTTGAAAGGAGGCTTCCGGGCCTCTTGAAAGGAGCTTTTCGAGCCTCATGAAAGGAGGCTTCCGAGCCTCTTGAAAGGAGGCTGTCGAGCCTCTTGAAAGGAGGCTTTCGAGCCTCTTGAAATGAGGCTGTCGAGCCTCTTGAAATGAGGCTGTCGAGCCTCTTGAAAGAAGGCTTTCGAGGCTCTTGAAAGAAGGCTTTCGAGGCTATTGAAAGGAGGCTTCTGAATCTCTTGAAAGACCTTCCGAGCTTTTTAAAGGAAGGCTTCTGAGCCACGAGGCTTCTGAGCTTCTTGAGAGTATTCCGTATTTTCGAGACTCTTGGGAGAAGTCTTCCAGACCTCTTTAAAGGAGCTTTCCGAGGCTCTTGAATGGTGGCTTCCGAGTGACTTAAAAGGAGGCTTGGGAGTATTTCACTTTTGGTTTTTGTGGTTTATGCTAACGTAAAAACAACACGACACTAATAAAACGCGACGTGAGAAAAGACATAACACTTATCGTGTGTACACTCGTCAACTAAGATTTGTTTTAAATTACCGTTTAATTCGACCGGTTTCTGGCGCGATGTTGTCTATCATCAGGACTATGTCCAACCGAAACCGGAACAAAAAATTACCCCCAAATTGGATTAAAACGAGCGGAAGGGCTTGAAGATTGAGATTTGTGAATGATTTTACTAACACTGGAGCTCGTGACTGGTAGAAGGGATGTTTTAAAAGTGACTTCCTCAATCTAGGTTAATTAAGAAGACTGGTTTGACATAACCAGCTTTGAAACAGAAATTTCTTCGAAATATCCGCTGGAGATTCGCTGGAATTTTCACGAGAAATTTCCACGGAAAATTCCTCAAAGCTCCCGCGAAGATTGTTCAAAATGTGTATTTCAACAAAAAAAAATCTTTGTTTACAATGGAAAATTGCTCAGAATTTTCTTTGGATTTCTACAGCAAATTCTATGTATTGTCCATAAGAAAATCTTGGGAAATTCCATTGGTCAAAAGCGACAGACGGCCGAACTGGTAATTTGGCCGAAAAAGAGGTTTGCTCTAAAAGGTCGTCTGGCCGAAACGATGCTTTGGTCGATGAAATCATAAGCCTGATAATGACGTTTGACCATTTGGCATACGGCAAAATGTCAATTACTGAACGGATAATATGGTCAAAAATAGTCACTCGTTTAGCAAAATGGCCTCTCTACACACTTAAATCATTTCACAGATTTCGGTGAATTTTGCTTCAATTCACCGAAATCTCAACAGCAGATTTGTTCGGTAATTATTTCACCGATTTTCTGCGGTATTTTCCTTTGTTCAACTGTCAAAACCACCAAAAAGTCTGTAAAATTTTTACCGAACGGTTCTGCTGTTGAGATTTCGGTGAAATTTCACAGAAATCTGCGATTTATTTTAAGTGTGTACATTTTAAGTCGATACTGGCCTTTAACCCAAAAGTCATCTAGCCAAAATCCATTTCATTCCAGTCATCTAGCCAAATTCCATTTAGCCGAACTGAACGTTTATCTCGTTTATTAACGAGCCGAACTGAACGGCCGAACTGGTTGATTATTTGACCAAAAATGCAATTTGGTAAGAATGATCATTTGGCAGGAAGAGCAATTTGGCCTAAAAATGTCCTCTCTGCCAAACAACCATTTCCTCCAAATGGTATTTTCTGACGCAAACTGGACCGTAGCCTAACGGGAAGGAACACACGTAAAATCTAAAACATTAAAGACTTCTAATGTCGTTTAAACATACCACAACAGATTCACGATACTATAGACCAAAAACCCGCACTCCCGGCTCTTTCCACGGTCTCGGTTGAAATCATCCAGTGTGGTCCCAAATTGCCTCTGATAGGTTATGAGGTTGTTTGAATCGTGTCCGGGGTTGTTGAGGCCTCAAAGGCTATCAACCTTCCCGATCTAAATCCTTTGCCATCATAAACCTACGAATGAAACTGCCATCTCATTCCCTTATAACGTATCGGATCTGAAAGGGTTTTCATCCTTCTGAACCCTCTCAAGTCCCTCCCCTTGGTTTGGAAGTTCACGAAGCGACCTGTGAAGCTTTGGCGGTGTTAATCTTAGATGAACTTGAACGTTCATTCTTTGAATTACGTGGAACATTTAACATACATGCGTTGAGTGAACTTGTCAGGTGTCGAATTGGTATCTATATTGAATATTTTATACAAAAAGATCTAATGAACATTGAACCATAACTTAAATACAAGATTAACATAACAAGAACCAAAATAATTTAAGTTAATTAATATCTATTCCATTTATTTGCCGTAATTATCTATTATAGTTCTATTTACATATTTACAATAGCCATCATGCTACATAGTCGTTTGGCCGAATAGTTTATTTAAAAAAAATCTGTTTGGCCGAAATGGTTATTTTGCAGAAAGGACATGTTTGGGCCTACAGCAGCATTCCTACTTACAGCATTTTCGGTCAAATGATCTATTCGGTCTAACGATTTTTTCGACGAAATCGGCCAGTTCGGCCGAATGTCCCATCCGACTGTATGCTACATTTTCGGGCAGACCATTTTTCAAAGACGAGAACATTCTGGGCATGAGAAAAACCATGTGTAATTAATAATTCAGATCAAAGTCTGTGTTATATAAATTTTTCATTATTTAAGTGTGATAAAAAGTATTCGAGCATTGGCAGTAAAGATCAAACTTGAATTACGGAAGAAATTGGTGGGAAGAAACCGACAGCCTCTTAAACTTATTCAAACAAGTCATCAGTGTTGCAGTTGTCTACCATTATATGAAAGGTTGGCTCATCGTCGGATGCCGTAGAAATAGGAATTGACTGGGGTAGAAGCTTTTGCAAGATCACTTTGTTTGTAATTACTCCTGCAAACGGATCGTTGGACTGGCAATGACTTTAGGGATGGCGGAATAAAAAACCCTTGTATTTTCTCCAAATGTCGCAGAAAATTATGACTTTCAAGAGCGAGCTCGGCATATCGAATGGCATCTCGAGAACCAAAGAAATCATCAGGGAAAGATTTTCGCATGCTGTGTTTATGTTCCGTCGTATGACCGGTTAGGGAAAACGACTTTTCGACCAAAGTAACAGTTCGGCCCAAGGTTCGGCCCGTAAATTATTGAAAGCTTCTGTACGAGTGGTATGATATGATTATGAACGAGCCGCTATCGACCGGCTCAATTTCATCAGAAGACAGCTAAAGAGGTCACAGCTAGAGGGTCTTGTTTCCCGGACTATAAAAAATCCCAGGATCCGGGATTAAATTTTTCGTTATCCCGGGATATCCCGGGATCCCGGGATAAAAATAAAAATACTTGCAAATTTCAATTTCATATATTTATTACATTTTTAAGAATGGTAAAATATGTATCAGGTCAATTTACTAACGACTCGCCCCTTGTCTACTCGCTTGCAATTCGGTGGGTGGCACGACGCCATGTTTTTGCAGCCATGTTTTTTTTTTGTTTTTGCATATTTGCAACATCTCAGTGTAAAATTCATGATAGTATGTGTTCGTTTACTAACATCACATATGATTCTCTTTAGGATACAAAACTGTCGGTGGGATACGGTCGCGCAATGTTGGCTGTAAAACAAACCTACTGTGTGAGATCGGGATGCCACCGGGCTGCTTGTAATACGTTTTAATAAACGTTAAGGCGTTGATGCTTGAATCCGACAATAAATAATTCTTATTAGTTATTTCAGGGGGCAGCAGGGACTATGTCCAAGGGCTTGACGATCCCTCCCCAGGCCATCTGCGAGATGTGTGGCTTGCCTAGGGTGTGACGGGGTTTGACAGTGGGTCCTGTTAAATTCCTATAAAAAGCTGCATGTATCCGCAAGTAGGCCCCACCAAAGCGACCGTGTGCCGCTCAAAGCGCACAAGCCCAAGTCCTGGTGTAAGGTGGGACGCTAAACAGCCCTGACACGACGGCCCTCCGACGAGACAGGAGGTTTGCGCAGACCCAATAAGCCGCCTGGAAAACCAATCATTACGAACAATATAAAAGATATTGCGACTCGAATTAATCGGGAAAGACCTAGGCGACGAATACAGGATCACGATTGGAAGCTTGAACATGGAACTTGCAACACTTGCTTGGAACACTTGCAAGTCGCTAGGCTTCGCAGGTTGCGACAGGATGATCTACGATGAATTACATCCCCGCAACTTCGACGTCGTGGCGCTGCAGGAGATTTGCTTTTTTTTTTTTGGTCTTTATTAAAGTGATTTTTTATATAACAATAAGTTCTTACTTACTTCCACTTACCGCAGTGCGAATATTGAATCCGACCACTATCTCGTTGCAGTATGTCTGCGTTCAAAACTCTCGACGGTGTACAACACGCGTCGAAGTCTGACGCCGCGGCTTAACATTGGGCGGCTACAAGACGGAAGACCAACCCAAGAATACGCGCAGTAGCTGGAAGTGGCACTCCCAACGGAAGAGCAGCTAGGTGCAGCGTCTCTTGAAGAGATATCCGATCCGCCATTGCACAATGGGGAAATCCGATTTCAAAGGTGGAAAAAATTGATAACTTTCTTCACGAACAACTTACAGAAGAGATCAAGACCTTATTCGAAAGATAATTTTGCAAAGAATTCAGTAAGTGCTGTTTCATGGACGTGGAACGCTTCTGTATGTAGTTATCGAGCTCGTTTTGCCCTGATGCTCCATATATCGCGAGTTGCCAAACTATTTGTCATTTTATCTTTAAGACATTGTTCTAAAATTGCGTTTATCTCTTCACTGTGGATCCACAGAAGGGCACTAAATATATTTTGTTGGTAAAAGTTCGAAATTTAAGGGACTTTGGGGTCAAATAAGCATCAAAGTGCATTTTATGTGCAATTTTCATGTATTCTGTAAAAATAGTAATATTTACAGATAAGTGTTGATATTATTGTCTCACAGTGTTGAACAGATATTGACAAATGTTTGCCGAACAAAAATTAATAAAAATAATCGTTTCACAAATGTTCTATTTGGTTATTTATTAAAAGTAAAAAAAGTAAAAAAGTAAAAAACGGTTTTTAAAAACTTTTGAATAGCACCGATGCCAAACATTTCCAAACCATACCCGATAGCAAAACTAGACAGTAATAGTCATATGTTATGAGTCTTGAAGTGATCATAGATAGGAGGTGATGGGAGATACTCTTTTTTCTTACCTTTTTGCCCAAATTCCCCTATGAAACAATATAGCTCAATGATTCTGAGCAAGGAAATGATGTAGTAATGTTAATTTAATTGATATTTTCCAATTATATAACGAAAATAACAAATAATCATATAATTCATTAAAAATATTGAATTATAGGGGATTTAGGGGTCATACAGCTCATATAATGTAATTTTTTATACAAAATAAGATAACTTTTCTCACGAGCGACTCACAGATAAGTTTAAGGGCTTACTCGAAAGCGAATTTTCCAAGAAATTCAGTGAGTGATGTTTCATAGACATGAGACACTTCTGTATGTAGTTATTGAGCTGGTTTTGCCCCAATGCTCCATACATTAAAAATATTCATATTATGGTACTTTCATCTTTTAAAAATTACACTGAAATTCTGTTTTCCTCTTCATTGTAGATCCATACATAGCACTATACATATTTTGTTGGAAAAAGTTGGAAATTTAAGGGATTTTGGGGTCAAATAATCATCAAACTGCATCTATGTGAATTTTTCATGTAGTCTGTAAAAAATAATAATACGCAAGAAATCATTTGCACTATATTACGTCGAATGAACATTTAGGGTTAATATACGGTGATTTAAAGACTTGTAAGCATTGATGTAGCTCTACATATGGTCAATTTTGGCGAAATCTACAGCCTATTGGTTATTCAGATAATAGTTTATATTATTGTCATAAATTTTTTTAACAGAAATTGATACCATAAAAAAAAACAAATATCCATATATTACATTAAAAATGGATTTTTAAGATATTTTGGGACAAATAAGTGAAAAATTCATTAATTATGTATTAAAAAAAAAGTTTCTGAGTCCTGAACCCTATGATTTTTTTTTCAATGCAATCTACGAATATTTGTTATTTTTATAGTATCATTGACAAATTATAATTGAATCAATGTTACTCCATCATTTCTTAACCCAGAATCATTGAGCTTTATTATTTCATAAGGGGAATTTGGGTGAAACGTCATAAGAAAAGAATATTTCCTATTTATTCCTATCTATTATCACATCGACTAATATATTTACTCTTATCTAGTTGTTCAAACGGGTATGGTTTGGAAATGATTGACATCGGCACTTTTCAGAAGCATTTAAAAAATCGGGTTTTACCCAAAAAATCACAAAACAAAACACTTGCGAAATGATTTACTTCATTAGTACAGTCAAACCTCCATGAGTCGATATTGAAGGGACCATCGACTCATGGAAATATCGAGATGTGGAATAGGAAATCCTCGGGAAGCTGTTTGAAGGGACCATCACAGTAGCCCAGAAAATATTTTTTAATATGGCATAATTTGCTTCCATGAGTCGATATCGAGTCATAGAACATCGACTCATGGAGGTTTAACTGTAATTGAAAAATGAAAAATTCGCGTAAAGTGCAATTTAATGCTTATTTGACCCCAAAATCCTTTAAATTTTCAACTTTTACCAACAAAGCATGTATAGTGCTTTTCTATAGATCTATAATGAAGAGGAGAACACATCTTTAGTACAATACTTAGAAGCACGAAAGCACGAAAAATATGATATGAACTGTGATGTATGGGACATTGGGGCAAAACTAGCTTAATAACTACATACAGAAGTGTCTCACGTCTATAAAACATGTCCCACTGAATTTCTTGGAAAACCCCTTTTTCGAATAAGCCCTTAATCTTCTATGTGCGTCGTCCGTGAAAAATGTTATACTATTTTGAATAAAAAATTACATTATATGAGCTGTATGACCCCTAAATCCCCTATAATTCAATATTTTTAATGAATTATATGATTATTTGTTATTATCATAATATCATTGGTAAACTATGAATTAAATTAACATTAGTACATCATTTCTTTGCTCAGAATCATTGAGCTATATTGTTTCATTGGGGAATTTGGGCAAAAAGGTAAGAAAAAAGAGTATCTCCCATCACCTCCTATCTATGATCACATCAAGACTCATAACATATGACTATTCTTGTCTAGTTGTGCTATCGGGTATGGTTTGGAAATGTTTGGCATCGGTGCTATTCAAAAGTTTTTAAAAATCGTTTTTTACTCATTAAATAACCAAATAGAACATTTGTGAAACGATTTACTTCATTAATTTTTGTTCGGCAAACATTTGTCAATATATGTTCAACACTTTGAAACAATAATATCAACACTTATCTGTAAATATTATTATTTTTTAAAGAATACATGAAAATTGCACATAAAATGCACTTTGATGCTTATTTGACCCCAAAATCCCTTAAATTTCCAACTTTTACCAACAAAACATATTCAGTGCCCTTCTGTGGATCCACAGTGAAGAGATAAACACAATTTTAGAATAATGTCTTAAAGATAAAATGACAAATAGTTTGGAAACTCGCGATATACGGGGCATTAGGGCAAAACGAGCTCGATAACTACATACAGAAGCGTTCCACGTCCATGAAACAGCACTCACTGAATTCTTTGCAAAATTCCCTTTCGAATAAGCTCTTGATCTCTTCTGTAAGTTATTCGTGAAGAAAGTTATCAATTTTTTCCACCTTTGAAATCGGATTTCCCCATTGTGCATTGGTAGCACCGCAACCGCTGCACTTGGCAGGGTGTCCCCGGATCAGAGAAACGACTGGTATGACGGCGAATGTGAGCAGTTAGTAGAAGAGAAGAATGTAGCATGGGCGAGATTGCTGCAACACCGCACGAGGGCGAACGAGGCATGATATAAACGGGCGCGGAACAGACAAAACTCGATTTTCCGGAGGAAAAAGCGCCAGCAAGAAGATCGAGACCGTGAAGAGACGGACCAACTGTACCACGCAAATAACACACGAAAGTTCTATAAGAAGTTAAACCGTTCACGTAAGGGTCACGTGCCACAGCCTGATATGTGTAAGGACATAAACGGGAACCTTCTTACGAACGAGCGTGAGGTGATCCAAAGGTGGCGGCAGCACTACGAAGAGCACCTGAATGGCGATGTGGCAGACGAAGATGGCGGTATGGTGATGGACCTGGGAGAACGCGCGCAGGACATAATTTTACCGGCTCTGGATCTCCAGGAAAGCCAGGAGGAGATTGGCCGGCTAAAGAACAACAAAGCCCCTGGGGTTGACCAACTACCAGGAGAGCTATTTAAACACGGTGGTGAGGCACTGGCTAGAGCGCTGCACTGGGTCATTACCTAGATTTGGTAGGAGAGCAGTTTGCCGCAGGAGTGGATGGAAGGTGTCGTGTGTCCAATCTACAAAAAAGGCGATAAGCTGGATTGTAGCAACTACCGCGCAATTACATTGCTGAATGCCGCCTACAAGGTACTCTCCCAAATTTTATGCCGTCGACTAGTACCAATTGCAATGGAGTTCGTGGGGCAGTACCAGGCGGATTTTATGGGCGAACGCTCCTCCACGGACCAGGTGTTCGCCATTCGCCAAGTACTGCAGAAATGCCGCGAATACAACGTGCCCACACATCATCTATTCATCGACTTCAAAGCCGCATATGATACAATCGATCGGGACCAGCTATGGCAGCTAATGCACGAAAACGGATTTCCGGATAAACTGACACGGTTGATAAAAGCGACGATGGATCAGGTGATGTGCGTAGTTCAAGTTTCAGGGGTATTCTCGAGTCCCTTCGCAACCCGCAGAGGGTTACGGCAAGGTGATGGTCTTTCGTGAATGCAATTCAACATCGCTTTGGAATGGGTAATACGAAGAGCAGGGATTAACACGAGTGGTATAATTTTCAATAAATGCGTCCAGCTATTTGGCTTCGCCGACGACATAGATATTATGGCACGTAACTTTGAGAAGATGGAGGAAGTTAAGCGGATCGGACTATTTATTAACACGTCGAAGACAAAGTACATGATAGGAAGAGGTTCAAGAGAAGACAATATGAGCCACGCACCGCGAGTTTGCATCGGTGGTGACGAAATCGAGGTGGTAGAAGAATTTGTGTACTTGGGCTCACTGGTGACTGCCGAAAATGATACCAGCATAGAAATTCGGAAACGCATAGTTGCTGGAAATCGTACGTACATTGGACTCCCCAAGAGGCTCCGATCGAATAGAGTTCGCCGCCGTACCAAACTGACAATCTACAAAATGCTCATTAGACCGGTAGTCCTCTTCGGACGCGAGACTTGGACGATGCTCGTGGAGGACCAACGTTCACTGGGAGTTTTTGAAAGGAGAGTGCTGCGTACCATCTATGGTGGGGTGCAGATGGCGGACGGTACGTGGAGGACCGAATGAACCACGAGTTGCATCAGCCGTTGGGAGAACCATCCATCGTTCACACCGTGAAAATCGAACGACTGCGGTGGGCCGGGCACGTAGCCAGAATGTCGGACAGTAACCCGGTGAAAATGGTTCTCGAAAACTATCCGACGGGCACAAGAAGGCGAGGTGCGCAGCGGGCAAGGTGGATCGATCAGGTGGAAGATGACTTGCGGACCCTCCGTAGACTGCGTGGTTGGCGACGTGTAGCCATTGACCGAGCCGAATGGAGAAGACTCTTATATACCGCACAGGCCTTAGACTGAATAAATAAATCATCCAGTTAAACGCTGTCCACAATCAGAGAGCGCGAATGCTCGATCTATGCTTTGCAAGTACTGATCTTATGCAGTATGTCCCCCTCGTAAAAGAATGCTGCCATCATCCGCCTTTACAGTTGGATATACGGAAATGTGTTCCACACAAGTTTCTACCAGCAGTTGAGCCGCTACAACTACAAAAGAACCAACTTCATAGAAATGAGTCGTTTTCTATCCACTATCAGTAGGGATGAAATTTTGAAAGGCTTGAGTTTAGAAACAGCAGTTGAAGTATACACATCAATTATAGTTTATGCGATTCTGCAAGAATTGCTACCACAACACACATGCATCCACCTTGGTCGAATATCACTCTGAAACGTTTGAAATCTGGAAAAGAAACTGGTTTTCCGGCCACCATGGTGTTGAATGGCAAGGAAGGTTGCTCTCGCTCTTCAATAACAAATATCTTTAGGGAACAATTTTCCTCTGTATTCACAGACGAACTTCTGGATCCACATCATGTTATCCACGCTGCTACAAATGTTCCTTTACGTTCCTCTGCTGTGACAGCCTGTGAGCTCATCCCTTAGTTTCACGAACTACTGTTGAATCTGCGTGTTCCCGCTTGAAAGGCTCTTCCAATCCTGGTCCCGACGGAATACCGGTTCTAGTAATGAAGAAATGCAGCGGTACTCTTTCACAGCCACTGTCATTATTATTCAACCTTTCTCGGTTTGTGTTTCCGGTCTATAAGAAAGGTGACAAACAGAACATTTCTAACTACAATTGGTGCACACTGAACAGAATGAGCTTTAATGCAAGCAAATACTCCGTGATTTCTTTTGCCAGAAAACGCTCAATAACGTCATTCAACTACTGTATTTTTATTATTATCTTTATTAAAGAGGTTTTCGGCCCTGGGCCGGTTCACCTCGTTAAGTACTACTGTATTTCCTCCACTCCAATCAAACGAGAAAGCACCATTAAAGATCTTGGTGTTCTGTTAGATTCAAAACTAACATTTAAGGAGCGTGTCCGCTGCATTACGGCCAAAGCATCCAAGTGCTTGGGCATGATTTTCCGCGCTGCAAAACACTTCGATGATATCCATTGCATAAAAACTCTCTATTGCTCTTTGATACTTTCTATCTTGGAATAAGCTGACGTTGTTTGGGCTCATTACTATCAAAATAGAATTCAACTATTAGAAAAAGTCTAACGCATGTTTATTCGCTTCGCCCTTCGAAGACTTCCATGGAGCGATCCGCTGAACCTTCCGCCTTATGAAGATCGATGTAAGTTAATTGATCTGGAGTTATTGGAGACACGTCGGAATGTTTTGAAAGCCTCGTTCATTTCTGATGTTCTTCAGTCCCACATTGATTGTCCTCGTGTACTAGATATGTTGAATATTGACATCCGTCGTCGTCATCTTCGTTCTCATGCTTCTCGTACAAACTACGGATATAATGATCCTATAAATAGTATGTGTCGTGTGTTCAATCGTTGTTATCCTGTTTTTGACTTCAACTTGTCCCGTGTTACCAATAAGAATCGTTATCGTAAGGTGTTAGCTAGATAGTTAGTTGTTAGTTAGTTAGTGCCTAAGCAGTGACTCTGAAAACTCGTACCATGCGAGGCTTACTTGTGTGCTCGCTCATACATTCAGCCCCTATCGTAAAACCATTTTCGACGCACGATACCAAACCCCGATCCAGTTGAACCTCGCCAATTCTAGGAGCGCCACACTCTCTCAGCGACGTCGAGCACGTGGTGGGAAGGTACGTTTCCATCTTCTATCCATCTCCAATATAGATTGTAAGGCACATTATATAAATTTAAAACAAGAGAACAATTCCAAAAAATTGATTGGCCTTCCCTGGTTCGCTCGAAAGTAAAGAGGTAGGTATAGGGTTACTCAGATTTCCCCGGTCCAAAGCCGACCCTGAGGTAACTGAAAAGGTGAGCTGGCCTGGGCTTATGGACGTCGACACCTCAGGACGTGTGGATGTCCAACCGGTGGTTACAAACTGTCATTTTCATTATTCCACGCATGCTGCGTCGCAGCAAAGCTGAAATAATAAAAATGAAAGTTGTTCGCTGCCTCTGTAGGGGAAGGAGGGGCAATATGCTCTAGCTAAGCAAACACTGCTTTATTGTCTTATTTGAAACGCTATTTATGGGTATTTTTACATTATGCAACAGTTAAACAAGATAGCTAGTTGATGCCATTCAAAAATTATTAAAAATCTCAATCATATAGATACTATTCACATTGAAAAAAAATGGGGATATTCAGTTGCCGGAAAACTCATGAGGCAAAACGCCTTTTAGCTGGCAGCTCCTAGGGAACAAAGCACCACGCGTCGGCGAATCAGCATTCTAGGTGCGATAGTTCGTGGAGACGCAAGTACATTGTAGGTTAGTGCCACTAGGGCGTTTTGCCTCGCCAAAATGTTAGATATTTCTTCAAAATGTGGAAATTTTCGGTTTCTCCGACCTTCTCATACACTATTTTGAAACTTTTTTCGCCTAACTTACATAATTTTAGATCTAGTTTTGTTACGGCCTTTTCAATGACGGTAAATATCAGGGAAACCACAAAAGGCGTTTTGTCTAGGGGGGGGAGCGTTTTGGGGCCTCTTCCCCTATTGAGTGGTGGGTCCAAGCAGTTTGACGAACCAAGCAGTTTGACTCCGCCAAGAAAACGCTTTGGTTGCTGCTTTGTTTGAACGTGTGTGAATTTGTTTGAACAACCATTTGACAGTTGGCGGCTCGGTTGAAAAAAACGAGCAATGGGTAATGTTTTCAACTTAACCGCGAGAAGACGTAGGACTTGTATAAACGTCACGTATTTAAATTTAACTTCTAACTTTTGGATCTATGGAGTTTGATTATAGGTATTGATATTGGTGCGGTAAGACGCGCGGCTACAAAGCAAGACCATGCTGAGGGTGGCTGGGTTCGATTCCCGATGCCGGTCTAGGCAGTTTTCGGATTGGAAATTGTCTCGACTTCCCTGGGCATAAAAGTATCATCGTATCATCATGATATTCAAATGCAGAAATGGCTTAGAAACCTCGCAGTTAATAACTGTGGAAGTGCTTAATGAACACTAAGCTGCGAGGCGGCTCTGTCCCAGTGTGGGGATGTAATGCCAATGAGAAGAAGAAGATTGATATTGGAAACGACAACTCCCATGCTGTGTAGTATTATTAGCAATATGTTTAATCAAAACTTCTGGAAATAAAAGTAATAATTAAACACATAATTAGAATTGCTTTGTTTCTAACTATTAAGCCCTTATTTACTCAAGCAAATATAGGGCATTTATAGATTTCTAATTGATGATACATAGTTTTTGAAGTTTAAAAATTCTATTTATAAAATTTTCAGACTTGGGCAAAATGTGCTATTTTAGGGAAACCGTCCCGTTTTCCAAACAAATAAATGGAAGTAATTATTTTAATAAACATTTTTATTTTTACCAGTATAGTTGATTTGTTTTGATGGGGAATCAGAACCATGTTTTAATGTACGTGTTGTTTAGTACCAAGCACAACTTAACATATGCTCAGTCATATGACATGACTAGTACCCATCCCGGGATCATATGGATGAGCAGACCAAATCTCTCTAATTTTATTTTTCTTCATCTACCACCGCTGCCCTCGCTGCCTCAGCCATCATCGGCCTCTAGCCGTGAACTCCGTGCGATGCGATGGGTGATTGCATCCACCACACCGACACCACTGCATCCGACCATCATCATGCGCAGAATGACAAAAAAATGCGCCCACTTCTTTCATTCATATTCGCAGACCCACCGGCATTCTTCTACCGCTGGCGCTGGTGACTGCATGCTGTCGCTGTGTAGGTAAACACAGCGAACGAACGAAACGAAAATGCGCGAGCAAAAAGCACGTCAGTACGCGCTGCTGTCACAAATTGTAATGACTCGCACACGGCAGGCACTGCTTCTTTTATACACAAAGAAAATCTTCCGGTAGACCCGAAGGCCCGTGACATACCGCATTCTGATGTCCGTGTTAGGAATGCACGGGATTGGTTACATATGAAATTTTTACTGGCTTTGACAAGAATTGAAATTTTCAATAGCTTACCGTTAATAATCTTAAGTTTCAATGAAATAGGCATGGTGGAGAGTGTCCGAGTCGATTGATATAAAATCTTAAAAATCCATCGAAAGAGAAAGGCGCTAGTATCGTTCAAAATCTTCCCTTCCAGCGTAACGCTCTCGATTTCCAAAAATCTAAATGACACCCAGTATAGTAAAGAAAGACGTAGGTCCTACGTCAAAAATTCAGTATAAGTATCTGTCCGGTCACGAAATATTAGCCTCGACAGTGGCAACCTTCCCACTGAAGGACTGCCTGAAATAAACCACAAGTTGGCTCAGCAGGGGATGTAGACTGTATCTCAGCCCTTCCACTGAAGGGCCTTCTAATCCGTGCGATAGCGACTGAAGGAAAACATTATTTTTAACTCTTATAGCCTTGGAAAAGGCTGTTTGCTTCGGCTAAGTGCAAAAAGTAAGAAAACGATCTTTTCAAATAACTGCGAATTTCTAGTAATGGTATAAAAAAGACTGAATGCTCTGCGAGCGAATGCACTTTTCTTTCATACCTTATTTTGAATCTTCTCTGCTTCCCAATTGGTGGGCCAATCAGCTACACTGTTAGGTGACTTTACCCATTAATGGGTACTATGTTATTGTTGATATTATTCCCACCGTGAAAAATTCACCCATTTTCCTTAAAAAGCGCCACTACCCATTAAAATGGGTAGTGCCATTTTTTCAAGAAAATGGGTGAATTTTTCACAGTGGGAATAATATCAACAATAACATAGTACCCATTAATGGGTAAAGTCATCTAACCGTGTAGTGTCGTGTATCCCGCTTCTTTGTCAGCCAAAGCGTCATCATCATCAACGCGTTCGAGAAGGGCTTCTTCTTTTTTACGCTTGTTGCTCGCTGCTGGCGTCTATTTCTTAACGGGACTTTTCGCTTGATACAGGCCAATAAGCCGGGCAAGCGAGCTTAGAATTGCAGTTCAGGTGGGAAGTAGGGTGTTCTTTTCTGAGACAACATTGTTAGTAGTAGAAGGAAATAAACACCCGGACATGGGATTTCGGGTGATAAGATTTAGAATTCATAACATGGGACGATCATTCAGTCACGTTCGCTTTGTGTGCGTTCAGTATCAAACAATATTTTTCTACATATTTTTTTCATCAATGCCAATATTGCATTGATCAATGCATTGATAATCAACGTGTATTTGCTTAGAATTTAGTTTTGGGTCGCGCGGATTTGGCGCAGAATGGATTTTCATGTCGCGCGGAAATGGCGTGGATTTGATTTTAGTCGGCGCGGAAAATATTTCAGGATCTCCGTAATGGAACGTACACACAGTCAAGCAGTTCGACCAACATTGACTCCACCTCTCGTTTATTCAAACATCCATCAAGTTTTACCAACAGCGGCACGAACAATCAATTTATTCGACCAACAATATCACACACGAACGACCGAAGCGCCAACTTGAGTACCAACCATCAAAAACTATATGAGGGTTTGTGCAACTTCACTACAAATGCTCAAACATGTTCGGTGAACCTTGACTCCACCCCCGACAACTCAAACCAAAATCAAACCGTTTTAATTTTTTCCAACCGAGCCGCCAACTGTCAAATGGTTGTTCGAACAACTTCACACACGTTCAAACAAAGCAGCAACCGAAGCGATTTCTTGGGGGCGGAGTCAATGTTCGTCAAACTGCTTGACTGGTGTGTACGTTGCATAACAACCCTGCAATTTCTATCCCGGAGGGAATTGAAAGCTTTGATATTGATCTCTATCATTGGCTCTCTGAAGAACCGTTTGTTTTTTGGACATACATGCTGCATCATGTGGCTTTTCTTCAGCCTGTCTCGGCTCATCACCGATGCCGGCCGGTCTCGGCTCGACTCTGCTGCTGCTGCTGGTATCTGCTCAGCATTGCTGCTTTGTCGGGTCTGTAGGGTGGACTGCTGCTGTACTGGCTAGGTTTCGGCTGATAATGGTGGCTTCGATGACTTCATTCCATGCTCCAAGGTGTGAGTGCTGTTCAATCGATGATGCGGTTGCTTCGCTTGTCCCGGTCAGAATGAAAGGAAAAAATCGCGTTGCGCTATTTTATGGCTTCTCGGCAGACCCAGCGGTTGCTCATTCGCTGGTGTCTGCACCAATCAGAACGTGGTAATGGAATGATGCAAGAATTATGCGGTACCCATATTTATAGGTTCCCTTGATCTTAATGTTTTTCATTGAAAACAGTTTCATGCCTATTGAAACAAGTTTTTCGGATCTTATCAAGCATGGACATGAAAGGCATACTTAAAATCTGTCGATTGAGGGGCTTACAGCAGAAATTCGTCCACTGAGACGAACGCTATTAACGTTTAAAATCTTTCAACACAGCGTAACGCGGTCAATTTGAATATTTTGAAATGACACCCGGTATAATAAAGAGAGACGTAAGTCCTACGTCAAAAGTTTGTCTAGGTTGAGTCTAGGTTCGCCGAACATGTTTGACCATTTGTAATGAAGTTGCATAAGCCCCCATATATTTTTTGATCGTTGATGCTCAAGTTGGCACTTCGGTCGTTCGTGTGTGATATTGTTGGTCGAATAAATTGATTATTCGTGCCGCTGTTGGTAAAACTTGTGTGTGTACGTTCCATAACGACCTGGCCAATTGTTCACCCCCAGACCATTCGGCCCGCCTGGGAAGCAATGTTACGATAGACGGGGATACCTTAGAGGTGGTCGAGGAATTCGTCTACCTTGGATGCTTGCTAACGGCTGATAACAATGTTAGTCGTAAAATTAGAAAGCGCATCATCTGTGGAAGTCGGGCCTACTACGGGCTCCAGAAGAAACTGCGGTCGAAAAAGATTCGCCACCGTACCAAATATGTCATGTACAAGACGCTTATAAGACCGGTTATCCGGACATGAAACATGGACAATGCTCGAGGAGGACTTGCAAGCACTCGGAGTATTCGAGTGACGGGTGCTTAGGACCATCTTTGGCGGTGTGCAAGAAGACGGTGTGTATCCAGAAGGTACCTGAGGCCGGAAGAGTACGGTGGGCAGGGCATGTTGCAAAAATCCCGGACAGCAACCCTGCAAAGATGGTGTTCGCTTCCGATCCGGCGTGGAGCGCAGCGAACGAGATGGGCAGAGTAGGTGCAAAAAGACTTGGCGAGCGTGGGGCCCATTCGAGGATGGAGAGATGCGGCCTCGAACGTTGAGCGCCTTCAGGTCCTCTTCAACTGCAGAAAGCCATCGTGTACGCGGCCTTCCTCGAGGCTTACGGCCTGATAATTTTCCGGCATACGATCAACGTGTTCAGCCCACCGTAACCTGTCGTGTTGTATAAGCTTAATAATATCCGGCCCTTTATACACCTGGTACAACTCGTGATTCATGCGACGCCGCCAGATACCGTTCTCCTGTTTACTGCCGAGTATTGTCCGCAGCACCTTTAGCTCAAACACTCCGAAAGCTCTCCGATCCATGTATCATGGAGGTATAAAGTAACCGGAAGAATCGGAGTAGTGTACAGCGCGAATTTTGTTTTCGTTTGCAAACTACGGGACGGGACTTAAGCTGGTTATCGCACGTCACTAATGTTCCAAGATACATAAATTCTTCTACCATTTCAAATTTTTCTTCGTTTTGCTGGTCTTGATCGTGAGTCGTATCCTCGCTGTCTCTTGCATGGCACGGCGATCAATCCAGATTATATCGATATCGTCTGCAATGCCCTGATGCATATGCAATCTTGTGATAATGGCACCGCTTCTCTAGCTCGAGCGCTATGTTGAACAGTAAAATCGAGAGTGCATCACCCTGTTTCAATCCATCTAAGGTTACAAATGATGTCGAAATTTCAGCCGCAACCCTTACACTTGATTTCGATCCGTCCAACGTTACACCAATCAGCCATATCAGTTTCGCCGGAAAACCATGTGACAGTTCTCAAATGAACTGCTGTCAAAAATTAGGTTACCAATGATGCCGACAGCAAGACTGGCAGCCCTTTGATTTATTTCTAATTTATGGCAAATTCAAATTGAAAAATTTCACACAACGTAGGGTAGAAATAGAACGAAATAATAAAGAATTTAGTTAGTTAGAGTCAAACCGCCAAAAGTGAAGTAACTCAATAAAAGTCCCGCAAAATCTCGAAAAGTTTTATTTTGGTTAAAATATAGTTGTGCCCAGTGAAAAGCCCTAAGGTGTCCGGCCGCACTAGTGTGTCCCCGGCCGTTTGCGAATCCCGAAACCCGTCGGAATCTACGATCCTGCCCTATCACCAAGTTCTGGCATAATTTGCACGTTTCAACCAACTAATATACGAAGAACCCCCGTTGGCTTTCGCAACTTAGCGGCTACTGAATTATCCCTAAAACCCCAAATTGAACACATAGTCGGAATATTTACAATCTATTTTCTGAATCAAAGCTTCCACATATACGTACGGAACGAAGAACAACTCAATGAAAATCCATTGGATATAGAGTGGATAAAAATCAGGTTCGGCCTTCCACTAATTTTGTTTCAGGTTTTCAGCATGATACCATTCTTCCACTCATGGTGAAAATTTCGAAACAAATAATAGTGAGTTTAACACAACAAATGGAAACGGCGGTGTCGTCTTTTAACGATGAGCACCCTAAACTTGGTGCTCGAGAAGTTCTTGTCTACACTTTTTGGCGCTGCTGCCAGCTGAAAATGAAGTCCATCTAAATAAACAGTCACTTTTTCTCAAAAATTGCATTCACTTTTTCATTGAGCCAACTGTAAATGTTTACCATTAGGTAATACGCTTGCATTTGATCTACTTTCTCACCTTTGTATGTTTTCTCATTGCATCAAGTCTGAAATGTTGTATAACATAGATGGAAACATCCCGTGTCGGGACGAACAGCGATTAAAATAAAAATTTATCAATATCAGACTTCAACTGTTTCCATGGTTTAAACATGTTTTAAAGATTCTCTTCAAAATGTATTGCACTCTCAGGTATGGTTTTAATATTCTACATTTCTAATAGCAATATCAATATCCAATTTCGTACCAACTTCCAATAATAGCTCAGAGCAGGCCACATGCCACAGCTTGTGTCGTTATCGTCACTGTCACACGAAGACTCAACCCTAATACTTAAAACAATACCCACTCGAAACGCCCTACTCTAAAAACAGCACCATACGTTCAATTGCTCTCAAATCCTTTTATGGCGCAGTAAAAACGGGAATTCGTTTAATTTCCGCATTCAACCCATTAAGCCAGCAGCGTCATCGCCGTACACTGAGTTCTCTCATAAGTGGCAGCATCGATTTTCAATTATAAGAGTCCGGCGGACTCGTTTCGCTGTCATTACCATTTACTATGCTGGCTCCGACATTCTACCTTGTACAAGCACCCAAATGAACCGAGTTGCATTGCTTTATCCGATTCATCCAAATTTAGTAATTATCGTTCCACGCCGACATCCTCTCGTCTAATCCAACATACACCGAGCAGAGCTTCATTTCCCCAAGTGCTCCCGAAAATTGGAAAGGAAACAGCAAAGGCAACATAATGTTCGCTATCTTTTCAACATTTTCCACTTTTATTGATTTTTCCTATCAATATTTCATGCGCCACACGACGACGAGAGGCGAAGCACCGCAGAGTGAGAGCAGTCAGTCAGGTTCGTTTGGCCCATGGAGGTGGCTCGCTTTCGTCGTTGAAGCGCGCAGACAACACGGGTTCTCGAGTTGACTCGACGGGAACAGAGTACGATGATGATGGTTGATGATGAACAACATTTCACAGCAAACTCTCCCCCACTCATCCAGCTGCCGCCACCCACTTGTTTTCCGACGTATGTATGATGGGGGCGGTGGGTGTGGGTGGACGGAACGGACCAGTAAATCATGCAAGAAGGAAGGACAGCTACGAGGAAAGTCATCCTTTCCCACCAGCAGCGAACACATCCGGAGGACACAGCCAGCTGCTCCAAACGTTTATGCGTTGGGAAGGGAAATCGGATGAAAAACTCGACCGGGACCCAACTCACAGATACTCTTGCAACGAGGGTAACTTCCATGCGATTGTGTGTTGTACGATGTACCGACGACGACGGTAAGGTATTTGCTCTTTGTAAATGTGTCATCGCCATCATCGTATCTCTGGAATCGTTCGAGCGAAGTTCCGCGGCGGGTGGCGGTAACCGGTCCTAGAGGAGAACATGAAGTATAGTAGAGGTGAATTTAAACGAAGAACTATGGCAAAGTGTTCTAACGATACCGATGCAATACTGCCGATTGACCTGTGTTGAGCTGACTTTCAGCAGTAGCTCTGGAATAACGATTTAACTCTTCATCGGTAGCAGATGTGCAAAATTATTACTGAAATGTTGAACTGTATTGGGTTGCTTGACTTAGTGAAACACGACGCACAATGACCAGCTGCTTCCTCCAAATACAGTCATCTTTTGCGCTTGAGCTGGTTAAGCCCATTAAATTTCTAGCTGTTTGTCTGAGATTTTACAGCTTTTACACATGAGACTAACCCAGCCAACAGAAAGTCGCATATGATTGCGAATAAGTATACAAGGTGGATGTGATATATACGTATATCATCTCCGCTTTGTACACTTATTCACTTTGATATACGATCTTGAATTTGCTGGGGGAGATACTTTTGCAAATGGCTCATTTCGGAAGCTGAATATTATGTCTGGTGGATTTATGCTACATATCCTAAATAATTGATCAGCAGTAAACTCGCCATTCGATCCTTTAAACGTTGACGCTCGGTCCTCGTTCATCTGGACTACGTTCAGTATCGCTAGAGACTCTAGCAGGACATGATCTCTAGCGTTAGTGAGCTGAGAGGCCCAATTCACTGCCCACGCGTTGAAGTCACCTGCTACAACTAATGGTTCAAGACTATTTAGTCTCGCTCCAAGATTATCTAACACCCTAGTATACTGCTCTATCTCCATCTAGGAGGACAGTAGCAACTCCAAAAGTAAACTCCGTTTACCTTTGCTGAAACAAAACCAGTGCCAGGATATGACTCTATCTACTGGATGGGGTACCCCCCGCAAGTCCGGATGGTCTCAATTCCGAACTTATCCGCAACCCAACTGCTATATGTTTAGCAGGGATGCGGTACGGGTCGGACAGGCAACATCAGTCTTATTCTAGTGCACCGATTGTTGTAGCAGCGCTTACGCTGCCTCGCAGTGGTTGAGATTTAGCTGAGCTACTTGTATGACGGAGCCTGTCTGGAGGCGGGCAGGCATGCCCACCGGATTGATGTTTGTTGTTTGTGGCAGGATCACGCCAGCCGGTCAGGTGTGAGTCTTGTGACCTTCAGCTCCACACCTCCGGCAAAGCCGACTCCGATCAGTACCTTTGCAGTCATATGACTTATGTCCGTAATCGAAGCACTTGAAGCAGGCCTGAAGTTGTTGGTTTGCGCTCACCGAGCATACCGACCAACCCAGCTTCAGCTTGACCTTATCCAGTAGCTTCTACCAGTAGGTACCTGGAATGAGGCAATCTGCGTTCCAGCATAACCTTACCGCAATCGAATCGAGGTATCCTGTATTTCAACTGATCTCTCAGTGAAGCTACCAGCCTTCAGAACGTCAGCATAGCTCTTACCACCAGCCTTGACGATAATTGCTTCGCCTCTGTCCTTCCTGCCATGACCATTGGAAGGTGTACCCTTTCCTCTACGGGCACTCCCCTTCTTGGCAAATGGCGCTTTCGCCTCCTCTACCGCTTTTCGATTCTGCTTCGCCTTTTTAGGAATCACAATTTCCCTCCAGGGCAGGCCTTCCTCCCGGCGAACTTCGGTAGTCATCGTAGAAGGAGAAACTAGTTTCCGTCGTTCCTTAGGGTCAGCAACCTGCTCAACCTTTTCCCGGCGGATCTTAGTAGCCTTCCTCTTGTGTACTAACGGCTTGGTGCTAGCTTCCTTCAGGTCGGTTGCCATACTGACCTTACTTAGCTTTGCAGTTGCTCCCGTGACAGCCATGCGTCTGCGGAGTTCTGCAGTCTGGCTTTTTGCCAGCTGCTTTTCTTCAGTAAGGACTCGAATCTTCAAATCGGCTTCCTTCCTGACCTCCACCGCTTGGCTCACTGCCAACTCTTTTTCCTCGGTAAGTTGACGGATCTTTCGTTTCGCCTCCTTACTTGCCTACAGCAAGGACCTCCACTCCTGCTTTGCCTCTACAACCATGTTGCAGAGGGTCAGCACGGACTTATTATTATTATTATCTTTATTAATGAGGTTTTCGGCCCTGGGCCGGTTCACCTCGTAAAGCACGGACTTCTTAAGGTCCTTGCTGTACTTCCCACCGTTGTTCAGAAAGGACATGATTACGTCCGTTTCGTCTGTAATCACCTCTATTTTCTGGCCTCCGCTCTCTTTGTGACTGGTCATCACTTTCGTTATGACTCTGGTCAGGGTAGCAGAGATGCTTCTGAAACCGAGAACACGTGTTCGTGTTCATAACGTTCTGAACACTGCACAATGTTCAAGAGCACTGACCTAACTTAGCAACTTGTATCCTAGGAAAACAAATTTAAGCCACGGCATGTTACACATTTTTCGGCAAGTAATGAAACACGTGGGCATCTAACGGTTAGAAATCAAGCATGTTTTTGCATAGTTCCAAATCTAAGGAATCTTAGTCATGGTAACTAAGGTAACATGGTAACGTTTTGCTTGCGTACCAACCTAGTGCACACTGAACTGTGTTCAGCGTTCAAAACTAAGAACACCAAGGCATGCTCTAGGCTCATGTTCTGTTCAGGATGCATCTCTTCAGGTAGCTCCGTCCATCTTGATCTCAGTGGGCGGCTCCTCCGACCTGCCATGCTCTTCTGTATCGTCTTATTGGCGATCGGTGGGGCGACTTGTTAGGGCCACTTCGTCTGTCGAAGGGATCCACCTTTTCGTCAGACGTTTCTCCCTCTTCACTCAATTTGGTTTTTTTGGTCGACATTTTGGTCCCACGAGTCGCGCGAGAGAAAAGGTCCGCCACGCCAGAGCTTCGCAATATCGTGGTAAGGAAACGTTATAAATACTGTGGGGATGCCCACGTACACCGCTCCGTTAGCGGCCTGCTATTTATTTAACCCCTCAGACCATGCATCCCCTTGGCACGGGTCACTTGATTCCGTAGGATTAGGGGTTACGGGACGTCAGATTATTAGCTGCACTGAAGTGCTCCTGATAATATGACCTGATTTACACTGCTACACACTGCTCAAAAGTATTTATATCCCCAGTGTAGCGGAAATACCGTTGGTACTCAGCGTACCTGAAGGAATAAAATAGACCCCATTTTGTGGTCTTTAGCCTTTTACCCAGCAAATCTTATATCCCTACCTCCCCATGGTGATGGCTGGGATACGAGCAACATAAATCTCCCCAAACCCGGTGGAAACTATGGTCGTATGCTGACAGGGATGGGGAAGGTTTCGGAAGTTCAAATCTAATCGGGCGTCTGTTCCCCATGTTGGGAGCGGCTCATAGCTTATTAGGTCTCTTTTATTGAAACTGATGGCGTGATCGTAGCATGCGTTGCGAATGGATATGTTTTTTTTTTTTTAGCTTTTCTAATTTGTATTTTTCGAATTTTGTAAGTTTCTATTTTTTACGATTTTACAATTCAAGTGACCAGAGAATATGAGTTTTAAATCTTCAGTTTTATATAAAATGCATGAATTACATTTGAGGAAGATGATGGAGCGGAGTAAATTAATTCGGTGAGACCAATCTGATTTTTCCAAGGCAATCAAATTAGTTTGCATAAAAACTAGAAATCATTTGGCATGATGTGAAATTTGACTTTCCATATGACACAATCACCTCATTTTTGTTGTCATCGCGTACCGCAACTGGAACATAGTCGCCTTGTGGGTTGTTGATCATATGGTTCGTATTTCGTGTTGCTGGCAGGAGTATTTTTCTTCTCATTCAAAATTGACGTGGCCAACTTTTGAAATAAAATATAAAAAAAAATGTAATAATCAAATTAGCTACATTTCCTAGGATTCCTCTCCTAGCTCACATTCAATCAATTAAAAAATGTTAGGCTTATTTCTTATTTTGTTTTTTTTTGTTTTTATTTTCGAGCTAGCAATGATACGGCACCAGAGAAATCGCAGTAATATGAAGCTAAGCTTTGGGGTGACGAGTCGTCTGACTAGAGGGTCATTTAGCCGAAAATGTCGTTCGGCTGAATTGATCATTTTGACAAAAAAGCCGTTTAGCCGAATAGGTCATTTGGTAGAGAATGCCGACTGGCCGAAATTGTTGTTTTGCAGAAAGAACATTTTCGGTTCAATTGGATCTTTCTGTAAAACGACCAATTCTACCAAACGGCGTTTTCAGCCAAATGAACTGTTAGGGCTAACAACATTTTCGATCAAATAAGCAGTTCGGCTGAATGTGGCTTTCGGCAATTCGATCTTAGGGGTCGTACACATATTACGTAAGCACTTATGGGGGAGGTGGGGGTTCTGTCGTTTTCTTACGCACCATATAAATAAAAAATCATTTGTATGAAAGAAGGGGGGTCGAAAATCCCAGAAAAATTGCTTACGTAATAAGTGTACGACCCCTCATGTAATTTGGCGACTTTCGGCCTAACATGTTTCATTCGAATAAATAAATATTCGCTGAATAACTTTCATCCAAACGACAGGTAGGGCCATGCGGCCGAAAGCCGCAAGCAGTTTTGTAAAATGTCATCTGCATGTCATTTGACTAATATGATAATAACCTTTAAGTTATTTATTATAACACTTGAGTAGTGCTATAATTTCGTCCAAATGTACATTCCACTAATCTCTCTAAAATGTCACGTGTCATTCGAATGACATTTTGCCTCCCACGTTCCAGATTACATATTTACAGCAATGTCTTGCTGGACAAAATTATGGCCACATTTAAGCGCTATAAGTTCGTCATACCTCATGAATTGATAGCTGACTTCTGAAAAAAGTTCTGGGAAAATTATACGAACGAATGCAAATGACATTTTATAACACGTAAGGCCGAAAGGTATTTGGGCGCATATACCTTTTGACCGAACAAACCATCAGGCTAGAACCTAACAAGTCGAAGATTTTATTTAGCTGAAATGGACACGAAAATGTCGTTCGCCGAAAAAGTCGCTAGCTGAAAAGGTTGTTTGGCTTAAAAAAAAAATGTTTTTTGGTCAAACAGGTGGATATTTTTGACCATATACAACCATTTTGGCTAAACGACATTTTCGGCCTTACAACCTATTCAGCCAGACGACCTGTTAGGCCCTCCTTAGCCGCTGAGGATGCTGAGGATGGCTGGGCTCGGTTCCCTGTCCGGACCAGGAAATTCTCAGGTTGAAATTTTTTTCGACTTCTCAGGGCATACATATATCATCGTGTTAGCCTCATGATACACGAATGTGAACATAGCTCGTAGCTCGGCTCTGAATCCTCACAGTTAACAACTGTTGAAGTGCGTAATTAACACTTGACTGCGAGGCGGTAATGTCACAGTTGGGGATGTAATGCCAATAAGAAGATACCCTAGTAGAGTCAAACCTCTATGAGTCAATGCAAATTATGTCATATAATTGTCCGTCCTAACAACTGCCTAATAGCCTATTCAGATTGGGCTATTTATGACTTTGTTAAGTGAGAGGGTATCCAATTATTACGAGGTGTTCAGACTGCAGCAAGATAATATATCTTGACGTTTCCATGTTTCCTCATTTGCACGCTAATACAGGGTTGAATTCAAGGAGAGTTTTAAAATTTAATTTGCGAAATCAAGCATTTGTGTGGCGACAATCGAACATTTTTTTCTGAACAAAGCTTCTACGAAAAAAAAGGGATTTTCGAAGAATATTTGAAGCTCTCATTAAGGATAATGAGCGAAGCTACATTCATTAGTTGGGTGCGCCGTTCTTCGGGGAATCAGACTATTCCTCAACTTATTTTTAAGTTTAAAAAGTATTTTGATTCTGTACTATGATCGAACAGAGATTTGATAGAAAAATTTAGATACTTTTGGGAATTCTCACAAATAAATAAAAAAAAGGACGATTGGACCAATTTTCAAGAAATATTATCGAACTAAAATGTATTTCACCCAGAATCTCCATGTATGAAGGGCAACTCAGCAATTTAATTTTTTTTCAAAAATGGAAACTGAACCATTGCGTTCTACTCGACAATCAATGATACAGCTTCTAACAAAATCGAATCGTTTGAATGTGATATAATTTAAACTGGATTTTGGATGAATTAATGCATTACCAATCCATGTTTTATTTAAGGTTATTCTACTTTATATATACATCCCATTCAAATCGTACAGTTGTCCCACGTGAAAAATGTTGAAATCCAAAGTATATTAAGCCATTCAAGGAGCAGAATTGAAACAATTTATGAAATCATGTTTATTCATCAAATATATTCGTTTTCCAACCATTCCTACGTTTTAAATTGCCTTCCGCATTGGCCCTTGAACTTTGAAAATTTATTCGATTTGTTCTATTAAATCTAGGTTTAAGTTAAATACTTCATGTTAATTCTAGAGAGCATCTGTATTTTAAACAATTCATGTGGAATAAGTGGAGAATAAATAATTATCATCATTATTTTTCATCATATAAAATGCTTTCCACAAAACCATCACAATCAGCGCCTGTGGTGGGGTCGCCATTGTCATTAATAGACGTATCAAACATAAATTATTTTCTTCGTTTGAAACCAAAGTTTTTGAAACCTTGGGAGTTTCTGTTGAAACAAATTTTGGTCAATTTTCCTTCATTGCAGCCTATTTGCCTTTTCAATGCAATGGGCAGCAAAAGAATTTGTTGAAAGCTGATCTTCAAATTCTGACTCGCAACAAATCAAAATTCTTCGTAATTGGTGACTTCAATGCCAAACACCGTTCATGGAATAATGCTCAAAGCAATTCCAATGGTAAAATTTTATTTGAAGATTGTTCTGCGGGATATTATACTATTCAATATCCCAATGGACCAACTTGCTTTTCGTCCACTCGAAATCCTTCGACAATTGATTTGGTTTTAACGGATTCAAGTCAGCTGTGTGGCCAATTGGTAACTCATGCTGACTTTGACTCTGATCACCTTCCTGTGACGTTTGAAATTTCACAAGAAGCCATTTATAATCCAATCAGTTCTACTTTTAATTATCATAGAGCTGATTGGGATTTATATAAAATGTATATCGATAGGAATTTTGATGTTCATATTCCTTTGGATACCAAAAGTGATATTGACAATGCGCTCGTATCTTTGACAAATTTAATTGTCGAAGCCAGAGGCATTGCAATTCCGAAATGTGAAGTTAAATTCAACTCCATTATTATTGACGACGATCTTCAGCTACTGATCCGTCTTAAAAATGTGAGGCGAAGGCAATACCAAAGAACTCGCGATCCCGCTTTGAAAGTTATTTGGCGAGATTTGCAAAATGAAATTAAAAAACGTTTCGCTATTCTGAGAAATACCAACTTTGAGAATAATGTCTCGAAGTTGGACCCCAGTTCGAAACCCTTTTGGAAATTAACGAAAATTCTTAAAAAACCTCAAAAGCCAATTCCAGCGCTTAAAGAGGGAAATAAAATTTTATTAACAAATGGCGAAAAGGCTCAAAAACTTGCTCAGCAGTTCGAGAGTGCCCATAATTTTAGTCTAGGTCTCACTAGTCCAATTGAGGATCAGGTTACACGATGCTTCGAAGACATTCTCAACCAAGATAATGTTTTTGACCCTTCGTTGGGAACCAATTTGGATGAAGTGAGATCTATTACTAGAAAATTTAAAAATATGAAAGCCTCGGGTGATGATGGTATTTTCTACATACTTATCAAAAAACTTCCTGAGAGCTCTTTATCCTTTTTGGTTAATTTATTTAACAAATGTTTTCAATTGGCATACTTCCCAGATAAATGGAAAAACGCCAAAGTTGTTCCAATTTTGAAGCCGGACAAAAATCCAGCTGAGGCTTCTAGTTATCGCACAATCAGTTTGCTTTCTTCAATAAGCAAACTGTTTGAAAAGATTATTTTAAATAGAATGATGGTTCATATTAATGACAATTCTATTTTTGCTGATGAGCAATTTGGTTTTCGCCATGGGCATTCAACCACTCATCAGTTATTAAGAGTTACGAACTTAATTCGGCTCAACAAATCTGAAGGATATTCAACTGGAGTTGCTCTTCTTGATATAGAGAAAGCATTTGACAGTGTTTGGCATGAAGGTTTGATTGTAAAATTGATGAATTTTAATTTTCCTCTGTACATTATTAAACTGATCCAAAATTATTTATCAGATCGCTCACTGCAGGTAAACTATCAGAATTCTAAATCTGATAGATTACCTGTAAGGGCTGGTGTCCCCAAGGCAGCATACTGGGGCCCATTTTGTATAACATTTTTACTTCTGACTTACCTGATTTACCACCAGGGTGTCAAAAATCTTTGTTTGCAGATGACACAGGTCTCTCAGCCAAAGGGCGTAGCCTTCGTGTCATTTGTAGTAGATTGCAAAAAAGTTTGGATATTTTCTCCACTTACTTGCAAAAATGGAAAAATTTCCCCGAATGCTTCCAAAACTCAGCTTATAATTTTCCCACATAAGCCGAGAGTTTCTTATTTGAAACCTTCTAGCAGACATATTGTCACTATGAATGGGGTTCCAATTAATTGGTCTAGCGAAGCTAAATATTTAGGACCTCTGCTAGATCAAAAATTAACTTTTAAAAATCACATTGAAGGCCTTCAAGCCAAATGTAACAAATATATTAAGTGTCTATATCCACTTATAAACAGAAAATCAAAACTTTGTCTTAAGAACAAACTTTTGATTTACAAACACATTTTTAGACCAGCCATGTTGTATGCTGTGCCAATATGGACTAGTTGCTGCAATACCAGAAAGAAGGCACTTCAGAGGATTCAAAATAAAATTCTGAAAATGATTCTGAAGTTGCCTCCGTGGTATAGTACCAATGAACTTCATAGAATTTCTAATATTGAGACATTGCAACAAATGCCCCACAAAATAATTTCCAATTTTAGACAAAAATCGTTGCAATCTTCTATTGCAACGATTAACTCCTTGTACCCTTAGTATAAAATAGGTTAAGATTAGTTTAAGTTGAAAACATTGTAATTCCTACATGGTTCAATTCAACCAGAGGAAAAATTCTAACTGCCAGAGGCAATTGAAATGTATTAATAATAACTATAAATATAACATAGCAAATAAGGATGATAGTGTTAAGAAAACACGGAACACCTAGTCTAAGAGATGAATGCATGTATTAGATAATTAGCAAATAAAATTAGTAAAAAAAAAAATCTTATGACGGCTTCATTCTTGATAACTTTTACTAATAGTTAGGAAATAGGCGTGATGAAGCTCTACTTTGCCACCGAAAAGTGAATCATATAGCTGACTCATAACTAATTATTAGTTCATTATAGATATTGGCAGTTAGCTACGAATAAGCTACTTATTATAGTCTTAGACTACCTTGACAAAGGAATAACAATAAAATAGACTAAATGTATGAACAGCTTCCACTTTTTACAAGACATAACTTACATTGAGTAGTATTGACACAGGACAAAAACCATGAAGAACCAATAATTTAGGCAAACAAAGTAATTCAACGAACGCATACTTCATACCTTCTGACCATAAAGACAAGAATGACATCGTACAGCTCAATCCATATGATTAAGAATGAGATAATGGGAGAGAATATCTATTAAAGTTGTAGATATAATGTTTTTTAAGCCAGTTCAACAGTGTCTTAATGGACGACACGACCCTTGTACGAAAAACTACTTCAAAAGTTATGAACTTGTCATTTTTATAAATCGGGGATTGAACGCTTTCTTATATTTTATCAAAAAAAAACTTCCGTCTCAGTTTATACGATGAAGCATTGGTCAACATGTTCCATATGAAACGGAAAAAGTGCTTCGGTCTATTTTGAGCGCGTACAATGACAATAAACGTCTAAAGAGCATAAAAACTGACAAAATAATTTAACTCTGACAAGAAAATGACAAAAAAGACTTTGAAGTACATATTACGATGTTAGTTAACATGAGACTTGTCTGACTATTTATGAACGAAATTCCCTCTGATTCAGTTGCAACAGCGTCTCCTTGGACGACATGTTCCGTGTACGGCCGGTTAACTGCTTTGAAAGGAATTATGCTACGGTATCATCAAAGGCCTGGTACAAAGGTTTCTACTTTAATCAGAGTCCGGCCAGTAAAACTAAATGAAACAATTTTGTTGTGTAGGGGTTATCACGCCTATCTAGAGAGTAGGAGGTTGAGGGTTCTAGTCCCTCCAAGACACGTGGATTCTTTTTCCCGAATTTCATATCAATTTGTCCATTCCGAAACATGTGCTGTGCATATGCACAGCCAAGATATTTAACAAAAAAAGGATTTTCGTACGGCCGGGTTGCCGAATAATATGCAACTAATTCATAAAAAAAATAGTACACCACAGATACCGAAGGAAGCTCCCAACAATATTCACTAAGCGTTTTAACGCGGTTTGTATTCCAACAATTTTATTCAGCAATTTCGAAATTTTATTTCATGTTGCATCAGATTTGAAGGGTTGTGAAATGTTAGTGTAGTTCAGTACATAGTGAATAGATGTGTATCACATGCGCTTTCAAAACCTTTATGTTATACTTACTGTGGACTAGAATCCTGGTTGGATTGGATCTTTTCCCCACTTCCATGGACATTAGGGTGTCATCAAATAAGTCTCATAGTGTGCAGGTGCGTAAAATTTTCCGTAGATTTTTTCGTTTCATCCCCAAAACATTACATTCAAATTCCAGAATTTTTTTCGTGGAAATCGTGAGAAACTTCACACTCGTTGAAATTTAAAAAAAATTCTCGTTGAAATAGAATTTTTGAACAAAAAAGAGTCGTTTGGCAGAATTCCATTTTGCCGGAGGCCACAACCCAACAAATATTGGAGGCGAAAAAAGCGCATATATCACGAAAAATAGTCCTCTGTCGCTTATATAGCTAAAATTGTTTGCTGGGAAGGCCAAAAGTTGCTTGGCCTAATACAGGGTGTCTGCAAATTATCAGTACAACAAAATATGTTTACATTTTTTTTATATGCGTTAAAAAACCAACATGCATTGTATGTTACTGTCAAACCTCCATGAGTCGATGTTCTATATCTCGATGTCGACTCATGAAAGCAAATTATGCCGTATTTTAAAATATTTTCAAGGTTACTGTGATGGTCCCTTCAAACAGCTTTCCAAAGACTCGTTATTCCTTATCTCGATATTTCCATGAGCCGATGGTTTTTCAATATCGACTCGTGGAAGTTTGACTGTATTAGAATATGTTTACATGAAACAAACTGCATTTGATCACATCAAAATGACCTCCATATCCTGAGTTATACGCCTTTAAATATGTTGAAAAATGATCACGATGATCGCACTTTTAATACCGATACTCCTGAGAAAATTTTGATAAGTATAGGATGATTTCGAATGTCTCAGTGACATATTCGTTGCTCTGCTGACTTCATTGTTATAACTTGCTGAGCTGTAGAACCCACAGAGCTGAGTGAGTCAATAACTTTTTGACCAAACAAACCATTTGGCTGAAACTAGCCTAGAGTTATTTTGCCGAAAATATCATTCGGTCGTACAGTTCCTTTGATTGAAAAAAAAGGTGGCCGAATAGTTTAATTGACTAAAATAGTCGTCTGACAAAAGGGGTATCTAGCCGAAAATATCGTTCGGCTGAATCGGTAATTTTGACAAAAAAGTCGTTGAGCCGAACAGGTCATTTGGCAGAAGATGCCGATTGGCCGAAATTGTTGTTTTGCAGATAGGACAATTTCGGGTCAAGTGGCTCTTTCTGCCAAACGACCATTTCTACCAAACGGCGGGTTCTGCTTAATGACCTATTGATGACATTTTCAGCCAAATGAACTGTTAGGGTGAGCAACTTTTTCGGTCAAATAACCAGTTCGGCCGAATGTGCCTTTCGGCTGTTTGTCGCTTTCGGCCAAACGTTAATTTCGGTCAATTCCTTTATGGACCTAATAATCGGGACAAACATTCAATTCGGTCTTATGGAATTTGGTAGATCACTTTCGGCCTGAAGTGTTGTTCAGCCAGCTAGACGAAGTGGCCTTAATCGGTCACCCCAAAAGTTGCCGGGGGAGGCGATGGTGAAGATCGTGGTGTGTCAGAAGAGGTGCCGGTCGACGTAAAAATGGACGGCCCCACTTTGACCAAGGTCATAAACTCGGTGGTGGCCAACCACGAGGACAGCGGAGGCCATACAATGGAGAAAACCTGGTCCTTAGACACGCTATTCTTGCTGATCCAGATATGTTCAGGGGCTGCCTCCAGAGATGCATGGACGAAGGAAACTTTCCAGATCGGTGGAAACGGCAGAAATTGGTGGTATTACCGAAGCCCGGCAAACAGCCGGGGGACCCTTCGGCGTACAGACCAATTTGCCTACTCGACACAGCTGGAAAGCTGCTAGAGAGGGTCATCCTGAATAGATTGTCGGCTTATACAGAGTGTGCTGGTGGCTTATCAAGTAACCAGTATGGTTTTCGTAAGGGCCGTTCTACCATCGAATCAATTCGATCGGTAACGGATACGGCCAAGATAGCGAGAGGTTTGAATAGGTATTAGGTACTGCGCATTGATTACACTTGATGTAAAAAACGCGTTTAACAATGTTAGCTGGACAGCTATTGTTGACTCCCTGCAGCGATTGAGAGTTCCGGATTACCTGTGCAGGACACTGAAATTTTTTTTTCAGAATAGGGTGCTGATATACGACACGGATGCTGGTCAAAAGTCGATCGCAGTGTCTGCGGGTGTTCCACAGGGATCGATCCTCCGACCGGTTCTGTGGGATATTATGTACGACGGAGTATTACGCTTAAGTCTCCCGGCCGGTGTGAAAATAGAAGGCTTCGCGATGACGTGGAGTGCTACAACAAAAGGGACTCGGTGTAAGTGCGACGTGTCGAGAGAGCAGCATCGCTGCTCAAATGGAAAAAAGCATGGGACACCGCAGTCAAAGGTCGTTGGACCCACAGACTGAATTCCGGATGTGTCCAACTGGGTCGATAGAAAACATGGTCAGGTCAACTTCCACCTATCACAGGTGTTGTCTGAACATGGTTGCTTTAAAAAATTCCTCCACAGTTTTGGCTTCGTAGATTCTGCGGAGTGTCCAGAATGTGTAGGTGAGGTAGAGTCGGCAGAGCATGTGATGTTCGCATGCCCGCGATTCGAGGTAGAACGCAATGCCATGCTGCTTGTTAGCGGTATGGATAGAACCCTGGACAACTTCGTCGAGAGGATGTGCCGGGAGGAAGATTATGTCGAAATTGCAGCGGTGGTGGCGTCTTGAACAAAACCAACGAATACAGTAAGGGCACCTGTGATGCAGTGAACACTTTGCTCACCCCGACAACCAACATGTCGCGGGTGGGCTGCGGGGACCTCCGTATGTAGATATAGAGGTCACTGCGGTTCATGCGCAGTGGTTGTTGTCCGGGTGCTCTTCTCCAACGTGAGATTACGATACGGCTAGGTTACTAAGCATATGCGGTATTTCGAAAAATTTCGTTTCAGGTGGTTCGAAACGAAATTCCGCGGAATTTCGCGGAATTTGAGCATGGCGAAATCTGATTTCTTGATTTCGTTTCGTTTCGTAAAATAACAAAAAATTCGCTAGAAAAAACTAGCTTCTAACGAAATTTAACGGAATTCCGAGGAATTTCGAAACAAATTTAAACTAATTCATACATTATATTATCAAAAAGTTTTGGCTGCGCCGCTGAACAAAATCGTTAAGTTGTTTTCAAAACTATAGGTTATACATTTTTTTCTATTAACGCTCACTAACCCCATTCTTAGTCGTCAAATACGTAAGTAGTTTTCTTCTATAAAACGTCTTCATGATTAAAATTTTTCCATGATTAAAATTTTGTGATATTTTTTTACTATGCACAATATGAATGCGGAATCGATCGTGTTGCTGCTGGTCATGGGACGGCAGCTAATCCGGGAGAACGCGAAGTGATAAAAATCTGCCTCGCGTAGCAGAAATTGTTTAACCAGTGTGCAATCGATCGTTTTGATGCTGATCACGCCAGCTAGTGTGGGAGAACGCGAAGTGATAAAACTAATGTCTGCATCGAAGAGCACAAAATTATTTAGTGCGGAATCGATCGTGTTGTAGAAGTTTATTAAACGAAGCTCAGTGATCTTGCGTTGGATGAGTTGAAATACAGTTTTCGTCTTCTTGTTTTCAAAATAACTTAGTTCGCAATAAATATTTTGTCGCTTACCAAGGGGGTTCACATGAATTACCCAAGTAACACGGTTTGTTGTATGAGTGTTAAAAATACATCTTCCGAACATATAGTATGTTACGTTATGGTATGAAAAACTGCTTTGATTACTTTCACACAACCCAAACAGCGCAAAAATTATCGATATTTTTAACGTTTTTCAGTCGCAACCTTGTTTTTGATTACACATTCACAAGACTAAACTTCAGTACCGTCAACTGGGGGGAAGATGATCATTTTTAAGACAAAACATGCAATAACAATGTGTGTCTACATTTTAAATCGAAACAAATATTTTCAAAACATGTACTGCTATACGTTGCAATAATCAACAACTTTAGTTTTCTGAAATGCATTCGCATTTATTAAAATAAATTAAATTATCACACATTTTTTGAGTAATCTGGTTTGGGGTGAAGTTGATCAAGACAGCTCTACTAAAATAATTATGACTTAGTAGTCAAAATACACTAGGTTATTTGTATGAATGTTGAATTTACTACGTAAAGAAGTATACGAAGTCAATATTTGAAACGAATATAGAGTCATTTATGACTATCTCTCTCTTTCTTCCAAAAAATACATTTTCATGATTATAATCGAAAAACTCGGTTTTCTACCTAGCGGTAACATTACTTGAATGGAGAATATTGTTGATTACCGTTTCATAAAAAAATTTGGCACTTTTGACTGACACATCAAATGATCATCTTCACCTCAATGATCATCTTCCCCCCAGTTGACGGTACTAAGGATGTTTTCAATAACCGACTTTTAACATTGTTTTGTCAAATTGAATACCAAAACAAAAATGCTGACCAACACGTTCAAAGAAATAATTTTAATACAAACACGAATGAAAACAAGCATGCATGAAATAATGAACACCATTTTAATAATATTAATAAACATATACAAACTGAATAAATAAATCAAATTTGTTTCGAAGTCTCGGTCGAAACATTATATGCGGCTCATGTTTCATTGGCTAACTTTTCATTTTACTTCTCCTAAATTCATTCGCCATTGATTGAAGAAAAATATAACTATGCCAAAACATAATTTTGAAATTGATATGTAAACAAATTCTTGAATCTGTAAAAGAAAAACAATATTGCCATTTGTCGATAAACAACAGGGTCGATGAAGAACGTTCATAACATTGAAATTACGTTAAACTTCTATCATTGGGGCATATATTCTGACGAGACAAATGTCAAAAAATGAACATGTTATGACATTGTTCGTAAAATCTTCCTGTAGACATGTTTCGCGCTTAGTTTCATAGGGGCGTAACTGTATTGATCGATTTCTCTTAATCGATTTTACAGTCGCCACCCTCCGGGTACTTCCAGTGCCTGGTTCCCGTGGGGAAGTGGCCAATTTTCGTTCAATCTTGGAACCCATCTTGCGACATGTCAAACTTCATGATTTTGCAAAACAAGTACACTGAAGTCTATTTCGGTGATTTTCGATCGAATTGGCACCTTCCGGGTACTTCCAGGTAGACCTGTGCGCAGATTGAAATTTTACCGGCGGTGGCGGGATAGATCATTTTCAGGCAGCGGCGGCGTCACGCCGTTGGTGATCAGCGGTGGCGTGGATCGCACAGAGGGACGAATCCTTAGAAAGAGGGTCAAAAGGTCATTTTCCAAAATGATGTATTCTATTTTTTAAATATTTTTCTCGCATTATACAGGTTATAAAACATTGTAATAAACTTTGGTTGAGTCAATTTGACGATTGTGCCCATTGGGGTACCTTTGAAGTTGGCATGAAAACTGTTTTTAACACCATTGATACTATATAAATATGAATTATGATATCTTTGCAATATTTTTCAAATTTGTTATTCAATCATTTCAAACTCAATACATCTTCAAAGATAACATAATCAACTATCAATTGCATACATTTTATCACAAATTCATGAAATATTAACCCTTGGCTTATGGAGTTGAATTTGGGCTTTTTTCGAAATTTACTCATTTCGTGGTGTTTTCATGTGGTCAGAAAACAATTTACCCATCATTACCCAGCACTGAAAATCGCATGGCTACTACTTTACATTATATATTTTCAAACTAAACGAAATTTAGGGCCCGCCAGGGCCCGCAGGTTTTTTTCGAGGCATTTGAAAATGACGTAAAATACATGAAAATGTATGTATATGTACTGAATGCTACAATCACAACACTCGTTATGAATGTAGTTGAAAATGATAAAATTTCATCACAGTAAGTATAATAAACCCATTTGTTCTCATTTTAAGCCATATTTGTACTTTTGACCGTCTTTTTTTCAATCCGTCCCACTGTGGATCGGCGTGAACCACTTTAGCATCTTATTCGACATCATATACGATCTTGTGTTGACTGGGACAATATGAAGTATGCTTCAGCATAATTACATAATTCTGAAGTGAACTAAGGTTTTAAACGAAATTTGAATCCGTATATGAAAAATTCCACAATTTCTTTATTTTTATATACTTACTTATATAAAACTGACATATGTAAAATTGAACAGATTCAGGAGCACACGCTCCACGATGAATTCCTTTGAAAGCGGCACAAATGCTGGGGTATTGCCAATGGTATATGCGGCGAGAATGTGGCGATTTATCACAGATTGCCTCTTCAGTTATTATAAGTCTTTTGGTCGCAAAACAAGTATTCGATTTCGAAAAAGTGAAATCAGAATTGCGTACATAATGTAAAACCAATTCAATAAAAATTCCGCGGAAAAAAAAATCAAAATTTCGTTTCGTTTCGAAAAATTTCGAATTAAATGAATCTTGATTTCGTATCGTTTCGAAGTCTCGAAAGTAAATCTATATTTCGTTTCGTTTCGATCCGAATCAACGTAGACATTTTAAATTTCGTTTCGTTTCGTTTCGTTAGGAAAAAGTGTGTTATCGCATACCCTTATAGGTTACTATCATAGCTTGCGATCGACGGGTGGTGAGGATGGATGCAGATTACCGTTTACCCTTGCTCAAAAAAAAAAGGTAATTGGCCCAAGTTTCATTCGAATAAATGGTTTTTCACTGAATGACTTTCGTTCAATCAACAGGTGGGGCCATTCGGCCGAAAGGTGTTTGGGCGAATATGTCATTTGACCGAACAAACCATCAGGCCAGAACCTAACTGACCAAAAATTTGATTTAGATGAAATGGACACACGGCCGAAACTGGTCATTTTGGTCGAAAAAGTCGTTTACTGAAAAGGTTGTTTGGCTGAAAAAATATTATATGGCCAAACCGGTGGATATTTTTGACCATATTACCCATTCAGTAAACAACATTTGGACGTTGGGCCAAATGTCATTTTCGGTCAAATGGACCTTTCTGTCAAACAACCATTTTGGCCAAGCGACATTTTCGGCCTCATATCCTATTCAGCCGAACGACCTGTTAGGCCCTCCTTAGCCGTGCAATAAGATGCGCGGCTACAACGCAAGACCAAGCTGAGGATGGCTGGGCTTGATTCCCGGTCCGGGCTATGAAATTCTCGGGTTGGAAATTTTCTCGACTTCTCAGGGCATAAATGTATCATCGTGTTAGCCTTATGATATACGAATGTAAACATGGTAACTCGGCTCTGAATCCTCACAGTTAACAACTGTGGAAAAAAATAGTGCTTAATTAACACTTGACTGCGAGGCGGTAATGTCCCCAGTGGGAGATGTATTGCCAATAAGAAGATACCCTAGTACAGTCAAACCTCCATGAGTCGATGCAAATTATGTCTATGAGTCGATGGTCCCTTCAATATCGAATTATGGATGTTTGACTGTAATACTAATTTCTACTAAATTCACATCAATTTTTTTAAAGGGAGAAACATAATATATTTGCATTCACATTTGTTTTATATTTTGCAAATGAAAATTTGTTGAACAGGTCTTCATTGAAGCGAAACAGTTCTTCATTAACCGAAATAATTGAATTAATTAAATGACTGTTATTTTATCTAATAATGGTTGCAGAATCGCATCACTTACCAAGGGGAATCCAGATCCGTGTAATTACGTACCTCGTTCCAACAACAATAGTCCTTCCTGTGGAGATGTTCTCGATTGGAACGCTTACTGGTTACATTCTCTTCAGATCAGCACCAAAAGGATTCTTCAAAACACGTTGCCGCCAACGACAGTCCTGATCCAGCAGGCTAACAACACCGAGGCGAATCAAGTTGAATTTTTAAAACACTTAATTGATTTATTACCTTGTTTTTATTCAATTTTCATACCTTATGACAAAAACGAGTGTGTGTGTTCTAAATTATCAGTTTAAATTAATTCTCACAGACCGTGCGGGTTTTTTTGCTGCACGGCTCTGCGTTGCTCATTCGAACGCGTCACAGTGTCTGCGCGCGCGGAGTGACGCCTTGTTCCATCGTAAATTACAATTTATAAGAGAATTTGTCCCATTTTTCTGTTTGTTTTGCTAAAACCTTTCGTTCCAATGTCTTTCTCTTCTCCATAACTTACTTATCTTAGTATAGTACCGAGTCATTCACAATTTGTTTCTTATTTCCATGTTTTTTTTCTATCTGTTCCGCTTGTGAGTAGTATTCTGTGAATTTAGAACGCTCAGATTGTTTGTTTGTTTTTTTTTTCGATTCGATTCTTTAGAGGAAAAATAAATGAGATTTTCTGTTTCCGAACATTTGTCTTGAATTGGTTCAATTAAATATACGAAGGTGTCTAACTACCGATTATAAGAGCTGAAAATAGAGGAAATGCTGATTTGCTTGGTGGCTGTGTACGGATGCTTTTGAGATGTGAGTTTGCACACGACCATTCTAATTCGTATTCGAAATTAACGCCGAATTCTTTCGGAGTGTGGAGCGGGTTTGGCTTACTTTGATTTGCACTACGGTTTTGTTTAGATTTGAAATTTGAAAGTTTACTGTACTTGTGTAATACTCCTAGGGGGAAACGAGATATTGTTGAGAGGAAATAAAGTTAGCTTGGTGGATAACGAGTGGCTGTAGCTGCGATTCTGACTTACTTGGAATGATTGATGATGGAATGATTGGACTATGCACCAGATTAAAACAAGAAAATAATAAAACTATTTACAAGATTCTTTGATTTACTTTGAATACTACTACTAGAGCTTTTGTTTTTGTTTTTTCTTATTCCTCAGCGTATTTTGTTTTGTGTGTGTTGTATATATAAAAGATTCGACTTAGACATAAAGATAATAAAATATGTACACCTTTGATTTAATATTGCGCGAAAAACTAAACGAACAAAATTTGCTTACTTTCCTACGATGACGATCAGAGCGTCCCTTCCCAGTTTATCCCCTAGTATTTACTCAGATTAAATTCACAAAATTAGTTGCCTATTTCTAGTCGATGGACTGTACAAAGGGGCCTTGAAACGGGATTTTCGAAGGATTCTCCGATGGAGGGAAGGGATTGTGGTGATACAAACTACTCATTTTTTTCCTTATAGCTGCTGCTGAAAGTGACGATTTGTTACACGATTTTTTTTTCTTAATTGCACATTTTGATTCCGTTTGCTGCGGGTTTTGGTGGCTCCTTTTGGAGCCAGTAGCTTGCGATGCTCCTATATTCGTCCTAGTTGGTCATAACTTGAAACTTAACATCCTTTTGTTTTCACCGAAGTTTGGTATACTGTTCGATTGTAGAATTGGAAAGGTTTGAATTCGAAACAGAAGCTATTTTAGTTTGACTACTTTGCACTACTTTTGACCGGGTTTCGTTTGTGGGGGCCGAAAAGGAAAATGGAGTTGGTTGAAGAGGAGAAGGAAGGTGAGTTGGGAGTGCGATGAATCAGCTGAAACGGAAGAAGAAATCGTGCGGAGAGAGCGCCGAGTGGCGAACAATGGAAAGGAAGACAGCGAGAGCGTTGACGGCGACGACGACGTCGGTGATAATCCAATTGCCATGTTTGCGATCCAATAATTTAATTAAAACTAAAGAGATAATTTGTTTATTTCACAGGTTGGCTCTAATGAGTGAGTGGTGCACGATCTTTGTGACCGCGGTCGGTGCGGCGGCGGTTTGGCACCATGAAATGCGTCGTCGCCCAATGGTCGCGGCCAGTGAAATGTGGTGCGCGAGTTGATGTGCGGTTATATGGAGGTCAGCTCGACGTCGATGAAGATTAGCGATCATTTTTCAGGAATTATCGAGTATGATGCGTGAAATGGAATTGGAAATTCAAAAATATTTCCATGTGACTCAACAACTGTTGACTCTTCAGAAAACGTCGGATTGATTATCTTTTTTTTTTATCCCAACACATATCTTGAGAGGAATTATATAACCATAACTTGGTTGTTTATGGATTTTGAAACTACTTTCGATCCTATCAATAATTTCTAAAATTGTGCATCATTCATTTCGCAAAATTTCATCAGAAACCCACAGCGCACTTCAACTGTTCAACCGTTGAACAGCTACCGCAGCTGTCTGACGAACTGTCTGGCTGTCATTTGAAACAAATAAGTGACCAAACAGAGTGCCACGGAAACAAACGGCTCATTCACGGGTCCAGAATCCGTCTTTTTTCCCTTTCATATATCCACCATTCAGCAACCATTCATTCATGTAGCACATCAACCGAATGGCTTTATGCCGTCCGTGTCTCCTCGACCGGTAATCACACTCATTAACTAGCAGCAAAAGCTGGCTCCTTACGGTGAGCTGCTACCTGTGCGGGGGGAACCGCATTGGCAGACCGGAGCTCGGAAGCTGGCTCGGGCCGACATGACATGAATTGCCCGCACTATTCGATGCCACCGATGAGGTACATACAACTGTGAAAATGCAATATGACCGGAGGTGACCTCAATTGGGGTCCTCTCCGCTCGCAGACACACTCAGCACAGTATCACGCGTGTACAAAAGGGTTATTGAGCAGCTCGAGCTCCTCCGCACGGGTGCACTGTTGTTTTACCGCGATGAATGTAGGAAAAAAAAAGTACTGATGGAGTCACCTAAGCGAAATCATGCCTTGTCTTGTGGTCCCAACGTTTGCCCATTTAAAACATACTGCCATAAGAATGTTAACAAAACTTCGATTTCGAATTGAAATGAAAGCCTTTCGGAGCAACCTTATTATACGCGAAACGCAAACCGAAACTTACCCAACGTGAGCATCAAGGCTCAAGCGTGCGTGAGTGAGAGAATCAATTAAAAGAAGCCATCAGCTAAAAGTTCGGTCTTGGAGTAGCCCACTTGACCGAGAGTGCTGCGACGACGGACGCGTCGGCCGGCCGTTAGCTTGTTGTTCTCCAGCTCAGGTCGTCACCCATCCACCGAACAACGCCGGTGGGGATGCTGCTGCCGGGATGACGGGCAGGCAACGTAATGTATGTAAATAGGTACGGGTAGACGGCCCACTACTTTCGAACTTTTATCGTAAATGAGTGAAACACGACGCACGTTGTCGATTGAAGTTTTCGAACGAGCAAAGCATCCATCGGCTGAACATTGAACATGCTGAAGAGTTTGACCATAGGCGGAAGCGTTTGTGAGTAGTCGATTCGGGGACGGGTAGCGCGACAAATTGACTGACCTTTCACATTGGCAATTGAATTGGAATCAATCGTTCACAATGAAGATTGAACGGTTGGAGAAGAATTGATGCAGTTAATTGGGCCAGGCACCTAAATTACGCAACATTGTAACACTATCCTCCTTGGAGGAGTTCACGGGAGCATCGTCAGAACATTGTTTTTCTTCACACAAGAACGTTACAGTGAAGTAAAAAGAGTCGAATTCGAATTTCATCTTGCAAACAACTTTTGGGATTTTTTGTTTCTTAATTTTGCGAATTTTATTAAATCTAATCTAATTTAATACGCCCGTTTTAATCTACTCAGAGACTGAGTAAAACTGTATTGTTGTCTCACGGAAATCTTACTAATTTTTCGTATACAGTGGAACTAGGTACTCAAAATTTGTTGGATTTTCCCTAAAAATATGGGTGGTAAACTCCGGTTTTGCATCTCATCTCTTCCTTGATCATGAAATCAAAACAGTTAGGAAACTAAGTTGATCTTACTGCAAGATTATCGATGTCCTGCCAAATTTAGAAAAACGTTCCAAATGAAAAAAGAAATATTTTGAGGACGCCGATTTTTTCAAAATTATTTCATATTATACAGACAAAACATAAGAAAAGCATTTTTTTTCGCCCGATGCTCAACCCAATTATTGGCAATACCAAATCTTCGTAAAATAATGGCAAAATCCCAAGAACACTTTACCAGATAAATCTGCTGAAAGAAATGCCTTCAATATGTCCAGAGGTCTACGATAGGTTGTGTTTAGCTACCACATTTTCGATAATTGATCATTTTCTTCAGATACGCTATTCATCATTCAGAAATAAAGAAATTAAGTGCTCGATTTGGTAAAAAATACTAACGACACTCTGGAAACACTTAAGGATTGATGACTTGCCAAGAATTTCAATTGAAAATTAGGATTTGTTAGAAATTCTTCTGTAACCTAAACGTTTTTTGCTTTTCTGTAACTAAAGCAATTTAAAAAAAATATATATATTGTCTCAATATTAAGACCATGTAAGCAGTTCAGTATTTTAATTCAATTTTCTCTTTCCAATCCACAGTGTCGTCGATTTCACGATCAAAATTGAACAACTTTTAAACCGTTGATTCCGGAAGTTTGATGCCTTCTACTAGATAAAAGTTACTTTAGGTAAACGTTAGACTGAACATAATGGAAAAAACTTGCTTAACTTTGTTAGTTTGAAAGCAAGAAACACTCCATAGTAAATCAAAATTCGTGTTTTGTTGGCCTAAATAACTTTGTAGAAGACCATAAAAATGTAAAAAACGGGTTGAAAAGTTATATAAAAAAACAACTGTGTTTAAGGGGGTCATCCTCATATAACGCTTATATTTCGATACCTCTAAAAGATAGAACTTTGGAATGTTCTGCAAAGTTTCTCGTAATACCAAACTTTACACTTTCTCTTAAGAAACCAATTCTCTATTTATGTTTTCGGCGACAAGAAAATTTTCATCTCACTTCTAGGTGGATTAATCATCAAACTCATTACATAAAAAGATGCGTCTTTTTATGCCTCAAAACTTTGTAGAAGACGCCAAACTTCCAAAATCAACGGTTTATTCAATTTTGATCGTGAAATCGAACACTGTGCAATCAAAATCTCAGAAGTTGTGTTTGTTTTATTAGTCTTTAATTCCTATTATTTGTTCAATAAGTATCCATCTTCTACTTGAGCAATGGCATGTGGCACTGAGAATCAAAAGAAGTAAAAAATCCTTCCTATTCAGCATTATTATCACAAAATGGGTTCGAAATACGAAAAAGATAAAGTAGATTGCTGTAATGTTTCGAAGAGAGAAATGGTACAGCGAAATCAAATATGTGCAAAGTAGCAAACATATTGGGAGGGGCTGATTTTGTCCTATGTGGAGCTAAAATCCCCCTAGCCCTTATATGTAGCTACGCCAATGTCCAAATGTGAATATTGGAAGGTTGGACAGGACAGGATGGACTCGAATATTTAAAGGCTTGATTATTGGTAAGCTCGATTATCCGTATATCGATTACACAAAAAATGGATCGATTATCCGAAATCCAATACACAAAACTATTTGTTTTGGTGATTTCTACTTGGAAGGGTAGCCTTCGATGAATGCGTTTCGTTCAAAGTTTAAGGAAGGTATTTTTGTCTGCATTTTTATTTTCGTCATAGTCTCTAAAACCAACAAAATAGACATTTTTTGCCAAACCCTTCCGTACCAAATCGTAAGCTCAGGAGAAACATTCTGCTCCATGAAAGGCCTATTCTCCTTCCTCTCACCGAGGAATGAAACTTTGGCAACCCTAAGAATTCATGGTCAGATGGTCATGTCGATCTTCATGACCATCTGACCATGAATTCTGAGGGTTGCCGAAGTTTCATTCCTCGGTGAGACAGACCCGGACAAGAATATTATATCACCAGTTTATATCCGAACCGAGTTTATAAGTCGTTACAACCAAGTGACTTGATTTTCTGTACATCGTTAGACATGTCCAGATACTAATCATGGCTGGCGAAATGATCGATCTCGCTAAACAAGCAAATAAAAACTTCCAAAACCACTCTTCCCAAGTAACATTTAAGTTTTATAACGCTCTTGAAGATCATAATTTACTCTACAAGAGTGTTATTAAACCAGAATAAAACCAACATGTTACCTGGGTTGTCATTTCTGAAGAATAACAAAGATTCCCGCCGGATCGGGCCTCATGCCCCCTGCTGCTCGAGGCTAAGGATCTGTTCACAAATTACGTAACACGTTTGGGTGGAGGGAGAGGTCCACCTTGCGTTATACTTTGCTACACTGAAAGGTGGGAGAGGGGGTGGGTGCTACCAAATGTTACGCGTAACACAAATGAAAATTTATGTTTCAATGACTGATTGAAACAATTGCTGCCATGTGTTGATCAAGACGATGAATCTGAATCCACTTCTTCACTACCCTTATATGCATAATTGTCCTTATTAGTCTTCTCAGGTTTTACTTTTTATCTCAAAGTTCTATTTTATGTAAATTTTTCGAAAATTGCTAAAGAAACATTAATAAAATAAAGTCAGCAAACGAATATTGTATTTCATAGCAGAACTAACCGGCTAAACTATTTGAACAATCATGAATGCAAATTCTTTGGCTTTAATGAATTCAATAAAAAAAGTTTTCTTATTAATTTTGTGAGGCAAAGTTACTAAATAGCCTACCGGTTGAATGCCAGCAAAGGAAAATTGTTGACCACACTATAAACGTTTTTTACCCTTATACATACTAGAATTTTCCGGGAAATGCTTTGTTTAGCAGACATTTGGTTTACAATGTTTGTTTTCAAAATCATGTACCCTCAAAACACAAAGTCCTTAATAGTCAGATTTTCGATTTGGTATAAGCATGCCTGACCGGCAGTACACGACCTATTCACAAGCGGCGTCACAGCTCAGAAATCTTGTCGACGGATTTTTTCCTATGTGTTCTTAAAATGTTGGAATGCAACGAGAACTTCGTAACGGGAAAATGGAAATTTCGCTTTTGAAATATTTAGGGGAACGGTTCGGCACTTCATCCCATAGCTTATATTTCCATCCAATCAAAAACAGAGCAATGAAAAGGAATTTGGTTTGTTTCTTCTTTTTGTGATTTTTTTCAGCAGTGAGCACGCATGTTAGCAAAAAGAAGCGACGAGATGGAAAACGGAACAGTTCCCCTGCATGGGAGCTAAAAAATCTGATGCAGCTTTCAGGGTTTGTAAGCAACATTGGATTCCATAAAAAATCGACATGAATTCCCGATAGGCTGTTCCTCTTCCGTACATCTCTTTGAAACCGAATTTTACTTAGCATGTTTCAATAAGCCACATTGTAATCTGTCTGATTGGAATGGAATAGAATAATATCTCTATCAGTTTGGGTTTTGATCATGTGAGGCACAACAGCGAAAAAATCTGCCTTTAAAATGTTTACAGTTACGTGTCACATGGGGGAGTGGAGTATCAAATAAATGTTAGTCTTTGTTACAAGGTGTATGAAGAGGTTAAAACTCTCCTATTTTTGCGTCACGTAATTTGTGAACAAACCCTAATAAGACAAAACACATTAGGCCTGTTCAAATATTACGTAACGCGAAAAATGTTGTTTTTAAGAACCCCCCACCCCCTCATAACAATCCGTAACAATTTTCAGAACCACCCCCACCCCTATGCGTAACGCGTAACAAATGCGATTTTTTTAAAAAAGATCCTAATTTTAGTAGAATTTGAAGGACGGTGCCATATATTATTATCTTTTGTATATTTCATGCTTTTTCAAAGAAAATGAATATTTTTTTGAATTTTTAAAAATATTTTTCCCTTTGGAAATAATTTGTTACGCGTAACAATATTTCGAAGGACCCCCATCCCCTATATCTTGCGCAACAAAGCGTAACAAAAATCAAACAACCCCCCACCCCCTATTGCGTTACGTAATATTTGAACAGACCCATTTCTAAATTTCACAGTAGGGGTCTGTTCACAAACTACGTAACACGTTAGAAATGAGAGCGCGTTATACTTTGTTACACTAGAAAGTGAGGAAGGGGTGGGTACTACTAAATGTTCAGGTATCAGGTATTTTTGCAGATTATATTATTTTATGGAATGACATTATTTTTTTCTAATTCGATCTTCTAAACCAAGTCAAATCTAATAGGGCTCACTAAGTTTGCAGAGTAATTGCATTTTAGTCTACCGCGTCAACCACGTAAGAGCTCAATTCAAACAAAGGAACGGTCAGAGATACATATGTCAACCGTATTAGTCATTAACGAAATCAAGTACAAAGCGGGGCGGACGTAAAAAAAAACACCAGACGTATGTTGCATTTCTAACAGAACTTCCCGAACGAAAAATTAGAATGATTTCAATGAAAAAGAATTTTAATAGCAATTCTGTGGGCCAATGTTCCTGAATTTCCTACCAGTTGGATGCCAGCAATGGAAAATTTTGAACTACATCGTGATTTTCCAGGACATACTTGTTTTAGCAGGTATCTGCCATCCAATGTTTGTCAAACGGGAGGTGGACAAAAACAAGGGGGGGAGTAAGCCTATCATCCAGGAGGCGCGATGCACCGCATATTACCCCCCTGACAAAAACTCCGAATTTTTCCGTTACGTAATTTGTGAACAAACCCTAGGCGGCTGACGACTGAAAACGAAACGAAATTTTCTGTAATTGTCTGAAAGTCTTTCAAATCAAATTGTTAATGACGTTTTGTAAACAAATATTTTTCACGACATTTTTTCGTGCGTAAAAAACCAATGAACCAATCTTTTATTTATCCACACGAAATATGTAAAAGTTTCAATCACCAATTTTGTATGTGTTTCAGATTTTTTTAAACTTTTCCCCCCATTTTTATGAACAGCATTTTTATGTTTAGATATATGTGCTGCTGTAGGTACTTGTGTACACATTCGAACCTCCTCAAATCCTCAAATGGTCGGGATTCTGTCAATACGCACCAAGCTCCAATAAAAAATTACCAAGTTTTGCGTACAAAATTACTTGTAGCAGTCCAAAAAAATCACAAACCGTATCGAACATTTCTCTCCACTCTCGTCTTTTTTTTCTTACAAGATTTTGGTCCCTGTGTATTTAATATAGAAGAGGATTATTAGTTGTCCTTGTCGAAACTACTTGAATTCCGTGGAAATGAATCAAAATACCCATTACGTATTCTCCTACTTGACATGATCATGAAGGTACTCTTAAACATTTCACCGTAAGTTTTTTGTACCCACACAGATCAAAATACGTTGTGATTTTAAATACATTTTGTGCACATATATGAAACAAGCAAAAAATCGGAAATATCAGTTGCTGCTATTTTTAATTCAAATGGAATCAGCTGAGCTTGTTTTTAATGTTCAATCTCGGTAAATTGACTATCGAACATTTATTTTTTCAGTTGCTTTTTTACATGTAATTACATTTCCAATGCATTTTGCCGAGCATATTTTTAATGGCACGAGATTCTTTTATTCTGTCAATTAAATCCTGTCAATTAACATTTTACGTACCCACGTAGCGTATTTCAAATCTATTTAGTTGCAACAACTCGGGTAATCGGGTCGCAGTAACTCGTTTATAACAAGTGTGCTGCTTGGCAATCGTTGAAATTAATTCATAAGGTTCAAAATTATAATGAACCTATGGTCAGCCTATTTCACCGGGACTTTACCCAATTGAATAATTTTGGGCTATCGTACTTCATAAGAATCAAAGAAGAAATCAAGAGAAAGGTGCATCTATGCTGCAAGATTGGGGCAAAAGAAAAGCTGGGGTTGAATTGCTTTAACGTTTGCAGTTATAAAACTTTATAATACTTCCATTTACTTCTACTGTAATCTACTATAGTAACATTTCCCCCAAGACGCTCTAATATAATAAATTATTTTGCGTTTGCTTTAATGTGATTAATATGCATACTGCTGAATATTTTCTGTATTGAGGAGTGATGACAATGATTTCTATTGCAGAATAGGAGTAAATACCATACGAAAATAATTTACGGCTGCCAGAGACTCATGTGATTCGATAATAGACGGAAATAGTGTTTTGTATTAATTGAGATTTTTGAACATTTTGGATGATTTACTGCGTCTGTTTGTATACTGATAAATATAGCGAGCTGATAAACGGAACAGTGGACGAAATGCATTCAATTTTCCACAAAAGTATCAACGTTGTCATCAACAATCATATTCCAAGAAGAGTTCTAAAGTCAAACCCGGTTTTTAGCAAACCATGGGTCACCCGAATTGAAAAATCTTCGAAATAGTCTGAGGAAAGCTCCCCAACGTTTTTATCGCTCAAGATCCAATAATGATAGAAAGATCGTCCGGGATATTTAAATCAAAAAAAATCGCTTACATCATCGTCCTACGAAACATAATCACCGAAAATCTCTATGACAAAGCGTCGCCAGTTCAACGTAGAAATTGCTTTGCACATCTCCCAACTGCGATATTTGTTTGGCTGTTATTCATCTGTCAACGAACGAAGTACTAGAAGCACTGAGTAATCTCGACGCCGCGCCAATTAAAGTGCCAGTACAGTCACTCTGCTTCAAGAAACGCGCCACAACACTTCCACTTCCAATTGCAAAAATATTTAACAGCTCCATACGCAATAAGACATTCCCGGCTAAATGGAAATCCCCAAGAATCACGTCGATCTATAAATCTGGGAATCGTAATAACGTTTGCAAACTATACAGAAATCTCTATTCTGTGTTGCTTAAGTAAGGTTTATGAAAGTTTAGTGCACAAAGCCTTGTACGATGCATACAACAAAGATTTATGAAACACCGATCAACTTCTACTAATTTGAAGATCTACACCGCTGCATTGACACGAGAAATTGAAGCAAGACGGCAGGTTCATTCAGTGTACATAGTCTTCGCAAAAGCCTTCGACACTGTTCCACACATGTTTTAGTGGTCGATAAAATGAAGCTCTTAGGATATCGGGAATGGATCACTGATTGGATTAACTCTTATCTAACACTTATTGAAGCATTTGTAGTAGTGATCAACTGTCGCTCTCGGTTGATCTCAATTGTTTCAAGGCAGCTTGTGCGAACACATGCATTAAAAACGTTTTATTGATCACTTGCGCAGCATCCTAGAATATGTCACCCCCATATGGTGTCCCTATCAAACATCACATATTCTCTCCATTGAATGCGTGCAAAAAAGTTCATCAGCTTTGCATTGACGGAACTTCCTTGGAGGAATCCATCCAATCTGCCACCTTATATGGATCGGTGTCAGTTGAGCAAACTGGAGATACTGTTTACAGGACGAGTAATCAGCAGCGAATGTAAGTTTTCGAACTTTCTATCGGAATTGTCGACTGTCCAGAACTTTTAGAACAAATCGCATCACACGTTTCAACCAGACGACTTCGACACTCCCTGCTTTTGGCTGTTGCTTACCACAGAACTAATTACGGCTTCAACAACACATTTGATTCATGTCTACGAGCATTCAACGATGTGGCAGACTTATTCGGTTTTAATGTGTCGAAAGATGTTTAGAAATTAAGATTGAATTTTTTTCGGCGATAACAGTCTTAATAAGTAGCCAAATACTTTGTTGCTCCTACATCCGACGTTCCGGTTAATTTATTTAACCTCTTCAAGGGGTTCTTAGATAAACATAAAAGTATTTGAAAGTCAACAATTTTTCCCGATTTACAAAGATTTTCTCACTTTTGCCCAACTATCCCTTACTTACAGGAGTATGTATTTTTGTAGTGCCCTACATTTAGTTGTCGTGGTTTTATAATGGCGTCCGCTTTTGCTATACGTGAAATATCGTTATTCGTTGTTTAAATTTTTGTTCAACAGTATTTTATAATATGTTTTTCTAGTGTACTCACTTCATACGTAGCGATTTTTGCGTACGACACTGTATTTAGTTTTTATAGCTACTTTCAAAAAGCTCTCTCTGTACTTGGTTAAAATTTAATTTGGACGCTCAATCGCTACGATATTTCACGTATAGCAAAAGCGGACGCCATTTTAAAACCACGACAACTAAATGTAGGGCACAACAAAAATCCATACTCCTGTAAGTAAGGGATAGTAGGGCAAAAGTGGGAAAATCTTTGTAAATCGGGAAAAATGGTTGACTTTCAAATACTTTTATGTTTATTTTAGAACCCCTTGAAGAAGGTTAAACAAAGTATTTGCTACTTATTAAGACTGCTATCGAAAAAAAATCAATCTTAATAGCAAAACTTCAGTCGTCAACTCCCAGATGATGTTTAGAAATAGAATTAGGGAAATAAAAAAAACTTTTGTTAAAACTTCAGTCTGTAAGCAAATGTCAAAGACGGTGTGAATAAATAAATTTAGTCAAGTGACATGCAGATGACATTTTACAACTGGTTGCTACTGATAATGCTAGCTTAAAATGTATGCATTATTCTTAAGGTATAATAGTGGTCCTAGAGCTCCGTTTAAAATCGATTAGTACTTCTGGAAATCCATAAAAGAGTATAAAAATATGCCACATGGAATGACTGTGTCTTGGCCGGACTCATTTTCACGATCGAACATTTCGAACTTAAGCACATTTTTCACTTCGGAGCTCTTTATGGCACATTAATTGAAATATTTCAATAGATAAATAGATCATTGGGAAGAAAATAAATGAATTAAACATTCATATTTTGCCATGCCAACATGAGCCATGTGTGATTAAAATCCAACCAACTTTTCTCAGCACGGATTGTACGTTTATCCAAGTAGGCTTGATGAGATGGATAAATATTACGAGTGCTGAAGAACACTATTTCTTGCAATGACGAAAAATGGGCGTGAATATTATAAGTATGGACCAAAATTGTTCAGTCTGATTCACTTCACATGATCATTGCCAAAAATACATGTTGCTGCAGAAAACTATCAGAATCTATACCATTTTGGCTCAAATCCCGAACATGGCTCATATTGCGAACACTAGCGTTTTAGTGCCCTGAACTGAAACTTTATCGGATTTCCGTATTCCGAATTCGAGTTCCTGTGGAGAAAATCAAACGAATAAAGCCAAATTGGCCATTTAGAAGCTAGTGTTTGGAATTTGAGTCATGTTCGGAATTTGAGGTAAAACGGTATTATCATCTCACATACCACAGCTCGACTAACCATGAAGCGATAGATGAACCTTTCCTTGGGGAATTTTGCTATCATGACTGTCAAACTATTACATTTATTATGTGATGCAGAAAATACACTATTGGAACACTTACCCAAGCTAATTGAGTAAAACGTAGTTATGTAACTACTGTCGTAATGTTGCATTAAAGCACCAAAATGAGTGCTATAATCGATAATGCCAATTAAAACTCTGTTTTATTGGTAATGAAAAGTAGGCCGTTTATCACCACGGCGCCTGTATGGGGGACCTTATGACAAAAAAATGAGCATAGCTAAAACTTTCACTACTTGAAAATATAGCTCTCCAGCTTTCATTTCGTGACTATTGGAAAAAAAAATGTAGCTAGAGGTTCCGAACAACTTTTTTGTTCTTCCTGAAGCTGAACTTTTTGAACCATCGATTATTTACCGCGTCCCCTATTAAATGAGTATCCTGGATTTTTTATTCTTCCAATCATCATATAAAAACTAAAGGGGAATCGATTATTACCAAGTTGTAGTCTAAATAACTTGTTTATTGGAGCTCAAGCATCAAAGAGAATAACGAAGCCATACTCGATTCATTTATGTTATCCTCTGAAAACAGCTATGAAAGGCTTAGATGGAGATTATGCAATGCATCTTATGCACATATACACCCAATTCTTTACCAACACATGCAAAAATTGAAACTTGAATAATATTGAATAAGTTTAATTAATGTCACAAAATTATTCAAAACGATTGATCATCAATCAATAGATCATGTTAAACAATAATATACCAACAGGGTACTATAGGGGCCTTCCTAAGCCATGCGGTAATATATGCGTCTACAAAGCAACATCATGCTGAAGGTGGCTGGGAATGGAAGTAAATAACAAGCGTATAAAAATCTAAAAAAAAATGTTTGCTGTATTTTGTCCTAGAAATCATATCGCTTCGATGCGTAGTTAATGAGAACGAGTGATTCTAACAAAAAGCAAATTCATTCCACTACAAATAATGTGGCTCTTTCAAACAGCAGCTTAGTTTTCACCCCATTTTTATAACAAATATTAACAAGTTTGGAGAGTCATTAGAAACGATTATTTCCTCCAGAAATACAATACAAATTCAAAATTTAGTTCACTTGTTATTTTCTAGTCGCATTATTGTTATTGGCAATCACTTTCAAAAACATTTAATTATTTAGTCAAGCCCGAGGTCAAGCCAAATATCACCAATAGGAAACTCAAACACAAAATCTGGACGATCCGAATCAAGCTAGTACTGGAAACGATTTTCCAAAGTTTGGATTTTTAGTCAAAAATCCTGCTAAAGGGATGAATTTTATGAAAACAAAATTATCACAAAGTTCAGAATAGTTAACCAACCAACGAGAATCATACTTCATCTGCATTTTCTTCTAAACGACACTTCTTCTAAACGACTTTTTTTCTTATGATTCTTGGAACAACCAGTAGACTTTGAAGTGATCGATGAGCTTCACTTTCATTCATCTATCTGAAGGAAAGAATCTAGATGAACAATGCTCAGAACCGTAATTTCAAAAAGCTTTACCAATAATTAGGCCCCACTAATATTTGTCAAAACTCAATAAAACATACTCCTTACTATCAAAACCAGAAGAAATCATCCCACATAGGAATGTCGAGAAAATAACTAACCTACAAATTTCCTAGACCGAACCGGGGATACAGCTCAGCCACCTCCTGGTCTTGGCATGCTCAAAAAATTGTTTGATAATATCATCCTTGGAAATATGATAAACAATCGTCAGGTTTTCAAAAATCCTTTGTCTTGAATGTCGGATTTCCATCGTTTTTCGAGCTCAATTAATCAATATGAAAAATCTCATGTATTTGGATTAATCTCCACAAACTTTTCTAATTTACATTTAAATCCAAAAAGTGTAGCAAAACAAAAGTATATTGATTAGGGAGAGATTGCATACCAGTGAGTTTAACCATTCCGAAGCTGTAATGTTTGCTAGCAAAATGTTGAATTTAATAATTTCAGCTCCGTTATACTTGTCCACAGGAAATGAAAGATAAGAAGCTATATTTTCACGTAGTTGAAATTTTAGCGATACTCATTTTTTGTGATTATATTGTTCTATCAAACACGCGATCACACAAGCGCGAACTGTGAAACTAAGTATGATCAGGAATTACAAAAAAAAAATCTGTTGTGACACTCATTGTGATGCTATAAAGGAAAACCAGTATTGGAAAAGTAGTAACATGACCACATTTTGCTCAATCCACTTCGGGGAGTGTTCAATTAGTCTATTTTCTGCGTCGTGAAGGCAATCAGACTAAATTCTTTTGGTCCAGATTTTTCCTATAAAATTTTTTGTTTTTTTTTGTCATTGTTAAAAATAATGTGTGCAAATCGTTGCAAAACTCGTTTTTTAGCACTCGTAGCAACGTATAACTCGTGCTGAAAATATCATCTATTTGCAACTAGTTGCACAAACTACTATTAAATCTCCCAGTCCCAATGGGGTTTTACTTGATATGGGCAAATGCTGCCACGCTGCATTGATCACTTTCAAATCTCTTGCCGAGAAAAATGCCGTAGATACTTCAAAAGTATAGGATAAGCATTAAGGGACAATGCTATTTATTGTAGCCATTCTAATTGAATGTTTTGATTTAATTAAATATGCTTCAAATACCGTATACGCAGAGTACATTGATTGAAGCTCCGAATTCCGAAATTCTTTTTCCGAATACTACACAAAATGGGGTTTCAAAGTCTATGAATCCGCTCATCAGAAAAAATCAGTCCCCTTTCATATTTCTGTCCACCAAGCATTCTAGAAGCAAAATCGGTTGGGACTCATTTTGTATTAGTTCCAAAATCAATAACGCCTGTTCTATAGAATTGATAACCAGCACAGGGAATTTTAGAGATTCCGCACAGCTAGCTTTGCATACTTTGACTTGCCAAAATAACGGTGAGATCGATTCTCACTTGCCTGTCATATTTCCGGGGAATGAAGAATCTCGTTTTTCTGGATACAGTGTACCAATTAGTCTGCTGTCATAGAAGCTTTTAATAAATATAAAATATTTCCATTTTGCTTCAGTGCGAAATAACAAAACACTGTTCTACAGCAAACCACACTGAAATTCCGTCAATATTTCATCGATCTAAACCACACTTCCATAGGATTTTTTTTCCTCAAACCGAGCAGCCCCAACACCCATCAGCTCCAGCTGAATAAATATTCCAAGTATCTGTACTTCAAAACTACTCTCAATTGCCCTTCTCCAAAAAACAAAAAAAAAACTGTGCCACTAAACAAGCACGGATCACAAACAATAGAGGACGAGGCACACGCGCATTTTCAAACTTCTATTTTCAGGCGAAAAAGGGCCTCCACTCAACTCCACCCGCGGGTGGACTCCTCACCGAAGGTCGAAAGGTTGTCCGAAACATCAAAGACCCAAGATCAGGCCAGCATTATTTCCTCCATCTCTTGAAAACGGGCGAAGTTGGGCGGACGCGAGCGCGCGTACGCGGGGGCTTTGACTGCAAAGCGAACCGAAGATCAACTTGAGTCTGGTTTCACTGCGCGCGCGGTGCGGTGGAAGCAGATATTATTATTCAGCAGTTTTTGCTTTCGGTTCAGCTTTTTCGGGCAGACAACGACAACGAAAGCACTTACAAAAGACAAATAAGCGCTTTGAGTGTGGAATAAGCAGCCGGGTAAGTGATCGACCGAATGACGGAAGTACGACGGGTGGACGGTGTTACGAACTTTTGAGACATTTCGGCGATTTAGTGGGACGCATTTAGGGTTTGAGTTGGAAGTTCAATCGCCTGTCGAAAGACCGGTTCTCTCTTCCTCCGCTGCTGAGGCAGGTTGTGGCAGTAGAAACGCAAAAAAATTACTCAATAAAGGATTTCATTTAATATGTCGATTGAGTAGTAAGCTCAATGATTGTTCCCCATCGAAACAAAACTAAAAAGTGATATTCCAATCAAGTATTGAACAAGAATCTTCCAATCAAATCGATAATCATCATTGGAATAATTGCAATTCATGCTGTCGCAACCTGCCTCCGCACCGGTTCGCTACCGATCACGCGCACGATCGTGTTTGGGTGTTTTGGGAGAGGAGCGTAGGTGGGATTCAGTTAAACGAGATACAGTCTGTAGGCTGGTTTTAGAATTGGAAACTATGATCAGCATCGGTGCTGCTACTGAAGGATGATCTACTGATAGAATTACCGTTGTTACTACTGTTGTTGTTGTTGTTGTGATGGTTGTTATTAAACTGATGAATGCTATTGTTGTTGTTGTTGTGGATGTTGCCGTTGGCTCCGTAGCAACCGTAGTAGTTCTTAAGTTTCACTTATGCCAACGGGTACTGATGTCACAAGCTCGTAGTTCCGGCCGATGCGTGGTGGTAACCGAGACTCTGGTGGTAGTAGGAGTCCTGTCCTAAAGCGGCGGCCGCTGCGTGTGAGTTCTGTAGAGGGCTTAGGCCGTTGTAGCCGGCGTACTGACTCATGTCGTACATCTTGATGTCTGCCTTGGACTCCGTCGGTAGTAATCGGGTGATGGAGAACGGATGACTAGAGGGCGTGTAGCCGGGAGGTTCCTGCTTCAGGTGCATCGAGTGGTAGTCGCTGAGTAGCGAGGGATGGCATCGATTCACCATGGCGGACAATTCCTCTTGCTGGAGCTGCTGGTGATGGGGCCCGTGCTGGGAATGCGATTGCTGCTGGGCTAGGCAAAGGTCCGCAGTGGCATGCAGCATGGCTAGGGCGTCGGTATCCTTACCGTGGGCGGTATTAAGCATTCCATGCGTATCGACGCTCACTTTGTGATCCCGATGATGATGGTGATGGTCTTCATGGTGGTCCTTTTTGTCCGGACTGGTCGCATCCATACTTTGAGCTGGGCTTTTGTGCATCGAGCGAATGATTTCTTTTTTCTCGTCTTTGAAGCGCTTCTGCCGACGAAGGTAGCACCCGTTTTCGAACATATTACCCGAGTCTGGATGCAGCGTCCAGAAGGAACCTTTGCCGGGTTTGTCCGGAGTTCGGGGCACTTTGACGAAACAGTCGTTAAAACTAAGCGAGTGTCGGATGGAATTCTGCCATCGCTGTTGGTTCTGCCTATAGAATGGAAACAGGTCCATAATAAATTGGTAGATTTCCGCTAGAGTTAACATGTGGTGCGGGTTGTTCTTGATGGCCATTGTGATAAGGGAGATATATGAATATGGTGGCTTAGCGTGCGTGTAACTCCGTCGGTACGTGGCGGTAGGTTTTTCATTCCTTACTCGCTGGAGGGCTGCGGAGTTGGGCGATACTGGTTCACCGAGTACTTCTCGACTACCAGCTACGCTGGAATAGCCGGTCATCGCAGCCATCGTACTCATGCCATTGCCTCCCATGCAGGAGCCCATGTTGGTGATTGGGGATCCCATGGAACTGTATCCGATCGGAGCAGACGTTAGGCATTGGCTCGACATGGTATTCATAGCAGCTCCCATTCCGGCCATTCCTGGACTTCCGAGCACGCCGGTGCCAAAGCTTCCACCTTGTGGAGAAACCGATGACATTCCACCGACCGTCATTCCCATGCTGTTCATGCTGTACGTTGACGTCATGGGACTCATATTTCCGCCGGCCATACTCGGGCTGTTGATCGATGTTTCCGGATAGAGTTTTTGCATTTTGATTTCACTACTGTCTTCGCGCTTGTTATCACTTGGAAATTTTGTCTAAGCCGTGCACAAACAAATCAATCAAAATCACTTCTTTTAATATAACCTCTGTGAGCGACTGTAACCGTAGCAGCATTACTACAGATCAATCATCTCCCGTTCTCAATCGCTCATACCAAATGGTTCACATTCCTGAATGCAATCACCGAAATTGTTTATCACTCCAATACTACACCGGTTATCTACGCCGAACTGTGCTTTGTTTATTTGTTCACACACTCGGCTGATGAATGGCGTTGTCGTCCCGGGGTATTCCTTCGATTTTCAAACTGGGGAGCTGAATCAACCTCCGTAATTTAAAATTCAATAATAAACACAAACAATTCAGGAACACACAAACATTCTCCCGTTCCCGGTCTCTTGTCGGGCTGTTACCGCGCGCGCCAGCTAGTCGAGTACACTACGTGCAGGATACGAGGCAGTTTGGTAATATCTTGGACACTCTGGGGGGCTAGTCACTCCCACACTCTACACACACCGAGTGTTTAATAGTCGATTCCTTTTCGAAAGCGAACACAAAGTGTCAACCGTCGTCTACGCTGTCGATACGTCGAGATGAACGAGTTTTGTGTGGACACAAAAACTTAACTACTTGTACACCGGCTGTTCTCGAGGCCCCCGATGGACTCTCTGGAGCTAAAGTCCTTCTTCACAGTTCACAGGACCGCTGGCAAACAAACTCGTAGAGTACACAGACACACGATGCCGTACCGGATTCCGTTCCCCTTGGGGAGAGTTTCAACAGGTTTCGTAGTCAACGTCGTCGAACGGTCGTCGGTAACTCTTGAGGCTCAAGGCTTAAGCGTTTTTCGGGGTTTCCACTACTCTGGAAAACAACGGTGGCTCCTTCCCTTAGCTCGGTTCGATGTTGACTCGTTGCAACCCAAACACCAGTGTCGTTTTACTGATTGGAAAAGCAAATATGTGCGCTTCTCTCCAGGCCACGCGAGATGGTAATATGGCATCCGGCACCGAGGCCCCAATCTGAAGGACTCTCCGTCGACGTTGCTGGTCACCAACACTACCACCGTCAACCAAGGACCACTACGTGCGTACTCGGTGCGTGCGTGACGACACAGCTTTTCGGCGGCGATAATACTCGTTCTCTTCTCACTCGGTGCGTGTCCACCGAGCTGTGTAAGTGTTTGAAAAATGTCCGAAATTTTCACGAAAAACACTTCAACGCCAATGTGCCGCTACACACATGCCACCGCAGCGCACGACAAACGATCACGGAAGAACACCTCACGAGAGCTCACTTGTATTCCCGCCTCCCGCGGAGCCAATGTCACACTTTCGTCACACGCGAAAAACTCCAAAATACTCGATAATCCCGGTGGAAATCCCGTCGTCGGGAGGAAAATCCCTAATCGGCGCACTTCAACTCCCGAGGAAAAAGCGTCAGCTCGCGCGCGCGAGTGCTTTATTATTATATTATGTTTATATATTATAATGTTGAACAAACTTTGTCTGCCTGCCTCCTCGGAATAACAAGATGTGACTGTTTGCAGAGGGGAATAACTACTATTTGGCTTTCAAACAATATTCGACTGAAGTGCCTAACTAAACTTTAAACACACATCCTCCTCTTGCGTGACGGAACACAGCACTGCAAACGTATTGGTACCGACATTAACGACACATTATCCAATCTCATACCCTCCATCCGACGCGACTCGGCAGTGAGACAGAACCAACGCAATCTCTGCGTCCCACTCTCGCCGGCTTCACCGACCAATCGCAACTGGAACGAACGGGAGAACGAGCCACAAACAAAGAAACTCGAAATTCACCACCGAGAAGAGCTGAATTCACCACACGTTTGCTGCCTGCACCACTACCACAAACGCGCATCATTACTCGTCAATACACCTTCCTCGACCGGTCGAATCACCGAAAAGGGGTGGAGCCAACTCGATTTTTCCAGCTGCGGCTGCATCTGCTTCGTTTGGTTGCATGGACCTTCGCTCGTTGCCGCCAGGACCAAGCGGAAAGACAAAGACCGCACTCGTTTCGGCGCATGCGTCCTACATCGGTGCTCTTCTCTCTCATCCATCGCACCCCATGCCGAAATCGATTTTCTCAAGGGACACGATTCCCTCGCATGCAGGAGCTACCCGTCAGATCAATGTGCGGTGAGCGTTTTCGATGAAATTGGACATTCGAATCCTGTCTGACCTGACCACCTCCCAATTCCATAGTCCCCCGAAAAAAAAGGTTAACAGTGAATTCGACACAATTCGCTGCTCGGCTCCCCACAAACGGGAGACCGCAGTCCATCATCGATCCGGATCGACTGTCGTCGCCGTTGGGTCCGGCCAACCGCAGGAATCGATGTCGTTACCCCACACCACCGCCACCAGCAGCGTCGTCACCTTTCGCTCTAATTGACATTTTATCGGAAAACTGCCGCCGCACCGAGCCACCCCGAAATATCAGACCGACTACACTCGCCACGTACGCCACGGTCGGTTGGTTGGTTGGTTGGTCGGTCGATAGGAGTTGACACTGCTGACACTTCTTGGGTGTCGTGACGAGCCCGCTGTAACTACACCGGGCCCGGATTCCGAACGTGTCATACAATTGCTGCTCAAAGTTGAATGGCTGTCTTCGCTATCGCCAGCATTCCCGATTTTGGGGCAGCTGCCGGGCGATTAGAGAGATCATTAGACGCTGGCTGGCCGGAGTTCTGGTGGATAGTCTTCGACGCAGTCCTGCCGCATTGTGGGAACATTGAATGGACAACTGTAGCTGCAGGTAATCAGGCGACAGACTCGAACGAGGATTAATCAATTAAGTGTGATTCGAGACCTGTGATAAGGCGCATCTGCCCGGTGCCCGTGAGTGGCTTAAAGTGGAAGAGGCCAGTTGGCGCAATAAGCGGCGACTGCTGGCCGGGTGGTGGGCTGATTGGGGTGGCGTGTTGGATCGGTGGGACGTGTGGCGAATACCGGATGTGTTGTAGAGAAGGATTTATGCCTGCAGGGATGATTCACCGTCTTGGAATACGGATTTGCTAGTTTGCAAGCATTGCATGCCGCACTGATAAGAAAATTCTGAAAGTTGTTAATCTGATTACGAGTTTTACGCGAGGATTAACTTGGGAACTGAAATATATTAAACGTACATTTCTAAGTAACTTCCAAGTGTTTGATAATGTTTGTGGTTTTTAGATATTGAGTGTGAGAAGGAAGAACAACAAATATTTATGTGTTGCATCCGTTTAGTGGTTCTGACTCGTTTCAAGAATCCGTCTATTACTCATCATCATTTATTCGCTTTCTTCGAGTTCTGTCAACTTCGAACAAGATTTTCACAGCCAAGAACCAAATTAGCTTTTTATGCTACCTTCCTTTGCTTATGGAAAACGCTTTTCGTGAATAAATTAACGAAATATCGGCATTATAAACAAAACTGACTTAACGTGTGTTTATCATTGTTGTCAAAAATAAAAACAAATTGATTCCAAAATCAAATTACTTAAAGTATAAACTACGTTTTATCAAGCGCATAGATTATCCTGTTGTATTAGTGTTGAACAAAATTATAATAAAATAATTTTTGGATTTTGTTAGGAAGTTAAATAAGTTTGTATATGTTTTCATGCTTATTATTTTTTTCTCTGAAAAAGTGATTTTCAACTTTACCTTATCGAGAAAATATTTCTTTTTTCCACAACAAATGCCTTACTTTTGAAATAAGTTAATTGAAAAGTCTGAAAAATTTATTCTTTAATAGCATTTTAAAGTATCATGGGGTTAGTTAATATCCTTCGACTGCCATGGACCCATTCGTGGGAATGTGCTAGTCTCTATCGATAAGAAACAATTTTTATTTCAATGATTTAAAACAAAATGTTTGCTCACGCAATGAAAATGTGCGGAACATTAAAAAACACTGCTCCAACTTATGGATTGCAGGTAGCTCAGAAATGTTGTATGTTGAACAACCCAATTCTCCACATAGACACGTTTTGGCAAAAATCTATTAATTTAACTCCCCACGCGAACTACATATAGAATTTTTCAACAAATGAAATTTATGTATGGTCTCTAATATGCAGTTATTGAATTTATGTGTGTATTCATATTGAACATATGTTGTATTTCAAAATTGCAAAAATGTGTATGCCACAATTATATTCAATACTAGCTGACCCGGCGAACTTTGTCTCGCCCAAAACTGATCAATTTGCTGATAGGGGAACGGTTTGCCACTTCATCTCATAGCTCCTATTTCCATCCCATCAAAAACAAAGCAACGGAAAGGAATTTGGTTTGTTTATTATTTTTGTGATTTTTTTCAGCAGTGAGCACGCATGTTAACAAAAAGAAGCGACGAATTTGGTGCCGTATTTCTTTGTTTAGCGATGAGATGGATATATGTACAGTGAGATGGAGATCGGAACAGTTCCCCTATATTTGTTTACGTACACAATTTATCTAAAAAACAAAACGGTTTTTCAAAATAATTTTTCCTTTTTTTGACATTATTTCATCATGACACTTTTCGAATTAATTTAGTAGCAAAACCAAAATTAACAAAAATCGATCTTTCCGTTATCTGATGATAATGTCAACTTAGATGACATGATTTGAAATTATCATACAAAATGCACGACAAAAATCATGCAAATTGTATTAAAACCCATTTCAACGAAAATATTGGGCATTGATCTTTAAAGTATTCCATTTAATCTTAACATTTTTCCTCGTAAATAGAAGAAGAAAAGGGATATAAATTAGCATAAATTGGGTTGTCTATTCTTGAGTGATGCGCGGTCGTACAAATGCCTACTTTGTTTTATATATATAGAAGATGAAGAATTTTCTCAGTGATATGTTCTCAAGGACACTCAGTACCGAGTCAACTAATGGTAGTGATATGATTTGCTTACTCCTGCGTTCGAAGATTGCACCAAGCTCACTAAAAACAACTATTCAGTTATCAACTAACATTCGGAAACTAATAATGATCGCCTAGAAGTGCAAATCAAGGGAGGATCATTTATATCTTGACAGCTTCGTGCCGACAATGAAGAACCCAAAGCGAAATTTCATCCTTTTGGGTATGGTCCGCGGTGTATGTTTTCTTATGAATGTTCAGTCTGCACAACTAGCCGATGAAATTGTATTCCCCAATCTTCGGATGTTTCAGTTATTTTCCTGATTCTGCAAATGTTTAAATATTTCGACACTGTTTTTCATAAGGGCGAATGTCGCAAACGTAAACAATGCCTTTTCCTGCAAATTCCTCAACAATTAGGACCGCTCTCAGCTAACAATCACTTGGAACTGATGGCGCTCCGCGCCTTTTATCGAACGGAAGTGGAAAATACCGCCAGAAGTCTCTAATCTTCGTGAAATCAGCAGAAGAAGTCAATGTTTACGTTTGCGACTTTCGCCCTTATGAAACAACAATGTCGATTTGCAGATTTAAAGACAAGCCAAAACTTGAAGACAAGGAATCCAAAACTAAATGCACTCGCGTTTTCAGGAGCACCCACAGAAGCCAGGCACAATTGTCATTTTTTTTATTTCGCGCATGCTGCGCCGCAGCAAAGCCTATGCGATGTGTTCGGAATTTTGGCACGGAAAATCAAAATCCCGGCCCCATTTAACATGCACGGGGACCAAAATCCGGCGAAAAATTTTACCGAGGTGTAAGGTACACTCAGAAATAAATGTATACCAAATAGGTTAAAAGTCATACTAATTGGCTATACTCCATTGCGCAGTGACATCACGCACTACTTTTGACAGGTACTGGTCCTGTTGTTTACATAGGATTTCATTTTAATTTTGAGATACTTCTATCATTCTTTGGATTATTACCTAAACTGATCGATAATTATCTATATTTGAATGCGGAATGTACGGAATGTCTTCAATATAGTGAAATATGCAGATTTAATTTGGACCAAAAAAATTCTAAGTCTGAAACGTAAACAACAGGACCAGTACCTGTCAAAATTGTGAGGTTATGTTTGCCGCGCGCAATGACCTATTCGCCTGGTTGACCCCGTATTAGTTTAAGCTTGAACAATACGGAGATAGTATACAGTCACTCTCAAAATTGAGCGTACAGTATGGATTAGTTGACTACATTCGAAAATCTCAAAGGAAATTAAATGGTTAGGGGGTCGTTCAACAATGATGTCACAGGTTTTAGGGGGGGAGGGGGTCTAAGATTTTGTGACACTGCATATACTAGGTATACAAAAAAACGTGACAGAGGGGGGAGGGGGGTCTAGAAATCTCAAAAAGTAGTGGACGTCATATTTGAATCGTCCCTAGCTCGGTTGTTTTTAATGCATTTCAATATTCATCCCTTCCTTCAATGTATGCGTACATAAAATTGTTGAAATTTTCTCTAAAGTTCATTTATTTGTGAGAGGTGAGTAGCATTGCTATTTAACAATTCAATGCCTGAGGGCAAAATAAATGCTTTAATTTGTATGTTTCATCGGCATCGTTTCTTATATATGATAGATAATCGAAATCGAGCGAGACATACGATTAATTTGTCAAAATTCAGTCGATAAATGATGAAAACAGATGTAAACATACAGAGAAAACGACAAATGTTAGGAATGACATAATTCAAATTTAGTATGTCTTTAACATAAATTTGTTTTTAAGCTCGATTATTGTCTCAGGTCTATCATTAAGAGTAATATTATTGAATCCAATCATTCACAGTCAAATTCTAAAAGTACAAGGTGCATGTTAAGGTACCGAACATAAAAACAGCTTTTCAATCCCTTAGAGCACTTTTGATTGAATATTGAAAAGATAGCTTAAAATCGTAATTTCATAATTAAATTTAGATTGAACTCCACGGTCTGTTACCATAAGGGATAAAATTGGATGATTTCCATGTGGCGAGTAAAAATAAACTTTTTTAAAAGTTCGGCAGCTTATTTAATGATATCTTGGTGAATTTAAATGATTCAACCAAATTTGTTCCTACGGTGACTGAGTCTTGAAATATAAAATGACATCTTATAATGTATCCGTGTGCTCCTCTTTTATTAATATTGTTATTAATGGGTGTCCTGAGCTTATAAGCTACCTATACATCGACTTTTAAATAAAGTTATACTTAATTTGAATTATGCCATTCCCAACATTCGTTGTTTTCTCTGTATGTTTACATCTGTTTTCATTATTTACCGACTGAATTTTCCCAAATTTATCGTATGTCTCGCTCGATTTCGATTATCTATCATATACTAGTCGACCCGGCAGACGTTGTCCTGCATAGTAGGCGAGAATGTGCGTTCCGAACTGCCCATGCAAATTTCGCATAGGAATCACAATTTTAGTTTTTCACGATTTGCTCAACTTTACTCGTAATTTTCGCATTAGAAAATATCATATAAACCCGTCGGAAACTATAACGAATGTTTCTGCTGAAGAAATGAAAAAAATCCATCCAGCCGTTTTCGAGTTATGCGGATACGAACACAGACCATTTCATTTTTATATATAAGATATAAGACACGATGCCGGTGAAATCCATATCTTGAGGCATCTATTTTGCCCAGCAGCATTGAATTGTTAAATAACATTGTTTATACATCTTACTTGTTCGCCATTTTGACCAAAACATGGTTTAATTTCAAAACATTGAATGTTTAAGTAGCGGATGTTTATTATTATAAATATAATCATGAAAAAAAACAATATTAAAATACATTAATCGTGTTTATAATAAGAATTTTTTTAGAAAAACATTAGCTGTACGCTCAATTTTGTCACATCTAATAGGCGTATTTTGAGATTATTTTCAAATAAATGAACTTTAGAGAAAAAAAATTCAACCATTTTATGTACGCATACATTGAAGGAAGGGATGAATATTGAAATGCATTAAAAACAACCGAGCCAACAATTAAATTTCCTTTGGAATTTTCGAATATATTCATCTAATCCATGCTGTACGCTCGATTTTGAGAGTGACTGTAAATTTAATTTATTGGCGCATTCCAGTATATGGGAATAGAATAAACACGTTTTAATGATTTTAGTTTTGTTTTTGATCTGTCATAAACAGTAAATAAAAAATCTTTCTATATCCTTCAATAAAGATCAGGTTACGCATATTATATTTTATTACAGTAGAATATATTTAACTGAGTCATAACATTCTATAATGGAATTGCAACGATAACTTTGTAAAAGGTATCCATGCTCGGTGTGCGAGATATTGGTCTTCCAGACCCGAAATCAACGTATGATGTTCCGGCGGATCGATGATGGCCATCCTATGCTCGGTCAGGATTTCCTCCTCCGTCATCTTGATGTAATTGTTCGACATGGGTCAACAAGTCCCCACTGATGACATCGTTCCACCAGCTGAGTGAATTGCTTCATATTCCAGTGTCCCACAGCCACCGATGCTCAGCAAATTAACCAAACACTAGGTCCGTCTCACCACGAACTACTTCCGTCGAGAACAGCGCGTTACCGTAGAAGTTTTTCATTTGAATTCCGTTCTTGTCCGGTCCCTGTGCGATCCAATTTGCGAGATTCATTTATGTTTGCCTTTCTTTTTGTCCTTCCCCCGATCAGCTTGAGTTCCGCCTTCATTCTGATCAAAAATTTTGATTTTAAATATCTTGTTTTATTTTTATTCCGCATCGATGACAGTCTTTTGCCTGGAAGCACCTGTAAAAGGTAATTTACCCATGTTTATCAAAATGTTTATCATTTTCTGGAGAATTATATCTATGAACTTACGTTTGAAAATGTGTATGATTCGCCATACGCTAAAGAGCTTCTATTCTATTGAACGATGATCAGTTTTTTGCGTTTTCAGAACATAAAACGTATCTCATCACACTTGAGAAAATCTTAGTTATACAACTTTAAATATTCCAGCACAAACCAGCCTTAGTATACATTTGAATATTTGATAGTATACATTTTATACAAAGCTGCTATGTTTTAATGTAAAAAATCACTAAAATGATTAAAATTTAAACTATTTGCGTTTATTTTAAATTCTGAGTGTAGCCTTAAGGCCTAGTACCAGTACGCTGATGATACGGAATGGGCTGACGGAAAATTTGATCAAATTACCAAAGTAAATTTGACAGCTGATTCAGTATGAAAGAAATGTCACTCTTCCGTACGGAATAATGGCACGGAATATTTTTCCGTAAGGAAAAGCGACCCATTTACTTTACCCAGTAGGCGTTATCAGCGTTACGAAATTGCCTGTACTTGTCAGCTCACGGAATTTCAGTAGCGGAATCATTCCTGGACCATTCCGTGTTCTATCTATTTGCACAGTACTTTTCAACAGCTACTATAACCTTAACTCTCTTGATGCGATGGATATTTTTAACAGCTACACTGAAAATAATTTAAACATTCATATTACTGGTTTCACACATAAATCTACACTTATTGAAAAGTATGTGGATGTAACGTGTATTTCCAGTCGCATATGTCAAAAATACTCTGCTGCAGCAGAGCAAAGGGAACCGAAGCGACAATCTTTCTTTGTAGTTTAGAATAAAGTGACCAGACGTCCCGGATTATGCGGGACAGTCCTGGGTTGAGCCTACCTGTTCCGCATTGCCAGGTGTCCTGCATTTTATGATGAATCTGTTACGTCTGGAAAATCTGTGAAATCCGTAGAAAATAGGTTATCTAGAAAATCTGTAACAGATTCGAACAATTAGAAGAAATAATGATTTTTATAGAGTCTATTGAACCTGGAGAATAAAGTTTTGAAGTTGCCAGTTTCGGTAAGTATAAAAGTATCTGGGGAATCTAAAGAATCAATAAAAGTTAGGTTGATTTCTCAGACTGGATTATTAGGAAACTGAAGCATTTGAACAACCTGGATGGTCTAGAGAATGCGCAAATATTAGGAATTTGTATGATCTACGGATACTAAAATATATGAAGATATTCTGAAAAGTTTAAGTCATGATCTGAATAGTAAGATCTTGAGTTAGCTTCAAAAACTGGGAAATTGAATACCGGAAAATGTGTAACATTTGGAGCATCCTTAATTCGGCAAAGATCTCAGAAAAAGCAGGAACACGGCTTACATAAACGGACAGTACCCAGTAGACCAGTAAAGAATGCTTCGTTTATCGCTTTTTTCACGACTGGAGCGTTCATCGGACCTTCTCTTCGTAGTACACTTTACACTATACGCTGAAAAAAATGGCCGATGGAAAGGGTCGTTTGGCCGAAAGTCGTTCAACCAAAAACCATTTGTCCGAATGCCACTTGGCTGAATATCGCGCTTCACTGAAAATCATCTAGCAGAATTCCATTTGGCCGAAACGGATATTAGACCAAAATGGTTTAGCCGAAAATGTCATTTGGTCAAGGAGAATAAAAGTATCATCGTGGCATAAAAGTATCATCGTGTAAGCCTCATGATATACGAATGCAGAAATGGTAACTTGGCTTAGAAACCTCGAAGTTAATAACTGTGGAAGTGCTTAATGAACACTAAGCTGCGAGGCGGCAATGTACCAGTGGGGGATGTAATACCAATGAAGAAGAAGATGGTGTTATTTGAAACTAAATACTTGCAACTTAAACGACATATTTACATGGAATAGAAATAATTTATCGTAAATTATTGAATGAAAATTACTTTAAAAAATCTAGTACAATCTTGTAATCCCCAAACCTTCAGAAAATTAAAATGTTTTGTACTTTGCAAAAAATGTTGGAGAAACGTGCGTTTAGGGTGGCAAAATAAAGTGCTTCTACCCTACCCCGTTTTTTAATCCTCTGGAGCTGATGCAGATTCTCGAAGCTCAGACCAGTTCAGACTTACAGTTTTCAAAATACCATCAGATATTTTCGATTCCGTAGATCATACAAATCCTAATCATTTCAACATGCTCTAGAGCCTCTAGGTTATTCAAATGTTTGAGAGTTTGACAAATCAACTCAACCTTTGTTGATCCTTCGAAATGCTTAGTTTTTTTTTAATACTTTGCAGATTGTCCAAATTCTCAAAATTATTCGAACCTTCCTTCTCCAAGCTCAATAGACCCTTTCAGACTGTCCTAATTGTGACTTTTTTCTGAGTATTCGGATCTGTTACGGATTACCTAAACTTCCCATATTCTACGGATTCTATACTCTCCAAACTTTGCAGATTCAAAAAGGAATGCGGGAAATTTTCCGAGACGCCTGTCACGCATAAGAACTGTTCATTAAAGTAAGTGGACACGTTTTTATGAATGGTTTAAGGTTAAAACTTAACAAAAAATTGGAAATTTTCGGTCTGTGTGTAAAGACATTGTTTACTTTTTTTTTGGAAAAAACCTTAGACATTCTGAGCGATAGGTCGGATCAGTTTATCAACTCGCAGATCAATTCTGCACAAATGGTACAGTGCATTTTGATGGACGACGAGATATAGGGTAAATCACTACTTGGGCCTATGGACCCGATTCCCGGCTCACTGCACAGGAAACTAATGATTTATACTGTTTGGAAGTCATAGGTTTATGATTGATAATTTTTAAAAAGTCTCCCATTTATCTATCACAATACTAAATACATTTCAACCACTTGTTTTACTCCTAATTGATCCAATTGTAGAAAATAAAAATGTAGATTTCAAAACTTCGCTCTCCGTTGCCACACCACTGAGCCGGAGTGATTCTTTCCACTTTTACAAAACGGTATCATCAAATAAACACCTACCTGAAAATCGTCACAGTGCTCGATATAACCATTGCATCACCACACCATAATTCTAAACACACGCACTTCAATTCTTCCTATTAGTTCGTTTCACTAGAACTTATTTAAACATATTAGAATACATTTAAAAATGTATTCTCAAACCGAACAAAAAATCACCTCGGCCCAAGAACTTCTAGCCGCACCGTGCTGCCAAAAGGCCAGGAGTATGAAAATGATCCTTCATCGTTAACATGAAAACTGTCTAATACGTTGACGCTATCATGTTATTTATAATTCTCTCGATTTCAAAAGGTGAAAAGAATATTGTTTTTAATTGTTTGGAAGCAATCTGGATGAGTAAATATATCTTCTCAACCAAATAAAAATGGACGCAATGAGAAAACAGAACTGTGCAATAAAAATCCTATTCGACTAAATGCTGATGTCATATTAGTAATTTGGAGACAGTACTCGTCGATAGCAAATCCTTCCGCACGCGATGGCATATGAGCAAGTCAAACCACCTTCCTTTTGCCAGTGAAGATATATCAGCTTCCACACTGATATTCTTCCCTCCCCCTTCATACGGGAGCTTGGCAGAAGGAAGGTCGTGTGATTTGTGCCATCACAAATATTGCCCTCCGCTCGCTTTCAAATCGACTTCTATAAAAACATTCTTCATGCCTGCCGTATCCTAACGGAACTATCAATTCTATATTTTCGCCTCCAATTCTATCATGAACATGTACGTCCAAGTTTGGAAGATGATATTAGCATTTCCATATCATTGCAAATAAAATTGATTATCTGGCATCTTGTTGTCGTGGAACGTGCATATTTTTGTTTACGCTTCATTTTCCACCGTCCCGAGAGAGAATGAGAGTAAAATGTTGAGAGATCGAGTAAAATTTTGTTTAGGCCGGGAACTTGTTTTACGTGTGCCGGAATGGCTAATCAATATGAATGAAATGAGTGCTGCACCTCGTTATTTTAAATCCAATAAAAGCTTTTTTGAACGATATTTAGCACGAATAGCTATTTTTTAAGCAGAAGTGAACCCCATTGCAGTATTATACAGCCCACAAATTGCTTCCTGTCATAAATATCAATTAAACTAGTTGACCCGGAAGACGTTGTCCTGCACAGTAGGCGAGAATATGCGTTCCGAACTGCGAATGCAAAGTTAGCATACACGCTTAAAATCAATAACACAGAGATATGTTTGCTTCACACAAAACGGACCTAATGCAGAACATCCTCTAGATGAGCGACAGTTACACAGCCACAAAAATAGCTCGTGTGGTTTTATTGAAGGTTGGATTTCAATATTTTCAACAGTATTTGGTTCCTCATGAAACAAGGAATCTGTACAAACGTTTACATGTTGAAAAGGACCGTTATCACGACCGTACGAGGCATTTTTGTGCCTGTGTAACTGTCGCTCATCTAGGGGATGTTCTGCATTAGGTCCGTTTTGTGTGAAGCAAACACATCTCTGTGTTATTGATTTTAAGCGTGTAGGAATCACAATTTTGTTTTTCATGGTTTGCTCAATTTTACTCGTAATTTTCGCATTAGGAAATATAATATAAACCCGTCGGAAACTATAACGAATGTTTCTGCTGAAGAAATGAAAAAAATCCATTCAGCCGTTTTCGAATTAAGCGGATACGAACACAGACCATTTCATTTTTATATATAAGAAAGAAGAAGGAGAAGAAGATAATGCAGTCGTACGCATGTTAGGCCGGGAATGGGGTAAGAAACCCTACGTCAAATTGGACACCAGTGCACTTCCAGGGCCACATTTTTTCAAAGGTGAACAGAGGACAGATATGCCTGATGACGTGCGATATATCCGAACCGAAAAAAATGGGGAAAAGTTTGTGGTACGGCAAGTAATTTGCTCCTGTGACTTAAGAGATCTCCGTATTTCACAAACAACGGTGAAAATTAAAGAAAATAATGTATCAAAAAACGACTTCTAACCATCTACCGAAAGCATATGGATCCTCTATTGTTTTGGTCAGATCTGGCATCGGCTCACTACGCTTCTGTTACGTGTTCGTTTGAAAAACAGGTATCCACTTTCATTAATGAACAGTCCTTAATCCGGGACTTAATTCTAATCACCTATCACATGATTGCAATGTTATGTCAGCAGCAAGCTAATGATGTGGTGATTCATATCCCACTTCTCCGTCTAGCCAAATGTTATGGAGTGTTTCGACTAGTGTTAATTTTTTCGAGCATCTAGGACAATTTTAAAATGTGAGGTCAGTCTCACGAAGATGTCTTTTTGGTGAGGTTACATCTATATTCTACACTCAGAAATTTTTAAATACTAAATAGGTTAAAAGTCATACTAAATGGCTATTCGCCTGGTTGACCCCATATTCGATTTCAGTCCAACTATACCTGGATAGTATAACTTTAGAATATTGTGATTTAGTATAGGTAGGCTTTATGGCTATTTAGTTTATTTTGGAGCTGGTTTATCGTTTTTAGGTTATGTCGATTTGTTTTCATTATTTCGTGTTTCTAGTTAAAAGTTCAAACAAACAAATTAATTCATTTTCAACTTTATTAGCTCAAAAATCGTAATAATAAACATAATAAGTCATGCATATGGAGAAATGTTGATCACCATTAAAATAACTTTTGGCACATAACGCTCTGAGGCTCCATTCTTCCGTGATACATATCGGCATACCGTTGTGTCACCGTTTTTTTCGATTGCGAAAGCCGTTTTCCATATCGCAAAGTCCTCCTCCAGCTCCTTCTTCACACAAGTATGTTGTTCCGCTCGATTGCGAGTGGACTTGAGGCTATTTTGTGGTTTCGTGGACGGGTAGCATCATCCGGCAAGGAGTGTACGGTTTTTGCTGGCACTCCTTAAGTTGTACTGCATTACACGGGTTTACACCATCTAAAACTTTTAGGTCCGTTTCAGCGTGTCGATGAATGGCGAATCTACAAAAAAGGACAATGTATTATAAAACTTTTCATACCTTAGATTCAATATCACTTTTCCTCACATTTTACACTGTTGAATTAAACTTATGCAATAAAAAAAATCAGCCGCCGATATGAATAAAATAAACCACGTGCGGGAAATCATCAGCTGACAGAATGCGAAACAAAAATATGTTCGCATTATTCTGGCATAGTATAAATTTTAATAATGTATAGAATACATTGTTATACTAATCGTGTATATTTTTGAAAAATAGCAAACGAGTATAATTTTAAACCGCTCTTGGATTTTATATATTTCTGAGTGTAATGCTTTCACCAATATCGTGATACAGTATTTACCAAATTTTGTCACTCCCCGATTTTATCACGTTTTCGACCCGATTTTGTCACCCCAAATAATTTTAAAATTTTTAATCGAGGCAAATTTTTTAGAATAATTTTTGTTTTGCGAAAAAACAAATGTTCCGAAACCACCGAAACTCCCCACACCAATTTTCTGGCAACGTCACTGATAGTTAATGATTATGCTTTCCTATAAATTGATCTAAGATTATGACGTTTCTTTATTTTTTTATGGTATCTTTCTTTATAGTATCGGAAACCTGTCTACCTAACAAGGAGCTGTATTTTCTCGATTGAACATATCATGGCAGCAGGGCCCAAAAATGGCTGCCACAATCGCCGTCCTCATATTTCTAAAAATCATGTTTTAATGCACAGCACACTGCAATGCAGTAAAAATTGGTTTTGCTCACATCACATCATTAGATTTCTTTCTTCAGAAGTGTTAGGTAAACTTGAAGATGAATTCTCGCTTAACTTTTCAAAAGGACCTAAGTAACATTTTTTTCATGATTTAATTTGAATAGCGCAATCAACACAAAAACATGGAAGCTTTTGATTGCAGTACTCAAATTAATTCATGAAAAAAATGTTACTTAGGACCTTTTGAAAAGTTAAGCGAGAATTCTTACGGCTTTAATTTTAAAACGATGTTTTATTGATCACTGAACCTACAGAAATCAAAAAAAATATGATAGGGGTAAAACAATTTTTTCATTTAATTCTTATTATGTCAAATTCTTGATGATGAAATTTTGAAATGATTCGCTATTATTTTTAACAGTTCTTAACTATCAACGAATGGAACATCAAACCAATGCCAATGTCAGGGTTTAGGTATGAAACGGGTTCCTACTTCGCTGTCCTGGGAGACGTCCTACAGGATGCCTTCGAAAGAGGCAGACACGCAGCCCTTCAACACGAAACAATTAACTATTCAACAAAGCATTACTCAGTTCTGTTTTGCACACAATTTGGGAGATTGTGATTTTTAACATTCCATGCACAGATGTTGCCTCATACTGTTTCCATTTCTTCCTTGAACTCCACGATGGTTACATATGCCTTTGAGTACTTCCTAAAAATCAATTCTGTTCATTTTTGTTGATTAAGGACAAGGTTGATATTAAGATCGCCGCTTATTTTGATCATTACAGTTATCGTAATGACGAATTTATTCTAGGGTTACTGCTCCTGGATATTCATCACACGAAAAACAAAGCAATGAAAGGGAATTTGATTTGTTTCTTATTTTTGTGATTTTTCTTCAGCTGTTAGCACGCATGTTAGCAAAAAGAAGCGACGAAAACGGTGCTCTTTGTTCCGCGATAATATGAATAGGGCAGCGGTTCTTGATCTGGTGCTCATGTTCCCCTGGGGGTACCTTTGTTGGTCTCTGGGGATACATGAGATAAAGGTGCGTAATGGCGGATGTTGTATTATGTGTAATTGCTCAAAAAATCTTATTTTATGATTGAACTCGAAATTTAAAACGATTAGTACGCTTTTATTGACTCTATTTTAATCATTTTACTACCAGATAGAACGGAGTCTTTTTGTTTTATTGAGGAAATTTGCCATCCTGAATAAAGAGCACAATCCTAGGGTTTGGATTTTGGAGAGATTCTAGAATCGCTGTACAAAAGTTTATGGTCAATATCTATTACGCCCATTTTGAAAGGGTCCACCAATTGATATTGTTTGTATTGAAAATTTATTTTCAAACGTAATAAGCATGTTTATTAAATCATAATTTCTATCTACTTCGTAACTGACAAAAACTAGCTCTCAAAGGAGTTTGAGACAGATTCTATAACATGCATAACGTCCTTATGGTCAAAAGAAACTTGCAACGGGACATCTTGTGACAAACTGGGCGTCGATTTTAACCAATTATTAGAGAGGAGTGCAGCGCGAGTTTTCTTCAAAATTGAAACATCGTCACATTTGGCCCCAAGGATGACGGTTTTCAAAAAGTCCGTAATAGCCCAAGAGTTCCTCAGAGGCTACACTCTAATTACGAATTCTACTAGCCACATTGGTTGGTGAAGGCAAAACAAAAAACAATCGATGTACAGGAATAAGGTACACCGGGACAAGTTGAAATGCGGGGTAAGTTGAAACGGAAGCTGTAATTTAGATAGGAAATGACCGAATGTTCTGATTATTTTCAATTTTTTTCAACAAACTACTCCCCTAAACGCACCTTCTGACTGCCATTCCCGGAAGATTGCAGCTTTCAAAAGCAATCCCTGTCATTGTTTATTTTTCGCCCTTTGCAAAATCCAAACCAACTATTTGACGTGCCAATGAAACATGTCTCAAAACGATGTTTGGAAGAGTTTTTTTGCCTTTCTCATACAACTAAGTTGTACCGAAAGGCTATCATTTCACTCCGAAAACGAACTTTTTATAGAAGCCTGGAATACCCATAGTGTTATATACTAATCGACTCAGCTCGACGAACTGAGCACATGTCTGTCTGTCCGTGTGTATGTATGTGTGTATGTGTGTGTGTATGTGTGTGCACAAAAGCTAAGTAAAACATCAGACAACTTTTCATATAGTAATCCTTAACCGATTTTCTTGCAACAAGTTACATTCGAAAGGTGGTAAGGGCTTGTATATCTCTATTGAATTTTGTGACGATCGGCCGTTGCATTCAAAAGTTATTAAGAAAATTGTTCATTGATCCCTTGATCGACGGTTGTATAAGGTTGGTGTCCTTGCTAAATGCGAGAAGGGTAGTATCACTTTTCGGTGAATTAAGTTGGGTTTTTCATCAAATTTTCACGGTGGGTAATCATTCAATGTTGAATAGCATAATGGTTATGAAAAATCGATGAAAGACCGGTTTTAATTTTTGTAGTTTGGTTGTATGATATTGCTCCGCATGTTCAACTCTTCGGGGCAAATAGAAATGCGTGGTGCGGGGCAAGTTGAAACAACGATTCAAAACGTCACTCTCGCATTTTAAAGTCATATTTTTTTAAAGAATTCAACATGATCTGTAAATACATACATTCGAAAAACATAAATTTATAAAAACATGCAAACTTCTGAAAATAAATTTAATAAATTTCCGCCAATTCCGTCGTGAATGCAATTCTCCTACACAGTTAAAAATTCTGAAAATTACACGCTATGTAAATATTTGAACCCATATTTTGTGTTCAATAGCCTTTAATTTTACATACAACTTTATCTTGTACGCAATATTCAATACAAGCTCCATAGTAACGACGACCTGTAATTTTAAAAAGTGATGGAAAAATGAGTCGAATCAAACGGAGCCTTTTTGTTACATCACATTAGCTGTAACATGTTTATACTGTGTACAATGAATGAAAAGAATGAAAAGGGGTCATGTTTAAACTGCAGTTTTGAGTTTCTTAATCTACTGAGCACTGACTCTCAGAAAAATAAAATGTAGAGTATGTACACATTTCGTTAACTCCACCTTTCACTTCCCCAGCTGCCTATTTCTCCAATCGAAGAGTTTATGAGAGATATGATGGCTGGTTAATTAATGAGCATTTATGAAGAAGCCACAACCGAATGAATCAAGTGCACAATATACAAGTGAAACAAATAATGAACCATCCTGAATAGTACGGTACGAATAGTACGAATAGTCCAAGTGGTCACCAGTAGGAGGAAATCAATTTGATAAATTTTCAGCGTAGTGCGTTCTCCCAAATTTGGTCTCTGAAAATACGCTTGTGACTTTGTTGTACACTGCCCTTTTTCACATAAAAGTCCCATGTCATTTTCACCAACATGAGTAATTTGCCGTTGAATTTATCAAACTTGTCTTACACGGAGAAATACACAAAAAAATCTAATAAATGGGAAAAAATTCTATCTTTCCAAAAATTTCACATAATCTTCTTTATCTGTAATTATTGCTGTGGGACAATTAAATGGACCATACTTAAGTTTATTTTTTTTATGTAAAAGAGTACCTATCAAAATCTGGGGAAAGTTGAAACAATGCATATAAAATAATAATTTAATTATACAAAATATGTATAAAAAAGTTTGTTAAGGTTGCTTATTTTTTATGTATAATCTAGCAAACACCGCAAACGGATTCAAAATATATCAAAGGGTGATTTTTTAAAGCACTTCGAATTTCAACTTTGAAAAAACCGTTTCAACTTGCCCCGGTAAGACAAAAAGGTTGATAAAGCTGGAATATTCGTACACAGAAATTTCTCTAGTCCGAATATGGGTATCAAAGTTCGTGGCTTTGCGAGAGGCTTATTACAGAAACATTTTCGAGAACGGATTTTCGACTTGTAGCTACCATTAACCGGAAAATTAATTCTAGATTCTTGGTTAATTATAAACTAGTATGAGGGCTTACGTCACAAACAATGATAAGCTAAACAAAATGTATTTTTAACATACCCTCGAAAAACCCGGAAAATCTCCAATGTTCGTAGTTCGATGATTAAGGTAAAAGATAGAAAACTAGAAGAATTTCTACGTCCGACGGTTTCGGTTTTATCAAATTCGGATTATTTTAAGCATTGAGTTTTGCAAATTTTTCTTTTCATCAGTTTTTGCGCTGAAGAAGCAAATCGTCAAAATCTGTACGGATAATTTGCAGACACCCTGTACATACTTGTATTCTCTTGGCAAAATGACTAGCCCAAACCGGGTCTAGTCTCGAAACCAGTCAACTTCAGCATGACCTGCTTTGTAGCAATGTATAATTTTGCTGAGCTATGGAAGCCCTGCATGCACATCACAGCATTATAATCTCTGTTTCTTAATTAAAATTTCCAAATCCTCAATTTTCAAAAGTTCTCTCAAAAACTATCTAATTCTATCACATTTCTGAGAACAGGAAATCAAATTTCTCAGAAGCTGACACTTTAATATCCTGGAATTTCGATCAGAATTGAAATGTTTTACTCAGAGTCCCATTTCAAAACATTTCAAATATTTAAATCTTAAACTAATAAAAAAGTCATAATTTCAATATCCTTTCAGAATTTTTTTTGCATCTTCGTCAGCATTACATTATTAGTTTTGATGTTTCAAGGCCATGTTATTATTTTTGGAATGCTAGCACGATGAAACTTTTATGTCCAGGTGAATCGAAAAAAATATAGACCAGACCGGGAATCGAACTCAGTCTCCTTCACTATGGCATTGCATCAGACGACTAAAATTTCGGGAACTATTTTATTTCAAACATCTTCTGTTTTACCTTTTCATTGGTAGCGTCTTAAATTTTAATTTGTATTCGTAATGTATTGAAAAAAGCTCGTTGCTTTGAAAAACGACAACACAACGAATATAATAGGGGTATTCACTAAACGGCGTAGGTTGCTGCGTATCTGATTATAGAAATGTTTCACGCACAATCATAAGGGACATATTTCAAATCGCCTATGAAACATTTCTATAAACAGATACGCAGCAACCTACGCCGTTTAGTGAAAACCCCTAATGTGTTTTGCCCAAAGATGGTCTAGTAGCCTAGAAATTTGATTATATGACATAGGGAAAATGAATCCTGAACAAAATTTGATTAGAACCAAGAATGCTAGTTGCGGTAACTTAAACTAAATGATTGGAATTTTGTTATAATTTAGTCTAAGTTACTGAAACTTTAGTTATAACTCCGTTACTAGTGGAATTCAAACAACGAACCATAAGGCAGAGTTGCAGAAAAACCTTCGCACTAGAAGTCCACCATACAACACATTTTGAAATTCAGTTTCTGGAATGAGTTATTGACAATCTACTAAATGATCGAACGCGAATTACTAAATGATCGATAACATCCTTGATTAGAACACATCAAGATAGATAGATATCGAGTTAGGGAGGTTATAGAGATGTAGAAAGCGAAAATGTTCGTGGATTGAAGGCGCCGAGAAAACCATCGACATAGGGAGAGACATCAGGATATGAATAATCGGGATGAATAGAGCCGACTTTATTTGTTTTAAAACAAATCACAAATGAATTAGACCGACCAAACTAAATATGCTAAGCATTGTTAATTAAACCTTTAAATTGCCCTTATCCTTAAGTACTATTAATAAAACAGAGTGTAGTTTCTAGAGATGTTTTTAAGTTTAATGGGAGAATCTTGCGAAGCTCCGTTGAAAATTCGGTTCCAACTTGCAACAGCATTTTTATTTTGAAATTTCATTAGAAAATACCATCAATAGTCATTGATACTGCTCGAACACGGACTTCAGGACAAACTAATATGGTTAGCGGAAGCAACTATGTGCGTAGTTCATGTTTAAGGGGTAATCACGATTTTTTTTTTAAACGCTTTTAAGAAGATTAAGGCAAATTGATTGTTAGTTTAATGTTTTAATTCTTCATATCATATAGCTTTTATATTTATCTAATGGAAAATCAAAGGTGGAAGATAATTTGATTTTTATCAATTTTTTGCGCTTTTTAGCAGATGCATAACCTATTTACAGAAAACTGTGCTACTTCATTCCTTAGAGATGAGATAAATTGGTTTTAGTGATTTTCTTTTAAGAAAACTATTAAACTTTTTTTGTGGTTTGTCTTCACCTGTCATGAGACGAGTTTAGTTTATTTAGTTCTATTTAATTCCACCACCTTGTGACCTTTTCCAGATACATATTTCGGCCTCAACTATAGGGCCGTATTCAGTATCTTGTACTTGTCGAGTCAGTCGAGTCAAGTATGAGACACCGTAGACGGCATTACAGTTGAGGTCGAAACACGTATCTGTAAAAGATGACTTGGTTGTGGAATTAAATGGTCTCGTCTTATGACAGGCAGTTATTTTTTATTAATGTGATTTCCTGCTATGAGCTGGTTAACCACCGATGCATTGGATGTCTTTGAATGAAAATTGTTGCATATTCCCAGCATGAGTGCAAATGTCGACCTGGTTTTAGTAATAACTCATTATTATTTAACGAAAATAGCCTCCGGTATGGGTTGAGTCATAGTTTAAAATATTTTGCTAAAAACCCAAGCCATTTCGATACATGCATCATATCTTTCCTTCAAAAATCAACACACTATCATGAAAATTGGTTCAATACCAAGTTTGTCTAACCGTGCTAAAACTCAAAAACGAAAATCAAACATCCTTCAAAATAATCCTCATTTTCTTTAAGGATGTGTATCTTTAAGTTCAACAGGAAGTTTCCATGCCGTGGTTCCCTATCTCTCTAACTTTTCCCTCCGTAGCATCCACACCAACCCCACCAACATCCTGCACAAGCGAAATGCGTCATACCGCCGCACACGGTACCAACTTCCGAGGAAGATTTTCGTCCCAAAAGTTCATCCAGGCAGGGTTAGCGAACATATCTACACGTAAAGCAAGACGCAAGCCAAGCAAACCAATGCAATGGAAGCACCAAACAAGCGGCCAGGCAGGCAAACAAAATGGCTGATAAGAGCATCTGGGACCAACAACGCTGCTGGCTGGCGCTGATCCCGTCTTTTGGCTTTCTTTGTCTGAGCTGAGGCTGACTATCGGCGCACTATCGGAACCGAATGGCGTTGCTCATGCTGTTTCTTGGAATTTTTCCGACCTGGCAGCGGGAGCACTGAATCCATTCCGGATCAGCTTGGTGTTGTTATTGTTGACGTCAAAGCGATAATGAAGGCGATGACTAAACTAGGTAGGTACTTATGATGGCGGTGGCGGCCGACGACGCGGTTGTGGATTTTCGGTGGAAAGTTGTTAGGAGCTCTACGATAATTTTCCATCCATTGTGGAGGATGAGTGCAGATTTAATCAATGAATGAGCAAACAATATTCTTTAGTTTCTGTCCATTGACGAAAGAACAAAAAACCTATCAAAAATGTGCCTTTTGGGCATTTCGACGATTCCTGAATCCTAAACATAACTGACTGTTTAGGAAATAATAACATAACATATCGTCGTAACACAAGAAGCAAATTGTTGGAATGGTCGAAATTGAATGCATCAATAAATTACTTGAGACTAATTAGGCAACTGATTTGCACACATTGGAGAGATAATTAAATTTGTGTATATAAGGAGGAAAAAAACATGTGACGGAATTAAATGTGAGCATATTGGACCACCATCTCCTGCAGGTTTGTGTTTGTATTTTCAACATCTTATAGCTGACGGGGTGGATGTTTTCCAAGTGGAGCAAGATGTTTCGTCCGACTGCAATGGACAGAGGGAGAAGACGGCGTTGGTGTATTACATTTTAATGCAAACAAGATGCTACTCGAGACAAAGAAGGACCTTGTTCGGAGTTCAAAAGTGTGGTTCCTCGAGCGGGGTGACCTGCACGCTAGGTACAAACGGAAGCGAATGACGCTAGGAAAGAAAGATGAAAGAGATTCATGGTGCTGTCTGGTACGGTTGTAGAGCAATGAATGTTCCTAACGATGTTTCTTTTTCAAAGCATTTACTGCATTTCTTATCTCTGATTTACAACCACCAATTGTGGTTCAACATCCAAGCTGCAGTTCATTGCATGGAGATAAAAATCTATTTGCTTGCTTATCGCGTGAAGCAAGAAAACTTAGATAACAAGAAAACTCTCCGCAAAGAAGTACATAGATCAATGGTACGTTTATTCAATTTTGAAAATATTTTCGTAACTATTAAAATTAATTTGTCCTCTAGCAGGAGAAAAAATGTGTCTGAAAAAGTCCTTGAATTATCAAGTAACCTAGCGGTTTTGTTATGCAATAAGTGTGAAGAAATATCTGTTACCATCTTTTCTATTGCCGAAACTCTTTTGAACCTTTTCAATCATCAAACGTCCATCGATATGAACCTCCGTAGCATTCAGAGATAATTATTTATTTGCATAAATGCTGAATAGTGGAAAACCGTGTGTCAGAAGAAAATACCGCAATGAGATCCGATGCGATATGGTCACATCGTCCTCATCCTTTCCTATTCCTTGATCCGGTCACGGTCGATGTGCTGTGAATGGCGTTTCTTAGTCATCCCGAGCTTCCTTGGTGCGCCATACAAGATAGGCATCGCATCCGACCGTGAGCAGAGATAAATATGAGGACATCTTTGGCAGCCATGTTTGACTGCATGCATTTGTGTTTGTATGTGACCGGGGGTAGCAAAAATAAGACGAAGAATTCCGGAGCTGGTGTGACACATTGCACACACTAACCGGCGGCAGTGCGGTGGAAGATATTTACCAAGAAAATTATCGAGTCATCAGAATATTTACACAATCAGGCGTCAGTTTTCTTATCTCCGACCAGTTGGCCCAGCAGGAACGACGACATATTGCCGTTCTGAAGGAATAAAATTGGCTTTTTTTATTGCCCGGTCTGGATCTTTGCTCGGTGTGGCTGAGTTGATTCGAGCCATGTGTTTCTGCCCTGGGATTATGGGAGCTATAATTCATTGTGCACGACTAAGGCGCAGCTGAGACTACGCTATGGAAAAATTCTTGAAATGCAACTTATACGGATTGCAGCAATTTTATATATTTTTTATCTACAATTCTATTTTATATAGCAATTTTATATATATTTTACTAACAGAGAGTGTCTTCATATACCGTTGTCGGGGGTGGCAATGGGTCAAATGGGAGTGAGAATGGGTCACTGGTTCAACCACTTACAATGCTTGTAGAATTAATAGAATGCATCTGAGGGCAAGAAGACTAAAGTATAAGAGATCTTTTTGAACGATTTTGTCCTTCGACTTCCAGACTACCGGTGAGAGCGATGACCCATTCTCAACCCCAAGACCCATTGTCACCTCCGATGGCGGTATTTTAGAAAGATTTTATTTAAAAGGCTTTCTATATTTTCTTTATATTTATCAACGCTAGCTTAAACCAGACTTCAGCAATTTATTCATCTTGCTAAAAGAACATTTGAATGAAAAAAATGTATTCCCAAGTGTAAGCAATAACAATGGATGTAGCAAATTTTCCCAGCCATAGAGATTACAAAACGCCGATATAATTAGAAAAGGTTGCCTAACCTGCAATGGGCTTAGTTTCATGTTTTCGAACATTAATCTTATTAAAACTTAAACAAACATTTTTGGTTTAATCAAAGTTGATTCCCTATATTCCGGAGAATAGACCACCCGACTTGGACATTAATTTACAATGTTCTGAAAATATCTTCCACATAATATACATATTCACATATGAGTTTTCAGAACAAACATTTTTGATTGTTAGTCACAATCTGGAGACCTATTACGACCTGTAAAAACTTCTAACTGCACAGTAACAATATATTTTGTGGACGCACTTAATATATAGCTGGACGCAAATTGTACCACTCGTGTTAATCCCTGCTCTTCGTATTAATCCTTCCAAAGCGATGTTGAATAGCAGACACGAAAGACCATCACCTTGCCGCAACCCTCTGCGCGTTTCGAAGGGACTCGAGAATGCCCCTGAAACTCGAACTACGCACAACACCCGATCCATCGTCGCTTTGATCAACCGTGTCAGTTTATCCGGAAATCCGTTTTCGTGCATTAGCTGCCATAGCTGGTCCTGATCGATTGTATCATATGCGGCTTTGAAGTCGATGAATAGATGATGTGTGGACACGTTGTATTTCTGCAGCACTTGGCGAATGGTCCGTGGTGGAGCGTTCGCCCATAAAACCCGCCTGGTACTGTTCCACGAACCCCCTTGCAATTGGTGCTAGTGGACGGCATAAAATTTGGGATAGTACCTTGTAGACGGCGTTCATCAATGTGATTGCGCGGTAGTTGCTACAATCCAGCTTACCGCCCTTTCTGTAGATGGGACACACGACACCTTCCACCCACTCCTGCGGCAAAACTTCATCCTCCCAAATCTTAGTAATTACCAGGGATTGAACTTATCATTTCATTATCATTTAGTGTTCAGCTAATAACTCATTCCACAGGCGGAATTTCAAAAAGTGTTGTATGGCGAACTTCTAGCGCTGATTCCCCTCTACAACTTTGTTCAAGGGTGCATTGCTCTATGTCTAATATTCACAGCGTGAAACGCTATTATCACGCAATATACTAAATGATAATAAGTGTTATTATCATTTAGTATATTAAAAGATACTAGCGTTTCCCGCGGTGAATATTAGACATAGAGCAAAGTACCCTCAGACAAAGTTGTAGAGGTGAATCAGCACTAAAAGTCCGCCATACAACACTTTTCGGAATTCCGCCTCTGGAATGAGTTATTGGCTGAATACTAAATGATAATGAAATGATAAGTTCAATCCCTGGTAATTACCCAGTGCAGCGCTCTAGCCAGTGCCTCACCACCGTATTTAAATAGCTCTCCTGTTAGTTGATCAACCCCAGGGGCTTTGTTGTTTTTCAGCCGGCCAATCTCCTCCTGGATTTCCTGGAGATCCGGAGCCGGTAGAATTATGTCCTGCACGCGTTCTCCCAGGTCCATCACCATACCGCCATCTTCGTCTGCCACATCGCCATTCAGGTGTTCTTCGTAGTGCTGCCGCCACCTTTGGATCACCTCACGCTCGTTCGTAAGAAGGTTCCCGTTTATGTCCTTACACATATCAGGCTCTGGCACGTGGCCCTTACGTGACCCTAGCAGCACACATGTTTCTCATTGGTTTCTGCACCTGATATGTGACCAGATTCAGTCACAATCAAGTTGCTGTAACCATTTTTGGTTGACTTGTGCTGCTCGGGAAACGGTTTAACTTCTCATAGAACTTTCGTGTGTTATTAGCGCGGTACAGTTGTTCCGTCTCTTCACGGTCTCAATCTTCCTGCTGGCGCTTTTTCCTCCGGAAAATCGAGTTTTGTCTGTTCCGCGCCCGTTTATATCGTGCCTCGTTCGCCCTCGTGCGGTGTTGCAGCAATCTCGCCCATGCTGAATTCTTCTCTTCTACTAACTGCTCACATTCGCCGTCATACCAGTCGTTTCTCTAATCCGGGGGCACCGTGCCAAGTGCAGCGGTGCGAATATCTCTCCAGCCATCTTCAAGAGACGCTGCGCCTAGCTGCTCTTCCGTTGGGAGTGCCACTTCCAGCTGCTGCGTGTATTCTTGGGCTAGTCTACCGTCTTGTAGCCGCCCAATGTTAAGCCGCGGCGTCCGACTTCGATGCGTGTTGTACACCGTCGAGAGTTTTGAGCGCAGGCATACTGCAACGAGGTAGAGGTCGGATTCAATATTCGCACTGCGGTAAGTGCGGACGTTCGTGATGTCGGAGAAGAATTTACCGTCGATTAGAACGTGGTCGATTTGGTTTTCCGTTTCTTGGTTAGGTGATCTCCATGTGGCCTTGTGGATATTTTTGCGGGTAAAGAAGGTGCTTCGGACTACCATTCCGCGGGAGGCTGTGAAGTTTATGCATCGTTGGCCGTTGTCATTCGATACGGTGTGCAGACTATCCGGTCCGATGACCGGTCTATACATTTCCTCCCTTCCTACCTGTGCGTTCATGTCACCGATGACGATTTTGACGTCCCGCAGTGGGCATCCATCGAATGTCTGCTCCAGCTGTGCGTAGAACGCTTCTTTCTCGTTGTCGGGTCTCCCTTCGTGTGGGCAGTGCACGTTGATGATGCTATAGTTGAAGAAACGGCCTTTTATCCTCAGCTTGCACATCCTTGCGTTGATTGGCTGCCACCCAATCACACGATGGCACATCTTACCCAGTACTATGAAGCCGGTTCTCAGCTCGTTAGTGGTGCCACAGCTTTGGTAGAAGGTAGCCGCTCGATGCCCGCTTTTCCACACTTTCTGTCCTGTCCAGCAAATCTCCTGCAGCGCCACGACGTAGAAGTTGCGGGGATGTAATTCATCGTAGATCATCCTGTCGCAACCTGCGAAACCTAGTGACTTGCAGTTCCATGTTCCAAGCTTCCAATCGTGATCCTGTATTCATCGCCTAGGTCTTTGCCGATTATGTCGAGTCGCATTATCTCTTATATTGTTCGTAATGATTGGTTTTCCAGGTGGCTTATTGGGCCTGCGCAAACCTCCTGTCTCGTCGGAGGGCCGTCGTGTCAGGGCTGTTTAGCGTCCCACCTAACACCAGGACTTGGGCTTGTGCGCTTTGAGCGGCACACGGTCGCCTTGGTGGGGCCTACTTGCGGATACATGCAGCTTTTTATAGAGGTTTAACAGGGCCCACTGTCAAACCCCACCACATCCTAGGCAAGCCCCACAACTCGCAGATGGCCTGGGGAGGTATCGTCAAGCACTTGGACATAGTCCCTGCTGCCCGGTCTTATTGGAAAGCACTTGCGATTTTTATGACTGGGTGATTCATGATTTTCTAAATGTTACTTTCAAGATTGGTTTGAATTAAAATCAGAAAATGAGACGCAGCCTGAAAGAAGTTTGATTTAAAAATGTTGTCTTCCTTTTACTTCCACTAATTCGTTTTTTGGTATCTACACAGATACGTATTTCATCCACCACTTGTGGACATCTTCAGTGTGTGTTTTTATCGACTAACAACACACTGAAGATGTCCATAAGTGGTGGATGAAAATCTGTGTAGATACCAAAAAACGAATTAGTGGAAGTAAAAGGAAGGCAACATTTTTTAAACCGTGTAACATTTTCCCATAAGACGCTCGCAAATAATTATTAACGAGTTTTTGTTTTTCGAGAATTCAGGAGTTGGTCCTAGTTTTCTTTGGTCTTTTGAACCGAAATTATTTCCGAATCTCGTTTACAACTTCAATTAATTTAATTTGGAAAACCAAAAATTATTTTAGTAATTTCTTCAAGAGTATCTTCTGGAAGCCCATCCTGAAATCCACCAGAAATTACCGTGGGGCATCAAAATCCGTAGCACCTTAGTTGAAAAAGTCATTTGAAAATAGGAATCGAATGTAAATAAAACGTTTGTCATTGAAACAGAAGCATGAAGGCTTGTACTTTTGAAATGTTTTACATTTACTCATTAAAAACTACGAGAAATATAATAAAATAATGGATAAAGTACGCTACTACTGAATCGAAATCCGTCCACCGAGGACGGATTTCGAATCAAAGGTTCAAAATCTGTACAGCTATTTTTTAACTAAATATTTAAATTGAAGCAGTCTGATTGATTAAACTACCACTGCAAATAGTTCAATACGCAACTTGAGAAGCGATCCATTCGTTTTGTATTCCGCTTATCTTATGTAATGATTTGCAATTAGCAATTGAAACACAGTTACTTTCGGTGCAATTATGCTCTACCCAAAAACAAAATGGCGGTAGAAACTCCGCGTTTGGTGGATGGTGGTTTGTTTTGATTTTTGTTGTTTTAATTTCAAAGCCTTCTTTCCGTTTCTATGCCCTAAAAGCTTACTGCCAAGTACCTGAACAGGATAAGATAAATTGTTCCCGAATTAATTACCGTTAAGCCCCTTTAATTTATTGATATATCATGAAGTGGACGGATTTCGGTCCCCCACGGTATTTAAAGAATTTATCCAAAACAATTTTTTTTTGTCTTTATAAGCGAGTCTTTCAGCCCGGGGTTGGCTCGTCTCGAAATCCAAAAAAATCTACAGTTATTCAATCAGGATTTCCTTTTGAAATTTCTCCAGGATTTTCTTCAACTCCGTCATTTTTTTTTTTTGAGTGTTACTCCAGGAAGTAGTCCTTTGAGAAATTAATCAGACAATTCATCGAAAATTCATCCATGAAAATATCTCAAAGTTCATAAAATTTATAGGGATTTGATCAAGAATTTCCTTCGCGAATTTCTTCAAGAACTTTTTCAAGAAATCCATCAGAACGGACTTGATTCATGAAATCTTTAAAGAACTCTATCGAATAATTCCAATTTTCGTTATTATCATGTGAAAGTGAAAACAGAGACATTTTCATTTTCAAAAGACCAAATGAAAATGTAGCGGGGTCCCGGTCATCTATCACATTACACGCACTCATGATGGATATGTTACTTTGTTTTGAAATCTTAATTCCAAAATAGTTAATAGATCTGGGAAAACAACGATGACTGACGATAAAATGATTATATTGTTCCTGATTCTCGAGTTAGAAGTAATAATAGTAACATTATTGGAGCAGAGTCAACATGTTTACAACACCTTGAGCAACTTTCATAAAAAAAAATCAGTGAAAATTTGGCGAAATTCTTTTCATGTTACATGTGAATTTCACTTAACTTCTCCTAATGGAAAATGAATGGCAGTATTTGTAGGCATTGTCAGGAGAACTTCAAATATATAATTACCAGGGAAATTTTCGTGTGCATTCCAGAGGAATTTCCGAAGGAATTACTGAAGCATTCCAAAACTATTCTCCTAAAGATTTTTTGGTGGAATGTTTTAGAAAATACCTGTTGAAATCCTCGAGGAACTTCCGGACGAAATCCTGAAGGGACTTCCGGATGAAATCTTGGAAAAGCTTCCGGACGAAATCCTGGAGCACTAGGAGCAGCTTCCGGATGAAATCCTGGAGGAGCTTCCGGACAAAATCCTAGAGGAACTTTCAGAGGAATTCTTCGAAGCACTTCCGGAGGAAATTCTGGAGGAACATCCGAACGAAATCTTGGAGGAACTTCCGGACGAAATCGTGGAGGAACTTCCGGACTGAATCCAGAAAGAACTTCCGCACAAAATTCTGAATGAACTTCCGGACGAAATCTTGGAGGAACTGCCGAACGACACCCTGGAGGAGATTCTGGACGAAATACTGCAAGAACTTTCAGAACTCTCGGACGAAATCCTGGAGGAACAAAATCCTAAAAGAACTTCCGGATGAAATCCTGAAGAAACTTCGGAAAGAATTCCTGGCTAAAATTCCGGACGAAATCCTGAAGAACCTTCGAACGAAATCCTGGAGGAAATTCTGGACGACATCCTGGAAGAACTTCCAGACGAAATCCTGGAGGAACTTTCGGACGACATCTTGGAGGAACTTTTGGAGGAATTCCTGGTGAAACTTCCGGATGGAATTCTGGAGGATTTTCCGAATGAAATTCTGGAGGAACTTCCGGATGACATCTTGGAGGAACTTCTGGAGGACATCCTGGAGAAGCTTCCGCACAAAATTCTGAATAATAATTCGAAGGAATTCCTGGAGGAACTTCTGGACGAAATTCGATAGACATTAGTCCACGCCGACCCACGCCACCGCCGCCGATAATCAACGGCGTGACGCCGCCTCCTTTACTTATGGATCCTGTACACCTCCGGTGGTGCAAAGGGCCGACTTGAAAGATCTCCATCCTGAGCGTTGCCTAGCTATCTCTTTAACCTGTTGCCAGGTTAGATTTCGGTCGACTTCTTTTAATTCTTTATTGAGGCCATTCGCCGCCATGAACCTCTGGGTCTGCCTCTGCTGCAATGTCACGCTGGGTTCCAGTCTAATGCTTGTTTACAGATTTCGTTTCCGCCCTTACGTAGAGTGTGGCCGACCCAGCCCCACTTCCGATCCCGAATTTCTGTTGCTATCGGCCTCTGGTGACAACGACGATGGAGCTCGTTGTTTGAGATCCAGTTGTGAGGCCACCAGGCCCCAATTATATACCGCAGGCATCTGTTAATGAACACCTGCAGCCGTTGAGTGTTCTCCACTGATACACACCATGTTTCGCTAGCGTATAACAGCACAGATTTCACGTTAGAGTTGAAAATTCGTATTTTGGTGCGTTCTCTTATCTGCCTGTTTTTCCAGATATTTATTAAACTCGCAAAGGCAGCCCTTGCTTTCTTGATCCGTGCGCCTATGTCGATCTTGGTACCGCCGTCTGACGCCATTTGGCTAACAAGATATTGGAAGCTTTCAACATTCTCCACTGGTTGCCCAGCTACTGTGAAACTGGAAGGAGTCACCGTGTTTACATCCAACGATTTGATTCTGTTGATGTTGATGACTAAACCTGCCGAAGAGGAGCGCTCGGCAAGGTCGTTGAGCTTACTCTGCATATCAGAGCGCCGTTGCACGAGGACTGCAACGTCATCAGTGAATTCGAAGTCGTTTAGGTGCTCCATGGTTATAGGCTGCCATAACAGCCCGCGGTTTGGTTCACGGTCAATCGCATCTACCAGAATCTCGTCGATAACGAAACAGTAACGGTGATAGAATACATCCTTGCCTCACACCAGCTACGACCCGGATAGGGTCGGACAAGACCCCATTGTGCAGCACTCTACACGAGAAGGCCTCGTACTGTGCCTCGATGAGGCCGATGATTTTCTCAGGAACCCCCTTGCGTCTCAGGGCGCCCCACATATTCTCGTGATTGAGACGGTCGAAAGCTTTTTCGTAGTCAATGAATACCAAGTAAAGGGACTCTTGGAATTCGTTGACCTGCTCCAGAATTATGGTCCACACAGGATCTTCCGGCACGGAATCCGGCTTGCTGCCGCCGGAGAGTCGCATCGATCTTCTCCTGAATCCGGGCTAGGATAATTTTGCATAGAACTTTGAGAACGGTACACAGCAACATAATGCCTAGCCTGTTATCGCATACAGTCAGGTCACCCTTTTTGGGCACCTTCACTAAGATACCTTGCATCCAGTCGACCGAGAAAGTTGCGGTGTCCCGAAATAAACGAAATAAACGATGCAGTAGTTGAGCGGATGTCATGGGATCAGCTTTGAGCATCTCGGCTGATATGCGGTCGACCCCTGGAGCTTTATTCGATTTCATGCTTTGGATGGCTGTTTGAATCTCTAGCAGTGATGGAGCTTCGGTATTGACGCGTGTTATACGTCGGGTCCTAGGCAGATCATGCCGAGGTGGCGATGGCCTGGCTGGAAAAAGTTGTTCGAAGTGCTCGAACCAGCGTTTCAGCTGGTCAGTTGGGTCGGTCAATAACTGATCATTCGCGTCTTTCACAGGCATCGTTGCATTCATCTTCGTCCCACTAAAGCGTCGAGAGATATCATAGAGGAGACGAATGTCCCCGGTTGCGGCGGCTCTCTCTCCTTCGTCGGCCAGAGAGTCTACCCACGCTCGATTGTCCCGTCGAAATGAGCATTTTACTTCCTGCTCAAGAGCCGCGTATCGTTGACAGGCTAAGAATTTGACTCCTCTGGTTTTTTATCGCTCTATCGTGGCTTTGGCTTCTCTTCGCTCCTCTATCTTCCTCCAGGTCTCATCGGTGATCCATTGTTTTCTCTGGGTGCGCAGTTCGCCCAGATTGTTCTCGCTGGTTACGATGAAGGCATTCTTTCCTCCTGCCGACGAATCCACGCAATGCACAGGCGTATTTCGCCGATGAGGAAGTGATGATCAGACGCGATATCGGCACTACGTTCATTCTGTACATCAAGAAGGCTCCGTTTCCATTTTCGGCTGATGTAGATGTGGTCGATTTGATTTTCTGTAAAGCCTACACGGGAGATTCACGTGACTTTGTGAACCAGTCGATGAGGGAAGAGCGATCCCCCGATCATTATGTCGTTATTACCACAAAATTCTACGAACAGCTCTCCGTTTTCGCTCATTTCTCCGAGGCCATGGCATCTCATAATGCGCTCATGGTTCGAGTTGTCAGATTCGATCATCGCATTGAATTCGCTCAAACAGATCTTGATATCATCCTTCGGAGTTCTATCTATGACGGCATTGAGTTGGCTGTAGTTCTCTTTGTCTTGCAGATGGGCAGCATCGGTTGGCGCATAACATTGGATTATAGTAAGGTTTCGGACCCGTCGTGTTCTAAATATGGCAACGATTATCCTTTCACTTATAGGTTTCTACATCATAAGCGCATAGTGTGCCTGAGCGCTTAGTAGGAAGCCAACTCCGCGATGTCGGGAAGCGTGTTTGTAATCCACAGTATAGTAGAATTTGTACCGACGGCATTCGGTGTTCTCCAAAGTTTGGCCAACGGACTTCACTCAGTCCCAGGATCTCAAGCTTCATGTGGCGTGCCTCATTGGCAAGTTGTGCCAATTCACCCCAGGGCTAGGGTTAAAACGTTCCAAGTTCCTATTCGTGTCCGTTGTTCGCGCTAAGACTCGTTGCCGTAAAATTCGTCCGCATTCTTTCATTATCGGATTCTCGAACAAATTGATGTTTCGGGAACAGTAGGTTGTTGGCCCAAGGTGCCAGCCACTGGGATGGGGCTGCCTTCTTTGGTATAGCTTCCGGTGAATAGCATTTCATACTCAGCCGCTGGATGCCAGAAAAGACGCTCGGTCAGCCGGGTCAAATTTGTTTAAAGTCTCACCCAACACCAGGACTAAGCTGATGCACTTTAACGGCACACGGTCGCTTTGATAGGACCTACTTGCGGACACATGCAGCTTTTTATAGAAGTTCAACAGAGCCCACTGTCAGACCCGGCCACATCCTAGGCAGACCCCACAGGACGCACCATCTCACTCTATCTGATGTCAGCAGGACAACAGTGCCCAGGATACACTACCAGCTAAGTACGCAACCCTCAGCTGGCGGTCAATTGTCATCGGAAAACCCGTGGAAGCGTGAGAATTGGAACTTGTGATGACCAGAGCTAAGGCGCTGCTTTCCGGATGTCAACTCACCATTACGTAGCCCAGCCTCATGATATTCAGAACAAAATGTATCTTGAACACAAATTTTAACAGAAAATAAACCTATAGAAAGAATAAAACAAATTTGATATCGTTGGGATGTGGTTTTAACAGAATACGAGAACTTCGCTGCAAAATATATGCTCAGAACGAATAGATATTGTTTGAGCGATAGTTCTATTTTCCAAATTACTGGACGTTTGAGCAAAACAGTTGTCTTCGACCGAAGGAGACTGCCAGGGCATTACTTCAGTTAACTTGTATTGAATTGGCGGCATTCAGCAATGTTTAGTGAAATATTTGTTTTTATTTATTTTATAGCCTTGTTATAGTGTTTTTTTTTCATGATTGGATGAAATTCATCACTTATAATGAGTCTGACCTTTAATCATAGCTTCCCCCCGTAGTTAATTAACTTTATCCATCAACCAATTATCTATAAATAACGCCATATACCGCAACGATCTTGCAATCAGTCTCACATAATCAGCTATAAACTGGAGCGCCATCGCCGTTGCTAATCCTTGCGATTGCGAATCACCTCCACCAACGACGACGATTGGCAATCAATCGATAACTGGGTCAATGCCAGAGTTCTTCGATAATACACCACCGACGACGATGACATCGACGACTATGCGGTGTGGTCGCATGCCACCGAAGCCGCCCACCCTCGAAGCGCCAGGGGTCATAAATAATCCCAAAAACAATGGACTCAATCAGCGCCCGACTGATACAGTTCAGAGACAATGCAATCGACTATGGTGACGGGGGGGTACCCCCAATAAAGTTCAATCCCCACCGTGATCGCATCGCCGTACGCGCTGCTGTAAGCCAGATTTATTGTTCTATACCCAAAAAGCCAATCGGCTTCTAATCGCTTCGATTGAGGACCGTGATAGGGCGATGGTAATTACTGAATTGAGTCGAACTTTGGCGGCGGCGCGGCATCGGTACGCACTGTAATTCATACTTTGTTTAAACGTTGATTAGAAAAGTTTTCTTCCTGGCTTCCAACCAATCGGTGGGCCTCCAAGTAAGTGAGGTACCTACTTACAATTCGGGCTGACAACTTTTGGACAACAAATTAGACATTAATCGATAAGGCCTGCTCTAGTCGGGGAGCGTGGTTTGTCTATTCGTGTTGCAGATGGGTGAGGTATGAGGACGGGTGGTTCAATGATTTGTTTTTGAATTATTTTTAATTTCCAAGTTGTTTACAACTGGTTTATTGTTTGACGGTAAGTCAATAGCCTGATGGCTACCAATGAATTCAGATTATAATCTGAGGGTAAGTAGCGATAAAGACTCGTATTGAGGAACTTGATACTTTCTCAGCTGGGGAGGGCTGGTGGCTGGATGAGGAAAATGGGAGTTGATGGTTTCAGCTGATTTTGTAACAGCAGCAAGCATTTTTGGAAGCTTTTTATGACTTGTCTGGTAGTGGGTCGATAATTGGCGTTCTGCTCCCCATTATTGGTCTGTAGATGTATGTGTGTTTATGAAGGTAATGGCGGATGCGGCGTCGGCGGTGGCACTGGCAGGTTGCCCCCATTCAGCGGCAGAAGCTCTGTTAAAGAGACAAGCATTCGGGTAACGGACATGCGTATTACGAGGGAGTAGTAGATATTTTTTGTTAGATGGTAGAGATAGGAAATGTACTATCTGTGCTCTGATGGTGGTGAACATGGCTCGTGATATCTGCTCAACCAACAGCACGACAAGTGGATATCAGCCGACGGAAGGTTGTGCGATCGATATTTCTCTGATATTTTTTTTTGTTTCTGCAAGGCATGCTTCCGACGGAGCTGATTGAAAGCTTTAAGGTTTATCGTTTCAAATTATGTTGGACAGTTTACACATGCCTCTGAATTGTTAGATAAAGGTTTATGTCATTTTCATACGAGTTCATTCAAATTGCGGCTTATATGTTCAGATTCATCCTTAAACAGTGATGTGATTTCTGGATTATTTTACAAATTAGAAAAATATTACAAATTAGTAGTGATTCGAAGGGTTGCTTTTGAATTTGCGAATACATTCCACAGAATCCGATATTGATAAATGCACTTCCATACTATCAACGCTGAATACATGGCACACAAAATTGTATTTGGCGAAATGAAACAGTTTCCATTGGAATACTGATCCATATTTATAAAAAAAACTAAAATTAAAACTATTACTTCGCGGAGTAAGACGAGAGCATACCGAATTTTGCAAATCGAAGTCTTTTCGGGAGTATTAGATAGGAGGAGGTATGCGATAGCTGTCTTGGTATTCATATCACAACCGTTGCAAGAGTTCAATCCAATGTTTCGTATTTTTTGTGTTCGTCTGCAGTTTTTAAGTGAGGAACGGATGTCCGAGGGTGGACACATGGTAATCACTTTAGAAAGAGCAATTGTATGGTAGTTGCAACAATCCAGTATAGAGTAAAAGACCCAATAGTGGAGGACTTAAGCACGTTCAATCCCTATTTCTTTGCTTACTCTAAGTATGTACTTTATTTAACTTACCTCAAGTGTACATGCGAAAGCTCCTCAGTCCTCAATCGGTTTTCAAACATAGATCGCAACAGAATCCATCATTGTTGCCCAAAATTATACTTTCAATTATATGTGCAGTGTTCCAAAAGTTGCGATATTTTTTAAATAAATCCCTTTGTTTTCACAGGGACAGGCAACTAAAGGAACACCATCGCAACTGAAGAAAATAAGGAAAATGTTCATGATACTTTACCGATTTTGATGCAAACGTATCTTTACCCTGGCGTAACCAATAATCTTATCTCGAGCTCCCTTCTAAATGATGTCTTCTCGCCACTTCCTCGGATTGTGAAGATGCCACGTTTGAATTTGGAGCATCCCACTTACGGAGATAATTCGGTGCCTGATGAAATTGCCTCATACTATAGTGTGTATAAAACCACTTGTTAACTTGTTAAATTCAATGTAAACTAAACAAGAAACATGTATGATAATAAACTATGATGTTATAGGATCTCCGAGTTTTACTGCAATTTGAATTAAATGGTCTGCCAAATGAACCACGACTTCCATCGAGTCACTTTCTGGGCTTTTTGATTGGTTCAGGTCCTATCTGTGTGATAGAAAACTAGCTATTGAAATAGGCTCCTCTGTTTCGGAACGGTTCACAAACGTTTTCTACTATGGAAGCAATCTAGGACCGTTACTATTCTCCCTTTTCTTAAGTGTTGTAGTCCTCGATGTTGGCGAAGGCTAATTCATATTATATACAGACGACGTGAAAATAAATATATGTTGTCGTCGATATATTATTGCATCAAGCTGCGTGTTGGACCAATCACATGACTTTGAGCGTGTTTCGTCCCAAGCTTTGATCGAAAGAAGTGCCCGCTCAATCACAAAGGATCAGAGCAGTCATTGCTCGTGAAAGGACGCATTTTTTTGTGAAAGGAGATTTTTCACTGCAAAATTTTCTCGTCAAAGTGGAATTAAAGACTAATTCCAGTTCTTCATGAGCACTGAAAAACAGAACAATTGTATGGAACATGAACGTCTTAATTAGTCTTTGGTGGAATTGTTTACAGAATTATGGTCAAAAATTTCTCCTAAGAAAAAATATATGTTTTTTATACTTCCCGTCATCCTTAATTGAAGTGTTCTGCTTTTTCATCAACTGAAGTTGCGAAGAGGTTCCTGCCTTTACAAGTCGTTAGTAGCAGCTTAAGATGAGCGTGCTAGTCGATTCAAACTTGGAGGTGGAACGTATACCGTTGGCCACAAAAGGAACTAAGATTTGATACGGTATTGATACATCGGTAAGTCCGTTCCTTCATTATTCATACGCGAGTTATCGCTCGGTTTGATTGTCGGTCGTCTATCGACTCCAAACATAATGTTTTTGGCGTTCCAGTAATTTTATAGGGGAACTGTACCGGTTTTGGCCATGTTCCTAATTTGGCCAGTTTCTCGCATATCTCCAAAAATAAAGCAATTTCCGAGGGTTTTATTAGCTGTAACAGAAGATATATCCTTTAAGATTCTTCACTGTGGAAAATAATCGACAGATTTTGGAAAATATGCATTTTTCAGGGTTGGCCAAATTAGGCACTAAGGTGGCCAAAACCGGTACACTTCCCCTATAGGGTACCAAGACATTTGATTAGATTGTCTAACCAAAATTGTTTAAAAGACTACTAACAGCAAATCAATAGTTGGAGCACCAGGCACAAAGATTATATAAAATGGCATTTCAATTGGGACATTCTATTGCCAATGTATATGACTTCATTTCAGGTTTTATTTGATCTTTATTATTTTTCTTTTGCTATGATTAGCTTGATTTACTAACACCAAAACTACTATAAACACATTACATAGTTTATTGTATTTCACGTATTCATTAGATTACTTTATTACTTAAATTATGAAGGTACGACCTGGATTATCAGGAGGAAAGGAGCATCACGAATGGAAAAATAATTTATTTTTTATAACTTCTAATTAAAACATAAGTTTCAAGAAGTAGCTAAGTCAAAATATGTTTATTTGTGATATGTCTCCTCGATTGCTACAATCCAAGAGTTAAATTGTACAGTTTTAATCAAGGATGAGATAAATCGTATAAAAATCATGCAACTCTCAACTTAAATTATCATAAAAACTTGGTAGTTTTCATTCGCATTATAATTTGAAACATTTAGCGTTAACAGCATCAAATATTGCTCATGATTTGGATAATTAATTACAAATGCATTAATGGACTCCATTGAGGGTATAAATGTTTAAAAAAAATCTAAATAAAAACATACTCATAACCCATACACGAAACATGTAAACATATGTAAAATAAAAAACAAAATGAACTTAAATATTAAAAAAAATTCTAGCTGTGCATCTTATTTAATTTCAAGTTGAGATTCAATAAGGGTTGCTGATTGACTGATCAATGTGATTAAATAGCCGTTATTTTCTCCTTATTTTTATTTTCATTCCCGTTGTTTTTGCACTTTCCTCGCGTTGAAGAAATAATGTTGCGGGCGGTCGACTTAAAACTCAAACACACAATCGATCACTTTGAACGATTGGTTGTTTATTCTCGCGAAGGATGCACAATTAAACAAGGTAATGCTAATATTCAAAAGATATGAACTAATAAGTAGAATAGAAGTTGCATAGGTCACATCACTTTCCATAGTGCATCCAGATCTATGTATCTGATTACCATACCCAACCAACAAAACTTCCTTCCCGTGGTAATTGTGGAGATGCAGAGGTATTCACTACCTACTCCACTTCCTACACTCCTCCCAGTGATTTCTCGTGGAAGTGCAGATGACTCGTCGGCTTCTATCAAAGCGAGTATCATGTCAACATTTTCCTACCCATTCCTTAATTGACCTGCATTCGGACATGGCCGGCGCTGGTATTGCTTATTTTTGGGTCGCCAGTTCTTACCCATTGAAGATGATGTTAGTCCTAAACTTCATCTGTTGGTTCTCTGTGTAATTACAGCTTACCTGGCAATAACGGAGTAGCAACCGTGGGCGGCCAATCATGCTCATGCCCATGCTCAATTGTTTACAGAATTGTGCATTGAAGATTTCTCACGCCTCGTACACCTCTCTATCGATGTTCCAAATGAGATTAAAACCAGCTGTACAACTCTTGTCAAGCGGATTTCGAAATATCCAGGCAGCACTGGGGACAAAATGTAAACGGTCGGAGACAGAAATTTGGGGCAGCATATGGACCAGAAACAAAGTATCAAACGTGCGTAATATTTTGAAGCAATCCTTAGCGTTGAACATGGTTGAACTACCAGGATGAGCAGATTCAAGCGATTAATTTTGCAACAGAATCGGTATAGGTAACCTACCAAATTTTCGCACCGATTGTCTGCCAACATATAATTCAACTTTAATTATATAAGAAAGTTTGAAAATTGTTGTTAATCTTGATTGATTTTTTAAAACGTCAAAAACGTATATTTGAGAGGCGGACTTGGTGGGCTAATTTTGGTCTAGTGGATACCTCTTCTGCCTTATAAACAGGAGGTGATGGGTTCAATCCCAGGCCCATGTCATACTTCATAACTCAATTTTAGTTCTGTCTGTGTCACGTTCTGCCAATACGGTTCTAACCGTTATATCTTTCATTGTAACACTTTCAAAATTTCCCGTGGCACCTATGAGAGGCAGTGGTGGAAATACTCGTTTCACGAGTAAGAAAAGAGTGAGAAACATGTTCCGAGGTTGTTTTATGACTTTTTGCAAATTAACCCGAATGACTCGTGAAGCTTCACGAACATATTTTTAGGTTCGTTTTTTTGTTTTCTCTGCGAGTAGTAGGTAGGCAAGAAAAAGGCTAAACAAATGTTCGCGAGTCTTTTGCATTGCCTACTTCTCGTTTTGTGAGTAAGGTTCTCAGATTTCCACCACTGATGAGAGGTCATGGATTTTCCTGCAGCTTTCTTGAATAGGTATTCAACTAATCAAATCTCTTCAAGTATAATGTAAAGTTGATCCTCAGACAGAGAGACAAGCCATCCCAGGACTGCAAGTAGTAATCTATAACAAAGCTACAAAAATCTTATGCCTTGCTGTGCGCATGCATGAACGTTTGTGATTGTTATTTAGGCGGTCCAAACTATCTTAGAACTATTTTTTGAATAAATCTCCGAGTCACCCTTCATCCAATTTAACAAATCTACAAATATTTCAAACCTGAAATTTTTCAACAATGTTCCTAGTGCTAATGAAACATCGACGAGCCAATTATTTTTTAACAAAAACATTTATATTATAATGTTTCATATTGCCATTCTACTTCCAACCTCATATCTTCAGATTTCTTGGATTATTTTGAAAAACCAGGTTCCCAACCCCCGGAAGTGGCCAATGCGCTCATATATTCTGCAAATTCTATTGTATTTGCATTGCAAAATCATGAAGTTTGATGTGTCGCAAGCTGGGTTTCAGAAACAATCAAAAGGTGACCATGACCACTTCCCTGGGGGAACCAGGCTCCCGGAACAACTGTAACCGGATTTTGGAGTTCCAAACGTGCAGTTTCCATTCCTACTATTGCAAAATGATGGATAAAAACTATTGCATCATTATTGAGAGCATTTACTTTTAGTTATCTACGATTGAAAAGAAGTTGACCTATTTTGACCCCATTTGACCCAGGGGACCCCTTCGGTTAAACCGTCCCCAAGGATCCGATCTCCAAATCAAAACATCTACACAAAAATATAGGGCTTAATGCATCTTTTCTCCAAATTTCATGCAAATCGGTCGAAAAACAAGAGAACGGTGGATTTTATAATTTAAAATCGTAGCCCGGGCCGAAACGGGTTAAAATAATTAAAACACTGAAAATTATTATGAAGACAGATTAAATTAAAAAATGTTTGTGTATTCTACCAAAACCTGTGTTACCGGATATCGGATAAGTTAAGAATTGATTTTCGCAGGTATTTTCAGCAACGCTGCACAGTAGGCCTAGCCGCTTTTATGTTTGAAGTGCATTTATGATGTGCTTCAAACATAAATATTGAGAAGAAAAGTGATAGATCTGTCGAATCTATCACTTTGCATTTTGCAAATTTAATTCTTTGCATCTATTAAAAAAAATCGCTGAAAATCTGATTTTTTCGGTAGACTATTAGATTCAAACTAAAGAATTGCGCGGCCGGTAATAAAATTAATCAGTTCAGTGCGTGATCTCTCATGTTTCGGACAGCAGAACGATCGCGTGGTCGGACGAAATATTGTGTTCTGCATTGCGCGGCCGGTAATAAAATTAATCAGTTCAGTGCGTGATCTCTCTTGTTTCGAAGCGGGCTTGGTAGTCATATGGCTACTGCTTCTGCCTCATACGCAGGAGGTCGTGGGTTCAATCCCAGGTCCGTTCCATTCCCCTACTTTGTATCTTTCTCTTTATTTCTCATGTTCTAGCAATCGCTAGAACTGGAAATGGACTTCCATACCGTTTCCATTACTATTCCTATACCTTCAACTTGAGTATTCTAACAGTAATCTGCTAGAATTGGAAATGAACTATAGAGCTCGTTTCCTACATCCAATTAGAAATTCCATCAGTTACCTTCTCCTACCTATCACATTGGCAGCTTGTTAACCAAGACGGACCTCTGCCTCTCCAAACTAACCCAGAAATTCCAACAAATTCCGCATGAGCTCGTGGCAAGTGCAGAGGTATATTCGGCTTGTAGTGGGCGAGTGATTGCATAATCATTTCCTCCCCCTTCCCTACATTGACTTGCATTCTGACGTGGCAGGCGCCAGTATGACCTAACAAATGAGATCACCAGTACTTGTACATTGAAGATGTGTGCTAGTCCCAAGCAAACATCTGTTGGTTCTCTGTGCAAGAACAGCTGATCTGGTCATAATGGAGTAGCAACTACGAGCAGTCAATCAAGCTCAAGCTCAAGACTATTAGATTCAAACTAAAGCACAATTTGGAGATCACGAAACATCTCATATGCCAGATTTTGAGATGCGAATGAAAGACAAATACTCGGAGAACATGATTGGGCTGATATCGCGACCAGGGACATCATGAAAGTCGGGGTTGACTCGAAAGACCATTTAGGCCCGATATCCACGTAGCGTCTTTTAAACGCTGCGTGCATACGGCGTTAAAAGGACGCATGTATGTATCAGGAAAAGCAGTAACGCAGCGTCGCCGCACCGATGCACACCTGCGTTTTTTCAACGCCACGACCTTACAACTTCTGATATGCCTGCACATGAGACGCAAATGAAAGAAAAATACTCGGATGGCAAGATTTGCCCAAGTAGCACACGCAACATCTTCCAAAAAGCACTTTATTTCTATTCAGTTTCATTAGGCATTGGAAAAACATCAAAGCATGAAAAAGTTGCATCAAGATGTCAAAAACGTTCGAATTGTGATCAATGTTTCATTAACATTGCAATGCAGTACGCGTTTGACATTTGGAAACAAACAACTAAAGAATACTGCACTGCATGTTGCAAACACGAAACAAAATCATCTAGTTGCATATTTTTTTTACCATGTAACTTCAATGCGTCTTTTAAAATTGAATTGTTTGTTTAAGTTAAGTTACAAATAAGTTGAGTGTATCTTCATGTTTGATTTAGCATCGTTCAACGTTTCGACAACTCACAATTTATTCCGGTGATGGTGCAATCAAGCTACGGGAAACCCGAGTGCGAAACTTCAGAATCGTATGGTTTTTATGGTGAGTTAACATGCAGTCCCTTCGATGTGTTGAATGGTGCTGTGGTAGAGTGAAGGACTATCAACCACAAGATCCATAAATCAAATCCAGTTTTATATTTTTATTTTATTTATTTTTGCGCTGTAATATTTTGCAACATTATTGCAATTTTACTGCAATCGAAGGATGTTTCCGTGGGCTCCACCCCTTGCGCTTTTTAGATTGTAAGAGAGTTATATTTGATGGCACATACATGAAGATTGTTTTTTTTCGAATAGTTGCAACACAGTGAAATGTTCAGTAGTGAAACAAGTTGTGCTGCTTGGGTGGTTGATACCACGGCTGGGAGCATCATAGAAGTCGGGGTTGATTCGGTATACCATTTGATTCAAACTCCAGGACACTTTGTAGATCCTACAATATCTCATACGTCACGATTCGAGACGCATATGAAAGACAAATGCTCGGAAAACATGATGAGGTTGATACCGCGGCTGGGGACTGGTTGATTCTGTAGAACATTTGATTAGAAGTTTCTAGAAGAGATCGATTATGAAGATGATATTTGAGGTTATTGCTTTCAGTCTTCTTATGCTAAAAAACGGGGTTTACTTTTTTATCCGACGTTTCGATTATATATATTGTACCTTCATCAAGGAGTCTGTGGACAATGATAGTTTATGTGGTATTGATGTTGTATGTTGTGTATAACCCGTAACGCTGGGTAGACACCTTTACGTGGTGTGTTACGAGGTATGATCTACCACGGTTCAATTGCCAGCTGCAGGCAAATCCTGACCCAACGAATACCTTCCTCATTATCCAACTCCGTGGTACTTATGAGGATGTCGCTAAGTCGGTGGCCTCTCGTTAAGTAAGTACCACATCAACACTTCCTTTCCCTCCTTAGTTACGGTGAAGATGGGCGTGGCCAGGAGTAGTAATCCTCATGCTTTTGTTATTTTTGTTTAAGACTGGAATCAAGGACCACTCCCTTTCTTGATTTCCGATAGCATTCTAGATAAGGATCTCAAAAGTAAAACATGAGTATCGCTAGTGTCCAATCTACGAATTACACCGTAACAATGCTAATGCTATTGATGTTGTATGTTGTGTATGTTCAGGATTACTTACTAACTAAGTCCAGTTTTATTGTTACATTGTCTTAGCATAAAACGTTTTGTCACAACTGTTTTCGGTAGGAACTGCGGAATTTGAATTTATAGGGATACCAGGAACTATCGTGCAATACTTTTTGGCGCCACTTCTATTCTGCTTGTATCGAACTGTGTTGCGATGACGTTCCTGTCTGTCTGTTGGCTCTTTTACACTGATTGTTTTTGAATGTGTGAAGTATGCCGGCATACGTACTGCTGAGGTTGTCTGTGTCGGTGCGCTTGTTGACTGTGTTCTGTGTGCTTATAATATGACATCTTTCTAGAATGTGTAGATTTTGTTTCTTACGACTAGAGTTTAGAACGTGTGTACGATCGAATGCGAAAACATGATGGTTCTCGATGGTATGATCGAGTAACGCTGTTCGTTCTTGCATTGCTGCTACCTCCTGATCTTCTGCTGATTTCCCTTGATCCCACATAGTTTGCAATCGGTTAGAACAGAAACCCCGTTTTTTTTAACATTAGAAGACTGAAAGCCATAACCTCAAATTTGATCAGAAGTCTAAGACAATTTGGAGACCAAACAACATCTTATACGCCTGGACTTGAGACGCAAATGAAAGAAAAATACTTGGAGGGTATGATTTGACTGGTACCGTGGCTGGGGACATCATGGAAGTCTATCATCAATAGACCTGTGCAGGAGTTCATGAAATTCACTCACCCGATGGATTTTGACATTTGAGCGGGTCGTCTTCTCGAACAAAAGTTCATTTTGCGTTCATTATGCGACCCGCTCAAACGTCATAATTTCTTGGGGGAGTTCATTTTGCGATAGTCTATAGTGTACTAACCCTGGTGGAGGCATCCATCAATTCTACTGTTGTTGTTCGACGGTACAGCAGCAGTGCCTTTACTCTGCTTTGTTCTCTCCGAGGGAGCTCAGTAAGTTGCGACGAGACGAACGCATGGAGAAACAGAACTGCGCAATTAAAACCCTATTCGATTAGATGCTGATGTCATATTAGAAATTTAGAGAAAGTACTCGTCGATAGAAAACCCTTCCGCACACGATGGCATTTGAGCAAATCAAACCAACTTCCTTTTGCCAGTGGAGATATACTTCCACACTGATATTCTTTCAATTTCTTTCAAATTTTTTTTTCCATTTAACATCAGATCTCGACGTGCATTTCTATTACTTTAGGCATCAAAAACAAAAATTCGATTTCGAAAAAAAAATCCTGCAAATTCCTCAACAACTAGGACTGCTTCCAGCCAACAATCACTTGAAACTGGTGAAGCTCCGCGCCTTCTACCGAAAGGAAGTGGAAAATACTGCCAGAAGTCTATAATCTTCCTAAACTCCCCAGAAGAAGCCAATGCTTACGTTTGCGACTTTCGCCCAAATGAAACAACAATCTGGATACAGCGATTTGAACATTTAGTTACAACGATTTTCTGAACGAATGAATCCCAGTGTTTAGTACTTTTCCCCTGCTATATATTTATCTCATCTAAAAAAATACCCATTGTTACATTTCGTACTTTAATAGAGTTGAACAATTTTTAACTCTTACCTAGACATCCCTACACTCAAAACAATTTTGTGTGACATTCTTTGTATTAAGCATTTTGTATCAAATTTCGCATGCAAACTGATCAGAGATTGTCATGCTTGTTAATCCAGCTCTTTGCATAAAGTCGGGTTATTTGCTTTCGATTAATACATCTAAAAGAATCTCGTTGGCTCCTCATAGAACAAGTGTATGGATCGTGTACAGCAATATAACTTTGACTCACACAATCTTCCCGATTCCATTTAGCTTGATAACAGAAAAGAACACAAATATGCATGGTGCTTATTCCACTCGTATAACTCATTGCTATCCCTGTTACCCTTCCACTTGTCACCTTTGGTCGCCTTTTTCCTCATCTGGTATATAGTCCAGATGGTTAGTGCGTCAATCGAGATGCGCTAAGTATGGAGTTTGATTCTGTACAGCAGTATACCACAGTAGATCTCGGCACAGTAGCGGTTAAGTAACACAGAGTGCCTAACAAATAAAGAAAGGAATAAAAAATGAAAAAAAGAGGGCGGCCCATCAAAAAAAATTAAAATAGTGATTTTTGAGCCACCCTACCATACATGTTACCAGTATAGTAGGGTGCCAATGAAATGTATGGGAAAAAATAGACCATTGAATTCCAACAACGGGTAGGGCTCAAAAGTTTAATCTTCTCAAAAAAGTCCCTATGCTAAATTTGAGCTCAATCGGACTTCGTTAAGGGTTTCAACGCAGCCAGCGGTCAAAGTTTGAGATTTTTGAAACACGAAATTTTCCCAAAGGTAGGCACGGACATTTTTTTAATGTCGAATGTATAAGAAATGCATGAAACGTCGAGATCTGGTGTTATCTCGAAAAAAAAATTAAATATAGAATGACTTTTTGAGATTTGGATTTATTTTTTAATATAATACAGTAGGGTGCCAATGAAAATTAACTTTCGATTTTCAAAAACGGGTAGTGCTCAAAAGTTTCATCTTCTTGAAAAAAGGCCCTATGCAAAATTTCAGCGCACTCGGACTTCGTAAAGTGTTTGATCATATCGGACAATGTTTGACTGTTTTGAAACACGAAAAATTTCCCAAGGGAGTACGGGAAAATTTCAAAATAATTTTTATTATGCCAAATGTCTTAGAAATGCATGAAACGTCGAGATCTTATGTTTGAATTGAAAAAAATAACATTTCGTGACTTTGAGAATTTCTGGAATCGGACGAGAAAGTTTCTTTCGCCCTGTCATTGGTACGGAAAGCCTTCATTCCGCTACCAACGATAATGGTCTGCGACTTGTAACCTTGGCTGCTGCTAGAGGGATGGCAATAAGCAGTACCGCCATCGGGGGTGACAATGGGTCTGGGGGATGAGATTGGGTCATCGCTCTCACCGGCAGCCTGGAGCTCGGATTGCAAAATCGTTCAAAAAGGTCTCTTATATTTTGGTCTTCTTGGTCTCAGATACATATACATTCAATCAATTCTACAAGCATTCTAAGAACTTGAAACAGTTACCCATTCTCACCCCCTTTTGACCCACCCCCGACGACGGTACCTGCTTCGCACGTAAGAATATCCGCAAACACACCTGGCAACATCCGAGTGGAGACACTTGCTCACAGATAGACCACGTGCTGGTCGACGGACGACATTTCTCGGATGTTATAGATGTAAGGTCCTTCAGAGGTCCGAACATCGACTCGGATCACTATCTTGTAGTTGCAAAAATTCGGGCGCGACTTTCCAGCGTCACGAATTCACGAAACAACAGAACGATGCGTTTCAATATCCAACGCTTGTCAGTTGAAGGAGTTGCTGAACAGTACCACCAGAAGCTGGACGAGCGGATAGGAGATGCCACCGGATCTGGCGACGTCAACAGATTGTGGGAAAATATCCACGAAGCTGTGACTACAACAGCGCAGGAAGTGTTAGGCACTGCACAGCGACGCCAACGAAATGGTTGGTTTGATGAGGAGTGCCAGCGAGTGACGGACGAGAAAAATGTTGCTAGGAGTCGAATGCTAGTGACTCGTACCCGTTCCAACAGAGAGCGGTACAGTGCAGCAAGGGCAGAAGAGAACCCGAGTAGCACACTTGTCACATATCATTCACTGTAGCTCATATGCGACCAAATCAAGTCACATTGGAGTTGTTGCAACCAAATCGAAGTAGCACACTTCCTACTAGGGAAACGAATCCACCGCAGAAAAAAAGGCAACACGAAGAGAGTGTGATAGCTGAAGCTGAAGGAGCTGAAGGAGAACATGGATAGAAACGATATGCGGAGGTTTTACGCAACTGTCAATGGCGCGCGGTATAAGACTGCGCCAGTGCTCGCCATGTGCAATGACCGAGAGGGGAATTTGCTGACAGACAAGATTTTGGTGGCAGCCAGGTGGAAGGAGCACTACGATTCAGTGAAGAGTAATGAGCTGTGGCAGATAATGTCCGAACATGGTTTTCCGGCGAAACTGATTAGACTGATATGTGGAACGCTGGATGGCTCGAAATCAAGTATTCGGATTGAAGACGAAGTGTCAACCTCGTTTGTGACCTTAGATGGATTGAAGCAGGGTGATGCACTTTCGAATTTATTGTTCAACATTGCACTCGAAGGCGCTACTAGGAGATCTGGCGTGCAGAGGAACGGCACTATCATCACACGGTCGCATTGACCTTATTGAAATCGATCGCATAGCAGTAGTGGAGGCTTTTGTCCCACTGAAGAGGGAGACGGCGAGGATAGGCTTAACCATTAACTATACCACGACAAAGTACATGGTGGCAGGTAGAGATAGGGAAAGACCTAGTGGCGTTGGTGGAGAGGTAGTGCTTGATGGGGATGTGTTTGAAGATGTTGAAGAATTTGTTTATCTTGGAACGCTTGTGACATGTGACAATGACGTTTCCCGTGAAGTAAAAAGACGTAATGCTGCTGCGAATAGGGCCTTTTGCGGGTTACGTAACCAGCTTAGGTCCGGCAACATGCAGATGGAAACGAAATTTGCTCTATACAAAACTCTGATTCTACCAGTGGCCCTTTATGGACATGAAGCATGGACATTAAAGAGGCCGACCGGAGAGCGCTCTCGGGGTTTTCGAGCGAAAAGTTCTGCGTACAATACTCGGAGGGAAACTAGAAAATGGTGTGTGGCGCAGACGCATGAATCATGAGCTATATCGAGTATACAAAGAAGAAAATATTGCAAATCGTATAAAATACGGTAGACTTTAGTGGGCTGGTCACTTAGTGCGAATGTCGGAAGAAAGTATAGCGAAAACAATATTCAACTGAGAACCAGATAGGGGCCGGCTACTTCGTGGAAGGCCATGAACACGCTAGCTGCACGCGGTGGAATCGGACCTGTGGACTCTGAACGTTCGGGGAAACTGGATGAATATCACCCAAGACCGATGATTATGGAGCTCTACAATACGCCAGGCATAGGTGTATCGACCAGCACCATGAACATTTCCCGAGAAGCTTACAAGACTGATAAAAGCAACGATGGATGGATGGATGGCGAAATTGTGTATTTAGTTCGGGTGAACAGTCCGTTCGAATTCCGGTGGAAATTTCAAAAAAGATGGATTTTTATGCCTGCTGGTGAGATGTCATGCGAAGCCAAGTGTAGCAGTCGGTATACAAACAACTTTCAACAGATACAGAAGATATTTGCTTTGAGGATAATATGAACATTGTCGACCGAACATTTGGAAAGGTGGCAGAACTGTATACAGCCGCTTGAAATTTGAGGTAATAAAAGTGTCGCAACAATACAGATTGCAATGCACCTGCTATCGCACAGCACCTTGATTCGCACGACAACTAGAGTTGACCCTGAGCTACCTGACAACTACCATGTCAGCAACACACCGAGCTGCCATTGCCATCATTACAAACAATTTGCATGACTATTGTTAGTGTATGAAACTTGTGCAGGTGAAAACGGTTTAATTTATACTATAATTAGCTAACTTAAATCTAACATTTCCTTATCTATACAGTTAGAATATTGAGGCATTACCCAGTGTAGCGGTCGCTTTTAAAATCGATAATTTATTAACAAAAACAACGGGTAAATATGAGCCTTGTTATATGTACAACTTATCCTAAAGTAAATCTAAATTACAGTACAACCAAGACGGAATTGCTAGTAGGACAGACAAGAATAGGTAGAAAAATACTAAACGTAAGTAACAGCTTAAAATGAATTTAAAACAAGGTCCTAAATCTACTAAAACGACCCAAGTTTGTCCAAGAATCCGCTAATATGCAATCAAAGCTCATATATTTATGTCTCTTTTAATTTGCTTCAAATGGATTTTTTAACCCTCACCTACCATCCACAAATATACGAGTGTTAAAAAAATCGGAAATATTTCTTTTATTTACCTGTCTGTTCGCTGGCGCAACATTAAAAAATTCGTTTCGGGGGCTTAAGTCGATATGTCTCAGAAGGGCGATAGTCAAAAGCGGGGGCATCTCCTGCGCTAGTTGTGAACTGTGATGTGACGTATGCCGGCAACCGGATAACAGTCGAATGATGGCTTGTGACTCGTGTGGACAGTGGTTTCATTTTGCGTGTGTTCATGTGGATTTGAGTGTGCAGGACCTGGAGTGGATTTGCGAAAAATGTCACGAGAAGACAGGTCAACATACTACCAACGCATCTACACCAGTCAAAGAGACGGGGACCATACTAAAGTCAGGAAACAACAAGCCAGCTGAGCATCATCTGGAGGAATATCTACAAAAGCAGTTAGAAGCCATGCAGAAGAAATTCGAACGGATGTTGAAAGAGAAAGACAACCAGCATATGCAAGAGCTGACCGAACAACGGAAGAAGTATGATCAGCAGCTGAGAGATACCGAGAGGCGCGTACTGGAGCGGATACAACACCAACATCGGGCAACTAATTTAGGAACCGGAGGCGGATTAACGGCGAGTTCGATTGATATTCAGCCCGCTCAAGGTGCCTTCGAAGGAGGATCAACATCAACCATGATTGGTATCCAACAAGCGCAGATGCAAGTAGGAGCCGGTTCAACGAGTAGCAGTGCGGAGAATCACCAACCTCAGTGGGAACTGGGAGTTGGACCGACAGCGAATTCAACTTCCCATATTTTCTGGAAGCCCAGAAGAATGGCCGCTTTTCTTAGCAAGCTACGAGAACTCGAGGAGAATTTGCGGATTTAGTGACGAGGAGAATATGTTGCGACTTCAAAGAAGCCTGAAGCCTGCTGTTCGTTACCGGTTGTTGCATCCTGCAAGTCTACCTGGAGTAATATTGACGTTGAAGACTCTATTCGGACGTACGGAGATAATTCCGGATTAATTAATAAGATTCGAGAGATGCCATCGCCGAAGGTGGAAAATTTACAAACGCTGATCGACTTCGGTGTAGCCGTGCAAAATGTATGCGCTACTATAACTGCTACAGGGTTAGATGAGTATATGTATAACGATGCATTACTTCGAGAGCTAACCGAGAGGTTGCCACCATCAATAAAATTGAACTGGGCATACCATCGTCAGACGTTGGGTAGAGTCACACTCTCGGAGTTCGGAGATTGGCTTGGGAAATTGGTCGAGGCTGCGAGCATTGTTACGATTCCATCGATAAGTATGCCAAAAGCCGAAAAACGCGGAAAAAGAGAAGACAACTTTATTAACCTGCATACAGAAAGTAATTCTAACTTCGAAGATCCTTCTGATGACGTTCAAGCCTCTGTTTTAAAAGGTTGTCTTGTTTTTTTTTTTTTTTTTGTCTTTATTATCGAGACTTTCAGCCCGAGGCTGGCTCGTCTCGTTTTGTCTTGTTTGCCAAAACAGATGCGGTAATCCAGAGACGTGCCCAAGGTTTCTAGAAATGGATATCGGATCCCGTTGGGTGGTTGTCAAAAAGCAGAAGTTATGCAGGAAGTGTCTGGGCAAACATTTCGGCGCCTGTTCGGTCAAAACACCTTGTGGGAGAAACGGATGTTCCTTCATGCATAATAATCTGCTACTTGATGACAAGCGATACAACAAGCCTGTCATACATGAATCGGCTAGGCCGATAAGTTAGAATTCGATGGTACAGAACTGTAACACTCATTCTAAACCGACTACTAAAGTCCTGTTCCGGTACGTGCCAGTGACGATCTACGGAAAAGGAAAACAAGTTACAACTTATGCTTTCCTCGACGATGGATCTTCAGCAACGTTGATGGAAAACAGTCTTCTCGTGGAGTTGGGACTTGAAGGATTACCTTATTCATTATGTCTCGATTGGACGGGTGGTCAACAACGAGAGGAGAACGAGTCGGTTGTGCTTTCTCTGAAAATTTCAGGAGTGAATAACAACAGCGAGGTGTTCGATTTGCCAGAAGTCCATACAGTTCGCGATCTTTCTCTTCCGAAGCAGTCGGTTTCAATCTCGAAAATGATAGCCAAATACAACTACCTTGAAGGGTTGCCCTTGGAATCATACGACGGTACATCCCCCCTAATCCTAATAGGCATGATTGGAATTTTAGGTGATGCCTTGAGAAGTGTTGAAGGAGGTGAGAACGAACCTGTGGTGTCCAAAACACGTCTGGGATGGATTGTCTATGGACCTTGTGAGATGGAGTCGGGCGCAACGTATTCTGGCTACAGCGGTCATCATAGCTTCCATATCTGTCCGTGCACCAAGGAAGAAATTAGTGATATTAATGCTGCTTTGAAGGAGTATTTTGCCATTGAATCTTTAGGTATCTGTGGATCAGTCAAATCGTTACCCTCGAAGAATGAGGAAAGAGCAATGAAGATCCTGTCCGCTGAAACACATTTGGAAACCGCTATGAGACTGGTCTCCTGTGGCGGTTTGATCGGGTACAGTTACCCGACAGCAAAGGAATGGCATTGAAACGGCTAGCGTGTCTACAGAAACGATTGAAACGAGACCCGGAGTTAGACAAGGCGATGCGTGCAAAAATGATCGAGTACGAAGAAAAGGGGTACATTCGACGACTGTCGGCAGCGGAGAAGGCAGAGAAGCATCCCAATGACTGGTATCTGCCGATATTCCCAATAATCAACGTGAACAAACCCGGCAAAATGCGGATTGTGTTTGACGCAGCTGTTTCACTCAATTCGTTTCTCCTCACGGGGCCAGATCAACTAGTGTCCTTGTCTGCCGTTTTGTATAAGTTTCGTGAATTCCGGGTCGCTGTTGTGGGTGACATTCGAGAAATGTTTTTCCAAGTGAAAATGAAGACGCAAGGTCAGCGGAGCCAAATGATTTTTTGGGGAAGTGGTGTCTTTGGAGACGAACCTGAAGTGTACGCTGTGGTAGTCATGACCTTTGGGGCGGCATGCTCACCGAGCTGCGCACATTATATAAAAAATCTAAATGCAGATAGGTTCGAGACACAGTTCCCAAGAGCAGTCGAATGTATTAAATACGAACACTGTTGGGTAACCGGCTTACCTCCTTCGATTTTTTGGCAGTGGAACCTTTACCGACTCCAACACTTCCTTGGGGACTTAGTTTTCGTCGTGTTAATCTTGCCGTGGGTGGATGATGTGGATCCGTCCTTAGATCGCACCACAGAACCTTCCTTCCACGAAACCCTTTTCCTTGGGAGTTTCTTCGTCTTACACCAATAACATTCGCGGTTTAAACTTATATACAGTTACTCAACACGACATTTATTGAAACCAAACTAATTAACTTTAACATTTATTTACGAACTACATTAACAACTACGTATAAATTAAAACCGGGATGATCCATTCCCGTCGGCGATCGGAGCGTACTGACTCTCATCTGCTACAACGGTCATCCTCTAGCCTATGGTCAGCCATGTGTAGAGCCTCTCCTACGAACGTTCGGTTGGTCATCAGGGAAAAGAATAGTGTTCTCTTCCCTTCTATTTGCTGCTCTCGATATCAGCCAGCCATCGGTTTGTGTTGCTGCCTTGTGATCCATGCAGATGGAAGATTTACCGCGAAACGATGGCGAAATCCAGACAACAGAACTGCAATTTCCATTGCCCATCATCTTGACTGGTCAGCGACTGGTAGCGACGGTGATTTTAACCCAGGGCTGTTCAGTCTCGCACAAACACTATGTTGACGACATGCTAGCAAGTGTTGAGACTGAAGAAGAAGCTGTGAAGCTAGCTAGCGATGTACGAACCATCCACTCTCAAGGAGGCTTCGAGATCCGCAATTGGCTATCGAACTCCCGTTCCGTCTTAAAAGGCCTACACAAAAACTATATAATGGAAAAAAATATGAGTTACTGTGCGGAAATGTCTACCGAAAAAGTGCTAGGAATGTGGTGGAATACAACTACGGATACATTCACGTTTAAGCTGTCGCCTAAGCATGATGTGGATTTACTTTCTGGTACAAGAAAGCCTACAAAGCGCGAGGTTTTAAAGACATTGATGGCCATATACGATCCCATGGGGCTCATCGCCAATTTCCTAATATATTTGAAGATTCTGCTTCAGGAAATTTGGCGTTTCAAATGCGGCTGGGATGACGAAATCACTGGAAAATTGGCAGAAAGATGGTTGACATGGGTCGAAGCGCTTCCTAACGTCCGTCAAGTTTGTATTCCCCGTTGTTATCGAACAGTTACTTCCTCCAGGTCAGCAAACAACGTGGAATTGCACATTTTCTGCGATGCCAGTGAGAATGGTATGGCTGCTGTAGCCTTCTTCAGGTTTGAAGAAGAAGGAATAGTAGACTGTGCATTGAAAATTTCTTTCTATTCCCCGTCTCGAACTTCAAGCTGCTGTGATCGGAGCTCGTCTTGCTGATTCCATTTCCAAATCACATCGAATGAAAATCACACGACGAGTTTTCTGGACCGATTCCCGTGACGTAGTTTTCTGGCTGAGATCTGATCATCGACGATACAGCCAATTCGTGGCTTTCAGGGTGAGTGAACTAGGTACTCGATACAACAGAAGTGGAAGAATGGAGATGGCTTCCATCCAAGAAGAACGTAGCAGACGACGGTACGAAATGGCAACGGTTGCCGGACCTACAGCCAAACAGTAGGTGGTTCCGTGGACCGGAATTCTTGTGGGACCTCGAAAGTGAGTGGCCTAGTGTTAGTGGTGATCACGGTACTACCTTAGAAGAAATACGTGCTAGTATTCTTCACCATTCAAGTATCGAGCCACTTGTAAACTTCGAGTGGAAACGACTAGTAAGGTCAGTAGCATATGTCCATCGGTTTGTTATAAATGCTCGTAAGCGGACCAGAAGGGAGACTGTCAATTTAGGACCATTAATGCAAGAAGAACTGGAACTAGCTGAGAACACCATCTACCAGATAGTACAACAAAATTACGTAACCAGCCTAGTAATTGCCGATTACCACAAAAAGTACCGCCATTAGAACCACAACACGGCCTTGAACGCAATTCGTCTGAAGTACAACATTCCCCGTTGTAAAATCCGCGTGGCATGTCTTCGTCCACCAGCAATGGGAAATCTTCCACATGCCCGTTTAGCAGCATACCAACACCCGTTTGCATACACCGGCGTTGACTATTTTGGCCCGATGTCAGTGCTCGTAGGCAGACACACCGAAAAAAGGTGGGGCGTTCTTCTCACCTGTATGACAACCAGAGCGGTGCACATTGAAATTGCACACTCGCTGTCAACAGATTCGTGCATTTTAGCACTACGCAATTTCATCGCGCGAAGAGGATTGTCAATAGAGTTTATAAGCGACCGAGGAACAAATTTCATTGGAGCTTCTAGAGAACTGCAAGAGGCCTTGGAAGGAGTTAACCAACAGAAGAGTATGGTTGAATTCGTCAGTCCAGACACAAAGTGGACGTTCAACCCTCCGGCCGCACCACATTTCGGTGGCTGTTGGGAGCGATTGATTCAATCAGTCAAAAGAGCGATGAAAGACTTCAACCTTCCACGACTACCGTCGGATGAAATACTGCGGTCGGTGTTAATGGAGATCGAGATGGTCCTTAACTCAAGACCCCTCACTGACATTCCGCTCGACAACGACTTTGAACTGCCCTTGACACCAAATCACTTTCTTTTGGGGTCACCAAATGGGATTAAGCCCCCGATCGCCTTCGATGACAGACCTATGGTACTGAAGAGATCATGGAGAATGGCCCAGCTATACGCAGACAAGTTTTGGAAAAAATGGGTAACAGAGTATTTGCCTACATTAACACGGAAAACAAAATGGTTCCAACCCGTGAAACCCATCAAGGAAGGCGACGTAGCATTGATCGTAGATTGCAATCTACCGAGGAACTGTTGGCCGCGAGGACGTGTGGTTCAAGTGATACAAGACGAGGACGGACAGGTCCGTCCTGTAACTGTGAAAACAGCCAGTGGACTTCTGGAGAGACCAGCCACCAAGGTTGCAGTGCTGGACGTTGGTGCAAACGATGATACGCCACCTGTACAACAGTGGCATAACGAGGGGGAGTGTCGCAACAATACAGATTGCAATGCACCTGCTATCGCACAGCACCTTGATTCGCACGACAACTAGAGCTGACCCTGAGCTACCTGACAACTACCATGTCAGCAACACACCGAGCTGCCATTGCCATCATTACAAACAATTTGCATGACTATTGTTAGTGTATGAAACTTGTGCAGGTGAAAACGGCTTAATTTATACTATAATTAGCTAACTTAAATCTAACATTTCCTTATCTATACAGTTAGAATATTGAGGCATTACCCAGTGTAGCGGTCGCTTTTAAAATCGTTAATTTTATTAACAAAAACAACGGGTAAATATGAGCTTTGTTCTATGTACAACTTATCCTAAAGTAAATCTAAATTACAGTACAACCAAGACGGAATTGCTAGTAGGACAGACAAGAATAGGTAGAAAAATACTAAATGTAAGTAACAGCTTAAAATGATTTTAAAACAAGGTCCTAAATCTACTAAAACGACCCAAGTTTGTCCAAGAATCTGCTAATATGCAATCAAAGCTCATATATTTATGTCTCTTTTCATTTGCTTCAAAGGGATTTTTCAACCCCTCACCTTCTTCTTCTTCTTATTGGCATTACATCCCCACACTGGGACAGAGCCGCCTCGCAGCTTAGTGTTCATAAAGCACTTCCACAGTTATTAACTGCGAGGTTTCTAAGCCAAGTTACCATTTTTGCATTCGTATATCATGAGGCTAGCACGATGATACTTTTATGCCCAGGGAAGTCGAGACAATTTCCAATCCGAAAATTGCCTAGACCGGCACCGGGAATCGAACCCAGTCACCCTCAGCATGGTCTTGCTTTGTAGCCGCGTGTTTTACCACACGGCTAAGGAGGGCCCAACCCCTCACCTACCATCCACAAATATACGAGTGTTATAAAATCGGAAATATTTCTTTGATTTACCTGTCTGTTCGCTGGCGCAACAAAAAGAATACATTATAGACAAAGTTCATGTCAGTGGGCTAAACCAAAAGCGACAGTGATCACATTGGAAGTAGTGTTACAATAGCTAATGGTGGATAAACTCGTCTACCTTGGATCCTGGCTGACGGCTGTTTCTAGCGTTAATCATGATACACGTCGGTGATCAAGATAAAACTGCTGTCAAAACAACATCAAATGTATCATGTACAAAATTACATGCGTCTTGCTCGAAAAGAACATGGAAGACATTGCAGCTCTTGAGTGACGCGATAGTTCAAGCTGGAAGGACACGATGTCAGAATAATGCCGGACACCAACCCGACAACCCTGTCGCTAACAATCCGGCGGGTACTTGGAAAAGTGAAGCGCAACGAACTAGGAGGTGAATGTGTGGCGCAGCCGAGGATAGAGGGCGTGAACCGAGTATTGTGGCGTCAAATTGTTTATACAATGATATCTGTTGGGATTTATCCTCATAAATTAAATGAATGCAGAAAAAGACAAATAATCATAATTGTGAGGTACTGTTTAATTGTTAAAGATCGATTTGGTTAGTATTTCTTTTTTTTTGGCATTTCCTAGCTAAAATAATTCAAATAACAGATCTCGGCCAGAACAGGGCGGGCCTGTGTTTTTTATGCATATTGAGCAGATGTTTTGAAAAAATGCAAATTTCATGATATCTATATGTTCGTAGAAACGTTAGCTATTGAGGCAGTAATTTCAATCCGAAATTGCAAAAAATGAACATGTATCATTATTTATCAATGAGTGAACTTATATAATTAGCAAAGTACATATGTAAAACGTAACATTCATTTCACCAGCCAGGATGTGATCTGGCAAAAGAAAGTTATAAATTATCCAATCATCCCTGCCATCTACGCATTGTCGACCTTGTCGACGATAACAGAAATAACGATTTTAAGAAATGGCATATTAACTTGCAACTTTTTCACACAAGCAACCACATCGTTCATTATTTATTTGCCGTTCAATTTAGCTTCTCGAATACCCTGAAGCGTCACATATATGCAAAGAAGCCAACAGCAGTCAGAGGGAGGTCTGAGAGATGTTTTGTTTTCCAAAAAAATCATCATATCATTACTATAATAAGCCAGAAACTCGTTATTACGAAACGTACAAACACAGCCCGTGCAGTGGCATTTTGTTGGTTGGTTGGTTGGTTGAATGGTTGGGTGATGAAAAAGTACTTATATCAAGCAGTAAGGCTCCAACCGGCTGCAACACCAGCAAGGATGGAAATCAGAGTGAGGTTTTTGGGGGAGGAGAAACTCCAGCTTCATCTTTTCAACGCACATTACCTGTTTGCACACGACGAAGCGTCTAAAATAAAAACCGGAATGTGAGATGTGATTTCTCTCTCCTACATCTGTGACTAAAAATGCCCTCCCCAGCTCCACAATCTTCCAGTTTTCACCACACGAAGCGTGCGTTGAAGCGGCAGGGCTGGTGTTGAATCAATTGAGCTATCTTTTGGAGAGATCAGGTTTGTAAAATCCTGCCTTTATACTCCTGACTGAAGTAATTGCTTTGATTCTGTAAAAAATAATAATAATGAAAATTTATACAACGTTTACAAATTTGGGTTTAGGAAACACATAAAATTCAATGAATCAAAATCAAAATAACAATTTTAATTTTTTTAGAGAGGACCGATTTTAAAACTTACAGAATGTCAGTACGAAAACGATGAAGTATCCGCACACCCAGACAAACGCATTGGCCTCCACCAACCCTGATGCAGCCATTTTGGGCTGAAAATCGTTCCGTTTTCATTAGGAAATCGTCAAAAATAATGCATGCGTCTGTGGTCGGGTGGTCGGGAGGTGGTGAGCAAACAGAGAGCATCGCCGTGTGGCCATCGTCGTCGGTCGTACCGAAAATGGGCTTCTCCTCCGCTCGAAAATGCACTCAGTTAATAATTAAGAAATAAACATTGTTAAAAAATTTCGACGATCAACAACGATCGCGCCCAGATTCGGGTTCGGGTGGTGCGGGAATTAATTTGTTTGTCGAAAGAGGTGAAGTGGACGCGGCAGATCCCGCAACGTGGCATGATCTTAGCCGCTTCAGAACCAACTTGATACCGGCCGAGCAGCCGAGAGAGCTGTTGATGCCTAAGAGACTTTGTTTCAAGCGCTGCCGAAAATAATGTTAAAATTGATAGCTTTGTATGAATATCTTGAGCAAATAGCCAGACGATGTGCATTGATAATCAGGTTTGGACAGTACGGAGGTGTTGTTTGCTGTCTTCAGCTGGCATGATATAGTGGATGATGGCACCTATGACGATGAGCATGCTAATTGGGTGAGGGCTTGTTTTCACACGAATGATGACACTTTGTTCGGTTTTGCAGATACCGTGTGACCTTGATTCCGTTTCGGTTCTAAAGTTTCTCAGGTGAGTACAACGTTCAAGTCCAAGACAGAACAATAATTACCAACAGCTGCAGCATTTCTAGTTCTATTTTGGCTTTTATAGGAAAGAAAATATTGCCTATTCATTGCTGTAATGATTGACCGCACACGTCACAATCGTGCTACGCGTCAAAAAACAGACAGTTATCGAGTGATGTTGTCTGAGAGGGGTGGAACATGTTAATTATCGATAGTCACCACGAGGAAGCGAACATCGAAAAATTCAAAGTCATTACGTCAACAAACAATAATCAGCTTCAAATTAACGGAAGAACAGTTCCTCATGAGTATCATTTCCATTCCGGCACAAAGCGAATGCCAGTCAGTCGGAGCGTTATGCATTTAGTTTTTTACAGCTGTTCAACATTATTTTTCAATACACTTTCTCGACAGATTGGTTCATGACTGGCGGAACGTTTTCTCCTTTTTTGAGTTACATAAATGATTTGGTTCGTATTTCTTGATTCATATATTGCTTCATTCATTGATCCGTTGAACTGGATTAGCAATAAAGTCAACAATTCGTATACTCAAGATATGATTGAAAATTGCAGCTCTTCAAAGATAAGAGATTTTATCGCACCATAAAATTCATGTCATAATAATCCGAACCCAGCTTATTCGATATAGAGTGTCGATAAGCATTTTTGCCAAACTTTCCATTCCTGGCCAGGCTCAGAAGTCAGAGGGAACAATATTATTGTGGTAAACCATCACTCGATAGTTGACGATGCAGTTGCTTAAGGTGGAGGTTTGTTGCGTATAATTATTTACATGTAGCAAAAACTTTTCGCGAATTCTGGAACATTTTCCGGATCTGTTTAGCGTTGTTGATATTTTCTCAAAGTATGCTAAGTATGAGCAAGCATAGAGTTACATTTTCAGTTCACAACACTGAACGCAACAGCTCCATCCCATACTACCCCGAATTCCAGTATCCAGAACACCATTAACCCGAAGGACACTACCAGGAAAATATTTCGAATCTAAAGTGTTTCATTCTTCTTCTTCTTCTTCTTCTTCTTAATGGCATTACATCCCCACACTGGGACAGAGCCGCCTCGCAGCTTAGTGTTCATTTAGCACTTCCAGTTATTTACTGCGAGGTTTCCATTTAGTTACCATTTTTGCATTCGTATATCATGAGGCTAACATGATGATACTTGTATGCCCAGAGAAGTCGAGACAATTTCCAAAATACTCTACGAAATGGAGTAATAGAGGAGATTATGTCTCTTTCAATGAAACGCGTTTGCCCAGCATTTCGCATCCAGAGGTAATACTCCTTTAAATTCCTTCTTTCCTTTAAATTACCGCCTCTTCCTGCTATGAAGTCAGGAGGAAATGCCACAGGCGCCCACTCTTACTCACTCTCCCACTATTACTCACTTACCCACTCTTACTAACTCATTCACTATTACTAACTGATTTACACTCAATCATTCGCACACTCACTCTTGCTCGCTCACTCATTCAATCTTTTTTCCTTGTTGGGTATTTTAATCACTGTGACCATTTGTTAGATCTATTGTGATATTTTCCCCGTGGTGGGATTTAGCAGTGGACTCTACTAAAATCCCTCCCAAAAAACCACAAGTGCCCGTAATCAGACTCTATCAAAGCGACTGTGTGCCGCTTCAATAGCACAAGCCCAGGGAGTGCTACTGGCACATCAGGGTTGATACCAGTAAGACCCTGATTATGGCATACTGGTTGCGTGTATTGGTCTTGTATTTGCATATTGTTATATTGTGAAGCGAGGGCTGGCAGTCTGATATTCTACTCTCTTAGTAGGGCCGGGTGACACCGACTCGAAACGGCGAGTGGGCTAATGGCTAGGCTGTCTTCCGTCCCATAAAACCGTGGCGGGCCTTGTAGCACGCTGCCCAATCCTACCATCCAGTTTTGCCTACTGGGTGGGAGTAGGCTCAGATGCCCTTTCCTGACTTGCGCTGATCTGGCTCTGAACACGCAAGTGTCAACCTCGCATGGCTCTCCTGCTTGCCGCAAGGCAGGCATAGATAACCATGGGATCACTAAAGGCGACTACTCCAGTAGGATTCGGCGGCAGCCGCAAGGGGGACCCATAAGCAATGAGTATTGAACGAAATCAATCTTTGGAGTTGGAGGTGACGGACCCCTTTGCCAAAAGGGGTCTAGCGAGGTCCCCTATTAAAGAGGGGGCGAGTGGAGTGACGGCTGCTGCTATTAGCAGTACCGCAGAGTCTCCAGTGGTGGTGGGGAGTAGCCCTGCCTGCACGCCTGACGAGCCACTACCAGGGATACGGGTGGTGGCCGAGCAACTCGACGAGATCATCGAGTTCGTAAGCGGCAGGCAGAACACCAACAAAGAGCTTAAGCAGAGTCTGTTGGTGCTCCGGCAAGCTGTTCGTGTCGCAAGACAAGAAAAGGACGCTTATATCAGGCATGTAGCGGCAGCAGAGAAGGTAGCCAAAGGTACGCAGACCAAGGCCCTCTCCTCCCCTAGCGGTGTTACTGCGGTGAAAGAGACGACCGCCCTTACGGCCAGTGAGGGCAAGAAAACGCCAAGTTCAAAGCGACCCAAACGCGCTACCATTAAGGCGAAGCGTCGCCTGGATGGTGCACCGGAGCCTGAAGGGCGTGTGCCCAAGAAGGCAAAAGGCACTAGACAGGCACAAGTTGCTGAGCCACAAGCTGGTCCCAGCCAGCCATCGGTACTCGCCGAAGAAGATGCGAATCCTTGGCAACTGGTCAGTAGGGAGCGGAAGTCAAACACCTACGAAGAAGGTGAGAGACAGAGGCGAGGCCTTGTTGGTGAAAACCGACAAGGACAAATACGCCGATGTCCTGAAATCGCTGCGAGCGGCCGATAGCCTTTCGGCCCAGGGCCAGGATGTGCAAAGCGTTAAACGTACCAAGAACGGTGAAATGATCTTGGTACTGAAGCGTGGCGCGCAATCCAGCGGGGTGGCTTACAAAAAGCTTGCCCAGGAGGTCTTGGGTGACGGCGCTCAGGTCAGGTCGTTGGGTGCGGATGTGACCCTCCAGTGTAAGCAGCTGGACGAGGTCACGACCGCGGAAGACGTCGTCTCTGCCGTCAAAGAGCAGTGCGGCACAGAGGTTGAGCGGTCTTCTGTACGTCTAAGAGGGGGATTCTTTGGTACGCAGGTAGCCTATCTCAGACTACCGGTGGCTGACGCCAAAAAGGTCACTGAGAAAGGGAAGCTGAAGATCGGCTGATCAGTATGCCCAGTAAGCGTGCTCCAGCCACCTTCAGTGGACAGGTGCTACCGGTGCCTTGAGTCCGGGCACAAGTCTTATGACTGCAAGGGCCCAGACCGAAGTAAGATGTAAGTAATTGTCGTCGCTGCGGCGAGGAGGGACACAAGACGCAGGAATGCGACAAGGCACCTAGGTGCCTTATCTGCGCCAGTAAGAAGCAGGCCCGGAACCATGCTATGGGCGGGCCTGCGTGTCCCTTCGGAGAAGCCGTGCAAGTAACACAGCTGAATCTGAATCACTGTGCACCTGCCCAGCAACTGCTGTGGCAGGCGGTCTCGGAGTCGAGGATCGATGTCGCCCTCCTGTCTGACCCGTACAACGTCCCTGCCTACAATGGCAACTGGGTGGCGGACGGGTCTAGGTCGGCGCAAATTGCACAACGGGAAGGTACCCCGTTCAAGAGGTTGTACACTCCTCCGCGGAGGGTGTCGCGATAGCCAAGATCAATGGGGTGTTCTATTGTAGCTGCTACGCCCCACCAAGGTGGCCAATGGAACAGTTCAACCAGATGATCGACAGGCTATCGGCCGACCTAGTAGGTCGGAGCCCGTTCGTTATAGCGGGAGACTTTAATGCTTGGGCAGTGGAATGGGGCAGCCGCTGCACCAATCAGAGGGGACAAGCGTTACTCGAGGCACTTGCAAAACTTGACGCAGTGCTTGTCAATGACGGAGCCAGTAGCACATTCCGTAGGAATGGGGCCGAGTCATGGATAGATGTAACGTTTGTCAGCCCCAGTCTGGTCTCGGACCTGGACTGGAGGGTAGACGAGGGCTACACCCATAGTGATCACCTAGCAATCCGCTTCAAGATCAACTATGGTGTGCAGCGTCCGAGGGCGGGTGATCCCTGTCAGGTCCGTGGGTGGAAGACCAATCACTTTGACAGCGAAGTTTTCACCGCGGCCCTGGGACTGGAGGCCAACACCGACAGTCTAAGCGGGGATGCGCTGGTAGCTGTCCTATCACGCGCGTGCCATGCTACTATGCCGAGGAAAGCCCTGCCAAGAAATGGCAGACGCCCGGTATACTGGTGGAGTGCCAAAATTGCAGCCCAACGATCAGCATGCCTCAAGGCTAGACGTAGGACGCAACGAGCCCGCACCGAGGAGGAAAGAACGGTCCGCCGGGAAGTGTTTCAAGCTGCGAGACTGGCCCTCAACAAGGCCATTAAGAGCAGCAAGAGAGCGTGCTTCGACAACCAGTGCGAAGGTGCCAATGCGAATCCGTGGGGTGACGCCTATAGGATCGTGATGGCCAAGACCAAAGGGGGCTCTTCACCCCCCGAACGGTCACCGGACCGGTTGGCGAGGATTATCGAAGTACTCTTCCCGTCCCGAGCCACAAGTCCCTGGCCTCCTCCTGCGCTGCAAGGCGCTGGGAGTGTGACCGAAATGGTGGCTCCGGTGACGAACGAAGAGTTACTCGCAGTGGCTAACACTCTTGCGATGAACAAAGCTCCAGGCCTCGATGGAGTTCCAAACAGTGCACTTAAGGCAGCGATCATAGCGAACCCGAACATGTTCAGGCCAGCTATGCAGAGATGCCTGGATGAGTGTCGTTTCCCTGAGAGATGGAAAAGGCAGAAGTTGGTACTGCTGCCGAAGGCCGGGAAGCCTCCGGGCGACCCATCGGCGTACAGACCAATTTGCCTGATCGACACGACGGGTAAACTGCTCGTAAGGATCATCCTCAACAGGCTCACCCCGTACGCAGAGGGTACGGATGGCCTGTCGAGTAACCAGTTTGGTTTTCGGAAGGGTAAGTCCACGGTGGACGCTATCAACTCAGTGTTCAAGACTGCAGAGGTAGCGATCCAACGGAAAAGGCGAGGAATTCGATACTGTGCGTTGGTGACACTGGACGTGAAGAACGCATTCAACAGCGCAAGCTGGGATGCCATCGCGCTCTCGTTACACCGGCTTATTTATTTATTCATCACCGTCTTCGACACTACATCGTACAGACTGTACTTATCTCCTAATATAACCTATCTTATAACTAAAAAATTCCGTTCATCAGACTTTTAAAAACATGTTTGGAGATATTAAAATCGTAAACATCTGAAGCAGAGTTAAATGAGCGAATGCAGGAGTCTAGTGGATTGTTATAACCATAATGCGTACGGTGATACGGAACGGCCAGTAAGTTAGAGTTCCGGAATCGTCTGGGGGGAACGTAAAACGGTATCTGCCCAAGGATCTCAGAACAGTCGATGTTGCCTTCGATGACGTCGAAGATAAATAAGCATTGCATTTTTATTCGTCTGGTAGATAGTGGTTCTAAGCCGATCAATTGACACCTTTCAGAATACGCAGGAAGATTGTTTCGATCATTCCAGGGTAACAGCCGCAGTGCAAATCTAACAAACTTTTTCTGGACGCGTTCGATGGAAAGTATGTGTGAGACATGGTACGGAGTCCAAACTGGAGCAGCATACTCTAGAACGCTACGTACCAATGTGCAATAAAGCGATTTCAATGCGTATATGTCAGTGAATTCGGAGGCGTTACGGCAAATGAACCCTAAGGTTGACAGAGCTCTGGCAGTCGTTATCCCTACATGCTCCTTGAATTGAAGTTTACTGTCGATGATGACTCCAAGATCGCAGATGGAAGTAACTCGTTGCAATATTTCCGTTCCTAAAATGTATTGGTGGTGTACTGGGTTCTTGGAACGAGTGAACGATATGACTTTGCACTTATTGTTGTTCACGCGCATGCCATTATCGCTGCACCAGATCATCATGTTGTTGATATCTTCCTGCAGGGCGGTGCAGTCATCAGGGAATTCTACGACGCGAAAAACTTCAAATCGTCGGCGAATGAGAGCTTAGAAGAGGACAGCATAACGCACAGGTCATTCACAAAAATGTTGAATAGCAGTGGACCCATTACACTGCCTTGGGGTACCCGGATGTAATACAGAATGAGTTGGAACTTGCTGAGTTGACTAGTACATACGAGGAACGATCAGAAAGATACGAGGAAATCCATTCCGTAATCCAGCTCGGGAAGCCTATGTGCTTTAGTTGTTCGATTACTAGGGTGTGAGGTACGGTATCGAATGCTTTCGCGAAGTCAACGTATACCGAATCGATTTGCTTTCTCTTTTCTATTTCTCTTGAAAGCGTGGACACGTAGCACATTAGATTAGTTGTGGTCGAGCGCTGTCTCATGAATCCGTGTTGATTGCTCGAGATAATTGGTGCGGCAATGGTATAAATGATGTTGTGCATCAGCTTCTCGAATACTTTGCTTAAGCAGCATAGTATGGAAATACCCCGATAGTTCGCCACATTTCTGATGTTGCCAGATTTATGAATCGGAATGATGTAAGCTGTTTTCCAAAGTGCTGGGAATGTCTTTTCATGTAGCGAACGGTTGAATAAAACCGTGATCGGAGTGGCTAATTCAATGGAGCACTTTTTCAGGAACAGAGGAGGAAATCCGTCCGTACCTGACCCTTTCTTAGAGTCAAGCTGTTCAATGGCTATTAACACTTCATCTACAGAGAACTGTTTGACGGGAAGGTTAATGATGTGCGAGGTAATATGGGCGAAGCAATCTTGACGAAGAACTGGAGAAACCTTGCTGAATACACTCTCGAAAAACAAAGAGAAGAGGTTGGCAGCTTCATCATTTGAACAAGCTTGCATATTGTTGTAGCTGACATTACTAGGAATTCTGGCTGATGATTTCCGTTCCTTTACAAAATCCCAGAAACGTGATGGATTCTGTTTTACAGAAGTCTCAACCACGGATATATAGTTTTCATAAGTGGATTGCAAAGCAAACTTGTAAGTTTCTTCCACCTCGCGAAGAACATGCCGAGCATCCTCGGACTTCGTGACAAAAAATCGCTGTCTTGCTTTTCTGAGTGTGTTACGGAGATTACGGAGCTCAGAGGTCCACCAAGGTTTGTTGGATGCAGAGTTAAACGATCGTCTTCTTCGAGGCACCAAGCCATTGCAAACCAAATTAAGCTTGTTGTAGAAGGCGGAAAGCGCCTCGTCGATAGTGCCAAACCGCAATAGAACATCCCAATCTGTTTCAGCGAAAGCGGCTTTCAAGAGGATGTAATCGCACGATATAAAATCGTAGGCGAAGTGATCGATGCCGTTTTCAGGTGATATTAGGTCACTATCATCAATTGGTAATCCGATTGGAGGATGATGACTGTCCATGGGTAGCATCGGCGTTACGGGCTCGAACGTGTCCATTAGCTCAGGCAGACTGACGAAAACAAGATCGAGGAGTTTTCCGTTGACGTTCGCGAAACTGTTAATTTGACATAGGCCAGATGCAAACATAGATTCGATGAGATTTTGTTCGTTATCGGAAACGGTATTGGAAGGTATGTGGCCATTGATTTCGTCATCTAATTGCCAACGCAAGTTTGGGAGGTTGAAGTCACCCAGAGACAAAATGATATCTGCATCAGAAGCTAGGTTAGCGACATGATGAACTGCATTAGCATGAGCGGCATACAAGTCAGCGTTCGAGTTAGGTGGAAGGTAAATAGCGACAATGTAAATCGAACGCGTTTTTGACTTCACGCAAACTGCAGTTTGCTCAAGTTGTTCGCTGTTTGACAAATGAATGGCCTCACAGCGGATGTGAGTTTTTACTGCAATCAGCACGCCACCACCGCGCGAGTGCTTGCTAGTTAATAAGCTTCGATCGCAACGAAACAGCACATACTCGGAAGAAATTTCAGCACTGTTGATGTCCTCCCGTAGCCAAGTTTCAGTGAAAACCAGAACATCATAATCACAGCTGGTTAAAAGCAACCGCAACTGAGCAATTTTGGTGCGCAGGCCTCTCACGTTTTGGTAGTATACCGAGAAACATGAATTTCGTTCGGGGCTCGACCTCGAAGTTGATGAGTTGCTGGAAACAGCCAATGTTACCGGAAGGGAAGTATTCTTATTGCATGCGTACTTGCCTGCGAAGGGAGGTTGGAAGACCCCTTCACCGCACTCGTACACAGGACCGGGATGGCTGCTGGACGCTGGCAGGAGTGGCTCGACTGTGACGAGAGGATTAGGGGCTTCCACGAGGCTAGCAGGCGTGCATCTCGATGACGTTGAGTGTGTTGAGGTAAGCTTGTTTGAAGATGATGGGCTGATGGTGAAATCGGTATGTGTGTTCACAACGTGCTGTGATGAACTCGAACAAGAAACAATGGATGCCGGGCTGTTAGAAGTAGTCGAAATTGGTGGGGGCATGACATTCTTATTGCAGGTATACTTGCCTGCGAGGGTGATTTGGGAGACCCCGTCTCCGATCTCATACACAGGGCCGGGATGTCTGCAGGGTGCTGGCTGGAATGGCTCGACTGTGACAAGGGGATTAGGGGCTCCCAGAGAACATACAGGCGTGCATCCCGTGGTTGTTGATGATATGATTGATGATGCTGGTTGCTTACGATCCATAAACGTGTTGGCTAGAGTTCGCGACGAGCTCGGGAATTTGCTGTTAGATGTAGTAGACTTTACCGGAAGGGAGTTGAACTTATTGCTTATGTACTTGCCTGCGAGGACAGTTTGGGAGACCCCCTTTCCGAACTCGAACACAGGACCGGGATGACTGCTGGTCGCTGGCTGGAAGGGCTCGACTGTGACGAGAGGATTGGGGTCTCCCAGAAGACTTTCAGGCATGCATCCGGAGCGAATAGTGATGAGTGTTGAGAGTGGAGCAGCTTCACATTTCTTGTAGTGTCGGAAGCCTTACCGCAGGTACGTTTTTTGTATTTGGTTCAAAGGGACGAACGGATATACCTTCTGGCCAGTACCAAGGATCACCCACAACACTTGAAGCAGTTTTGCAAACGGTTATGTTGAAGGAGACAAAGGAAAGATCTTCAATTTGCTTCCTGAGGTACTAACTTCGTGACTTTTACAAGGGACGAGTGTACGTTTGAGATTTCCATGACGTGTTTCTTGACATCCTCCTCGTGTTGATTGGGTTCGAAAGGGGTCACGTAGTACGATTCGACGTCATTATTAGCCATAGATGCAGTAGCTACTTTCAGTGATGTGCGATGAGATTCTGAAGAGCTGTTATTGGGAACTGGTACATCTTTAGGACTGTTGCTGGTGCGGTTTGAGCTACTAGGAGAGGACCGAGTTGCATTGCCACCAAACGTTGAAGTAGGTCGGTGAGGTGGGGCAGATGGTGTCGAAATGTTGATTCCTGTGGTTTTCTTTGTCAAGGTTTTGGAACAGGTTGGGAGATCGGAGATGATCTGCACACGTTTGTTAGATCCAACAACAAACTTGTCCGGGATTTGTGCAATAGAGCTGTTCATCTCATCCAGGACCTCGAAAAAGGACGTCTCATCACAGGACCTGGATCGATTGATAGGATCGTCGATGGGATCGTCAAAATTCAGCTTGTTAATGCTATCGAGAAAATTTGTTTGATCGGACGGATTGGTGAGTTTGTAGCTGAGTCGTAATCCATAGATAGTCTTATTCAAATTTCGAAGATTTTCACCATAGTTTCCGAGTCTTGTATCCATGGAGTCAGTGCGAATCAGTAACTCACGCAAGGCCTTCATTATTGTTTTTTCACGGTCGTAAACAGCTGGATCATAGTTCAAACGACAGGTTTCACAAAACCAAAGTAAGCCGTTTCTTGTTGACCAAGCAGAATAGTGAGACTTCGTCATCCCCACGCATGTGAAATGGAAAGAAAATCCACACGATCCACTACACGTGACTATTCTTGCTGAATCGATAGTTCTGGAGCAAATTTTACACGGGTCCATTTGGTAAAGATTGCTGTACTGTTACAATGTGTCGCAATGTACCGGTTGATTTCCGAATTTGTTGGTCGCCTACGGGTATGCAACTCTCTTTACATCCGAGGTTTAAAGCTCAGCAAGCAGTTTCAGTTTGTTGCTGGTAGATGGCGCTTCAGAGGATGGACGAACGTGGGGGTGGGTGTAAGAGATGAAGGGAAACAATTCACATTCACAATGTCGATACACACTGATCACTTGGTATTAAACCGATCGTAAAACGTTTATTTGCGATAGCAAACTCGACACGAAACGCGCGTACACAGTCGAACGAATTATTGGGCGACGTAAAAACATAAAAACAAACGAGAAAGAGGAGCTATGTTTGCAGTGAGCTTAACTCTTCAGTGTTGCCAGAATTAGGATGCTTAGCCTGCCGGTAGGACTGTACCGGATCTTGGAAAGCTACTTCCAGAACCGTGTGCTGCTATACGAGACCGATGCCGGTCAGAAAAGTGTTCCCATTACCGCAGGAGTCCCGCAAGGGTCAATCCTGGGCCTGGTACTATGGAACCTGATGTATGGCGGGGTTCTGAAGCTAAAGTTCCCTCCAGGTGTGAAGATCGTCGGCTTTGCTGACGATGTAACCCTAGAGGTCTACGGGGAGTCAATCCCCGAAGTAGAACTAACCGCAGAACACGCGATCAGCACTGTGGCGGACTGGATGAGTGCGAGAGGCCTTGAGCCCGCTCCACATAAGACGAAGGTGGTTATCGTCAGCAATCGTAAGTCGGCACAACATGCAGTTGTTCACTTGGGAGACGTCGCGATCACTTCAAAGCGGAATCTGAAGATTCTTGGGGTCATCATAGACGACAAGCTTACCTTCGGTAGCCATGTCGAATATGCGTGCAAGAAGGTTTCGACTGCTGTGGCGGCATTATCGAGGATGATTTCCAACAGCTCCAAGGTGTGCGCCAGTAGACGTAGGCTACTGGCAGGCGTTGCCGCATCTATTCTTAGGTACGGCGGCCCGTCCTGGGCAAAAGCACTGGGGGTAACCAGTTACCTGCAGAAACTGGAGAGCACCTACCGCTTGATGTGTCTCAGGGTGATATCGGCCTACCGCACTGTATCGCACGACGCATCCTGCGTGATAGCGAGTATGATGCAAGTCGGGCTGGTCATCCGGGAAGACGAGGGATAACTCCTCGAAAGGTAGGTGGACCCACCGGCTGATTCCTAACATATCAAGCTGGGTGGGGAGACCCCATGGGAAGGTTCACTTCCATCTGACACAATTCCTGTCAGGCCATGGCTGTTTCCGATAGTACCACCACAGGTTTAGGCACGCGGATGTCCCCGTCTGCCCTGACTGCCCAGGTGTTGACGAAACTGCAGAGCAAATACTGATCGTATGTCCTCGTTTCGACGTCGAAAGAAGAGCAATGCTAGACGTTTGCGGCCGGGACACAACTCCGGATAATCTTATCCAGAGGATGTGTCAAGCGGTTGAGAAGTGGAACGCAGTCTCGACTGCAACCACTCAGATTTCCTGCAGCTTGCAGAGAATCTGGCGCGCCGTGCAACAATCGACAAGCAGTACTAACTTGTGATTGGTTAGTTAGAGCGAAAGTGCCGAACGCGGAGAAGTGTGTGAATGGTCTGCCCATGCAGAGGTATTGGCGCAGCGGGTGGCAACCGAGATCGTCACCTCGAAGCATGGCAGAAGTGTGAATGAATAGGTGTATGTATGAACTGCACACGCCGCGCAGGGAGTAGCGCAGGAGTGTTGGTTCCTATGACTACTGATACCCCGCGGCGTGGCAGAGGAGTGTGGGTGAGCATCCAAGTCAGTCTCACACGGTACGAAAGGAATGAGCATACAAATCAGTCTCACACGGTATGTTTGAGTTGAGCGAGGTGAGTCAAACTCAAATGGTATGTCAGAAGTGGGAACCTAAGCGAAATGCCCCACAAGGGATGCCAGAGCGAGTGTTAGGTCGAATGACTAGAGTAGTATGTGTCAGCGCGAACTGAATGAAAGAGGTGAGCAGTCTCACATGGTATGATAAAGGTGGGCATACAAGTCAGACCCACATGGCATGAGAAGGGTGGGCACACAAGTTAGACCCACACGGCATGATAGAGGTGAGCACACAAGTCAGAATCATAGGAGCGTTAGCGTGAGTGCACGCATGGAGTGCATGAGCGTGAATCAAGTGTTTGGGTGAGCGTACAAGTCAGACTCACACGGTATGAGAGAGGTGGGCATACAAGTCAGACCCACATGGCATAAGAATGGTGGGCACAGTAGTCAGACCCACACGGCATGACATAGGTGCAACAGAGTATGTAGGGTGTGTTTGAGGGTGGGATAGAGTGAGCACCCAAGTAACTCGCATGGGACGGGTGCCTGTGTGAGCGAGAATGAGCGACTACGTTAAGTACTGCCATCCCCCAGAAGTAGTACTGGGAGGTAGTTCCTGGGGGATACGATGGCGGAGCCCAAGGGAGTTTAGTCGGTATTACCGGTACGGTCGAGTCCGACACTCCAGTACACTTCCGTGTGTTAGTTTGGCAACTACAATGCACGTGTGCTGGGTTAGTGTGTAAATTTTGAGCGTATGCATATCTCAACGGGGTAGTGTTCGGATTCAATATTCGCACTGCGGTAGGTTCGGACGTTTGTCATGTTGGAGAACAATTTGCCGTCGATTAGAACGTCATCGATTTGGTTTTCCGTTTCTTGGTTAGGTGATCTCCATGTGGCCTTGTGAATATTCTTGCGGGGAAGCCGCTTTGGCGCTTCTTACCCAGCACTTTGAAGCCGGTTTCCACTTGATTATGCCACCTAATGAATGATTCCATACAAAAAAGTTAATAATATTCATAACCCAAGTAACCAAAAGTTCGGATAAGAGGGAATGTTTTGGCTTAATCAGCTCGCATTTTAAGTAATTTTTTGTATGGTGGGAGCGCAAAAGTGAACTTTGAAGTTCCGTTAAGGAGCTTGGAACTCAATATGAACCAAAAGTGAACCAATTAGTTCGGTTAGGAACAAATTTAAGTAAAGTCTGAACTTTTGGTTGCTTGGGAAGTTAATGAAAAGAATTGGTTTTGGAATGTATGTGGCTACCGTAATGTATAAGATTTTTCTGATACATATCATTAAGCACCTGGTTTGGCAAAAAAAAAAATGACATTTTAATAATAAATAACATTTTTTTTTACGTGGTTATGATTAGCACGGGATTGTCTCCGGTTGTGGGCCTAGTTGCGTGTTTTCTCAAAACTGTTTTGAAATGAAAAAAAAAGAATGAAAAAGAACAAATTCACGATTTTTTTCTTTACTTGGAATAAGAAACCATATGTGTGTGCACGCTTTAATATTGACTCTGTTGTGTGCTGTCAACTTACAAGTTTGACATGGCTCAGAATTATCATAGGGGTAACGGCTCAAACCTTGGCCCATTATGCTACGGTTGAGCACATTTATCGTTATAAATCTTCATATATTGCATTTCCAACCAGAATTATTCCATCAGCCGGCTTGCTTACATTTGGTGTTGACGCCAAATAGCGAAAAACGGCGATGAATGTCCGCAATATCTCATTTAAACCAGCGAAAGTCTCGAGAGAAATTGACAAAATGTCGGCATCCTTGTCCCTATCAGGTGGATCATTTTTCAGCCCACTTGGGACGAGTGATTGTTGATTTCGAACATACGAAAGATAAAGATGGGTTGCTGTTTGTTGTACCAGTCATTTTGCTTGCGTTGAATAAAGACAGCATGCAATAAATAGAGAAAATCAAATCATCTGATTGAGCGTGAATTCTAATTGGTTGCATGTAAAATACTACCACACGGATTGTGAGAGTGCGTTTTGATTCCCCCAATAGCACGCTTACAAAGGACATGCTAACGAAAATTCTATTATATGAATCATTTATTTCCCAAATATTTACCATATTTGCTAGTGAAGAAGTTTAGAAAAATGAAAACTGTATTAAAAATTGCAATTGCAAAAAGGCTACATGTTCTAGCCCTCATGTTGTGCCTTCAAACAAATTGCATACTTTAATTATGGGCTGCCTCATAATTTTGAGATTTACTGCTAGATGAAACCATGGCAGTTGTGTTGCTCTCCTCTCGCGATACTCTCAAAGAAACTTTTGTTCCAAAACGTAAACAATGATTTAGGTGGGGATGATGCAAAATGCACTACTGAAGAAAGCCAATTATAAAACTTATTCTAGGCAATTCCTTGCTTTGTACTGTGCATAAACAGTTATAACTGAGCCAACTACCTGATATTATTACACAATTATTCATAAATACAATTATTGGATGCTTGTTTTCAACTCTGCCTGCATTGAAGTTTCATGATTGTTACGTGCGTTTGACTCCACTCCTCCCTATATCGATCAGCTGTTGTGAATCCTCTCAAATCTCTCACGTGTATCAACTTCCCGAGTTGAAAGAATACTTTTTCGGAATCATGTTACAGATCAAAATACTTTTTGCAAGCAATAGCATAGATCTAAATTATGATGTAATTTGACTTGAAATTATTCACATGAAATGACGTTGAAAGTTTATCTAATGAAATATATGATCCATTGTATCTTTCCATTATTAAATGAGAAAATGTTTGTAGGATTCGTGCGAAAGAAGATATTCATACACTAATTGAATCATTTATTTGCAAAATTCTGAAGAAAATGATGTATCGAACCCAAAAGGTTGATGCTTGAATCGCTTTCGCTTGAATCGTGTTTGAAAGCCGTAAGGTAGGCAATTATTCTTGGCATGTTCTGCGAATGAAAGCGATTATATCGTGTTTCGAGAAAAGCATCATGAGGCCCATTCACAAACTACATGACGTTTTAGGTTGTGGGAGGGTACATGTCTGAGCGTTAAGGACTTTTCAGAATCGTACAATATATTAAGCATTCTTAGAGGCTTGGTGTGGGTTGATTTTAGCGTTATGTAATTTGTGAATGAAACTTAACCGCTGAGTGGATTAACCTGTGTTTACAAAAATCAGCATCTCAATCGCAAGCATCGGATATTCTATCTGCAGCTTTCAGTTATTTTCTCCAGTACGGGTTATTGGTGAGAATGTTTTGATTTTAGAGTTTCACCTATACTAACGTAGTGCTACAAATCGAAAGCGCATGCCAACATTTGACTACGGGTGCCCCCAGTATTGTCCAGAAAAGTTTTGGTTGATAATGTGGCTATACTAATAGAAATTGTGAAATAAAAATGATAGCTGACATAGTGTGGTTGGTATCCATTCATCTGATGTGCGAAAGCAGGTATGTTCATTCAGAAAACTCTTTTATTGGGCAAAAGAAAAACTCTAGTACAGCCAGCCTGCATAAGTCAACAAAACATGGCTGCTAAAAAACCGAGTCAAAGTGATTTTTCACGCAACATAATTGCTTTTAATAGTTTAAGAAGTGTATAAGTCTAGAGTTATGAAGCAGATATATGTTTGATACACTTTTCTAAAGAAGCAGTGGTTAATATCTCCCTACAAATCGACGTATTATCGCTGAAATATTGATTAATTTGCGTGATGAGCCAATGTTACATCCAGGGCCAACATTACCGCCGGTTACCCTATTGTCAAGTGCCAAAAATTTTTCAGGTTGGCCAACATTCCAAGCATTCCAGAAGTTTACATTTTTTTTCAACTGGTGTACCTACTTAGGGCGATTCGGAGGTTGCTCTAATTTTTAACGGGCACATAAAAGTTTCGATAATTACTAACACTCTGATCTAGTTTGAAAATAGATAAGTTTTAAGGAGATGACTCACTTGAGAGGCATCCTCTATTTCCGTCTCCAACCCTAAATTGGATCGATGTGGGATGTTTTGTCCACGAATACGGAACTTTGTGGAAAACAATGATTTAGTTATATGTAGTTAGGGGTGCTGGGGGTAATATGGACATTAGACCTCTTCATGTTTTCAAAAAGTATCAAAAATTCAACCAGTCAGCCCTGAATCACAATTCTTATGCTAAAATAAGCCTCCTGTCAAATTTTCAGCCAATTCGGATAAAATTTCGAGGTGGCTCAAGTCAATTTAGTGTTTCTCGGCTATTTTCAATTTTGAAAAAAATCTAACGAGAGATATAAATGCCGAAAACTATCGCAACAACATCTATACGGAAGCTTTAGGTGTGCTCTACAAATCTTGTGAACAATACGATTCGTTCCGTTCACGTTTTGTCCATGTTAAAATGATTTTCAAGCTTTTAAGTGCATAAAAATACTGTTTCCGCCAAAAGTCGTTGTTCTACAAAATTCTTGAGTTTATGACAAATGATTGTTAATTTATTATATTATTATTCCTCTTTTTTCCCTGGACATTTGAGTAATATAATTGCCAATGTGCGATTTACCGTTAAATTCTTAAAAATAAGAAGCTGAACATTTGTTCGAACAAAGAAGCTTTGATTTCACTTGTTACTACGTTGCACTCAATGGTAGAAGCATACAGACATATGGTGAAATGAACCAAATTCGGAAGTCGTTTGTTGTAAGCATCAAATATCATATGATTTGATTTATGTTTTGTTCGAATAACTTGTTTGAAAAAATCCTAACGTGCAAATTAATTACAAATGTTCAGCTTCTGATTTTTAAGAATTTAACGTTAAATCACACATTGGCAATTATATTACTCAAATGTCCAGGGAAAAAATAGTCATGAATTCAATTGAGTCAATCGAGTCATGAATTCATGTCATGAATTCAAGAATTTTATAGAGTAACGACTTTTAGGGGAAACAGTGTTTTTATGCACTTAAAAACTCGAAAATCACTTTAACATGGTCAAAACATGAACGGAACGAATCGTATTGTTCACAAGACTTATAAAGCACACCTAAAGCTTCCGTATAAAGGTTGTTGCGATAGTTTTCTGCATTTATATCTCCCGTTAGATTTTTTTCAAAATTCAAAATAGCCTAAAAACACTAAATCGACTTGAGTCACCTCGAAATTTTATCCGAATTAGCTGAAAATTTGACAGGAGCCTTATTTTATCATAAGAATTGTGATTCTGGGCTGACCGGATGAATTTTTGATACTTTTTGAAAACATGAAGAGGTCTAATGGACATGCTAAGGAATTGCGTCATTTCCACAAGGAAAATGTCGTAACATTGGGGACCTAAACCACTTATGTCAATCTTAAATAGAAGCACTACGATGTCTTGAAGTCAAATTAGTGGAAAACAATCGGGTTTTGTAATTTTTTTGACAATGAAAATAAGGATGAAAAAATCTCGATTTAAAAATATGCGGGTGAAATGGACATAGTGTGTTTAGTAATTTAGTTGACAAATTGTATGCATTGGCTAAGCATCTCTGAAATGAGCTTCTGGAAATAAAAATGTTGGATAATATTTTATATATTGGTGACTTACAATGATTTTATTAAAAAAAAAACATGTTGCAACAATAAAAAATCACTTAAAAATACCATTTGTCTAAACAAAACTCGGAAATTTGAATTTCCTAATAAATGGTTGGTATTTTTGGAGGTAAGCAATACAAACTTTTCAAAATAAAATTTCGTTGAAAAAAAATGTATGTAATTCATTTGATCCATATAATCCACACCAGAACGTGTCAGTTTCACCCCACCGTGATCCAATTTATTAAAAAAATCTCAAAAAATTGAATTTTGAGATAAGTTATTATTTTAACCCGTACACAATCTTTGGATAGACTAATTTTGAGATTCTCGAGGATTATGCGGATTAGTTTTGCCGATTTCTGTTTTAAAAGCTTAAATACTGCACATCAAAAATTACATCATCATGGCATTTCAGCGACAGTTTACATTCAATCTTTAATAAACATAATAGTTTTCATTTTTTAATGTAATAAAACATGTTACACTCATAATTTGAAACAAACAATAAGATCCACTTGATGAAGTGCCAAATTCGTAACGATTTAGCTCAAACAGGACCCCTGTCCGTTTTACCCACCCTGTTCATTTTACCCCCACCTCTCTTATATAATTCTGAATAAACTTTGGCAAACATCGGTGACATCGCACACATCGTACGTAGTGTAAAAGCGTGGCCAAAACTATGTCAATCATTTTGTCGTCTGTAAATGCATTTAATATAAACAGCTAAGTGTATTTTTTTGTTTTTATGCTCTTTGCAATCATCTAGAAGTGAAGTATTACCACTTGGTGGGTTATTGCTATTTGATAAAGTACCCCTTAGCGCGAGAACGCTTCCTTTGTGAACTACAGCGTGTTTGCGACGAGTGGTGTCCACCTCTGGCTCCGCCAGTGAGTATGATCTTTCTTATGTTATCTTCATTCTTTGATTATTACCAGGGATTGAATCCTAAAGAGAATGAACAAGTCTCTCACTTATCATCTCTGTATACATATATGATATGTAGCATACCGCGAGATACTCGCAAGCTGTCATGATAGAGAACTGATTCGGAAGGCTATACCCCATGTTAAATTTCTTTTAGAAAGCTCAGAGCACTGGCTCTGATGATGCATTTCAACTTGTTCTACACAGCTGTGCAGTAACCAACACGAAACTAGCAAAAACAAAGCGAGAATCACCATTTTTCTGTGGGGGCTGCCTATCCGATTCTGTTTTTTCGCAAGTGTATACAAGTTTGATAAATATGTTATCATGGCTTGTTATGATTCGGAATAGTTTTTGCCTCTCTTTTATCGTTGATCTATTATTGTCAGGGGGGTTTTTTATGACTGATTATGCTCAAATTTGGCCTAAACATTCTTTGCATATCAAAGAATATTATTGCCAAATTTCATAAAATTCGGTCGACACAAACCCCCTGCCAATAATAGAACAAAACCTGCCAAAGCCGTCTTTTCCCCTAAATAAATTTGTCATCGGATAACGTTTCCTGCTTCGTAACATTAAAGGGAGCAGATCCAATAAATACGGAATGCAAATCAATCATTTTTATTTCTTAATAACCTTTTGCATCCCAAAAATGTGTATGCTTCTTAAGGATCCAAATTTTATTCTTCCTAGGAAGCGAAACATAATTTATGCAAGCTTTATTGCTCAAAACCATGATTATTTAATATTTTTTGTCCAACTATTTATGCAAATTTTACTATATTGAAGTAAAAATGTTGCTTGGACGAGTTTGGAACCTAATTAAAAGTTTTATTTTGTAAAAAAAATATTGCAAAAAAGGTATAAAAAAGCTTGCAATTATTATCATGATCATGAATGACCTTAAAGATTAAATTATGCTTAGAAAAATTTTACATACTCTTATTTTTGATACCTATATTGATTCTCATTTTGAAAATCATTACAAACTAAGGAAAAACACGATAAAACGTGAACATTTTTTCATGCACATTTGCGATAAAACTTGCAATAAAATTATGGTGATGTTCTGATACCCAGCATTGCTTACAAGTTAACAATATTGATTGAAACATCCCATGACATACGAGTATTACTATTTGAAAGTACAAAAACGAAAAATATTTTGGATATTTCTAAAAATATTGTTTTTGACATTTGACCAGGGTTTGGGATGAAATATTCCTCAGTTCAACGGTTTACATACTCGATAAATGATCGCAATCAAATTTCATGAAAGCATCTCTGGTTGCTGTATAGGTAGGTACATCCAGTTTGTTTGAAACTTCCTTGTACAGTAAGGTGGTGAGAATGTATCGATCATTTAGATATTATTCGTTCTATCCACATTCAGAAATGATTTTGAAATATGATTTAGTCTAGTCAGTGTACTTGTTGAACTGGAAAGAGAGTAAGGTCCTTGCACCACAACATTCAAGTAACAGAAACTGACCACAGCAAACCTAAAACCAACTGTACACGCGCTAATGACGGCGCACAATTTTCCACCGTTGAATATCCCGGCACATGAAGGAAGGTGTGAACAACACATCTCTCCTGCCCTATTGAATCATTCCTGGAACACTTTTCTACTCGACGACGGTTGACGATCGCCTCTTCCGACGCGTTGTCATCGATCCGTGAATAAAATGTGACAATGTGCCGCGTTGCGTTGTGAAATGGGGAAAAATGCCATGGATAATTTAATTATCGGACTCGTATTAACCAGACTGCGACGACGGGACGGGACAAATGTCCCAAACAGTAGCCTCACAATTTGACTTTGTGGCTGTTTGATGGACGCGATTATTTGAAAGATTGTTTCATTTCGATAGTGATCAATGGAAGATTATTAAATATTTTCTACTTTTCATCGAGTAGAAAGTACTCGTTTTAACACATTTAAAATTTGCTCAACACTAGTTCCAATTTGATGACGTAATATGCGTATAATCGCGTGATGTACGAAACAACATACGACCAGGCAGGTAGGTATGCATACATAAGTAATACATTGCATAATTTCACATATATTTATGAGCAATGCCCCTAGCAACTGTTTTCATACCAGCTCATCCCGGCTCTTTTGCTGTGCTACAACGTGATTTGAGGGATCTCTAATCGAGTGCCTTTGCACTCGCATTGGTATTAGACAAACCCAAAAGGTTTTATTTTGCGGCATAAACTTGTCTAAGGCATGCTTGGGAGTACGGCTAAAAAACGGGAGAGCAAATCCACTAGAAAAATGGTTAACCAGTCTAAAGAACACATTACAAAACTTCCGATCCAAAACGTAGGTCCCAGGATAGAGAGGAAGCCTCGTCGAAGTGCTGCCATCGCATCGTCTGGTACCGCTTTTTCCCTGGATGTTGTTATTCAAAGCAAGTAGGTATTATAAAAGAAGGGCGCAAACCACGACCGACAAATTTCGTGCAATAAAAAGGAAAATAATGAAAGTGTATTATTTTATTTTATTTACATTGGCTCTCGGGTTGGTTGGTTGGCTGGTAGACATGCCATACACGAGCGTATACACATCTACCTCCCTGCAGTGTTGCGGCACATATCCAGCGAGCAGACGAATTGCCTAAAGGGGAACGAGCGCAGAATGCTTCAGACTGGAAGGGAAGGCGAAATGTAACGGGCATAACAAGGTAGAGGTGATCGAGACATTGCATTGATTTCGGGCTGACACACTTTTGGCCGCAGGGAAAAAAAAGGATGAATTTTTTCTCCAGATGGATCACACCAGATTCAACCGAAAATATTGAGTAAAGTTACAGAGTGGGGAAGTTAAATGGAATATTACCTACACAGATAAAAATATGTTGTGATTTTAAATGTATTTTCATGCACATATTTGGAGCATGCAATTAAACGTAACATTCAATCGATCTAACTATTCTTTTAAATCGAAATGAATTTAAACGGTGCTTGCTTGTAAAATTCAATCAAATTTTATTGAATATCGAATGTTAATTCGTTTGATGGAATGAGCTGCAATTTTACACGTCGTTGAATTTTCAGAAGTATTTGCTGTGTATACTAAATCGTCTTCGGTATGATGAGATGATTTATAAAACTATTGTCTATATCATACGATCCATTTCATTACACAGGACAACAAAATCAGACAAAAATATTTGTGTTCGCGATGCTGTTGTATTTGTAGTTTGACCTCTAATATCGACTGGTGAGTGGCGTTAATGGTACATCGATCCATATCAGCACCATATAAGGTTGGTGTCTTGGATAAACGCGAGAAACGCAATATCACTACTCGGTGAATAAGTTGGTTTTTGCCTTTCTCGTACAACTAAGTTGTACCGAAAGGCTATCATTTCACTCCAAAATCGAACTTTTTATAGAAGTCTCGGAGACCCATGATAATATATACCAATCGACTCAGCTCGTTGAGCTGAACAAATGTCTGTCTGTCCGTGTGTATGTGTGTGTGCATACGAAAACCGAAAAAGATTATCCACTTTTTCATATAGTAATTCTTAACAAGTTACATTGGACGGGGGACAAACCCTAATTGATCACTATTGAATTTGATAACGATTGACCATTGCGATTAAAAGTTATTAAGAAAATGGAATCGAACTATGTAAGCGCCATATAAGGTTGTGTCTTGGCTCAATGCGAGAAAGGCAGTGTCACCACTCGGTGAATTAAGTTGTTAACTATCATGACTGTTAACTATCATGACTGCTACTAGCCCCCCTAAAATTTTTGCATTTTAGCATAAGTATTGCATATATTTAGCTCTTTGATCATGGGCGTAACTGCAGATAATGAATTCTATTCATTATCTCTCTCTTAGGAAGACTAAAGCAAATAGAATCTTTTTCAATAAGTTTTTGAATAACGGATAATTCAATTTGGAAATTTCTGCTGAAACAAGCTTTTTTGCGAAAGCCACGATACGTATCGGACAAAATATAACAGATAACAGATAATGATAACAGATAAACAATTACAATTTTATAATAATTATGAAAAACTGTATTTTAAAACAGGATTTCAGCTCCATAACGATTTACGATAATTTAGCCTGACAAATAAACGAAAGATTAAAAAACGTTTATATTCTACGAAATCCGTATAATAATGATGGCCCACAAAAAAAAATTATGCCTGTACCCCGAGTTGTGCTACACTCTAATTTGTATCTACTCAGTGGCTGAGTAAAATTGTATTGCCGTCTCTTTTCTTCCAACGGAAATTTTACTCAATTTCCATCAAAAGCAGGACTACTCATTGTTTTTAGTAGTCCTGCTTTTGACGGAAATTGCAACTTTACTCAGTCACTGAGTAGGTGAAAGTTAGCGTGTATGTGCTAAATGGTGAATGGTGGATAAATCAAAAATGGGTGTTCGTGTTTTCAAATAGTACGCAGAACTATCGTTCTGACACGACCACAAGGTAGACGTTGGACAACGTAAGGGCATCATTCCGATTGATCTGTATGCCATCGCCAAGCAATTGTGTTTTGTACTTAGCAGAATTTTCAGAGTCTTGAAAGAAAACTTCACGTGGCTGCTACTGACGCCATCCATGCGAATACATTTTTGAAGCGTCTTCTTCTGACGCGAGCTTGTGATTTTGCTGCCGACATGCAACTTTCAGCTATCGTCAAGTCATATTTTTTTGGAAAATTCAAACTATATTGAGTAGTGGCTGCCAGTTATTCAAAAAACGCATTATTGGAAATTAATTGGTTCTTTTGTGGATCATCTGCTTTCCGGTGCTCGCGAGCCATTTTGATCGGGATTCCGCAAAGAGCGGTTCGACAAGATTTGATGCAGCGAAGGCTTGGCACGAAGGCGTGGGTAGCAGTGGCAATGCTGAAAATTTATTCCAAATGGTGGAGGCTTAGCGAAAAATCATCGAGTGGCGGTCGGACAATTTCAACGCAAAGTTTGGATGCGTTTGGATGCAGTTAGTTATTCATTTAAACAAATTTATTGCATCATCTCCCTCCGACACGCGCTTGTGATTCTGCTACCGAAGAGCAACTTTCTGTCGTCGCCAAATGATAAATTTTGCACTTAGAAGAAAATTCTCGGATCTACCTTCCCTTGTGTAAAATAATGGTGCAGCAAAGAACCGATATATTTTCAATAATGCGACTTTTCAATCCCTAACAGCAAACAAATCGGAATATTGTAAGGAAATTTTATTTTTCTAATACTGATGATAGTCATTCGAACAAACTTATTGCATCATCTCCCTTCAATGCGCGCTTGCCAGAAACAGATCTTTGGAAAAGTGAAATATCAATGTATATAAAGAGACACAAACTATGATGACAAATGCCATCCATTTCGTATAGCTACGTAGTCCTAGGTCACTTTTGCGTACAACCCGATTGGGCTGCACCTTTGAGTTTTTTTTTTGGATAACTACGGGATACTTCGGTGCGTATAGTACGAATTCATCAGAACCAATTCTTCCATCAATCCGTAGCACAGCGTGGTCGTCGAGGAATACTGATAGCTTCCGAAGTGGACTACTAGGAGGCTGCTCCATATTCTTGCGGATCGTTAGCAATTCTTCGGGATACTCTTCGGTCTGCGCTAGTTTCCACAACAAAACTTCTGCTGCTTGTAACTCTTGCTTCGACGAAAAAAAAAAACAATACAAGGATCTTCGAACTTAGACTTTCTTTTTTGGCAGCGAGCGATTAAGCAATTAACCTAACTCATTGTTCTTAGTAATCGTTGAAATTTAGAGAAACGTTGATAAGCTATTAGGGTTTCCGGAACTGCTCGGAGATGGGCCTGTACCGAGCGAATTTCTTCAGGAATGTCTGGTGGCGAGTACTCATTTGGCCAAGATGACTCATCCTCGTAATGTAACGACGGTCCGGTGAACCAACGACCGCCTGTTTGAAGTTAGGCCCTTTTCCCCATTTCTTCGCGTCATATGCTACATTTAGTCTTGTTGGGACCCATCTCCAATCATCTACACTTGTTTCGCTCAAAATTTCACTGATCCTGTATGCCATAAACTGCCGATACTTTCGCTGGTCTGAACGAATCCAGGACTGCACCATTTTGGAATCTCCCCACAAAAAAAAACGACTGATCGGTAGCGTGTGATTGTCCTATACCGACGTCCCCAGGCGAACTCCAATAACTACAGCTTGTAGTTCCAGTCGCGGGATTGACATTATTGGATGTAGAGGAGCTACTTTAATTTTGGCCGACACAAGTGGGCAGCGTACTTGTCCGCAGTCAACAATTCGGAAATAAGCAGAACATGCTTATGCTTCCTCACTTGCGTCGACGAATACGTGTCCAGGAAAGTAGCAGCGAGGAATCTTTACCTGGTTGAGATTATTGAGCACCTTCAACCAGCTTCGCCATCGGGTGTCTAGGTTTTCTGGAATTTCATCGTCCCAATCCACTTGCGCTCTACAAATAGCTTGAATCAAGCATTTGCCTTCTACAATGAACGATGCAACAAGCCCAAGTGGGTCGAAGACATTCATTGTGACTCTTAGAACCTGAAGCACCAGGTAGGGATGATATTTTCCGACAGTAGATATAGTATGTCCAGCCAAAACTTAAGAGCAGAGGAAAGTTCGTCACTTTCTGGCTGCCATGTCAGGACTCGTTCTGAATCCATCGACTTCTCCGCAATGAAACTTCTCAATGATTCCATACTTTGCTTCCCAGCTTGGGGGTACTTGTTTGGAATTGGAAAGCAAATTATAGACTTCAAAGCCTGCACTTGCGTGAATTTCTTTCACCTCTACGCAATGCAAGCAGCTTCATCCACTGTATCTGAATTGTTTGCGTAGTCATCTATATAGGTGTTACCCACTATGGCCGCTGAAGCTTCCGGGTACACGTGTTCCCATTCGTATGCGTTCTTGTTCTTAACATATTGGACAGAGCATGGTGAACATGTTGACCCATTTGTCGCAACGTCCATCAAGTACTCCTCCACCAGATTCTCTGAATTGTTTCGCCTCAAAATCGCTGCGCTTGACGATCCTCCGGTCGAGTTACGATCTGGTAGAACATTATTTCTTTCAAGTCGCCCGTGATGGGAACTTCTCGCTGACGAAATCGGAACAACACAGATGGTAACGAAGTGAGAAGGTCCGTGCCCTTCATCAACATGGAGTTCAACGAAACACCACCCGTTTTTGCCGCAGCGTCCCACATGACACGTACCTTACCGGGCTTATTAGGATACTGTACCACTCCTAATGGCAAATACCAGACCTTTAAGGGTGCACTACTGCTTGCTTCTTCTTCGGTGCGCTTGCGTGTGTAAAGTCCCGTGATTAAAGGTAATTTGGAAACCGATGAATAACCAGAGGGAAATCATGTTTATCTCAAAAGACTATCCAATAAATTAATATAGAAAACACGTCTGTTTAGCTTAAGTTGTGAAGTCCTTCTCTTCGTTTATTTACATTTTCATTGCTACACAATTTTATTTTCACAATTTGACATTATTCTCATCTGAGAGAATATATCGTTTGCTCATTTCTCCGTATAGCAGAACTACTTGGTCATAACAGCGTGCATAGCCTTTTGCCTGATAATCGAGGATCTGTTTTCTGACATTTGCGTATAAATCCGGTTTCTTGGCCAAACTTCTCTCTAGACACAGCAATATCCTCTCTGCCACATATCGGTTATCAGGAAACTCGACACAGTCAATCTTCCACGATAAACCGTCCTCGGCATCTACTTGTGGAACTAGAGCGACACCCACGTTTTCGATACTGCTCAGTCAGCTTTTCCGTATATGGTCCAACCTAGCCTCGTTTTCGTCGCAACTGGTTCGCTGTACCTCCTTTCCCGTTTTTTCAATGTCAGCAACAGTTTGGCATTGTCGACACCAATCAATATACGAGGTGAAGCAGTAGAATAGCTGAGCACTGGAAGGCCTTTGAGGTAGTCGAATTTGTCTGCCATCACTTCGTACGGCAAAGGCTGTGGAGGAAGATCTATATTTTCAACGGTTTGAGAATTGCATTCGATTCGTTCGATATTACTGGTCCACTGCATGTACAAAGGTTCCACTTCGTTTTCAACGCCAAGTTCGTCTGCCAATTGCTTTTCAATCAACGTTTATGATGACCCATCGTCGAGAAATGCCAACGTATAGATCGATGCACAATTCTCGGGAAGAATCCGAAAAAGCACTGAACACGGAAACTGACAATGAACGTTCACTGTCGCTGTTGTGGTAGTCTGACTTCTCGCTGACGCTGTGGCTGCAGCAGTCGATTGTTGAGAATCTCTGGGATGTAGACGTTTGTGATGACGTGCGTCGCAGTTGCCCACGCCACAAATCGTGGTTTTTCATGACCATGGCTCAATTGCTGAGTGGTCTCCAACGTTTCTCCAGTAGCTTGCTTCCCAAGTAACAATCTCAATGCTTCGAAGATTTATGTTAGTTTTATAGAGGCTTTATTACGGCATGTAGAAATGCTTAAAGTTTTATGTTGGTTTTATTCAGTTGTCATTTAATTAGATCCGCAAGAGTACTTGAGAACTACGTTTTGAATTCTAATATAAAACCACAGCTTTTTAGGTTTTATAATGCTCCTGTGTTCCTCCTCAGAGATAAGAATGGAACTGACATAAAACCAACAGTTAAGTTATATGTTGGTTTTGATCAAGACTTATAAAAGCTGCCAATTGATCAACGATCAATTGAAACTATTACAGACTCTCAACTTGAGTCAATTTTTCTTGCACATTAAACACGGCTTCGGCTGGTATGCTGCAATAACGATCGACGGCAACCGCATTCCTTTTGCAGGTAAAAATCATATGCATAGTTTGTTGATGTGACAGCAGGAACTTTTTGGACTCTTGTTAGCAAACTCGTTTTTAATATTTGGATTATGCTATTAGCTGTGGATTTATTTTAAGTTAGTATAAATTTTTACTTTCTGCTTTAATAAGACTTACGTTATCAGTTATCAGATTTTATCTTTTTAACTGCCTGTCACTGTCCACAACCTTTTAGTTGATTTCATTCAGTCTGTGTATTACATGATTATTAATTTATTATTTTATTTCATTTTAAGTTTCATTACAAGTGTGCAAATCCAATAATCAATACGTGGAAAATAAATTTACCAACCAATAATGTACGTTTAGTTTAAGAGAATAGACATAGAATCAAGTTTTAACTTTTTAATGTTGTTTTTGTGTGTTTTGTTTTGCTAGAATGTTTATTACCTATCCTCGGTCCTCGATTCAGATAAATGTGTATATCAAAGGAAACCTTCGCTTTCAATCAGCGTAGTCGTGGTGCACAGTGGCTTTTTTCAAAAGATATTTTAGTTACCAGATAAAGATTGTCGCTGTAGTCGCTGTCCGGAACATCTTTTGCTGGCGAAGATTCATTCATTTATTTAGTTAACATCTAAACAGATAACACTGAATCAACAATTTGACGCCACAATACACGGTTCGAGGCCGCATCTCTCCATCCTCGGATACGCCCCACGCTCGCCAAGTCGTTCTGCACCTGGTCTGCCCATCTCCCTCGCTGCGCTCCACGCCGTCTCGTACCTGCCGGATCGGAAGCGAACACCATCTTTGCAGGGTTGCTGTCCGGCATTCTTGCAACATGTCCTGCCCATCGTACCCTTCCGGCTGGCGAGGATAGGGGAGCTAAATGGATACATTAATAGTAGTTTGTGCAACAAGTTGCAAAAAGATGATTTTTTCAGCACGAGTTGTACGTTTATCCAACGAGGCTTGCCGAGTTGGATAAACACTACGAGTGCTGAAAAAATCGAGTTTTGCAACGAGTTGCACACGCTATTTTTTGCAATGACGGAAAATGGACTTTAATTTGATAAATCTGTACCAAAACTGTACAGTCTAATTTACTCCACATGATCATTATTGCCAAAAAATTATGTTGCTGCTGAGAACAATCAGATTCCATGTTACCGTGCCACATTGCATAGTTCGATAAGCCGTGATGCGAAATATGTGCTTGCCTTGGGAAATTTTTGATGTCATGTCCACCAAACTATTTATTTTATTACGAGGCGCATAGAATACACTATTTGAGCACTTACTCAAGCTAATTCAGTAAAATATAGTCATGTAACTACTGTTCTGGTTGTTGGTGTTCCAAATGAGTGTTATAATGAATATTATGCAACCCATTTGAGTTGCATAATTGTCATTAAAGCACCATTTCGTTGGTATGGAAAAATAGGCCGTTTTATCACTCAAAGCCGAACTGTAAACCAGATATTATGATCAGGAATTGCAAAAAGTATTTTTTTGCAATTCCTGATCATAATACCTGGTTTACAGTTCGTGTGGCGTGTGGCTGAACCTCGGCCAAATATGGATTGATCAGGTGGAAGATTCGGGACCCTTCATAGTCTGCGGCTTGGTGACATGGACCTAGCAGAATGAAGACGTATACCTAGCAGAATGAACTGCGTAGGTTACTCCAGCCTCAGTTTCAGATATCAACAAACATCTCAAAGCACCCATATAATGTTAATGAACTAAAATTTGTTGATTTCAATCAGAATTTTGGAATTATTTCAATCGTGTGGAATGACGACAACATAGATTAACTTTAAACATGCATATTCTTCAACTTCAGACCGTATTTTACTTTACGTACATTACTTTCAATAACAAGAGCAAACCCCATTCCAATTCAGTCTGCAGGATGCTTTAAAAGTATTCAATCTTTTCCATCGCAGCCCCACAAATTTCAACCACCGCGACCGTCGTCTTATGTACATATGCATGCAGAAACTCCTGGGAACGTTTTTTCATATCTGAAGCAAACCGAAATAAAAATCAACCTGCTTCTTCTCATGATAACAAGTGGGTTGCGTTCTCCCATGAATAATTGAAACGTTTTGCAATTAATTTGAATGGGTGCCTCTCCTGGGAACTCTTTCGCCGAACGTCGACCGTCCGTATGTTCTCTCCCTCAAGAGTACGATGCCTATCCACTTGCTATTGTTGCCGACAAATTCATACGCCAAATACCGACCTACAACATAATCAATCTCAGATGGTGAAAGAGGACGTCACTCACCCTTATTCCTGCTGGTTGAGAGGGTGGTTTATTTTACCACCACGTGATCGCTTGTTATCGATGATTGTCAACGAGACTCGCATTTTGTGGTTTGAGGGTGGACGATTTGTGGTCGCGTTTAGGATTCTAATTGCGTTATATTAGAATGGAAATTTGTTCTCGAAAAAACAGCCGAACAGTAATGTCGTACACCAGATGGTTCCACATAAGTTGAAAGAACTAGCCTTTTACTTAAAAAAAATAGTGTTAATTATTTTATTTCATTTTTCCTTCATCAATTATTAAATTATTCGATGAATCATAACTGTTGCCTTCAGTGTTCACAAATCCAAAAGATTTGCAAACCTCACGTATTTATTGCCCAGAAATTTTCTAAAGCATCACCGCTCAAAATAGCAAGTAATGGTTGAAACTCACTAATAACAATTATCATTTTCCTTGCAAACCAATTAGCTGCCAATTGGCGATTCTCGTTTGGTTTAGGCAGCTTGCGATAACGCAAACTACAAAAGTCAACTCCACCCCGACTCGAGCGGATAGACATTTGCAATTGGCATCGGTTTAAGTCTAATTGGATCCGTCAATAGCCGCTGGCAGGGATTCACTAAGTTACCAGCTTGTTAAGGTGACTAGGATCAGCGCAGCGAATTCTTCTAACTGAATGAGCAAATACGAATCTTCCATACAAACACCTTTATTAAACGAGCAGTGAAGTGACTTCCTCGGAAACGCTTTCGTGGGGCTATTTGAATCCGGATATTTTCAGTGAAGTCATGCTTCCACCAGCCCCACCACCTGACGACAACGACTACGACTATCACGACCAAGCGCGTGCTTGAGCACCACTCAGTATGGAAAATTTCCACTTTCTCACCGATCGAGCCACGAGCATAATTTAATTAAAAATTTAATTCAATTTAAATAACGCACTCTTGGATACGAGCGAAGAAAATCAATTGAAAATCACTTCCCGTGGAAGACTCCGCATCCCGCAAGTAACAAAGGCGATGCAGCGCATCTCGTACCATTGCTCTACTTGTAAGCAGTTCTATTTTTGCATCCCTCCTGGCTTGGAATAACAATCTGCGCTCACGCGTGAAGGCTCACGTGTCGTAGCAACAACAAAACTGATGCACGAGTGACGTCCAAATGAACACACAGCGGACAAAGGGATGAACTTAATCAGCGCAACAACGGTCGTCGTCGTCGTTGGCGAGTGCTGGTGGCTCGCTGTGTCGATTAGATTGGTGAAGCATTTTCCATCCACCGCTGTTGGCCACTTATGCTCCTATGCTCTGAGATTGAAATGTTTCACGGGATAACGGGAAACAACAACAGTCGATCGGTGGCGGGTGTTTATTTTGCACTGTTTTTACATCATTTGATACGGTTGTTTGGCGATAAATCCCCGAAGGTAGCGACACGTGGTGGCGTTTTAAATGAGTGGGAAATGATTTGCGATGAGAACAAAGGCTGGAAGGGAATCATGAGCAATTTTAAATATTACGACCCGCTAGGTTCTGAGACTTGAATGTAACGAAGGGTGCAAATATTATTTCTGGAGTCCTTGGGTATAAATTTATTTCCCTACATGGTACACGGACAGGTATAGGATTCCTTCACAAAGAACATAAGCAACGGCCCTGAAACACTTGAGCCGATGTCAGCCGAGCCCTTAAGCATTTTTTAAAGGAGATGCATTTTTTAAAGAACTTTGAATAATAAATTAAAATTTGAGTCGAGTCAAGTACGAGACACTGAAGACGACCTTACTGTTGAGGTCGAAATATGTATCTGTCATGGTACAATTAAGTGGTTGAATTAAATGGGATTGTACAAACTCGTCTAACGACAAGTTAAAAAAATTTTCTCTTTCACAATTGTACCTACATAATATGATTGGTGTGTTTATGGACGGTAGTGCAGTAGGCAGAATATATGACTTTCCAGAAATTTCAAATTTATTGGAACATTACACCCTGGGGGCAGCAGCGACTATGCCCAAGGGCTTGACGATCCCTCCTCCGGCCATCTGCGAGTTGTGGTGCCTGTGGGGTTTGACAGTGGGCTCTGTTAAACCTCTATAAAAAGCTGCATGTATCCGCAAGTAGGCTCCGCCAAAGCGATCGTGTGCCGCTCAAAGTCCACAAGCCAAAGTCCTGGTGTTAGGTGGAACGCTAAACAGGCTCTCCGACGAGACAGGAGGTTTGCACAGGACCAATAAGCTGCCTTCAAAAACAACCATCACGAACTTACATAGAAGATAACGACTCGATGTAATCGGCAACGGCCTAGGCAACCAATGAAGAATCACGATTGGAAACTTAGAACATCAAACTGCAAGTCGCTAGGCTTCGCAGGTTGCGACAGGATAATCTACGATAAATTACATCCCCGCAACTTCGAAGGCGTAGCGCTGAGAAAATCTGCTGGACAGAACAGAAAGTGTGGAAAAGCGGGCATCGAGCGGCTACCTTCTACCAAAACTGTGGCACCACCAACGAGCTGGGACCGGCGGCTCAATAGTGCTGGGCAAGATACACCAACACGTGATTAGAACTGAGGATAAAAGGCCGTTTCTTCAACTATAGCATCATCAACTATAGCATCATCAACGTGCACTGCCCATACGAAGGGAGACCCGACGACGATAAAGAAGCGTTCTATGCACAGCTGGAGCAGACATACGACGGATGCCCACTGCGGAATGTCGAAATCGTCATCGGTGACATGAAGTTCAGGTAGGAAGGGAGGAAATGAATAGACCAGTCATCGGACCGGATAGTCTGCATACCGTATCGAACGACAACGGCCAACGATGCATAAGCTTTGCAGCCTCCCGCGGAATGGTAGTCCGAAGCACTTTCTTCCCCCGCAAGAATATCCACAAGGCCACATGGAAATCACCTAATCAAGTAACGGAAAACCAAATCGACCACGTTCAAATCGGCGATAAATTCTTCTCCGACATCACGAACGTACGCACTTACGAATATTGCAAATATTGAATCCGACCACTGTATGTCTGCGCTCAAAACTCTCGATGGTGTACAACACGCGTCGGAGTCGTCCGCCGCAGCTAAACATTGGGCGGCTACAAGACGATAGACTAGTACAAGACTTCGCGCAGCAGCTGCAAGTGGTATTCCCAACGGAAGAGCAACTAGAAGAGATGGAGACCGTGAAGAAGAGACGGAGCAACTGTACCGCGCCATTAACGCACGAAAGTTCTATGAGAAGTTGAACCATTCACGTAAGGGCCACGTGCCAAAGCCTGATATGTATAAGGCCATAAACGGGAACATTCGGGAGAGGCAGGCCTACGAAGAGCACTTGAACAGCGATGTAACAGAAAACGGTGGCGGTATGGTAATGAACCTAGGACCACGCGCGCAGGACATGCGACTTAAGGCTCCGAATCTCCAGGAAATCCTGGAAGAGATCAGCCGGCTGAAAAACAACAAAGCCCCTGGAGTTGACCAACTACCAGGAGAGCTGTTTAAACACGGTAGTGAGGCACTAGTTAAAGCGATGCACTGGGTAATTACCAAGGTTTGGGAGGATGAGGTTCTGCCGCAGGAGTGGATGGAAGGTGTTGTGTGTGCCATCTACAAAAAGGCGAGTAGCAGTATTGTAGCAACTACCGCGCAATCACATGACTGAACGCCGCCTACAAGGTGCTCTCCCAAATTGTATGCCGCCGACTAGCACCAATTGCAATAGAGTTCTCGGGGCAGTACCAGGCGGGATTTATGAGTGAATGCTCTACCACAGACCAGTTGTTTACCGTACGTCAGGTATTGCAGAACTACCGCGAATACAACGTGCCCACACATCATCTATGCATCGGCTTCAAAGCCGTATATGATACAATCGATCGGGACCAGCTATGGCAGCTAATGCACGAAAACGGATTTCCGGATAAACTGATACGGTTGATCAAGGCGACAATGGATCGGGTGATGTCCCTAGCTCGAGTTTCAGGGGCATTCTCGAGTCCCTTAGAAGTGCGCAGAGGGTTACGGCAAGGTTGAAACTAAATCGACAATATGCAGTAGCGAGCCCAACCAAGATGCAATAGACTCTCCGGTAATCCCAGGATCGGATAAATACTGGATAATCAAGGGTTTTTCGCGGTAAACAAAAACTAACAACACAGGAACTTTCACTTTTCTAATATAATTTTATTTTTCCTATTTGTAGCGTGTGCGTGATGTTCTGTGTAATAAATTTGTGTTAATTTGTTAAGTGTGACCTTATTTAGTTTTTGTACCGGTACAAACCGCTGCTCCTTTCCTTTGTTGAGGGCGGAATAGCCGACACAGCTACTCCAGTCCAGCTGTACGGCCAGAATTCTCGCCAGAATGACGAGGCGGGTGACGATGCGCACGACCGTCGGGCGGGCGTTGCTGGACATTGGCGGGCAGGCGTCTTCCTCCTTGAAAATTAGGGCTCTACGGCTCGAGGAATCGTCCGATGAAGGACGACAGAATCCTTTACGTTTTAGGCGCGGAAGCCTGACGACTTCATGGGCCGAACCGTGTGCTGGACGGAAAGCAGTTCAAAAGATGTAGAAAAAGAGACGTAGGAAAAGAGGTCCTAAAGGACACAAAGGAATTAATTCCAAGTTCCATAGTACAGGATTGGGAATTACCTGAACACTTTTACCCGGAGCTCACACTAGCTCCCACTAGAAAAGGGGGGGGGGTCACTTGGAATACTGCACTCTACTTCCACTTCACAGCACACGGACGCCTGATTTACTAAGAGGCCGAGTTTGGGCAATAGCTACTCTTTTATACCAAAATTTTCCCGCTAATTTTGTATTGCATTTTTCATCCACCATGACATTTGCAGAATTATGATGCCATGTTGGATATTTGAGAGCATCCTCATGTCTTTACAGTGGTACCAAACCCTAACGCTTCTGTGGTAGTTCTGCTGGTATTGCACGAGAAACGTGAAGGCTCCGATAAAACAATATAAAACAGAACAAAAATCAACAATTTGTAACCAAACGGTTACAAGGTGATGGTCTTTCGTGTCTGTTATTCCATATCACTTTGGAAGGGGTAATACGAAGGGCAGGGAACGACACGAGTGGTACGATTTCCAGTTATTTGATTTTGCCGACGACATAGATAATATGGCACGTAACTGGAGGATGGGGTAAGCCTACATCAGACTAAAAAACAAAGCTAAACGGATTGAACTAGTCATCAACACGTCGAAGACGAAGTATATGATAGGAAGAGGCTCAAGAGAGGACAATGTAAGCTCCGCAAAACGCTCCGATCGAATAGAGTTCGCCGCCGTACCAAACTGGCTATCTACTAAACGCTTATTAGACCGGTAGTCATCTACGGATACGAGACCTGGACGATGCTCGTGGAGGACCAACGCACACTGGGAGTTTTCGAAATGAAAGCCCTGGGTACCATCTATGGTGGGGTGCACATGGCTGACGGTATGTGCAGGAGGCGAATGAACCACGAGTTGCATCAGCTGTTGGGAGAACTATCCATCGTTCACACCGCGAAAATCGGAAGACTTCGGTGGACCGGGCACGTAGCCAGAATGTCGGTTAGTAATCCGGTTGAATAGTCGGTTAGTAAAATGGTTCTCGACAACGATCCAACGGGAACAAGAAGGCGAGATGCACAGCGGGCAAGGAGGACGCAAGTTGAGGACGATTTGCGGAACCTCCACAGACTGTGTGGTTGGCGACGTGCAGCCATGGACCGAGCTGAATGGAGAAGACTTTTATGTATTGCGCAGACCACTCCGGCGTTAGTCTGGTAAAAAAAAATATAAAAAATTCTTTGGCAAAGTTGACCCTAATTATGTCAAATAATCGACTGCGACAATAAAATGAGTTATTTTTTATTCACTACTAAAAATCAACACATATTTATTGGCAAAAATCCATAGATTTAACTTATGATGTATATCAGCGCACACTTATAAAATATATTTCCAAATAAACTTTATGTGTGGTCTCAAATCAGCAATTATTTAATTTATGTTTGGTTCTATATCGATTATATTCTTCTTCTTCTTCTTCTTCTTATTGGCATTACATCCCTAAACTGGGACAGAGCCGCCTCGCAGCTTAGTGTTCATTAAGCACTTCCACAGTTATTAACTGCGAGGTTTCTTAGCCAAGTTACCATTTTGCATTCGTATATCATGAGGCTAACACGATGATACCTAATGCCCAGAGAAGTCGAGGCAATTTCCAATCCGAAAATTGCCTAGACCGGCACCGGGAATCGAACCCAGCCACCCTCAGCATGGTCTTGCTTTGTAGCCGCGCGTCTTTCCCCACGGCTAAGGAGGGCCCCTCGATTATATTATATTAGGGTGCAGCTATTGCAAAAATTTATAACGGCGACATATATATCTTATATAGAGATATTTGGCAGTGTTGGGGAAATTTAAAGCAGAAACATGTTTGTTTAGGACTTGTACAAAATCTTATGAGTTAAATGAAAAAAGTTCCAGCATTTGAATGTAATAACGAATAAGGACAATAATGAAAAAATGGCATACAAAGCACCTTAGGTAGTTGTATTTAATTTTTTTTTTTTCATTGATTTACATTTATAGGATTCATTTATGTACATTATAAATGGTACTCAAGAGAACAAAACGATGATTTTTTTTTTCAATAACTTTAGAAGGCAATAGGATTCCATTCCACGTCGAATGCAACTTGTTGCGACAGATTGACAGAAACTTAGTTCCAAAAAGTAGGTATACAATCGCTAGACGTGCCTATAAACAATTAATTCAATCAATTAAATCTTACTAATTCCAAAAAACTTCATGTAAACGTCAATAAACAAAGTTATATGATGGGTAGGGTGGCTCAAAAAACACTTTTTCAAATTTTTTGATGGGCCACCTTCTTATTCGGTTCTATTTGATGCCCTGATGCTCTGGACAAAATTTCAGCCAAATCGGTCAACGTTTGGGCAGTGCTAAACTCGTTGGAAGTTTATATGGAAAAATGTATGCAGAAATATCCAAAAACAGTGATTTGCAGTTGGACGGCACAATTCACGATCAAGAACCATGATACTTATTCAGTTCTTGTAAAATAAAATACAGAATGTTATGCTGAAAACCGCGAGAAGATTAGAGTTTATTACATAAAGATATTAGCATTTTACTGGAGTGTCGTAGGGGTGAATTTATTTCTTTTCAAAGGTAAAAGAAACGAAATTTGCTCAAACCCCACTGCAGAGAAATGCTAATAACTTAGCCGGGCAAACTCGAATCTTCTCGCGGTTTTCTGCATAACATCCTGTATTACATTCTCCAAGATCTGAATGAGTATCATAGTTCTTCATCGTAAGTTGTGTAGTCCAGCTGCAATTTACTGTTTTTGGATGTTTCTGCATACATTTTTCCATATAAACTTCCAACGAGTTTAGCACCGCCCAAACGTTGACCGATTTGGCTGAAATTTTGTCCAGAGCATCAGGGCATCAAATAGAACCAAATAAGAGGGCGGCTCATCAAAAAATTTTAACAAAGTTTTTCCCATACTAATTTGAGCCACCCTAATGATGGGCATAGTGATTTTGAATAATTTGTCAACAAAACAAGGGTGCCAACAATCAAAATTTGCAGCCATTTTGGCATCACATTTCATTTCTAAAACATATTGGTTCAAATACTTTGTTGGCGATCACCATTGAAGCTTAAAACAGATTTTAATAGATACGATTTTTCAATTAAATCACTCTACTTTATGACATTTTAAAAACGGTCACTTATAATAAAATGATTTGTTTATAGTAGAAAAGTAGAGCTGTATATAGTCTATGGCCACACGTCGCCAACCACACAGTCTGCGGAGGGTCCGCAAGTCATCTTCCTCCTGATCGATCCACCTTGCCCGCTGCGCACCTCGCCTTCTTGTGCCCGTCGGATCGGTGTTGAGAACCATTTCCACCGGGTTATTGTCCGACATTCTTGCTACGTGCCGGCCCACCGCAGTCGTCCGATTTTCGCGGTGTGAACGATGGATAGTTCTCCCAGAAGCTCATGCAACTCGTAGTTCATTTGCCTCCTCCACGTACCGTCCGCCATCTGCACACCACCATAGATGGTAAACAGCACTTTCCTTTCGAAAACTCCAAGTGCGCGTTAGTCCTCCACGAGTATCGTCCAGGTCTCTTGTCCATAGAGGACTTCCGATCTAATGCGCGTTTTGTAGATTGTCCGTTTGGTACGGCGGCGAACTCTATTCGATCGGAGCGTCTTGCGGAGTCCAAAGTACGTACTATTTCCAGCCACTATTCATCTCCGAATTTCTCTGCTGGTTTCATTTTCGGCAGTCACCAGTGAGCCCAAGTACACAAATTCTTCTACCACCTTGATTTCGTCACCACCGATACAAACTCGAGGTGGGTGGCTCACATTGTCTTCTTTTGAACCTCTTCCTATCATGTAATTCGTCTTCGACGTGTTGATGACTAGTCCGATCCACTTAGCTTCCCTCTTCAGTCTGATGTAGGCTTCCTCCATCTTCTCAAAGTTACGTGCCATAATATCTATGTCATCGGCGAAGCCAAATAGCTGGACGGTGATGTTGCTCCTCAATGAAGCCGACGAAACGGAATAGCGGTTGCTTGCCGGCGGTTTGACGGACCTGCTAGTGGACTTCGTCCACGTGGAAATCCCCTTGCCTTCCCAGACCGATATGGTAACGGATCGGTCCGCTTCTGGGTGGCTGATGGTTGCCAGGAGTATTCCGTCCGTTGGAGGGGGGGGTGGGGTGTTGATAGCGTCGCGCTTGGGTGCAATTGTTTTTTGCGGGCGGGAAATCAAGCCAATCTGGCTGAAAAACACATTTCAACACAAGCACATTATATCACATTTAAAGCACATTTTACCTATTAGGACTATGGCTTTTTCCTAAACACCGCACACAAAACTTTACGCACACTTTTTAGGATCTAACTACTAGAAAACGAACAAATAATTAATTAAATAATTACATCTAACGCCACTATATGAAACTCACTTCAGACGATCGAAAAATAAATAATCAAACGCGGACACTTCCAACTCATTGGCTGATCACGGACGAAATGATTGAGTCCGTGAATCCTCAGATTAAGGAAGGTGTGCTCGGACACAACCGGAAGTACGTCATTTCCCGACTTCCTTCGTGTTAGGGTGGTCGGTATTGGCCATTTTTGTCAAATACCGGTTTTCGGTATTTGATGAAGTCAAAACCGGTAATACCGGTAGAATACCGGTTTTGTTGAACATTTCAGGTAGTGAAAGAAAAACTTTTGATTTGGACTTCTAGATGAAAAACGATATTTGTTGACAAACTTCAAATGCTGAAATCATTGCTTGTTGAGCTGGGCAAAGCGAAACTTAAGTAGACATTACATACTGAGCGACTCATCTCCCAATCCGCATTGGATTTTGTTAGCAATGTTGTCAACTACTGAGAATGCCCTCTATGGTTCAACCGAAGTAGGATGTATGGTTCCAAGACCTTCGAAAATCAGTGTTAAATACTTGCCCGTAATCCCTTCCAATTCATAATAGGAGAATTCCCTACGGATTGTATGCAAGATCCCCGGCGTCGACGTATTTGCCACCAGCAACGCAAGTGTTCTTCACAAGTTGTTCTAAAACCAGACAATTATTCATAGAAGCATCTTCTTCGTACCGATCGTCAGGTATGATCGTTGTCTCAGTTTCAACGATCGCATCAGGAATGATTAGACGCTTCAAGATCCCATACGCATGCTTAATCAAAGTAGCTCAGGATGCCTTGAAGAAAATGCAAAAATCGTTTGTGATTAATTGCTTCACGGCCGAATTATTCAAAAAAGCAAAAAGATCGGCGTATTTGGATCGTCTCTCTTGGATTCATTCTACAAAAGCATCGAAATAGTAGCGGAAATATCTGTGACTTGATTTGATAATAGTTCCAACGTAAATTGGAACGCCACGTCGGCTTCATATAGAGTGCAAAACTCACAGAGCAGTAGTTGCACAACAGCTTGAACATGTTCGAGGGCTTGAAGTATTTCAGCGTGCCTTGGCATCAGCCACTAATTAAAATCCTTTTCCGAATTCAGGACGTTTTTCATAGGTAATCTACGGAAAAGAACTACTACGTCTCGTACCGTTTTCAAAATTTCATTCATTGCGAGAAAATTCTGGACGACATCAACAATGTTCATTGAAGAAAAAGTCAGATTTTTTATACTGACGGTAATACTTTCAATATCGAAAATACCGGTATTTTCCGTCTCTAATACCGGTATTTTCGGTACCCAAAATTGGCCGGTAATACCGGTATTACCGGTTTCGGTAATACCGGTATTACCGGTTAGACCACCCTATAATCGTGTATGATCGTGGCCTTATTGTGATGGATATTGTGATGTGATTGATAATCTGACCTTATCCGAAAAACAAATGGCCTCGACCTTGGAGAGCTTGGCTTATTAGTAAATGCCCGCTTGCCTATGTCCAGGGAAAAAATATGTACATTAATTGGCGATTGAAAGACGGAACTTCTTAAATCTACCTTATATGTAAAAACTATTTACAAAATAATTTACAATTTTCCTGACCGCTACACGTTCTCGATCTTCCTGCTGGCGCTTTTTCCTCCGGAAAATCGAGTTTTGTCTGTTCCGTGCCCGTTTATATCGTGCCTCGTTCGCCCTCGTGCGGTGTTGCAGCAATATCGCCCATGCTGCATTCTTCTCCTCAACTAACTGCTAACATTCGCCGTTATACCAGTCGTTTCTCAGATCCGGGGGCACCGTGCCAAGTACAGCGGTTGCGGTGCTACCAATGGCGGATCGAATATCTCTCAAGCTGCTCTTCCGTTGGGAGTGCTACCTCCAGCTGCTGCGCGTATCTTTGGGCAAGTCTACCGTCTTGTAGCCGCCCAATGTTAAACCGCGACGTCGGACCTCGACGCGTGTTGTACACCGTCGAGAGTTTTGAGCGCAGGCATACTGCAACGAGGTAGTGGTCGGATTCAATATTCGCACTGCGGTAAGTGCGGACGTTCGTGATGTCGGAGAAGAAATTACCGTCGATTTGAACGTGGTCGATTTAGTTTTCCGTTTCTTGGTTAGGTGATCTCCATGTGGCATTGTGGATATTTCTGCGGGGAAAGAAGGTGCTTCGGGCTACCATTCCGCGGGAGGCTGAGAAATTTGTGCATCGTTGGCCGTTGGCATTTGGGGTTAGGGACAAAAGGTCGAAAGACAAATCGTCGAAAGGACAAAAGGTCGAAAGACAAAACGTCGAAAGACAAAAGGTCGAAGGGACAAATGGTCGAAAAGGACAAAAGGTCGAAAGGGACAAAAGGTCGAAAGGACAAAACGTCGAACAGGACAAAAGGTCGGAAGGACAAAACGTCGAACGAGACAAAAGGTCGAAAGGGACATAAGTTTGAGATTGGCAAGAAACTGAAACGGAGAAAATCAATCTCGCCCCAGAGTTGCCCTACACAGTTAGCAAAAACTCTGCTCTTTTGTATTTACATTTTTTAACGATTAAATGAAATTCATTCAATAAGTACCACTAATAGATGGATGTTTGAGTTTTCTAAATGTCACTTCGATCAAATACACCGGCGTGTACTATACGCCGGTGTATTTTAAATGCGTGCGCCTGCGTGGTATAGGACAACTCGGTCTCGCGAAATACTAGCTTTATTCATTTGTTATTAACAATCTTTTTTATCTATTTCAGAACTATCTAGATATTCATATTATTGTCTTATAGTAATTACTCATTCTTAAAAAATTGCTCATTCTTCAACTTTGATTGATTAGATGAGTGCGTTATTTCTGCTTAAAGTTGAATGCATTTCATAAATTCTTTTGGAATACATCCATATTAACTTGTTCTTGATAGACCTTTTGTCCCTTTCGACCTTTTGTCCTTTTCGACCTTTTGTCCCTCTCGACCTTTTGTCCTTTTCGACCTTTTGTCCCGTTCGACCTTTTGTGCCTTTCGACCTTTTGTCCTTTCGACCTTCTGTCCCTTTCGACGTTTTGTCTTTCGACCTTTTGTCCTTTCGACCTTTTGTCATAGATTCGTCATTTGATACGGTGTGCAGACTATCCGGTCCGATGACCTGTCTATGCATTTCCTCCCTTCCTACCTGTGCGTTCATGTCACCGATGACGATTTTGACGTCCCGCAGTGGGCATCCATCGTATGTCTGCTCCAGCTGTGCGTAGAACGCAACTTTCTCGTCGAAGGGTCTCCCTTCGTGTGGGCAGTGCACGTTGAGGATGCTATAGTTGAAGAAACGACCTTTTATCCTCAGCATGCACATCCTTGAGTTGATTGGCTGCCACCCAATCACACGTTGGTGCACCTTACCCAGCACTATGAAGCCGGCTCCCAGCTCGTTGGTGGTGCCACAGCTTTGGTAGAAGGGAAAGTGGCTATCTCCAATACATTTTTCAAATCAATATCTTCCACATAATGTACATATTCACATATGAGTTTTCAGAACATTGTAAATTAATGTCCAAGTCACAATATAGGCAATATAGGCAATATAGGTCCCGCAATATATGCAATTAACTTTGGTTGAACCAAGGGTTGAACTTATTGTTGTTCAAAATGGGACAAGCCCAGAAACTAGTAAAAGACACTGCATCAGCAGAATGATTATTGCACTAAAAATAGGAATTTGTTTGCTATGAAAAACGCTGTAAGATAGATGAACTTATTTCTCACAAGTTGTATCAAAAAATGATTAAAGATAATTCCTACCTTTCACGAAATCATCATTTCATTTAAATAGTATCTTTTATTAAGTTTTTGGGTTGCAATATTTCTGAAGTCTAATTGGACGCAATTTTCAGCCGTTCGGGCTTAGCGTGTAATTATTTTTTTTTTATTTTGATGGGCTTTATATAACAATTCATAGACCACCATATTCAACTGAAAGAAAGGTATGCAAATAGTGTAGATGATCCAAGCGCTATACATCGACGAACTCATCAAATATTTGCACAATACATATTGTATACATCTGATTTAGTGTTATCTGTTTAGAAGTAAGCTAAATAAATAAATAATAATCTTCTTTATGCATAAAAATGAATTTCTGTCTGTCTGAACCTTATTGACTCGAAAACTACTGAGCCGTTCATCGTGAAAATGTGTGTGCCGAGGTTTTTGGGGCCGAGGAAGGCTCTAAATATGGTTCGAGACACCTCCCTGCTTTGGAAAGGGGGCATTCAAATGAAACTGAAATTTCTACATAACTCGAAAACAAATCAGAGAATAAGTAAATTTTAGGCGAAACGAAGCTCATCGGGTCTGCTAGTATTATATAAATATGAATTGTTAAATCAACAAATTCATATTTCGTTTTTGCTTGACCATTTCTAACAAAACGCTGAGTAGGTTTTTAGAACAAAACTAAACTACGTATTCATTGATTCAGAATAGGATTCCGAGTAAAGGTAAATAAAAAATGTGTATATCATAGAATCTTGACCACAAAATTTATAGTTCAGCGTTCTTTTGTTCAACGGCGTAGCCGAAATTTTTTGATTAGATGAAGCTTGGTTATAAGCTTAGTTATAATTTACGTCGAAATTCCGCGGTATTCCATTTAATTTTGTTAAAAGCTAGTTTTTGCTGGCGAAATTTTTGGTATTTAACGAAACGAAATAAAAAAATCAGATTTCGCCATGCTCCCATTCGAAACGAAATTCCGCGGAATTTCGTTTCGAATGGCCTGAAACGAAATATTTCGAAATACCGCATATCCTTATCATTTTGTCACCTCTTCCCCTACAAACTTCAAACGCAAAGTGGAAATCGGGTATGAAAACAATCTGGTTCAAGCTCAGCACAATCGTTTGGCACCGATTAGCTTCGAAAAAGCATTGATTTGTAGCAATGGTCACGATACCCCACTCTAATATGTAGGGTAAGATGGTATAATATGCCCCCCCTATGGCAACTCCTTGATAACTTTTTACTTATCAACGCAATTTATGCAATTGTGTTATTTGGTAGTCCATGAAGTCGCAAATGCATTGCCCGTGAGTAGTCATTTAAAAATATTATAGATAACACGTAATAAAACTTTTTTGAAAACTCGTAAAAAATGGATTTCAAAAAGTGCCTGGGCACCAGGTTTGCAGAAATCGCTCTCAACAGATAACGAACAACGATAAAAGAGAGGCAAAAACTGTTCCGAATCCATAACAAGCCATGATAACAAATTTATCAAACTTGTATACAAGTGCGAAAAAACAGAATCGGATAGGCAGCCCCCGCAGAAAATGGTGATTTTCGCTTTGTTTTCGCTCCTTTCGTGTTGGTTACTGCACAGCTGTGTAGAACAAGTTGAAATCCATCATCAGAGCCAGTGCTCCCCATATTTGGAGCTTTCTAAAAGAAATTTATCATGTGGTATAACATCCCGAATCAGTCTTCTATCATGACAGCTTGCTAAAAAAGTTTCTCGCGGTATGCTACATATCGTATATGTACATATACAGAGATGATAAGTGAGAGACCTGCTCTTTCTCTTTAGGATTCAATCCCTGCTGGGCACCCACCTGGGGCGCCCCACCTTAACCAAAGACGTTTCATAGCCCTTCATTAGTATTTTATCAATCACATAATAAAAAGGTTACAAATTCTTATGTGCTTGACAATAAAAAAACCAACATAAGTCCATTTAAACAGGTTGGAATTACATTTCAATAGTTTCCATATCAATTCATGTTCCATCAATGAACACTAAGCTGCGAGGCGGCTCTGTCCCAGTGTGGGGATGTAATGCCAATAAGAAGAAGAAGTTTCCATATAATTTGGAAGCAACTGATGCAAGCTCGCCGCGCTTGTGTCCAGTTGGTAAGGGCATATTGTCCTGTCTACACTGGGGCGTTTTGACCAGTGAAACATGTTTTTGGAAAACGTTACATTTTTGAAGATGGAAGCAATTTTATGTTATATTAACCACTGAGAAAAGTTATTTTGTTGCCCAACTAAGTGTTCCAGTGCAAATTTTGCGGACAGTACGCTAGCGTCGCTCCAAAATGTTCACCAAACAAACATTAAAAGTTACATCAAAACTGTGATTTTTTGTATTTTGCAAATATTTTCGTTATGTAATACAAAAATATTCCCATATTCACATAGGTTTTACAAATATTCATAGGTACCAACTGTAGTTGACCCTTAGTTATAGTTTTCTAGAAATCAAAGGGGGCGGTTTGGTCAGGTGGGCGCATTATATCATCTTACCCTATATGGTCAATAACGGCGCCGGCCACGTGCAATCACTTGTCCACTGCAAGCCGAGAGCATACCTCTGCACTCGCCGTCACCGATTTTTTTATTGCAGTTTGAGGAATATGACAGAAGTTCGTTTAGGTTAACGGATTGCTAATGTGATAGGTATGAAAGGATGGTACTTTTAAGACAAGTTTAGTACTATTCCATTAAATCCACCACATTGTAATTTTTACAGATACCTATTTCGTAGTATTATAGCAGGTAAAAACATTCCACTAGAAAAGCTTAAAAGTTTTTTTATTGCGGTGTTTTTACTTGCCCAAGTACAAGAGAGGAAGTGTAACTACTGGATGCATCAGTCATTTTTTTTTCAATAATAAGGTCGTATCGATACTAATCCCCAACGTATGTAGGTACACATATAACATATTTTATTTTCAGTGTTTGCCAGCAACGGAAGCCGAATCTGCTCGACATCCAAATGTATCCAAACATTTCCAAACTGCTGAGTCACTTTTTCTTTTCACGTTGTTCTCCTAGGCGGTATCTCGTGATCCCGCCGTTGAGACTCTCGAGACGATTCGGAAACCTATCCAGAAAAAACAGAGCTCGAGAAGAGCATCACCTACTTGAGTCGACTTGAAGTATCCGCATTGCTGCGTCTTGGATCTTGATCTTGAAAGCTGGAATCAAAATGTTTTGGATTGTCATAGCAGGGCTGCCGGAATCTGGACCACACACGTAGCCTACGCCGAAGCTTGCAAATATGTAGGGTCTTGAAACATGATTTCTCCAGTGCAAATCGAATGCGGTGGCGAAACCGTTAATGCATTTCATCGTTTCATTTGTAGCGCTCAATCACGTGTGGACGTAAGTGTCGAGGAACGTGGACATCACTTCGTCAAAGTACTTTCTTTGTTTGGCAAACACAATCACCGCTATTGATTCCGTGTGGCTTGCGCTGCTCCCGCACCTCTTTCGATGAACCGGCACTTCAGGCCTCGGCACCAGTGAAGACATCAAAATTCGCACATACCGGTGAAATGTGCGCGAATTAATTGAACCTACCTGGAAGGTGATAATGGAACGTGGCGGCACACAGGGATGCACCTTTGTTTGTATGAAGTGCAGCAACGCATGTACGCGCAATCACACGGATCTCCACTAATCACCGGCTTGACATCAATCGCTCTCTTTATGCTTCACGAAATAATGGAATCCGCTATAATGGGAAGATTAGATTTTTTCTTAATTTTGCTCAACGGGGCCACCCAAGTTGTTGTTCAGATCTTCTGAAGTTCTCTTGGTATAAAACTTCAAGTAGTGACATCAACCTTGGTGAAGGCACTCGAGAGTCAACCGAATCTCTTCTTGATCACCGACCTTCTCCACACTGAAGTGGTGCACCTCACTCCAGTTCTGGAGGAAAGGGTCTAGCGACGAGTATCTGCATTATCATCAACCTGCTGTTTATGGGAGTCGGATCTTTGATCACTGATGATCCACTTTTTAAATTTGGAATGCAAGTTTTATTTCTCATCATCATCAACAATGGGTTGTAGTCAGTCCGAACAGTAGCTAAAATCGTTTTATATTTTGAGGAGGGGAGTTCACACGATTAATTCGGCGGAACCCTTGCTTCTCATAGTCCGGCACTCATCAATAATGCGAATGAATAATGGTGATCTAATATGACAGAGTAATTTCGGTCGAAAGTCACGTGACCGCACAAAGCCCATCGTTGTTGTTTTGCTGCGATGCGAGCGCAAGACTCGAAGCACTTAATTATTCATAACTCACGGAACCGCCAGAAGAAAATTACCAACGATGCGTTATGTCGCACCCATCACACCGTCGTCGTTGTCGGACTTCCGGCATGCACACCTCGTTTAACCCCATTCCCACAGGTCCGACTACTCACCCACAATCGACCGGTGGAAGGTCGCCACAACGCGTGCAGTCCACTTATGACACGGCGACGAGGACGACGGCGGCGGCATCGATGATGATGGTCATAAATGAAGGGTTTCTTACCGCGTTCTCGCACATCAAAAATACGAAAAAAAAAACTGCAACCACTCGCGGTCCGACGGGACCGGAATGACATCAATGGTTAAATGATGTCACCCTCGGCGACGCTACTTGCCCGTTCGGTATAGAAAGGAGGCTAATTTGGATCCCACACGGCTCGTGCTCGATGGCCTTATCAATGAAAGCCGTTGTCTGGCGGCCCCGGGACTATAGCCGATGTACCGATAGATACGATTCCATAAAAATGAGAAATTCAAGTGGAGTGACATTATTCATTATTGCGCGTAATTATGAAAGGCCGACCTAACGAGACGCGTGCACGTAGCCGCAGCCAAAAATGCGATGGCACTGAAGTTGGGTGATGACCAATTTTGTGACATTTAGCCTGTTATGATTGAAAGAAACATTATTGGAAAATAAATGAATATGGAGAAAAATTATTTGCCAAGATATAGCGCTTTTGAACTGCCCTTTCCTAATATGAAATTTCAATTGGGCATATTTTTTTCATTGCAGTGCATCTGACTAATAATTATAATGTGACATCATGACGTCGAACAGACTATTTCTCAAAATCGACGGTCGTGACAAGTTGGGTAGCTTTTCTTTGAAACAAACAGTAATTATTGATAACCGAGCTAAATAATATTAAGGGGGCATCCACAAAGTACGTCACGCTCTTAGGGGGAAGGGGGGGTTCCAAGCAGCGTGACGGCTCATACAAAAATTGTAGATGTTTAATACAAAAAGTGTGACGAAGGGGGGAGGGGGGGTTGAAAATCGCCAATTTTTGCGTGACGTACTTTATGGATCTTCCCTAAGTACTCGTTCATTCGACAAATTCATATACAAGACCTTTCGTTTCGCTTTGGATTGGACCACCCACCCACACAACGGCCACCAAACGAGAGAGAGACCCTTTTAGTGTACGGAATGCAGACATCACACCTGCACTCAATCACCACCTCGTAAGGCAGCTTTGAACCTTGCCGCGGCTCTAACATTCCTCGTCCTTGGGATCCTACGGTCTTTGTCCCTGCTGAAAAGTTTGAATATTTTATTTCAGGCAGAAAAACACCGCGCGCACCATCACCACACTCGAGGAGGTGGGCCGATCCTCTTCTATGCGGTCATCAAGGAAGTGGCACCTGACCACTTCCAGATTTGGCGATCTGTTCTATTGAAAGCGTTTGTTTTCTTAAACGCACTTTCGTCGGTGCAGGCTATTAATATTCAGACGGAGGAAAGGAATAACGTAAACATGCTAGCGCACGTTTTATGGTGTTTATAGAGAGAAAGAACAATATTCCAGGACGCACATGATTCTTAGTCATTTGTCGGCGAGGCTTTGAAACTCTTAGCGGATAGGCTATAACAATGATTATGAAAAGTGACATCGGATTGTTAGCTGGTTAGCACTTAAAATATACCCAATTCTATGCCGAAACATATTTTTGCGTGTGATTCGATAACTGATGAAGATCACCGCGCTGATTCATCCTCGTGTTATAATTCAAGTGCCAAATAGAAGTTAATGTATTTTCACTGCGTTCAAAAACTTCGACAATACAATTGTCGGATTACGAGGAATACACAATTATAACCTGTGTTGAACCCTCATACCGTGGGGCATTTTGATTATAAACTTTATTTAAGTGATTTTCAGTAATTAGAGACTGCATCGAGAACAGTACACCTGCACTTCAGTTTATGTAAAAATCTTCAGAAAATATGAATCAAATACGAATGAAACGTTCGTCGTCGATTCAGGTGCAAGAGGACTTCTATTTTAGGGGGAAGTGCCATTTGGCCGAATACTGTTCGGCCGATTGACATTTGGCCGATGGCCACTAGGCCGAAAGTTGTTTGGCCGAATAAACCATTTGACCGAAACCCATCTGGCCGAAACTCACAGACTAATTGGACTAATTCTCTTCGATGCGGTCATCAAGGAAGTGCCACCTGACCATTTGGCGATCTGTTTTAAGATAAGCGTTTGTTTTCTTAAACGCACTTTCGTCTGTGCAGGGTGTAAACTTTTAAACGGAGAAAAGGAATAACGTAATACGAATAACGAAAGGGTCATTTGGCCGAAATGGTCGTTTGACCGAAAGGGTCATTTGGCCGAATAGGCATTTGGCCGAATAGATCATATTAAGGGGCCCTCCTTAGCCGTGCGGTAAGATGCGCGACTACAAAGCACGACCATGCTGAAGGTGGCTGGGTTCGATTCCCGGTGCCGGTTTAGACAATTTTCGGATTGGAAATATTCTCGACTTCCCTGGGCATAAAAGTATCATCGTGTTAGCCTCATGATATACGAATGCAGAAATGGTAACTTGGCTTAGAAACCTCATAGTTTAATAACTGTGAAAGTGCTTAATGAACAGTAAGCTGTGAGGCGGCTCTGTCCGTGTGAGGGATTAATGTCAACCAAGAAGGTCATATGAAAAGTGAAAAATGAGGAGTGAGAAGTGAGACGTCTCACTGTAAAAAGTGAGTTGTGCGAAGTGGCAGTGAGACGTCTCATTACTCATTTAGCGCTTCTCAACTTTTACAGTGAGAAGAGAAAAATGAAGAGTGAGAAGTGAGACGTCTCTCTTCTCATTCCTAATTTTTCACTTTTCAAATAATCTATTTGGCCAAAAATCCTATTGAAAGGATCGAAGTGTGCTTTGATTGCGAACGGTTGATTTGTTTTTCGCAGCAGTTAATTATTCTGTCAAAATTTGGTGAAAAAAGGAAGAAATTTCAAGAGTTTATATTTAAGTGAGATTCAAAGTGACTTTCAAAGAAAGCAATTTGTGACGAATAACTGCTGTTCCCCTATCTACGACGGTTGGATGATTATTCAAGGTGTCCGCTGTAGTGAGAACTTGGATGCCATTCTACCCTAGTGCAGGGAAGTATAGACAGTTTGGCACTTTGGCGTTCGGAGCGGTGATGTCTACTCTTCCACATTTCCTCTGTTTCATCCAGAAAACTACAAAGCCATTTTTGAAGGATAGTGGTCAACGGTGAAACCGTAATCGGGCCTTAGCTATGATTTGGTGAGATCAAACTAATATTGTTGTACATTGTTTCTTGTGATCTATTTGAACTGTAGTTTTGAATGTCGCCCATTAATTGAAATATCATAGAACATATTCCTATGGCTATCGTTTTTTCATCATTTCTGCTTCATATATAAATCTACGTTTCTATTCTTTCCTATCAATTCTGTTGGTTTCCTACTATGTGCTAATCTTTTTATGCATAATTTACATCACTTATGATTCAAATATCGAAATAGTTTTTAGATATTGTTGAAGAGTGTTGAGTGCAAGTGTGTTCGCATTACGGTCGCGCGGTTTCAAAATATCTAATTCTGCAGTGTGGGCGAGTTAATTGGAAAGTGAAACAATCAGTTCAGTGCAGATTTGTTCGTGTTTTGTATTGGACGTAGAACGATCTGAGATCGCGTCCAGGCGTGTTTTCTTCAGTAAGCAGAACGATCGGCCGGTCTTCGAAATTTTTTTCTGCTTCGTGCGTGTATGTAAATTAATTAGAAAGTAAAAGTTTAAATCACGTCTAGACATGTTTTCTTCAGTAAGCAGATATATCGGCCGGTCATCATAGTTTTATTCTGCTTTGTGCGGTAAGCAGAACGATCAGCCGATCACCGAAATTTTGTTCTGCTTTGTGCGGCCTTTAAAAAATAAAAATAAATTAGTATTGTTTTCATCGATCAAACTACTCGCTATACACGACATACCGTTTACCAAAACGAACCCTGCCACAATACCTACCCCATATAACCAACATCCCAGTGATCTCTCGTGGAAGTGCAGATGACTCGTCGGCTTCTATCAAAGCGAGTATCTCGTCAACAATTTCCTACATATTCCCTAATTGACCTGCATTCGGAAACGGCCGGCGTTGGTATTGCTTATTTTTTGGGTCACCAGTTCTTACACATTGAAGATGATGTTAGTCCCAAACTTCATCTGTTGGTTCTCTGTGTAATTACAGCTGACCTGGCAATAACGGAGTAGCAACCGTGGGCGGTCAATCATGCTCATGCTCATGCTCAAATAACCTATTTGGCCAAAAATCCTATTCGGCCAAATGACCCTTTCGGCCAAACGACCCTTTCGACCAAATGACCCTTTCGGCCAAACGACCCTTTCGGCTAAATGACCCTTTCGGCCAAACGACCCTTTCGGCCAAATGACGCTTTCGGCCAGATGGGATTCGGCCTAATGGCCAACACCAAGTGGCATTCGGTCAAATAGCTTTCAGCTGAATGGGTTTCGGCCCAACGGCCCTTCCCACAAATGAATAAGAAGAAGACATAGTAAATAAACGATCTGTCAGCGAGCTAGCTTCTCTCTCTCAGGTCGAAGTGGTTGTTTGTCAGAGAGCGTCAGCCGACTGGCCATTTTTTTCGTAAAAGTCGTTTAGCCGACTGATTGTTTGGCAGAAAGGACATTTTCGGGCCCAATGACTCTTTCTGCCAAAACATCCTTTCTACCAAACGACATTTTCGACCAAATGATCTATTCGATCAAACGGCATTTCCGGTCAAATGATTATTTCGGGTGAACGGCATTTTCAGGTAAATGACCTGTGAGGGCGAACAACTTTTTTTTACCAAATTTATATCATTGGCCGGAAAATATTTGGCGCAAAGCCAATAGCACGTAAAGCCGAAAGTCATCCAGTCGAATTCCATTTGTCCGAAACGGTTTGTCTGAAAGCGACATACAGCCGCAGGGACATTCGGTTAAACGACGGGAAGTGCCGATTAGGCGAAGGTCACAAGACCAAAAGTTGTTTGGCCGATTCATGCGTCTGCGCCACACACCATTTTCTGGTTTCCCTCCAAGCACGCAGCACTTTTCGCTCGAAAACCCCGAAAGCTCTCTGGTCTGCCATCTTTTAATGTCCATGCTTCATGTTCATATAGGGCCACTGGTAGAATCAGAGTTTTGTATAGAGCAAATTTCGTTTCCGTCTGCATGTTGCGGGACCTAAGCTGGTTACGTAATCCGTAAAAGGCCCTATTCGCAGCAGCAATACGTTTTTTCACTTCACGGGAAACGTCATTGTCACATGTCACAAGCGTTCTAGATAAACAAATTCTTCTACATCTTCAAACACATCCTCATCAAGCACTACCTCTGCACCAACACCACTAGGCCTTCCCCTATCTCTACCTGCCACCATGTTTTTTGTCTTGGTAGAGTTAATGGTTAAACCTATCCTCGCCGTCTCCCTCTTCAGTGGGACAAAAGCCTCCACTACTGCTCTGCGATCGATTCCAATAAGGTCGATGTCGTCCGAAAAGCCCAGGAACATATGCAACCGTGTGATGATTGTGCCGTTCCTCAGTATGCCAGATCTCCAAATAGCGCATTTGAGTGCAATGTTGAACAATAAATTCGAAAGTGCATCACCCTGCTTCAATCCGTCTAAGGTCACAAACGAGGTTGACACTTCGTCTGCAATCCGAATACTTGATTTCGAGCCGTCCATCGTTGCACGTATCAGTCTAATCAGTTTCGCCAGAAAACCATGTTCAAACATTATCGTATGCTGCTTTGAAATCAATGAACAGATGGTGAGTCGGAAAGTTCTACTCCCGGAATTTATCAAGGATCATCCGCAGGCTAAACATCTGATCCGTCGTTGATCCACCCTCACGAAACCTTGCCTGAAATTCACCGACGAAGGACTCCTCAAGTGGTCTCAGTCTGTTAAACAGGATACGCGACAGGATTTTGTACGCCAAGTTCAGAAGGGTGATCCCTCTGTAGTTGGCACACTCTAGTCTGTGCTCATTCTTATATATTGGGCATACGAGGCCATCCAACCAGCCGGCAGGCAGTACTTTATCCTCCCATATTTTCTGGATAATGTGGTGGATTGATTGATGCAGCTGCTCACTTCCGTGTTTGAGAAGCTCGACCGGGATGTCGTCCTCCCCAGCAGCTTTACAGTTTTTCAGCTCATTTAGAGCATCTTAACCTCGTCCAGCGTCGTCACAGCTTCGTAGATATGTTCCCACAATCTGTTGACGTCGCCAGATTCGGTGGCATTTCCTATCTGCTCGTCTAGCTTCTGGTGATACTGTTCAGCAACTCCTTCAACTGGACAAGCGTTGGATATTGAAACGCATTGTTCTGTTGTTCCGTGAATTCGTGACGCTGGAGAGTCGCGCCCGAATTTTTGCAACTACGTGGTAGTGATCCGAGTCGATAACATCCGAGAAATGTCGTCCGTCAACCAGCACGTGGTCTCACAGATCAAGTGTCTCCACCCGGATGTTGCCAGGTGTGTTTACGGATATTCTTACGCGCAAAATAGGTACTGCTTATTGCCATCCCTCTAGCAGCAGCAAAGGTTACAAGTCGCAGACCATTATCGTTGGTATCGGAATGAAGGCTTTCCTTACCAATGACAGGGCGAAAGAAACTTTCTCTTCCGATCTGCACATTTGCATCCCCGATGACAATCTTTACATCGTGTGTTGGGCACTCTCCGTAGGCCTTATCAAGGCTCTCATAGAACTCATCCTTCACGTCATCAGGCTTATCGTTCGTTGGGGCATAGATGCTGATCAGGCTATAGTTGACGAATTTTCCCTTCATTCTCAACACGCGAATGCGGTCGCTTATCGGCTTCCACCGGATAACACGCTTCATATGCTTCCCGATCACCATGAAGCCAACTCCTCGTTCTGCTCTGTCACCGCCGCTATAGTAGATGTGATACTTGAATGAAGTGTTCGCGATGGGATCCACCACCCGGAATTCACGTACTCCAGTTCTGGGCCACCGTATTTCCTGGATTGCTGCCACACTCACGCCGACCTTCTGCAGCTCACGAGCCAGGGGCCCAACAGGTTCATTCAAAGTTATCTTGCTCTAAGATTCGACTTTCCAATCGTTGTCCTTTATTCGTTGCCGGGTCTATTGCCGTTGAATCAATTCGTTTGCTCTACTTTTGCCTTTCTTGGTAACTGTAGAATCTTCGATAGGCTACCTTACCATGGTTGCGCTACCTACATCGCGTTGAAGGGGCTGCCTTCTCGATGCTAACACGATGCAACATGGTGTGTACAGTTTAGATTAGAGTCCCTCGCTGGCACTCGGACGATGATCAGCCGCCCCTAACATGGAGAACAGACGCTGTTGTCAGCCGATCCTGACATGGAGAACAGACGCTCAGTAAGATTTGCACCTCCGGAGAGGACCAAACACTCTCTTCCCTGTCAGCATACGACCATAGTTCCCACCGAGGTTGGTTAACCGATCTTCCCCAAGGTTGCTCGTATCCCAGCCAGCACCACGGTAGGGATAGGATTTGCTGGGTAAGAGGCTAAGGACCGCGAGATGGAGTCTATTTTATTCCTTCAGGTACGCGAAGTACCAATGGTACGCTCTACCCAGCATTTGCTGTACCTATCAATAGCATGTCTGTGTAAATTTTGAAAGAACAATCTGCAGAAATTCCAAAAAACTTTACTTACACATTTTAAACAATTTAATATAGAAATTAATAACAATTTCCTGTAGAATTTTTTAAGCTAATTCCGGAAAATATTCCATGGAAATGCCAAACAATTTTCCTGTGAAATGCCAAAAACCTTTTTCTAGAAATTCCAAAGAAACTCTCATGAAAACTTCAAAGTAGTTCATGTGGAAAATCCGAAAATAATTTTCAATTAAGTATTTTGTAATTAGAAATGTTTTGATCACTCCGTGACTTTATCAAAATTAATTTATTATCTTTTTTCGGTGATAATTATACTACTCTAAGCGAAAGGGGGTAGATGAAAGTCTTGGTACAGTGATCACCACGTCACTATCCAAGCCGTTCCTGGGTGGACGTTATGTAACGTACATACGCTCAAACACGTTGGACCAACATGGTCTCCGCCTTTAAGGAAGCGCTTCGGTTGCTGCTTTGTTTGACCGTGTATGAAATTGTTCGAACAACCATTTGACGGTTGGCGGCTCGGTTGGAAAAATCAAAACGGTTTGATTTTGGTTTGACCTGTCGGGGGCGGAGTCAAAGTTCGCCGAACATGTTTGAGCGTTTACAGTGAAGTCGCACAAACCTCCATATATTTTTTTATGGTTGGTGTTCAAGTTGGCGCTTCGGTCGTTCGTGTGTGATATTGTTGGTCGGATAAATTGAGTGTTCGCGCCGCTGTTGGTGGTGCTTGTTGGATGCTTGACTAAACGAGAGGTGGAGTCAATGTTGGTCAAACGGCTTGACCACTGTGTACGCTCCATTAGGCAGAATAACAGCGATTTCAATAATGCTTGTTCTCTCATATGACTCTCTGCTAATCTTCAGTTTCTATTCATTTCAAACTTGCCGCTCGCTTCGGGGTCAATCGAATCTGTATCTTCATTACTTTCATCTACTCCCTTTCGCTTTGAGTAGTATAATTAGGCCGATACAAATATTTAAAATCCATTTTGTCTCGCCCCCCTCGATTTTTTTTTGCCAAAAAATAATATTTTAAGGGGGCCACAAAATAAAATTCGGATAATTTTGAGGATTTTCAAAACATTCTTTAACAAATCTTTTTTGATTTTGTCATTTTAATATTTATTTTTTACTAGTGGACTCGGCAGACGTTGTCCTGCATAGTAGGCGAAAATGCGCTTTGTGAACTGCCCATGCGAAATATCTATATGAATCTTAATTTTAGTTTTTCACCATTTAATCAATCTTACTCGTGATTTTCGCATGAGGAAATATCATATAAACCCGTCGGAAACGATAACGAACATATCTGCTGAAGGAATTAAGAAAATCCATCCAGCCGTTTTCGAGTTATGCGGATACGAACACAGACCATTTCATTTTTATATATAAGATTATCCCCCCCCCCTTGACCTTTCGGAGACTAGTAGGACAAAAAGTCAATTAAATATTTGTAACGGCCTTATCACCGAAAAAAGCCAATAAATTAATTTCGATAAACGAATATGTAAGTATTTTGGAAACTAAGAGATTTTTGGTGCAAAAGTTCTAAAAGTTCTTCCAGTAATGTCTTGAAAATGTCCCGAAAAAATCTAGAAAAAAAAATTAAGAAACAAACGCAATGAAAAAAATCGCCACGACGGTTCACGCCGCCGCTGACCAAAATTATGACGAACGCCGCCGCCGACGATTTTCGGACCGGCGCACACCTCTAGTCGACGACAGACGTAAGACTAGAGAAATTACCATCGACCATGACTTCAACGATCAATTTGAATTTGATTGATTGCGCGTTTCACAACTAGAGGCGCTGGCGTCGTAATCCTTCGAGTTTGACATTCCACTCCAGTGCCTTCTGGCGACAATGTCATATACGAAACATTGTTTCGTGCAATATGCTCGCAAGGTGGAGATAGATGAGTTGGACGATGGATTTTTCAGAAAAATGTCCAAGCTGTTACGTGTGTTTGTCTGTGCGTGATCTAACGCAAAGAGGACGACTTGATAGCAGCAAGATTTCCGTTGATTGAGTAAAAGACACTACCTTGTATTTCTCGAACCATAAGGAAATCCTTCATTCTGATAAGTAAGGCTTTACTACAGAGTGCTAGTAATGGTCTCCGTTACTCCGATTTCCTACAAATTTCCATTGGATGAAGTTGCTTCACATATCAGGGTTATTGTTCCATGCAATTGTTTTGGCTTGGGATACTAAAATTAAGTTATATGAACTAATTTGTAAAAGTAAACATGTTAGAGGGTCCATTACTAGCACACAAGGGGGGGTCCATAATAGGCAACAGGAACATGTGGAAATGGAACATGTAAATCAAATGGGGGGACCATAATACGTATGTAAACAAACTGGTTGCGTATTATGGTCCCGGGGGTGGCCATAATATGCAATCTGGCTACATTATTTTAAAATACTTATTTTAGTAGTAAAAATTAATGTTTTAGCATGTTTTATGTACGAAACGCATTGCTGATAACTGTTACTTGTCATCTGGTGCTACAGAATGGCAATATGTCATGAGTCTGACTCTAGCGAAGCGATTGACGTAAATTTCTGCCCTTAACGGGTCCATTACTAGCACTCCCTCCCTAACTGGATACTTGGTCTCTGCAAAGTATTTCAAACCTATGATTAAGAACACTGGTTTCATGCTTTGCCTTATACATGAGTAGATGTCACTGGCCACTCTTTGAGGCAATTAAACGTCAGAAATGTTCACTTATCAGAATACCAAAACCATATCTGAAATAATATAAAATATATGATTAGTAGAAAATTATTGAAAACAGCAAGAATGGTAAGCTTGATATCGTATAGATTTTTTTGTTGACAAAAAATAACAAATTTGTGTCATTGGTGAAAAAAGTGCATCAATAGATGAAAATTTCAGTTCAATGTCGGGAAACAGTTGATGTCAAAACATTTATGGCATCCGCCATTATGGCGAACGTGGAAAGCTGAATTCATTATTTTATCATATTTTTTGTAAGGCCGGTACAATACAAACTAAATATTTGTGACGGCTCAAAATAGAGACCTTTGCGCTCCTGTATCAACGATAAACGTGCCATTTGCATTCGTTTTCAATATCCCAGGCCCTTTGTCGCATACTGCGAGGTGCTTAAGTGTACGGATTCCGATGCCTCACGGTAGTAAAAATATTTTGGGGAGTCCGAAAATGAAAAAAATAGTACCTGTCGCCAGGGCCGGATTTAGGGGGGGCCGTGGCCCCGGGCCCCCACAAATCTTATGTACCAAAACCAACCTTTTTTGTACATTTTGGGGCCCCCACAAGCTGTCGGCCTCGGGGCCCCCTTCCGAATAAATACAGCCGTGCCTGTCGCCCACATACCGGGAATAGGTTCTGCTTTTTATTTTTCTTATATGACTCTAAATACCAAATGGAACTTGGCCTGCTATTCAACTTTGTATTCATTCAGCATTTCCTCAGTTATTAATTGAAAGCTTTTCCAATCGAGTGAAATCAAGGTTTTTCTGAATCTTTTTGGAACCCCAATCAACTGTGCAAAATATGGGCTCAAATAGTTGTGTCCCCTTTTTCCGCATCGCGTTTCAATTTTTTGTGAAGATTAGTATATAGAAAACGTTCTCTTAATAATTTTTGCTCCTAGCGTCTTCAATTTATCGTCACTCACGTGACTCAATACGTAGGCATATCCAGCTTTTTACGCTAGCCATAAACTAACAAGGGGTGAATCGAATTTTACATATGCTGTGAACTTATTTTAAAATAGTATCTTGGTAACCATGAACTACTTTCTGATCGTTTCGCAATGGCTGCACCAAACACAATACTATGAGAGCAAGGCAATTTTCCAATTCTAAATATGCGGAAGTAAACTGTGCGGAGACGGGATATAGTTGTCTATGTATCACAAATCTTAAAACCTTAAGAAACAAAAGAGATCCGATCCCCTAAAAGTTATGCCAGCGTGATTATTATCCGCATGTCATATTTCTGTTGGCAATGCTTGTCTAGCTTTGTTATCGTTAATAAATAATTATCACTTTCCTCGTAGATATTGTATTACTGTATTTATTTAAATTTTATTATGTACTACTTTTAAATAGATTATTTGCAATGCTATTCTCATTATTCATCAGGAACCAAATGATGTCTCCTAATCGATAGCTTAATTCAATTCAATTTGCACAAATAATACGGTGCCGGGAAGGAAAACCGTGAATAACGCAATTGCGTACCCGAGAAGCGTGCACATATTATAGGTACATTGGTACATCGCCAAACTAAGTTTATTATCTTCGCACCTAGAAAGAGCAAACATAAAAATATGTTTTTAAGGAAACAATTGTTTAAAAAATCTAACCTGTTTCAAAGCAAAATAGAGACAGTTTTTTTCTTAACTTGTCTTTATTTTAAGGCTCAAGCGCCATAAGGGATAACGGAGCCGTTATATCTTTGATTTTTAGTTACAATCATGATTTGCGTCTTATTTCATAATATTAGTTTTGGGGAGCCGAAAAACTCGCGGCTTGGCCGAGGTTAAGGAGTACAAGAAAAAAAAATAGGAAATGGGATAGGGCCTAGGTAGCGTTGTTGCGATGTTCTCAGTGCTAATTGACAGGGGACAAACTGTAATGATACAAACAAACTTTTTTTCCTGGCGGAGCGGGTGGAGACGAGGTGGACATGACCTTACAATAGACAGGGGGGTCAGACAAAAACATTGATTCGTTTTAAGAAGTTATGTACGATGGCCATGTACTCAAGATCAAGCTTACCCAGCACATCTCTAAAGTCTACCTTATCTGGTTTCCTTCGGGCCCGGAGGGATGCACATAAATCGGACCTGGCAACGTCGTAATTGGGACAACTCCAGACAA